>NC_133666.1:307554509-308154509 GCF_037893015.1 Macrotis lagotis
TCTAGTGCTTAGCACAATATCTGGCATCGATACAGCACTTAATTCTTTCGGTGCTGAATATTTTTTTCCCTTTTGTCCCAGTGCTGAATATTTTGGGCCAAATTTGGGCCAAAATTCAAATTTCACAAGGGATCAATTGTTGTTTGTGTTAGTTTTTTCTTATCTACCCTATAAATGAATCTAAAACAACTGAAAAACAAATAAAACTTACAGAAAACATGTATTTTTCAACATAACATTCTCCTGAACTGAAAGAGTTAATAAATACTTATTTACTGATTGAATAGTGTAACAAGTAGAAGAAAGAAGCAGTGAGGGTTTTAGGGTGGGCCTGATATGAGTATTGTGATCAGGTTCAGTTTTGGTGGGGGGAAGAAGTACATGTAAGTCATTAAATAGTTTACAAAATTAACCCCAGTAGAACAAGGATATGTAACATGAATGGGGGGGGGGGGGTAATTTCACTAATATAGATTATTCCTTCCCAACCTACTTAATCTTCCATCCCTTCTACCCTGTCTCAGTACAAAAACACATAAGGCACAGCAGGATATGATGACTGTAGTATCTTCAGACATCCACCAAATCAGGGGAAACTTAACTTCACGTGGATGGGACTTTTTGTGCCTTAGATGACCCAAAAAATCTATGTCAAGGAAAATTGAATCCAATCAGGTCCCAAGAATGGATTTTTTTGCCTATTAAGGAAAACCTGATCCCATTTGCTGATGATGGTTCTGTAGGTTCTATAGACCAATTACAAGACTATCATAATTCTCCCAGCATGAGGTAATGAAAGCTCAAACTTAGGGCAGTGGCCTTATGAATAGAGAAAAGGCAACTGATAGAAGAGATGTAATGGAGGTAGAATATTGAGAGTTGAAAGATACCTCACCCATGAAGAAAGAAAGGCATCGAAGTACTTTTTAAAAATATACAGAAGAGTACAAAAATATTCATAGCACCCGTTTGTGGTGGCAAAGAATTGGATATCAAGTAAATGTCCTTCAATTGAGGAATGGCTTAGCAAACTGTGGTATATGTACGTCATGGAACACTACTGTTCTATTAGAAACCAGGAGGGATGGGAATTCAAGGAAGCCTGGAGGGATTTGTATGAACTGATGCTGAGTGAGATGAGCAGAACCAGAAAAACACTGTACAACCTAACAGCAACATGGGGGTGATGATCAACCTCGATAGACTCGCTCATTCCATCAGTGCAACAGTGAGGGACAATTTTGGGCTGTCTGCAATAGAGAATACCATCTGTATCCAGAGAAAGAGCCGTGGAGTTCGAACAAAGACCGAGGACTATTAACTTTAATTTAGAAAAAGATAGCTTATTGTCTGATCTTGCTATCTCTTATACTTTATGTTTCTTCCTTAAGGATATGATATCTCTCTCATCACATTCAATCTGAATCAATGTATACCATGTAAAGACTGGCAAATTGCCTTCTATGGGGGGTGGGGGAAGGGAGTAAGATTAGGGGGAAAATGAAAAACTTAAAATAAATAAAATCTTTAAAATGCACAGAAGAGAATGGAAGAAGTTCTGAAGTAGTAGAAAATAGAAGAGCTTTGAAAGTAGTATGTTTAACCTAGTAAATATTTTCTAAAAAAAAAACTATCTAGGGGCGGCTAGGTGGCGCAGTGAATAGAGCACCGACCCTGGAGTCAGGAATACCTGAGTTCAAATCTGGCTTCAGACACTTAATAGTTACCTAGCTATACTTTGTCTTGCAAAAAACTAAAAAAAAAAAAAAAAAAAAAACCTTTATCTAATTTCAAGGTTTGATACATTCTCTTTTCAATATGGAAATAGTATCTTTTTTTGTTGTTCCTTAAAGTCAGAATTTTTAAAAATTATAGCTTAAAAAATAAATGACTAAAACTGCAAAATAAGCCACGAGAATGTAATTCTCTTCCTTCTAGGCTGAAATTTTCTATAGAATTTTAGTCTGAGATTTGACAATCTTTCTTAACTCCTTCTCCAAGCCTTTAAAATCTTCTGAGCTTTGACACTTAATACTCTTCATAATCCTCAGTTGAGGACTGAAGGGCATGCAAAAACAAAAACAAAAAAAAAACCTACTTTCAAAACTTTCCTTTATAGAGGGCTCAGAATTTCCAACTCTTCGTTTCCTACCAGCTGCTCAGATTAGGAACATTGCCCTAAACTGGGTACCTTCATGTAGCCTCCCCCACTTTTCAGTTTCCTTTTATGTATTGTTTTCTGTTATTAGATTGTAAGCTCCTTGAAGGCAGCAACTGTCTTTCTTTTTTTTTTCTTATTGTATCTTTTTGTTTTTTTTCTTATATTTAACTCTTTTTCTTATTTGTATCTCTTAGCACAAAATCTGGCATATAATAGATACTTCATAAATACTTATTGATTATTGGATTGTTGGCTAATTGGAATCCTCTACCACTACATCAATATCATAACTCTTTTCCAAATTTACAATCTGATTCCAAAGCATGATTCTTTCTTCTCTCTCCAAAGTTTTTCAATCATATCTGACTCCTTATGGCCCCATTTGGACTTTTCTTGGCAACACTACTAGAGTGATTTCCCATTTCCTTCTTCAGCTCATTTTACAGATAAGGAAATTGAGGGAAACAGGGTTAAGAAGCTTGTCCAGGGTCACACAACTAACAAGTATCTGAAGTCAAATTTGAACTTAGGAAGATGAATTTTATGAATTGTGACTTTTTTTTATAGTGTAATCTTCTGTCTACATACTCATTGGTATAATTTTATGACAAAATCACCTCTGTTTCTCTCTCCATTGATCTTCACCTTAAACACCCTCAAAATGCTTCTTTTTATACATAAAAATATATTTATATATATATATATATATTATTCTGAATTTAAATACAAAAGAAAATATGATTTAGACACAAACCCAACATAAATTTTTAAAATCAAATAAGAGTAGTAAAGGAATATTTCATAACGAAGTAAGAGCAAGGAAAGATAATTATAAAAAAAAGCCAATTAAACAAGTTTATAAAAAGGCACCAAAAATACTGAAAAAATAACCCATTTAAAAGCAGAATTGGCCAAGTGGAAAAAGAAGAGGGTATAAAAACTCATTGAAGAAAATAATTCCTTAAAAATTAGAATTGGAAAAAAATTAGAATTGGGCAATTGGAAGCTAATGACTCCATGAGACATCAAGAAACTATAAAACAAAGCCAAAAGACTGAAAAATATGGAAGAAAATGTGAAATATTTCCTTGGAAAAGCAATTGATCTTGGAAATAACTTGAGCAAATTTTATTTAAGAATTACCTGAAAACCATGATCAGAAAAAGAAGCATCATCTTTCAAGAAATTACAATGGAAAAATTCCCCAATAGGAACCAGAGGATGAAAGAGAAATTGAAAGAATGCATCTTACCTTACATTTCTTCCCTTCATCCTCTTTCCTCTCTTAAAACTCTCAGTACAAAACATCCAACCCCAGGTCCTCCCTCAATACTTCTGAAAGACATTAAGACTTCTGAAAGGACATTTGTTTCTTTCCTTCTCCCATTATAATGGGAGAACTGTTTTTTATTAAATATGTCTTCCAATTGCTCAAGTAAATTTAACTTTCTAGATTTTTCTTGCATTTGTGTTTGTTTTTCATTATTTCTACTCAACCAATGGTATTTTTTTCATCAGAAAGCAACCAATTAATAAACATTTATTAAGGATCTACTCACTAAGTACCTGGCACTACATTAAAGATAAAGCTCATTCCTACCCTCAGAGCTACATTCTAATGGGAAAGATGAGTTATTAAAGGTTGCTGAAAAAACTCAAGAGTTTGAAGGAGGGAAAAGATGAAATGGGCATTATGAGAAGGATTGACCAATCAAATAGATAAGCCTCAGAAGTGGAGGGTATACTTTAATTATATGAAATGAAGTGGTGGAGAAGAGATTTCTGGGGCATTGATTTCTTAGTATTTGAGTTCCTTTCTAGCTGCCTGCAAGTATTTTTTTCCCCCTTCGGTGCTTCCTTTAGAAAATGAGCAATAGATTATATCTCCATTTTATCCTTTGATTCTTAGAGACCTAGGTAGTTTTTGTTTATGATTTCTTGAAATGTAGAAAGAAGACATTTTTTAAAAAAAATCTGGTTTTCAGAAAGAGTACTATTTCTTAAATGATCTACTCTTGATTTCTTTTTTTTTTTTTTTTTGAAAGGCAAATGGGGTTAAGTGGCTTGCCCAAGGCCACACAGCTAGGTAATTATTAAGTGTCTGAGACCAGATTTGAACCCAGGTACTCCTGACTCCAGGGCCGGTGCTTTATCCACTGCGCCACCTAGCCGACCCAGCGCCACCTAGCTGCCCCTCTTGATTTCTTTTTTAAGTCAATTGTTTTTAACAGTAAATTCTTCCATTTTCTTTTTTTTAATCTTTTGATTCTTCTCTAGTGTTTCTTTCTGTGTTGTTGATTTCTATTTGTTCTATTTTGATTTTCCAAAAGCCTATTACTTAAGTAAAACTTTACCTCTTTTTGTTCTAAACTATTTATTCTCCCTCCTATTCCTTTGTTGAGTTTTTTTTACTCTCTTGGTTCATTTTTTCAACATATTTATATAATCCTAGTGAAAAATTCATTTTTCTCAGAGTTTCTACTTCTAGTTGCTATGGAATAATACAGTCTTTCTAAATTAGATTTTTAGGCATCTCTGAATCTACAGCACTCCTTTATAGTGATCATTGACTACAGTTTACATATCTTCTCAGCCTTTCCGAACTGGGGATTTTGTGCCAGGACTACACTGAGCTTCCTGCTGTGCTTTTTGAGTATAGTGGTCAACCTTGCTTCACTTTGACCCAATCATCTGTTAGTTTCTACCCTCCCTGGATCTTGGTGATTTAGAGTACTGGATCCTCTATGAAGTTTCAGCATAAATTCCTAGGGACCCTGGAAGCCCTCAGTTTGCCACAATACTATGACTGCACTGACTACAGTTTCCTTTAGCTTCCAAAATCCATTCTATACATTTCAAACCACTCTTAGAATGTTTCAGGAGTATCCTCTGGTCTTGCTGCCTCAAAAGAAAAAAACCTTACAGGTTACATGTATCTCTGGCCCAACAGATTGTCTCAGGAGGCAGCCAGTTTGATTCCCTACTCTGACTCTAGATTTTTCTGGTGGTTCCCTTTCCTTTACTTTATGAGATGATGGCTGACTTTTTCTGTACTTCTGAGGTCACTGTAGTTTCCTATTAGATTTCTTGATCATTACTAGGTCTGATTCAGTTTTTAGATTTTTTTTCCCTCTTTGCCTATGTATGCGGGAGTTGGACTGTCTGCCTCCACAAGGTACCATATTGACCAAAAGGCTTGACACAGTGCTTTCCCACTACATTTCCTCATATGAGTATATCTTCTTAACCTGTCCCATCCCATGCTTTTTCTATCTTAGTTTGTTTGTTTAATTAATGAAGTATGCTCATCCAGATCCATAGTTCATAGTTCAGTCATCAATTTTATCCCACAAAGTCTCAATGATGCCTATTTGGTCAAATTTGCCTCCTTGTATTAAGTCATTAGTTTTTCTTGCTCACTGGGTATTTTAGACCATGTGTTTTGTTGCTAGTCTCTGTCTTTCTTTCATAGAATTTTGCTTCCTAATAATTTCCAGATAACTCAGTTGGGTTAGTTGTTCCCTGAATAACTGCCATCTATTTTAAATTGAAATATTTCATTATAACTACTCTCTATGTGAACTATTTTGATGCATAAACTTAAGCAATTTTTACTTTTCCAACCTTAAAAAAATAAACCTTTTATTTGGGAGGGCCTTTGATTAGATTATCAATTTATTAAGGACATTCAGACCCTGGCCAAAAAGCTGTCATTTTTCTATTTTAAGCTATGATCCAAAAATGTAATTCCCATTCTCAGAGGCCTTTTGCTTAACTGACTGTTTATATATCCAAAGTCTGCTTTTCTCTTCTTCATTCCTTGTCTTCAATGTACAAGTGAGGAAAATAGAACTTATGTCCCTTTGATTTTCAGTTCCTTGCCCAAGATATTACAATCTATGGCAGTACTGACTGAGATCCTTCTGGCAGTCTTATTTGTACCTTTGTGAATCATAAGGAATATACGTTAGTCATTCCTTTGACAAGTCTGGGAATTTTTTAGTTGTGTTTTGGATTTATGCCCTGGGAAGAAAATAGACCTTTGTATGATTGTCATCAGGTCTGCAAATAGCTACTTTGGTACCCTGAACAAAGGGCTCAGCAAATACTGAACCTGAGGTCAGGAAACCTGAGTTCAAATCCCACCTTGGCTCACCCAGAATGACCTTGTGCAAACCCCTTAACCTTCCATTTGGACAGTTTTCTTAGCTATGAAAATAATAACAACTCCTATTTCACAAGATTGTAAGGATCAAAGGAGATCATATTTGTGAAAAATATGGCTTTTTCATTGTGTCTGGCACATAGGAGGTACTATTCCCCTTCCTTTCCTCTTCTCTTCTTTGACATTTCCTGGATACTGACTTACTGATCAATTTTTATGACTGGATAAAGTCCCAGAGTTACAAGCAGGATTTTATCCCTCAGAAGTTCCAGATCCTTCTTCCTCATGGAAAGCATCAAATTTATTTGTTAGCATGAGGTATATGATTGTTCTTTTGCATCCCTTTCTCCTCTATGAGAAGTGAATGTAACAAAAACAATAATTAAAGGAAAAAAGTTTCTAACCTAAAAGAGCTAACATTCTAATGAGGAAATGCACTTTCTTCTCAAAGAAAAAGGAAAAAAGATATATGGTAAATATTTTCCAATGCACCTTCGATTATTTCAATCACTTAATTGTAAAACTTCAGATCATCTGTTATTCTTCTTTCCCTCAGCCTCATCCTCCACATCCCCTTTCTAATGTTTGTTGTGAAGACCAAAATGGCAAGATCCTGTGATGTGACTGAAACCAAGGAGTTGGAGGTGATACCAAGATTTCAAACCTCAGTGACTGGAATAATAGTGATAACTTCAACTAAAATATTTTTTGCGTGTATGACTTCCTTTTTGTTTACATTGGCTAGCTAAAATGGCTCTCTCTAAGAACACAAGATACCAATCGTCACTTCATTACTAAATCCAATGTCTTTTTTTTTCATCCTTGACTTTTCTATAGCTTCCAATAGTATGCACCATCCCCTCTTCTGGGATAGTGCCATTTCCTTGGTTTTTGTTATTCTCTTCTTCCTAAGTGTCAAGTCCTGCTTATTTTAACTTCTTTGAAGGATTTTTATCCATCTTCTTTACCAGGCATAGGCACTTGTGTTATTCTAGTCACCCAGGTAGTTAACATAAGAAACCTTCTCAATTCCTTACATAGACAGTCACTCCCCAGATTTTGCCATTTTCACCTCCATAGCATATCTTCTTCCATCCTTGTATCATAGCACCACCACACTAGCCCTATGCCTTTATCATTTCTCATGTCAGTTTTAGATTTACCTCCCTACATTAATCTTCATGTGATTGCCAAACTAATATTCCTGAAATATAGGTCTGAGCATTTGTTGTTTAAGAAACTTCAGTATTTGGGATAAAATATAAAATCTTTTCTTTAGCAACTCAATCTTTTTCCAGTCAGATTCCATCCCTTTTTTTTTTGGACTAGGTAAAAGAGGACATTCTTTGCCTCATTTCTTACCTAACTTTAATCCCAAAATAAGCATTGCCTCTGTCAAACTTAGACCTGGCAAAGACAAGACTTTTAAAAAGACCAAAGTCTCCTATTACATCCAGGGCCATCTCCAGTCATCCTGCTTTCTCCATTCATTGCCTTCAGGGCATAGAATATTGTCCCTCCTCCCATTCTGTTTTTTGTCCTTTCCAGCCTTAGATCAAGAGCCATCTCTTTCAAGAAATCTTTTCTGATTGCACTCACTTATTAATACTACCTCCTTATCATTATTTATTTTGGCAGTCATTCATTGGTATTCTACTCTTCATGATCCCATGGGATTTTATTGGTGTAGATACCACAGTGGTTCACCATTCCTTCTCCAGTAAATAAATGCAAATGAGGTTAAATGACTTGTACAGAGTTACACAATAAATGTCTGGAATTGGATTTGAATTCAGTTCTTAACTCCAAACCCAGCATTCTATCCACTGAACTATCTAGCTTATATTTACTTACTTTTTAAGGTTAAAGTATATATATATTACTTTCTGGGTTTTTTTTTTAACTCTATTTTATTTTTCCCTGATTGTATATAAAATTCCAGGTTCCGAATTCCCTCCCTTCTTCCCACCTACCCCCTTCTCATTGAGAAAGCAAGTAATTTGATATAGGTTAAAATGTCTGATCTTGAAAAAATTTCCATAATAATCTTGTGAAAAAAACATACACCCCCCCAAAAAAAGGAAGCTCCAGAAAAATAAAGTTAAAAAAAGTATGCTTCAGTCTGTTTTCAGACATCATCCTATGATACACTCTCTCTCTATATCTCTCTCTCTCTCTCTCTCTCTCTCTCTCTCTCTCTCTCTCTCTCTCTCTGGGGATGGAAAGTATTCTTTATCTTAAGTCCTTCAGAGTTGTCTTGGGTCACAGTACTGCTGAGAAAAGCTAAGTCATTCACAGGTGATCATCTTGTAAATGTTTAAAGTACATTTCACATTGCATCCACTCATATAAATGTTTCCAGATTTTACTGTCAGTATCATGCTTATCCTTTCCTATAGCAAAATTTCATGCCATCATAATGTCATATCATATATACATATCCTTTTCCTTCTTGTTTTTTCATCTCTTCTGGAATATAGATCTAATAGTGGCATTGCTAGGATATATGTGTGCTTTTATAGACCTTTGGGGCATATTTCCAAATTTCTCTATAGAATGATTGAATCCTTTCACAACTCACCCAACAGTGCATTAATATCTCATTTTCCCACATCCCTTCCAACATTTGTCAACCTCCTAGACAATCCAATTGGATAAGGAAGTACCTCAAAATTGTCCTAATTTGCATTTCTCCAATCAGTAGAGTTAGAACATTTTTTTAATATGTCCATAGATAACACTGAAAACCTCATCTGAAAACTGTTTATATTTTTTGATCTTTTATCAATTGAGAAATGATTCTTTTTTTATAAATTTTACTCAGTTCTCCATTTTTAAGAATGAGACTTTTATGAGAGTAAGTTGTTTCAAGATTTTTTTCCCACAATTAACTGTAGCTACTAATTTTCCTCTATCCTATTCTCCTCCATTCCTGTTTATTCTATTCTATTCTTTCTCTCCTTTCACCCTGTCCTTCCCCAAAAATGTTTTGCTTCTGAGAACAATCCTGCACAATCTGCCATCCTTCTATCACACCCTCCCTCATCCTCTTCCCCTCCTACTTTTCTGTAGGGTAAGATAAATTCTATACCCAATTAATGTATATTATTTCCTCTCTGTCAGTTCTGATGAGAGTAAGGCTCACTCCCTCATATTTATTTAACTTTGAATGTGATATATCTTCTCTAATAGATTATCAGCTCCTTGAGGTCAAGAATCAAATTATTTTTTATGTGTACATTTCCATTACTTTTCTCAGAACAGTTACTGGCACATAATTGACATTATTGATTGATTCGTTGATGTATTACCTAGTCATTGAACAGAACTCATTCCCTCAGGGATCTTTAGATTCTCGTTCTCTCCAATCCATCCTTCATTTGAAAGTATCTCTCTAATGTATAAATCTAATTATGTTACTTAGTTACCCAAAAGGCTTTAATGAATTACCATTTGTTTACCAATTAAAATATTGACTACATTAGCCTGGCCTTTAAGGTACTCCACCCACTGTTTACATCTTAACCTTCCCAGTTTCATTTCACTCTCCTCCCCTGTTATATGTTCTTAATAAAACTTGATTATTCTCCATTTTACAATCTACTCCTCCCTTCTTTCTGTTACTCCATGAATAACATCTCATTTGAGTAGTAAGGACTCCCTTCCTATGCTGTTCAAACTCTTTTCCTTCATTCAAGGCCCCAAGAATCCTTCTCTGATTTGGTAACTAAAAATAATTTCTTCCTTTCTAAATCTCAAATCTTACTATGTTAGCCATGAACTATGTTATTAATTTTAGCTTGTATATATTTTTATGCATATCTATTTTCCATTCTTTGCCATAAGAATGCCATAAACTCCTTGAGGACAGATTTATATCACATATCTCATGTTTGAGTCCTTTGTATATAGCATAGTAGATACAACATTAAAGTTTAATTGTCCTATGTTCCAGATGTGTCATTTAGAAGTTTCCTCATTCTAGTAAAACTAAAGTAAAAACAACAAAAAAATCCACATTTCCTTGCTTACCTGATCACACCCAAAAAAGGATCACATTCTTGAAGTCTTGAAGCTCTTTCAGTCTTGCTCCCATTGCCCTTCCATCAAAAGAATCTTACCTTCTAGCCCAATAAATTTTTCTTCTGAGAATCTTACCTTCTAGCCTAATAAATTTTTCTTCTGACTGCCATGTAAAAAGCTTTGGGAAGCCATATTTGGCAAGAACCAGACTCCCAACTCTGTATACTTTCTTCTACCTTTTCATCTTCCATTCAAATGTTCTCAGATCAGTTTAATTTCTGTCTCAAAGTTGTGGGACTGGGGTGGCTAGGTGGCGCAGTGGATAAAGCACCGGCCCTGGAGTCAGGAGTACCTGGGTTCAAATCTGGTCTTGGACACTAAAATAATTACCTAGCTGTGTGGCCTTGGGCAAGCCACTTAACCCCATTTGCCTTGCAAAAACCTAAAAAAAAAAAAGTTGTGGGACTGCCAAAATTATATAATCACCAAGAGAAGCTGCAAAAGTTAAAAAGAAATTTTAAAATCCATTGTTTTACTAACCAGCAGACCTATTTTGTTTCAGTGTGCTAATACTTTATTAAGGCTTTATAGCTCTTTGAATTTTCCATAGAAAAAATAAAAAACTTTTTCAATTAAAATATCAAAAAGGAGTGGATAATAAATTAATGAATTTTTGCAGAAAGTGAAATGACTTCATTTTGCTTTGATATCTCTCATAAATAAAAACCACAGACTTCACGATTTCATTTTCCAGTTAAGACTAAGAAACCATATGAATCTTATATTTTTTAATGTATTAAATTGGGACAGCATAATACAATGGAAAGAGAAATTGTTGTTGAGTATGAGGACAGGGCTTCAAATACTATCTCATGCTCTTATTACCAGTATGATTTTGGACAAATCTCTCAGCCTTCCTAAGGATTATTTCTATTTTAAAATGAGGAGGTTGGACCAAATACCCTTTGAAATCCGTTTCTCTCTCTCAGATCATAACCTGATTTTGCATGTGTGTCTTTTTGAAATCTTTTCCTTTAAAAGAAAAATTTTCTCCCTCAAATTAAAACAATTTTCTTCAAATAGTCCTGAACATAAATATATATATATATATATACACCCAAATATCATTTTTTGTTTTGTTATATTATTCATGTTTAAGTGTACTATTATGCTATATATTCATTATTTATGTGATGTATTATACTATTATATTTAATACTTATGTTTTATGTGCATTATATAGCATATATACTATATTATGCTATATATAATTGTATATTATATTATGCTATTATATATTGTTTATTTTTAGTATCTTATTTAGATGTCTTTTTAGGTTTGGCTTGAGTCTACATGGTTAATATTTTTAATCATCCAGTTTCAAATCAATCATTTAACTAGCATTTACTAAGGACATTCTAACTTCTGGGCTCTATGCAAGAAGATGGGCATTCAAAAACAAAGAATGAAAGCATTCCAAACTCTCAAGTAGTAGGAATTTTTTCTCCCCCTCTAATGAGGGAAGAAAGAAGTAGAATGTATGTGTTTGTGTATACATATGTGTATGTATATGTATGTGTATTCTTTCAAAGAATGCAAAATGTTAAATAAAAGGTAGCTTGGGACCAAGGGCACTGCAGTTTACAGTACCAGAAGAGCTTTTATGCAGAAGACATTGTTTCACATGTGTATTATAAGGAAGAGAGGGACTATATTGAGCAGAGGTAAAGGAGGATTTTCTAGACATGTGAAATGGTCAATACAAATCACAGAGATAAAATGAAGTATTTTTTTTTTTATTCCAGAAACAGGGGGCAACTAGGTGGCACAGTGGATAGAGTCAGGAGTACTTGAGTTCAAATATGACCTCAGACATTTAATGATTACCTAGCTGTGTGGCCTTGGGCAAGTCACTTAACCCCATTTGCCTTGCACAAACCTAAAAAAAAAGTCATCATTATATTCCAGAAACAAAATAGGAAAGCAACACTGAAGATAAATTACATTGACATCACTGTATATGCTGGAATAGAATGGAGAGATTTGAAGCAGAGGGACCAGTTAGGGTGCTGTTGAAGTCAACTGAGGATGCAGATGATGATGTTTGTCCTTCGTTCTCAGAGAAGACCACAGAATTAGGGAGGTGATGCAAAGAGAAGCACATGAATTGAATTTGGGGGGAGGGGGGCTGTGCTAAGTCACCAGACTCACTTTCTTCTCCAGTCATTTAGGTCCAGTGGCCAGTTATGAGTCAGGATATCTGGAGATGGCCCTGAATTCGAGACCATCAGGGTTAAGTGATTTGCCCAAAGTCACATAGGTAGTTAGTGTCAAGTGCCTGAGGCTAGATTTGAACTCCCAACCTCCTTATTCCAAGGCTGAACTAAAGTGATAGTTGTAAAACTAGAAATAGAGACAGATGTATAGAGATTTTGTAGATAGAAAATACCTGATTTACAGTTTGATCAGATACATGGGGGGGGGGGGAGAAAAAGCAAAGCTATTGTGGAGGTGATAGAAACCCGGAATGATGATGGTGCCAACATTTCTGATGAGCCTGATAAATGTGCCAGGCACTGTGCTGAATTCCGAGGATACAAAAAAAGAAAAGACAAAAATAGTCTCTGCTTCCAAGGAGTTCACAGTCTAAAGGGAGAAATTCCCTACAAATAGAAATTTGGAAGAGGGTAAAGTTTTATAAAGAAGATAATGAATATATATGTGAGAATTGAGTTTGAAGATTCTCTATTGTATAGTGATTTTCACTGTTTCACCTTTGAACTCCAGAATTTAATTTCAAACAAATCAGTGATACGTAACAATTATCTTGATATCTTGGACAAGTTAACTTCTCCTTTACCTGATTAATGCAGTTTTTAAAGTATTATTTCACTGGATGTTCTCATTCTGAAAAACAACCATCATGTTGTGATTTTAGGTTTATTACTTTTTCTAAAAAGATGGGGCAGCTAGATGGTACAATGGATAGAGTATTGACCCTGGAATCAAGAGGACTCAGACACTTAATACTCACTTAGCTGTATAACCTTGGGCAAATCACTTAGCCCCATTGCCTTGCAAGAATTAAAAAAGCATTACAGTCTTAGAGATCAACTGTTTACTTTATTCTCACAGTATTGTGTAGCAGATATCTGGTAGGATAGTCATCTGGAAAGGTAGTAATAAGAGCAATCTACTTGCATTCAGAGAACCTAGGTTCTAACCCTAAAACTTATTACTAACATGTCCTCAGAGAAGTCATTAACCTCTATCTAGATTATATAATTTGACTATTATGATATTTAAAAATAAGATCTTAACCCACTTCCAAACCTTCTAATTCTTATTATACATATAAAGAAACTGAAGGACAGCAATTTTGAAAGATTCATAGAATTAATTTGTGAAAGGCTGAACTAGATGAGGCAGTGAATCCAGTTGTTTCTAATATTACTCTCTTTTCCCTCTACTGTTTTTTGCCTTTCCTGTTCTAGTAGTGATAGACTGCACACTAATAATGAATCTCATCCTTCGTATGACAGTGAAGAACACATTTCTCAGCTTCTTTTCTCAGCATCCTTTTAAACATGTCATATCTAGCATCTTTTGGGAGAGTGTCTAATTTCAATATTGTTTCGTCAACATACTTTTTGCCCATAGACATAGAAGTTTTGTTATTTTAAAGTTATCTATATTAACATCTCTGTTGTGACATAAAATATGTTGAATTTCATAACACTGTTCTTGTGTTCTCAATTTTTAAAATTAAGTCTTAAGAAGTCAATCCATAAATAAAAAAAGATGGGGTATCAGGTGGAAGATAAGTCAGATAGACTGCAAAGGGGAAAAAAAAGTGACTTTTTAAAGTGATCTGAGGACAGTTTGGTGGAATTGGTAGGCAGTTCCAAGTGATGGGGGTGGCTTGAAAGAAGATTAAGGCAAGAGTGGGCGAGAGACAAAGACTGCATTTAGAAGAAAAGAATGGGAAACAGGACAGGGTGTAGGAGGAACTGAGATCAGACACATAAATTAGAGTACAATTGTGGAGCCATTTAAAGAGGAAAAAGAAGTTTGAACTTTTTTTCTTCGATGAGAGAGCCAGCATTCTGATTAGAGAGAAAATATGGCAAGAATATGAAAACAAAGAATGCTGGTAGATATTGTTCTTAGGGAAAACTATAGAACAGGTAAAAGACAGAAATGATGATTCAAAGGGGTGGCACAAAAATGCTAATCATTGATTACACAGTATTATCTACAGCATATTGGTGAGGCAAGATGAAAGAATAATAGATGATTTTTCTAGTAGAAAAAGTATCACTTAAAAATGCTTTAAATAATTAAACATGTTTCTGGACCATACTAGATCATGCATTTCATAAAAGTAATGTAGAGGTGTTGTTATTATTGCATTGTGGGTCTTTGAGAAGGAATAGCATTTTAAACCTCTTGCGGATGACCTGGATGTTAAGTAAAAATTCTGAAAATGAAAAAATACTCCCAGTCTGAAGTAATTTTTTTCTCATCCCATTTTGATATTTCATTATTCCCAGTATAGTTCTCTTCCTCCTCTCACATTCCAGTGGTAGAAACTTTTCCCTTCTAAAACTGAGAACCATTTATCATCCTTACTTCACAGATTGAAAAAAAAACGTATTTCAGCTGGAATTTTCAGTTTGATGTTACTTGAATCCCATTTCTGTCTGCCTTCCAATGGAACCTCCCTTCTACATGTTAATATCATGGCAAGCAGAATGTTAGATTATGTTTAAACTGAAGAATAATCATTTCATTTCTATTTGATATGGAGAAAATGAAGATCTGAATGAAATTTTTGCAGAAGAAAAAGAATTCAGAATCCCTTAAATTATGGAATTGGGGGATGTCAGGTGAGAGGCAATTACTTGGGGCAGTGGAATCCGGAAGACCCGAGTTCATATTTGCCCCTATTAGAGAATAGCGTCCTCCAGGGCAACATCAGAGCTTTTTTTTTTCAACTTTGTACTGATAGTGTCTGACAACTTTGAGCACTTCTACAGACTAAGACATTATTTGTTCAATTTAATTTATAAGTAAACCAGGCTGTCCAACCTTAATTTTAAATTTTTTTTTTTTTATTGAAGTAGTAGACAGTATTTTGCCATTTTACTGAGAGCTCTGCAGTAACTTTACTTCCTTTACTAAAGCATGCAGTAAACCCTCAGGCCAGCCTCATAAAATCACCCTGCAGGCTGCATTTTGAACAGCCCTGAACAATGTTGTAGTGATAAATGTTGTTAAATGTGGAATTTAAGTTGTTTGGTAGGAGGCACCTCAACTGAAGACAAATTGATTTTTTTTTAAGCAAAGTAGATTCAGTAGTCTAGTTAAACTGCCCAGTTTTCCATTTTTCTAAGATTAACTAATAATTGTTGGGTTTGGTACCTTCTTCAGGGTAAATTAAGACTTTTCCATTTGTTTTTATTAGTTTGGATGGTAGCAACAGAGACATTTGATGTTTAAAGGAAAATAGATCTGCCTAGCTACAGTTTCACTAAAGTATTCATTCTATGTTAAATAACATGTAATTGTTTAAAAGTGGGCTGATCCAAGTATGCTATGCATTCTTTTTTTTTTAGGTGTTTTTTTTTGTTTTGTTTTTTTTTTTTTTGCAAAGCAAATGGGGTTAAGTGGCTTGCCCAAGGCCACACAGCTAGGTAATTATTAAGTGTCTGAGACCGGATTTGAACCCAGGTACTCCTGACTCCAGGGCCAGTGCTCTATCCACTACGCCACCTAGCCGCCCCCTATGCATTCTTTTCAATGAAAATGAAATGATTTAAATATAACTTCTAAGTAATCAGATATGTAATTTCTGGTAAATACTGGAGTCTTTTCCTTTGAGAATAATATTTCAAGTGAATATGTTATTAACGCTTTTTATCTTACCTCAGCTCTTTTTTAAGATCTAATTTTATAGAAATTAGAGGAGAGAAGGAAAAAAATTGAGGATGTTTAATAATTTGTGGGAAATTGAAAGATAGTATTAATTTATAAATTAAAAGTAGATCTCATAATATCAGTCCTCTATCTCAAAACCTTCAGCCTAGACAACAAAATTTAAAGTTTGACTCTACAATTTGTCCAAGCTCTTCTTATGCTTTTTTCCCAGCACCTTGCACATAATTGGCACTTAATAGATGTTTACTAGCTTTAAGTAAAATGTTGTAATGATAATAGTTAATATTTATATGGCACTTAAATGCCATTGAATCTCAGGAATCTGCCTTCAGGGTCTTATATGCACTATCTCGATCTTTAATTTGGAATTGGAGTTCCAATTTGTATTTTATTTCAGTACTGTTTTATTAAATGTTTGATTATGATCATTTAAGTGTCGATGAAGATTATAAATTCCTTCATCTCTGAATCTCAGTTACAATATTGTTAGGTTGCCCTATTAAAGGTCATTTGCAAGTTATTTGCAATATAGAAAATTGCCTAAAAGTATGCAGAAAAAAAATGTAAAATTGAGGGCCGCTAGGTGGCGTAGTGGATAGAGCACTGGCCCTGGAGTCAGGAGTACCTGGGTTCAAATCCGGCCTCAGACACTTAATAATTACCTAGCTGTGTGGCCTTGGGCAAGCCACTTAACCCCGTTTGCCTTGCAAAAAAAAAACCTATAAAAATGTAAAATCACAAAAGTTTAAAGCTTAAAGGCATTGCCTAGTCCATTTTTATAAAGGAAAACACTGCAATCTAGAGATTTAAGTAATTCATGGTTTTATATATCTAATTAACTTAGTCAAAATTAAACTCAGGATTTCTGAATTTCCTGCCTAACAGTCTTTCCATTCCATATACTAAAACTCTGACAAAAGAAATATAGAAACTGAGTGACACTGGTAAATCAGTTCAAATCAGTTCCTTAAGTCTGCCCTTTCTGAGCTGTTGAAATCATTTGTTTGGTCATGTTTTCTGTGGACTAAACTAAGTTTTCATTCACAATCAATAGAGGGAAATGTTTTAAACACTCATGTTTTCCCTAGTGAACATTTGCTTTTTAAAAAAACATCTTACTTATGATATAGCTTCTTAGAGAAATAACAATGCAAAAAGAGGACTGCTCTTGGAGGAAGAAGACCAGGTTTGGTTCAAGTCCTGGATCCATCATTAAATAACAATATGACCTTGAACAAGTCACTTCATCCAGAGTGGTAGGAGTAATATTATCTACTTTATATGGTTACTGGGAGGATCAGATGTGCTTATCTAAAGCAATTTATAAACATTAAAGTGCTATATATGTAATATTAACTCATTATTAAGATACTATTGATAGGTGTCTCACAGAAATGAGCAGTGGATGCCTTTTGAGTCTTCCAAGTCTGTGTTTTGAGAAGGATAAAAAAGTCTAAACAACTATACTTTGTTTAGAAATTGCTTGTGATTAAGATAACTGTCTAAAACTTTTACTGAAAAATAAGTGCCTCTCCCTTGAAAATTGGGCCTGTATAATTCTAGCTTAATAAATATTTACTTATTATTTATTCAGATCAAATTCTTGGATTCCATGTTTGTCCAGATTGCTAGTTTCCATTTAAATGATATTGTAACTGCAAGCTATAGCATTTTCAATTTCTCCTTTATCAGACTAGTTAAGGGCATATTTGAAACTGAAACAATTACATTAGAATCAATCTATCTTCATTATAGCTGTCATGTTATGAAACTATTACTGAAATGATATGTAAGTAGTGAGTATTAGGCACTTTACAGACAAAAGAGAAGCATCCCCTCCTACAATTAGCTTAAATGTGGGTGGTAGGGAAGACAAGAAACTCAAAGATAAAGACATTTATTGCAAAGTTTTTGAAGAATGGAATAAAAATAAATATTATTTATTAACTAAAAGGCAGGGTACCTTGTTCATTAGATCTATATTATAGTATAAAATTTAATGTGATGAGGGAACTTAATTTTTAAACTGAAATAATGATAATAACTCATGTTTCTATAGTATATTAATTTTTGAAACCCTTTTCCTCAAAAAGAAGTTCTAGAAATATTATTACCCCATTTTACATCTAAGAAAGTTGACAGTTGAAGAAAATAATAATTTGCTTATATCCTTGGTTAGCCAAGTGTTAGAATTGACTCCAAGCCAGAGGTTTAACCACTTTGTGATAGTGTTACTTACAGATGTCAAGAAATGGTTCTTCTCTCAGCTAGTTCTAACCAAGTACATTAACATGATACTTTTTAATTCACTATTTTATTTTTCCAGTTACATTTAAAAACAATTTTTAATTGTTCATTTTAAAAAATTTTTGAATTCCAAATTCACTTCCTTTCCCATTTCCTGAGAAAGCAACTTAATGACCTTTTACATGTACAGTCATGCAAAACATATTTCTGTATTAATCATATTATGAAAAACAACAAAAATAAAATTTTAAATGTATGTTTTGAAATACATTCAGACTCCATCACTTCTTTTCTCCGGATGGATAGCATTGTTCATAAATCTTTCAGAATAGTCTTAAGTCATATTGCTGAAAATAAGTCATTCGCAATATTACTATTACTGTGTACAGTGTTCTTTTACTGGTCATTTCACTTGACATCATATGAAAGTCTTTCCAGGTTTTTCTGAGAGCATCCTGCTCATCACTTCTTATATTGTAACAGTATTCCAACACAATTAGTTATCACAGCTTGTTCAAACATTCCCTAATTAATGGACATCCCTCTAATTTCCACTTCTTTGCCACCACCAAAAAAGAATCGCTATGAATATTGTTTTTATGCAAAGGTCCTTTTCATTTTTGTTTTTAATTCTTTGACATATAGACCTAATAATGGTATTGCTGACTCAAGAGTATGCATGGTTTTAGAGCCCTGTGGACAAAGTTCCAGATTGCTCTCCATAATAGTGGCATCAGTTCAAAATTTTACCAACAGTACATTTGTGTCTCAATTTTCCCATGTTGGCTCTAGTTGTCATTTCTGTTCTGTCATGTTAGTCAATCTAAGATTTCTATAGTCAATAATGATTTACAGCATTTTTTCCCATGATTGTAGATAGCTTCGATTGAGTTCTCTATTTATTTGCAAATTTAAACCTTTAATGGAAAAACTTACTATAAAATTTTTTTCTCAATTATTACTATTAAATGTTTATTTCCCTCCATCCTATTTTCTTGCTACTTTATTTCTCCTTTTACTTTGTTTATGCTACTCTCTCTCTCCTTTTTACTCTTTCATCCTCAAAAGTGTTTTACTTCTGACCACTATCTCCCCCAATCTTCCCTTCCCATTTTCTTACTCTCTTACCCTCCTAATTTCCTGTAGGTAAAATTTCTATACCCAAATGAGCATGTTTGTAATTCCCTTTTTGAGCCAATTGCAATGAGAACAAGCTTCAAGCCTTGTCTCCCAAATTCTTCCTCTTCCCTTCTACTATAAAAGCTCTTTTGTGCCTCTTTTATGTGAGATAATTTCCCCAATTTACCTTTCCCTTCTTCTAATACATTCCTCTTTCTCATCCCTTAATTTTACTTTTTTTAGCCATCATTCCATCATATTCAACCCATATCTATGCTGTCTTTCTATATAAATACTCATTCTAATGGTCCTAATAATGACAAAGTTCTTAGAAGTTATAAATATCATCTTGTCATATAGAAACAGAAACAGTTTGAAAGGCAAAGACTCCTACAACATCTCCCACAAACCTCTCGAAATACCTTTAAATAATTATTCTAACCAAATTCTAGAGTGACAGAATCCACAAATAGACTGAGTGAAACAACTTTCCAGCCCAAGACAACTGGGAAGATCCATGGGAAAGGTCTGTTAAACTGGAGTTAGAAAAGACCAGCAGTGCTGCTTGGGCTGCAGCTGCAGCCATTCAGAACCACAGGGCTCCTGGATCCATGGTGGTGTTTTCAGACCTTTCAGCCCAGGGATTGCCAAGGAAAACTTGGAAGGTCAACAGGAAAAAGCTGCCATACCAGGGTGAAAATGGAGCACAGTCCAGCACAGACCCAGCAGGCCTGGGGAGCCTCTTTGCAGCTGCCACCAGAGCACTCAGCCCATGGAGATTAGAGAGGTCTCTTTACTATTGCTAAGACAGGACTCTGTTTCTTTTCCATAATCAGATCCAGGTCACAGTCTGGGGCCCTGTCTCAAGGAAAAAGGAGCAGAAGCACAACAAAGCTTACTCCCTGCAGTGGAGTAGGGATTCTTCTCACAGCCCTGGGGCAGAAAGGAGTGCTTGTGGCCATCTACAGACCAGAGCACATAGGTAAGGAAAGTAACCATAATCTTTCCTAAGAATTTGGAAGAATTGAAAATGTGCAGGTCCCTGGGCTATCTCTGGAAAGAGCTGCAATCAAGTCATAAGCTGGGAAATGAGCAAACAATAGAAGAAAAAAAATCTGACCATCATTAATTACTTTGCTCATATGGAGGATCAAAATACACACTCAAAAGAAGATAACAAAGTCAAAACTTCTGCAACCAACACCTCCAAGAAAAATATTAATTGATCTCAGGCCATAGAAGATCTCAAAAAAGATTTGAAAATGAAGTAAGGGAATTAAAAGAAAAATTGGGAAGAAAAATGGGAATAATGCAGGGAAATCATGAAAACTGAGACACAATTTGGTGAAGTAGATACCAAAAAGTACTGAAGAAAATAACATCTTAAAAACCAGACTAGGCCAAATAGAAAAAGATATCCAAAAAGCCAATGAGGAGAAGAATGCCTTAAAAAGCAGAACTGGACAAATGGAAAGGAAATACAAAAGTTCTCTGAAGAAAACATTTCCTCAAAATATAGATTGGAGCAAAGGGAAGCTGATGACTTTGTGAGAAATCAAGAAACAATAAAACAAAACCAAAAAACATGAAAAACTAGAAAACAATGTGAAATATCTCATTAGAAAAAACAACTGACATGGAAGACAAATCCAGGACAGATAATTTAGTAATTATCCAGGAAAACTGCTGTGATATTCTAGAAGCTGAGGATAAAAATAGAAATTGAAAGACTCCACCAATCACCCTCTGAAAGAGATCCCAAAATGAAAACTACCAGGAATATTATAAGCAAACTTCAAAACTCTCAAATCAAGGTAAAAATATTACAAGCAACCAGAAACAATTTAAATACCATGGAAAAGAGCTTGGATTACAACCAAGAATCAACTACCCAGCAAAACTGAATATATTCTTTCAGGGAAAAAGTTGGACATTCAGTAAAGTAAGGGGCTTTCAAACTTTCTTGATGAAGTGACAAGAGTTAAACAGGAAATTTGATCTTGAAACACAAGACTCAAGTGAAGCATAAGAAAAATAAAAAGGAAATGCAAACCATAAGGACTTAATGATGTTAAACTGTTTATATTCCTTCATGGGAAGATGACACTGATAACTAATATGAACTTTCTTATTTATTAGGGCAGTTAGAAGATGCATATATCGACAAGGTTGATATTTGAGGTTGAATTTGAAGGGATAATATATTTTAAAAAAGATGGAGTTAATAGGCAAGAGTAATGTCCTGAAAGAAAGGGAAGGAAGAGGTAGAAAAAGAACTGAGAAAAAAGCTTTTGCAGTGGAGTGGAATGGGGGGAATGTGGGGGCAGTGAGTGAGCCTTACTCTTATCAGAATTGACTCAAAGAGGAAATAACAAACACTCAACTGGGTATAAAAAATTTTTTCTTACCTTAGAGGAAAATAGGAGAGGAAAGTGTTGGGAGAAAGGGAAAGAGGGGAGTGTCATGGAAGGTTGATAGAAGGTAGGGAAGATTGTGGGAGGAGATTGTCAGATGCAGAACTTTTGAATAGCAACAGAGTGAAAGGAAAGAGAATAAATAGAATAAGTGGGGATGGGGAATCGATGAAGGGAAATACAGTTAGTGATAGAAAGTGTGGGGAAAAATTAAAACAAGTTTCTCTGATAAAGTTATCATTTCTCAAACTAAAGAACTGAGTCAAATTTATAAAAAATAAGATCCATTTCCTAATTGACAAATGATCAATAGCTATGTATAGCTTTTAGATGAAGTTATCAATGCAATCTATTAAAATCATTTTTAAAAAAATTTCTTGACTCACTATAGAGGAGAAACATGGGTTGGAATAATTCTGAGGTACTACGTTATACCTATGGGTTGGTTAATAGATCAGAAAGAGAGCATATTGAATGTTGGAAGGGATGTAAAGAAATTGAGACATTGATGCATTGTTGAAGGAATTGTGAAATGATTCACCAATTCTGTTGTACAATTTGGAACTATATCCAAAGGGCTATAAAACCATACTTACCTTTTGGCCTGGGTGAGCCACTGTTAGGGCTATATTTCAGAAGAGATGAAATAAGAGAAGGAAAGAACCTATGTATAGGGATATTTAGAGCAGTTCTTTTCAAGTGATGGGTACCTGGAGATTAAGGGGATGCTTATCAGTGGAAAATGTCTGAATAAATTATGGTATGTGATTGAAATGAAATACTGTTTTGTTATGGGAAAAATACTCTCAATTAAAAAAAACATATAACAGATGCAATTGGAAATGTACTTTATATCAAGTATCAGCAATATTGCAGGATGATCCGGGCAGCTAGGTGGCGCAGTGGATAAAGCACCAGCCCTGGAGTCAGGAGTACCTGGGTTCAAATCCGGTCTCAGACACTTAATAATTAACTAGCTGTGTGGCCTTGGGCAAACCACTTAACCCCATTTGCCTTGCCAAAAAACCCCCAAAAAACAAAAAAGAATATATTGCAGGTTGCAATCCTGTCCCAAGAGAACTCTGAAGGGCTTATGATAAAGAATTCTATCCACCCCAAAGACAGAGCTGATGGTGTCTGAATACAGACTGAAGCATGCTTTTCCTTCACTTTGCTTTTCTTGAGTTTTCTCTTTTTGGGGGGGGAGATACTATGTTTACTTTTACAACATGACTATTGTAATAATAGTTTTCATGATTACACATTTAAGCTATAACAAGTAACTTGCTTTCTCAATGAGGGGGAGTGGGGTGGAAGAAGGGAGAGAATTTGGAACTCAAGGTTTTGGAAGTGAATGTTGAAACTTGTTTTTGAATGTAAATGTTGGGGGGGTGGGGAGATTAGATAAAACTGAATTTAAAAAAAAGAATAGTTTAACCTTATTGAATCCCTTATGGTTTCTCTTTACCATTTTACCTTTTTATGTTTCTCTTGAATCTTGTAAATACAAGGTGCAGGTCCCTGGGGTTATCTCTGAAAATCAGATTTTCTATTCAGTTCTGACCTTTTGTTAGAAATGCTTAAAAGATCTCTATTTCATTAAATGTCCATTTTCCCACTGAAGGAAAATATTCAGTTTTTCTGGGAAAGGTTATTCTTGGTTGTGATCCTAGCACCTTTGTCCTCCAGGATATCATATTCTAAGTTGTCTTGTCTTTTAATATAGAAGCTGCTTAATCTTGTATTATCTTGATTGTAGTTCCATGATATTTGAATTATTTCTTTTTGACTACTTGCAATATTTTCTTCTTGACCTGAGCACTCTGAAATTTGACTATAATGTTCCTGAAAGTTTTCTTTTTGGTAAGAAGGTGATTGGTAAATTCTTCGCATTTTTTTCACCCTCTGATTCTAGAATATCAAGGCAGTTTTCCTTGATAATTTCTTTTTTTTTTTTTAGGTTTTTGCAAGGTGAATGGGGTTAAGTGGCTTGCCCAAGGCCACACAGCTAGGTTTAAGTGTCTGAGACCAGATGTGAACTCAGGTACTCCTGACTCCAGGGCCAGTGCTTTATCCACTACACCACCTAGCTGCCCCGATAATTTCTTAAAAGATGATATCTAGTCTCTTTTTTTTAATCATGGCTTTCAGCTAATTTAATAAATCTTAGATTATCTCTCCTTCATCTTTTTTCTAGGTCATTTTTTTTCAAAGAGATATTTCACATTTTCTTCTACTTTTTCCATGCTTCTGATTTTTTTTATTGTTTCTTGTTTTCACAATGAAAACAATCACAAAACTCAATGACTGTATTTTTGTGTAGATACATTGTAAAATTATAGAATCAAGGAAGGCCATTGTATTGATCTGAGTTCATTTGTTTTTGTAGTGCTTTTCTTGTATAATTTTTTCTTATACTTAATATTTATTCTAATTTTGTACAAATAATGTTTTTTATACATTAATAAAATATTCTTGTTTAAGAGTAAACAAAATACCCCCTCCCCCCAAAATATATAGACTCGCTTGAGCAATAAAGTAAAGGGGAGAGAAAATACTAATAGTAATAATTGTAGGTATGGCCAGGTGGTGCAATGGACAGAGCACCAGCCCTGGAGCCATGAACACCCGAGCCCACATCTGGCCCTGTACACCCAACAAACACCCAGCTGTGTGACATGCAAGCCACCCCCAACCCCCAAAAAAAAGCCAAAATAAAATAGTAATAATAGTAGGGGTGGCTGGGTGGCGGACAGAGCACTGGCCCTTGAGCCAGGGGCACCTGGGTCCGAATCCAGCCTCAGACACCCAACGATCACCCTGCTATGCAGCCCCAGGCAGGCCATCCAGCCCCATTTACCCTGCACCCCCCCAAAAAAAATAATAATAATAAATGTGCTTCAGTCTGTGTTCCAACACCAACAACTCTGTCACAGGTGGATCACATTCTTTATGATAAGTCCATGGCAAAAGTTACTTCCATATTTTTCGACCATTGCCATTGCTGATCGCAACTCCCTCCTTTCATATTTCTCCACTACCATGTACTATATTTTCTCTCGGTCTGCTGTAGGGTAGCAGAGTAGTGCAGCAGACAGTTCCCTGGCCCTGGGGCCAAGAGGCCCTGAGCCCCATACCACCCCTTAGGCCCAGCATCCACCTGGCCCTATGGTCCTGAGCAGGCCTTCCAATCCCAGCCCCTTGCACGAAGTAAAAAAGAAAATGTGTTATATCTGACCACTCTCCCCCCATGGTCCATCCTCTCCTCCATCACTCACATGCCCCCCTTCCCCCTGAGTATATATGCTGTTTCCTCTCCTGGCCACCTCTGATGAGAGTGAAGATTCCCTCATTCCCCCTTGCCTTCCCCCCCTTCCATATCATTGCAATAGCTCACTGTAATAAAGAAAAATCTTATTATATGAGGTATCTTGGCCTATTCCCCCCCCTCTCCTTTTTCTTTCTCCCATTACATTTCCCTTTTTTCTATTGACTCCATTTTTACACCATATTTTATCTTCAAATTCAGCTTTCTCCTGTGCTTCAACTATAAAAGCTCCTTCTACCTGCTCTATTAACTGAGAAGGTTCATATGAATATTATCGATATCATTTTTCTATACATGCAGTTCATCATCATTAAGTCCCTCATATTTTCCCCTCCTCCTCCATTCTCTTTGCTTCACCTGAGTCCTGTATCTGAAGATCAAACCTTCTCTGTTCAGCTCTGGGCATTCCAACAGGAACATTTGAAATTCCCCTGTTTCATTGAAAGTACATCTTTTTCCCTGTAAGAGGACATTTCAGTTTTTCTGGGTAGTTGATTCTCAGTTGCATTCCAAGCTCTTTTGCCTTCTGGTATGTTATATTCCGAGCCCTACAAGCTTTTAATGTAGTTGCTGCTGCGTCCTGTGTGATCCTGACTGCAGCTCCACGATATTTGAATTTTGTCCTTCTGGGTACTTGTAATATTTTTTCTCTTTGACTTGGGAGTTCTGGACTTGGCTATAATATTCCTAGGGGTTGGTTTTTTGGGATCTCTTTCTCGGGGGGAATCGATGGATTCTCTCCCTTTATATTTTGCCCTCTGCTTCTAGGATATCAGGGCAATTTTCCTGTAGTAATTCTTTGAAAATGATGTCAAGGCTCTTTTCCTGATCATGACTTTGAGATATTCAAATAATTTTTAAATTATCTTTCCTAAATCTGTTTTCCATATCAATTGTTTTTTCAATGAGATGTTTCACATTTTCTAATTTTTCATTTTTTTGGTTTTGAAGTATTGAGTCCTGATTTCTCGCAAAGTCATCAGCTTCCTTGAGCTCCATTCTTCATCTGAAGGATTTGTTTTCTTCAGAGAGCTTTCTTATCTCCTTTTCCATCTGACCAAGTCTGCTTTTTAAAGCATTCTTCTCCTCAATAACTTTTTGAACTGTTTTATCCATTTGACCTAAGCTGGTTTTTAGCATGCTATTTTCTTCAGCATTTCTTTGGATTTCTTTGACTAGGCTGCTGACTTCATTTTCATGTTTTTCCTGCATCTCTCTCATTTCTTTTCCCAGTTTTTCTTCTAACTCCCTCATTTGATTTTCAAAGTCTTTTTTGAGCTCTGTCATAGCCTGAGCCCAATTTCTGTTTTTCTTGGAGTCTTTAGATGTGGGAGCTTGTGCTTCTTCATCTTCAGACTGAGTGTTTTGATCCTTCTTGGGCTCATGCAAAATATTTCTCAATGGTGTTCCTCTTTTTTCTCTGCTTGCTCATTTTCCCAGCCTAAGTCTGTTTTTGGGGGTGCTTCCTGAGCTTTTGGGACACTCACAAGGAGCTCAGTGTGTGGGGCTCTGTCCTCCCTCCTGGTTTGTGAATGATCGTATGTGCCCCCCCTTCTGCCACAGGTCTGAGGTGGAGGAGGCCCCTGCTGTTCTATGGGGGGGCCTAGACTACGATCAGGATCTGAATGTGGTCAGAACCCCAGAGTCCTATTCCAGAGGCAGAGGACAGAGCTCCACAGTCTCTCTTCACTCCCCTCCCTAGGTTCAATGGGATCATGCCCTGGGGGCTCCTGCTTACCGGCCTGCCTGCTTCTGTTTCCTGGATCTGGACTGTCTTGGCCATGCTGCTCACTATGTGCCCTGAGGGCTGGGCTTCACATAATTGCTCTGGCAGAGGTCCCCTACTGTTTCCCCAAGTTGTGCCCATTGCTCCCCAGGGCATAGCTCAAGAAACTCCCCATCTGCTGTGAGCCATGGCTCCCAGCTCCTTGGGGCTGCCTCCAGGAGGCTGAAGTTCTTTCGCTCTTGCAGGCCACCCCAATGGCGGGCTGCCCCTCCAACCCCAGGGAGCAGAGCCTTTCTGCTCTTTTCCATGTTACCTTGAGTAGGAGAACTGCCTCACTGGGTCCCTCTGTGGGTTCTGTCTCTTGAAAATTTAGTTAAGAGTCCTTAGTTTTGAAGAATCCGTTCTTGTCACCATCTTGGCTCTGCCCCCCTGTATAAATTTTTTATATAAATTTTTCTCCTGGTTCTGCTTATTTCACTTTGCATTGGTTTCCCTGAAAACATCTTTATTCGTGTTTTATGGTACAGTGATAATCCTAATTACATTCATACAGGATTGTCTAAAAATGTCTCTCTCTAATTTTAGACTTTATTAGTTTCAGAAGTATAAATGTCTAGAGTTATAAAAGATATCATTTAAAGGCTTCTCTATATGTATCATTTTATTAATTTTGAATAATAAACTTTTAATTTTAATAAGAGGGGACTCTATCAATTTCATCAAATGTGCAACAATTTCAGTGTTATATCTTCTCAGATCTCAGATGGATCAGTTGAAAAGATTTTCTTGCTTGGCCATCTTGATTACTTGATCTCCATTAGACTTTTCCTTATGAGGTCTTGTCAAAACTGTCACATATACAGCTAGAATTATAAATGCATTCCTTTCAGTCACGGGATAGCAAGTTCAAAGTTTTTATGATGTTTGAAAATTGACTAGTGCATTGAAATACAAGATGATGGATATGTTAAATTTGAGTAAAATATAAAACATTTTAAATTTTTAAATAATTAATCTTGTAAATATTCTGTGATTTATAAAAATTACATTTATACATTTGAAATTATTTAAGCATAAAACCACACTAAGAATCATAGTTCAAGGTGGCTAGGTGGCACAGTGGATAAAGCACTTGCCCCGAAGTCAGGAATACCTGAGTTCAAATCTGGCCTCAAACACTAGCTGTGTGGCCTTGGGTAAGCCACTTAACCCCACTTGCCTTGTAAAAACCTTAAAAATAGGAAAAAAAAGAATCATAGTTCATCCATTCCCCAATTGATGAGTTCCTCTTTCATTTCATATGCTTTGCCTTTACAAAAAGTACTAATTTAAATATTTTTGTACATTTCAGAACTTTTCTTTTTCTTTGGTTTGTTTCTTATATGCCACCAGTCTTATCATTTGATCTAAAGATATGCATAGTTTATTGCCCTTGGGGTCATAATTCCAAATTATTTTTAGCAATTAATATCTTCAATCAAAAGAAATATAGTAAATTGGTAAACAATTTTTGCAACTTTTATTTCTGGCAAAGGACTCATTTCTAAAATATACAGAGAACTGAGTCAAATTTTCAAAAAAAAAGCCATTCCCCAATTATAAATGGTATGCAAAGAATATGCAAAGGCAATTTACAGGTAAGGAAATCAAAGTGATCCATAGTCATATGAAAAATTGCTCTAAACCATTACTTACTAGAGAAATGTAAATTAAATTATCTCTGAGATACCACCTCACACCTCTCATACTAGTCAATATGACCAGAAAGGACAATGATCAATGTTCGAAGGGATGTGGGAAATTTGGAACATTGTTGGTAGAACTGTGAACTCATCCAACCTTTCTGGAGAGAAATTTGGAATTACACCCAAAGGGCAACAAAAATGTTCATACTCTTTGATCCAGCAATACCATTACTGGGTCTATACCCTGAAGAGATTATGAAAAGAGGTAAAAACATCACTTGTACAGAAATATTCATAGCAGCCTTGTTTGTGGTGGCAAAGTAATTAAGTTAATTGTCCTTCAATTTGGTAATGGCTTAACAAACTGTGGTATGTGCATGTCATGGAATACTGTTGCTCTATTAGAAACTAGGAGGGATGGGAATTCAGGGAAGCCTGGAAGGATTTGCATGAACTGATGCTGAGCAAGATGAGCAGTACCAGAAAAACATTGTATACCCTAATAGCAACATGGGGGTGATGACCAAGCTTGATGGACTTCCTCATTCCATCAGTGTATCAATCAGGGACAATTTTGGGGGTATCTGCAATGGAGAATAATGCTATCTGTATCCAGAGAAAAAATCATGGAGTTTGAACAAAGACCAAAGACTATTACATTTAATTTAGCAGGGGAAAGGCCACTATGTAATTCTGCTATCTCTTATATTTGATTTTTCTTCCTTAAAGATATGATTTCTCTCTCATCACATTCAACTTAGATCAATGTATACCATGTTAACATTGTAAAGACTAACAGACTGAGGGAAGGAAGATAGGGGGGAAAACATGTAAAACTCAAAATAAATCAAATCTTAAAGAACAAAAAAAAAATAATTAACTTGTCTTCACCAATGCCTTTTACTATTTTCCTATAGGCTCTCCAACATTGTTTTCTTCTTTGTTAAGTTTGTCAGTCTGTGAAGAATATGGTGAAATCTTAACGTTGCTTCATTTCATTTCTTTAAATACTAGTTATTTAGGACTTTTTTTTTTAATTTTAAAAATGTTTTATTTTGAGTTTTGCAGTTTTTCCCCCCCATCTTGCTTCCCTCCCCTCACACCCCACAATAGGCAGTTTTTTAGTCTTTACATCATTTACATAATATGGGACTTTTTTTTTTGTATGACTATTGATAGCTGGAATTTCTTCCCTTGAAAACTTCCTGTTCAAACTCTTTGATAATTTAACAATTAATTTTAGTTTGATCCCACATACCTTGGAAATGAGACCTTTGTAAGATAAATATGATCCAAGTATTTTTTTTTCCTGCTTAACTATTTCCCTTCTAATCTTAGCTACATTCAGTTTATACCTGTAAAAAAAAACTTTAATTTTTAAAAAAAAATTTTCCAATTGATCAAAATCTGCTTTGGGATAATTGTTCTCTTTCTGAGAGAACAATTGCTATCTCTCTGGAGGCTGGGTCTCAAAGCCATTTCAGCTTCTTCCCACACTGGGCAATTCAAGTTTTACAGGACTTAGTCTTTGCTAGAAATGATTTTTAGGAGTACAGAACTGATCTTTCTTGATTGCTGGGCTTTTTCCCTCAAATTTAGTGAAGTGCTGCATGTGTCCTTTGATTTTCCAATTTCTGAGAAGCCAAGAAGACAGGATCAGAGGAGTTCTACTATAAACCTGTGGATTCACTTGTATAAATTTGCTGCCAGATCATGGTATATGGGGAGGAGTGAGTGCCAAGGTCTTAAAAATGATGAATTAACTTTCTTTACTATCAATTCATTGAATTGTTATTTCATTTAGGAATTTTTATGTTCTACACTGTAAGGACAGCTGAAATTTCTTTATCTCTTGCAAATAATTGCTATTGTAGAGAGTTTTCCATTGCCTCTAGAACAGCTTGCCATTTAAAGTCTTACCCAATCTGATTCCAGCTTATCTTCCCAGGCTTTATTTTCTATCATATACTCTGCATTCAAACAAATATGCACTTATATGCACTTCCCTAAATTTTACCTTTTTCTCTTGCCTTTTTCCCTCTTTACAGAATGACTCCATGCTTGAAACTCATGATCCCCAATTTCCATCTCTTAATACTTCACTTTTAAGATTTTGTTTGTGTGCCACCTCCCATAGGAAGGCTTTCTTGCTTCCCCTCTCTTTCTCCTCACGTTATTTTGCATATAAATTTACATGGTCTAAAAAGTCAGACATAAGTTCCTTTTGGTCAGAGACTGCTTTTAATTTTCTATCTCAAGTGCTTTGCACAAAGGTATTTTATTATATGCTTATTGGATTGGGTTGGAAAATGTTTTTCAACTGAATAATCACATTAAAATCCTATAGTCTTTATACCATTTTATTAATTGTTTAGCTGTGATGATGTTGTATCTTGTAGAAAATCATTTGTGACAACTCATCTGTTCTCTTTTCATATTTTCATCAAAAATTTCTTTGATACCAGTCTCATTATTCTCATAAAGATTTTATAGTTTTTATAGTTTTATAGTTTGCCCTTTTAGAAACTAAACTGGCTGTGATTTTTCATTCTTTTGATATTTATTTCCCCCTTCTTAGATAGCTTGAAAATATATTCCTTAATATTTTTAAAATTCTTGCCTCTCCCCTGTAGCTCTTCTCCGTGTACTTAGTTTGGCTAACTGCTTTTCCAGACTTTGTTTTCTTACATGCCATTTCCACTTCCTCATATAAGACATCAGGGATTAAGGTCCAGATGTGAACATTCCATATCATCATTGGTAAAATTATATGTCTGCAAACATGTTGGCATTTTTATTCCATTTTTCATTCATTTGTTGTTCTCCTTCAATTTTCACCTATAAATGCTCTTGGTATGAGGTAGTTTAATTTGTGCCTCACACCAAAGTTTCTACAAGTTCATTTTTCCTTCTACAGTTCCTTACTATTTTATGAGGCATCATTCTCCATAATATTTTCCAAATGAGTTTCTATTCTAAACCAGTGTTGCCACTTGGCAATAAAGTGTTTGCTGCCTGAGGCAGTTTCTTGGCACTTTTGACTTCCCCTTTTTGGCAATTGCTTTTCATCAATTAAACTACTGCAGGAAATGGTGATAATCAAAGTCAGTGTTTTCTTCTTTATCCATTTGCCATCAGGAGTTTATCTGAATAGATCAGATTAGTTTTAAAATATCTTATTTTAATCTTCACTTCAAATTTGATATTGATTTTAACCTTTATTCTAACTAGTCATTCATCTGACTACATACATACCAATATTTCCAAAATGATTCCCACATTGGTATCAAAGTGTTTCCTATTTGTTATGACATAATAAGCACCATTTTTTATCATCTTGGTTAGTGCTTCCATATCCAGCACTCTGTTATATCAGGACCGTATACATGATTAAAGACTTAAGAGTTCAGGCTTTGACCCCTTTCACTTTTTAATTCAGAACCATGTTTTCTAATATTTTTACCATATTCCTCTTTGCCTACCTTTTCATTGATATCACTATACATTGGAGGATCTTGTTAAAATCCTAGAGACAGAGAAATTCATGTCTGCAATAGGTTATTATTGAATGAATTGCTATTATCTTAATGTCTTTTTCTCATGTTTTTCATGTATACCACAAGATTGGAAGACATAGTGTCCTATGGAGTGATGTTTTGTTTTGTCTTTTTGCACAGAATGAAGCCAACTGCATCAACTCCCTTATTTTAATTCATTCAGTTATAATTTATTAGGTGGCAGGCACTGTGCCTATCCTTAAAAATTAGGGTCTTGGAACTGTTCTATAAAAAAATGCAGTGAGACAGAGTGGGTAGAATTCTGGGTATAGAATGAGGAAGATTTAGATTTTTTGCCAATTGCAGTTGTAGTAAATGGTACCCAGGTACTAACTGTATGACCAACAAGTCATTAAATTTCTCTGTATTTTATTTTCCTCCTCCTTAAAATGAGGATAATAATATCTTTAATGCCTATCACAAAGGGTTGTTATGAGGCAAATAAGATAATGTATATAAAGGTTTAAAAACACTATATAATTTTGTATGATTGTTATTTGCTGCAACCTCCTCATCTTCTAGTTTCACATATAGCAAGAATGTCAATATTCATATGGTCAATCCATTCACAAAAGTCACTATCTGAAGCTTTACCAACATGGAAATGACTCTACATACTTAAGATTTTTGCCAGCAGAGCACCAAACTCAAGCAGATTCTACTAAGCTCTACACATATGGTTTTCTGATTGGGCATCACCTGCTCAATAGGGATTAAGTTCTTGAGACGTAGCAACCCATGAAAAAGTGAAAAATACTGAATGGACTAGTCTTATATGATCTACTTATGCTTCTACAATGACTGTGGTGAAATAATAGAAAAGGGACACAGTAAACATTAGTTTTACTCTTTGCACTATCAGTATGATATCCTTGACTAGCACCCAAAAAGTTGGCATTTTGCTCAATCGCATTTACTTTGCTGTAATTCACTTTGTAGATTACCTAGTCATTTTGTTTCTCCTTTGGAAAAATAATTTATTACCCCAGAAGACAAGTAAAGAAACTAACAGGAGAAAAAGCACAAATGAAGGAAGTTTTACCATATTCTAGTTGCACTAGGTGCAGAGGGTTGGAGAAGGAAATTGAAACAGTTTACTAAAATCTCTTGTTAAACTATGAATTTCAATTACCCCTGTGAAAGTTGGACTATAATAATAAAGCTGTTTGACCATAGATGACTCAAACAAATAACCTGTTTAATTAGGGCTTTACATAGTTAGACTCAATTTCTAAATGCGAGAGAAAAATAGCAAACTTTCAGTATCACCTGACTATGGACTATCCCTTGTACCTGGAATGAACAGTTCCTTCACCTCTCCTTCATGGGTGCCAGCTTCATTCAGAATTATCTTCTACATGAGACTTTTCCTGATTCCTCAGGCTGGGGCCACAGAATCACAAAAGATTTGTTGAATCATCTTGCATGGCAAACATTTGTTTCTCTTATGTATGTTTTTTAAAGCAATACCATATTAGGTTATGTATTTATTAATTTTTATTTTAGCTTATTTAAGGCAATGGGGTCAAGTGACTTGCCCAAGTCCACACAGCTAGGCAATTATTAAGTGTCTGAGGTCAGATTTGAACTCAGATCTTCCTGACTCCAGGGCCAGTGCTGTATACACTATGCCACCTAGCTGCCCCCTAGGTTATATACTTTAAAGAAAAAATATTTTATTTATTTATCCTCTGTTACTTGCAAAAACAAATTTCAACATTCACTTTTAAAACCTTGAATTCTGAATTTTTCTCTTCCTCCCCACCCAAACCCTTATTGAGAAAACAAGTTATTTGATATAGGTTAGAAATGTATAGTCATGAGAAACAATACCACAATAGTCATGGAAAAAGAAAAGTAAAGAGGAACTTCAAGAAATACATAGGAGGGGGCAGCTAGGTGGCATAGTGGATAAAGCCTTGGAGTCAGGAGTACCTGGGTTCAAATCCAGTCTCAGACACAATAATTACGAGTGGCCTTGGGCAAGCCACTTAACCCCATTTGCCTTGCAAAAACCGAAAAAAAAGAATACATAGAAAAAAAGCATGCTTCAACTCATATTTGAATCTTTGAGATGGATAGTATTCTTTATCATAAATGCTTCAGTGTTGTCTTGGAACACAGCATTACTAAGAAAGTCAGTCATTCTGATCATACTTCAACAGTGCTGTTACTTTGTATCTAGTAAGTACATTTCCCATTGCATCTGCTCATGTAAGTTTTTTACTGAGAGCATCCTATCCATCATTTCTTATAACAGAATAGTATTCCATCTTAATTATATACAACAATTTATTTGGTCATTCCCCAACCAATGGACCATCCCTTCAGTCTCTAGTTCCTTATTACCAAGAAAAAAAGGTACTATAGGTATTCTTATACATCCATCCTGTTTTTCATCTCTTCTGGAATGTGGACCTAGTAGTGGCACTGTTAGGTCAAAGGGTAGGCATGGTTTTATAGCCCCTTTGGCATAGGTAGCATTGATAATTTCATCTGTTCATATCTTTTGATCATTTATCAATTGAGGGATGGCTCTTCTTTTTCTTATAAATTTGACTCAGTGTTTGAGAAATGTTGTTTGAGAAATGAGGCCTTTATCAGAGAAATTTTAATATTTTCCCCACAGTTACTATTTGTATTTCCTTCCATCCTATTCTCCCATTTATTTTATTCTCTCTGCCTTCATCCTGTCTCTCCTCAAAGTGTCTTGCATTTGACTAGCCTTCCACAATATTGCCTCCATTTTATCACCTCCCCTCCCATTTCTTCCACCCTTTCCCCTCCTGTTTTCCTCTAATGCAAAATAGATTTCTATACCCAACTGAGTATATATTATTCCCTCTCAGAGCCAATTTCAATGAGAGGAAGGCTCACTCACTTCCTCTTGAGTTAACTCCCCACTCTTCCACTCTACTGCAAAAACTTTTTCTTGCCTCTTTGATGTGAAACAGATTATCCCATTCTGCCTTCCCCCTTTCTCTTTCTCCCATGACATTTCCTCTCTTGCCCATTAACTCTTATCTTTTTAATATATTATCCCTTCATATTCAACTCCTACCTGTGCTTTCTCTATGTATGCTCCTCTTGTAAATGAGAAAGTTCATATGAGTTGACAATGTCATCTTCCCATGAAGGAATATAAACAGTTCAACATCATTAAGACCCTTATGATTTGCCTTTCCTGTTTATCTTTCTTATGTTTCACTTGAGTCTTGTATTTGAAGATCAGTTTTTCTGTTCAACTCTGTTCCTTTCATCAGGAAAGTTGAAAGTTCCCTATTTCAATTAAATATTCATCTTTACCCCTGAAACAGTATTTCATTTTTGCTGGATACTTGATTCTTGGTTGTAATCTAAGCTCTTTTGCCTTCTGAAATATATTCCAAGTCCTATGATCCCTTAATATAGAAGCTCCTAAATCTTGTATTATCCCGTTTGTGGCTCCACAATAATTGAATTATTTCTTTCTGACTGCTTGCAATATTATCTCTTTGACCTGGGAGCTCTGAAATTTGGTTATAATATTCCTGGTAATTTTCATTTTGGAATTTTTTTCAGGAGGTGATCAGTGGATTCTTTCTATTTCTATTTTACCCTCTGCTTCTAGAATATCACAGCAGTTTTCCTAGATAATTTCTTGAAAGATGATGTCTAGGCTCTTTTTTAGATTGTGACTTTAAGGTTATCTAATAATTTTTAAATTATCTCTCCTGGATATATCTTCCAGGTCAGTTGTTTTTCCAGTGAGATATTTAACATTATCTACTAGTTTTTCATTCTTTTTGCTTTGTTGTATTATTTTTTGATTTCTCACAATGTCATCAGCTTCCCTTTGCTCCATTCTATATTTTGAGGAAATATTTTCTTCAGAGAACTTTTGTTTTACTTTTCTATTTGACCAATTCTGCTTTTTTAAGACATTCTTCTCCTCATTGGCTTTTTGGATCTCTTTCCATTTGTCCCAGTCTGGTTTTTAAGATGTTATTTTCTTCAGTATTTTTCGCCAACCTGCTGATTTGTTTTTCATGACTTTCCTGCATTACTCTCATTTCTCATCTCAAATTTTCCTCTAGTTCCCCTTACTTGATTTTCAAGGTTATATAATACCCTGTCACCCTGATCTAGTACACCCCAAACAGATTAAAATATAATTGGAAATTGTTTTATCAAAATAAATAAACATAATACAACATAGGTGATGTTAATTTGTGGTTTTTCTGAGTCAATATATAGCTCATTAGAATCATTTCTATTTGAATTTTACCCTATTGTATTATATGACCTTTAAGGTCTCTTCCAGCTTTAAATCTAAAATTTTGTGAGCCTGTATTTTACTGCTTTCTTAATCAGTCCTCTTCCATTTGACACTTTTCAAATTATTTCAAGTGTGTTATTTCTGTCTCTGGATAATTATAAATTCTTTCAGAACAGAAATCATGTCTTATTATTTACTAAATCTCAGTGCTCCAGAATTCCTGGATACATGATTGATACCCCATATGTATTTGGTGGTAAAATTACTGTATCACCTTAGAAACTGTAGCTCATACTTATTGATTTTTATGTTATTTTCTAGAGCAATGTGTCTGTTTTGCTTTTATTTATATATCATCTAGTATAATATCACATATAAAGCCTTTTTCTAAGGATGGTCATAGGTCATAGTCAATCTGGTACTACATTCAATTATTCCAATTAACTGGGAGTTTATACTAAATTCAAATTTAAGTGAAACCGCAGTAGCATTTTAAAGGAAAATGTCAAGAAGTAATAAATATTTTTTAAATTGAAGGAACAAATATTTGCTTAAATGAAAAAATGAGAATAATTTATTGAATTTTTTTTATTTTTATTTTTAAGATTTTGAAGGTAAATATACCTATACCTCTCTTCAGTTTAGTCCCAATACACTTACTAGAAAAACAGTCATAGATTCAGGGTTCTTTTTGGCTATTAAGCTACCATCTTCTTTAAGCCAGAAGAAAAAGAAATGATGAGTAGATGGATTTCAGAAAAATGTGGAAAGACTTACATGAATGGAAACTGAGTGAAGTGAGCAGAACCAAAAGAACATTGTACACAGTAACAACAACATTGTGTGAAAAGCAAATATGATAGACTTAGATCTCAGCAATACAGTAACCAGGGACAATTCTAAAGGACTTCTGAAGGAAAATGCCATTCACATCCAGAAAAAGAACTCTGGAGTCTGAATGCAGATTCAAGCAAACTATTTTCACTTTTTAAAATTCTGTTTCTTAGTTGTTGCTTCTTTTCTTTCTAGTGGTTTTCCCTTTTTGTTCTGATTCTTCTGACATAGCACGACTAACATGGAAATGATGTATAACATGATTATACAGGTATAACCTATATCATATTACTTGCTATCTTAGGGAATAGGAAGGAATGATTAGGAGGGAACAAATTTTACAAAACTGAATGCTGAAAACTATCTTTGTATGTAATTTGAAAAAAAAAGAAAAATAAAGTATCATATAGTTTTGGTGCATATTTTAAGTAGGTAGATTTTGATACACAAACATAAAATAACTTTTTAAGTCTCTGGCAATAAAATATTTTTCCAAATATGCAATAGAATTTGTAATGTCATAATTTCCCCCATTGTCATGCCCTTATAATTTATACATATGTCTAGTTTCTAATTACATAGAAAGTATTAACATGCAGCTAACAGAAATCTGAAAAATAGACAATACATTTTTGTTTTGTTTTTGCAAGGCAATGAGGTTAAGTGACTGGCCCAAGGTCACACAGCTAGTAAGTATCAAGTGTCTGAGGCTGGATTTGAACTCCTGGACTGGTGTTCTGTCCAGTACACCACCCAGTTGCCCCTCAACAAATACATTTTAAAAGATTGCATGTAAATAAATAATATAATTTTATCTAGAAACTTAGATAATTTGAACTTTAGTTTTCTTAATATGATCTTTTTTTTTTTTTAGTTTGTTTTCTTTGCTATCTAAAAAGCACAACAAAGTTCTGGAACAAGCCACACAGTCCCTGAGAGGTTCCCTGAGTTCTGATGATGTTCCTCTGCCAGATTATGTAAGTATTTACCTTACTGAGTTAAAGTATTTTCATTTAAACATTACACTAACAGATGGCAACATCTTCTTTCCTTTAAAAAAATGTTTGAAATTGTGATGACCCAGCAACCACCAATAGCCAAATAAAGGAACTTGTAAAGAATGATATCATGTCTGAAATTGGAGGAAAAAAAATGAAAAATGTATGTATAAATGGTGGAGGGGAGGAAGGGGGAGAGAAGCCCACACCACCCAACAACCCTAAACCAACAATAATTCATAACTAGGAACCTTATGGGGCTTCATTCAGTAATTTCATAGTTTTCAAATGACATTGTTAGAAAAATACATGACCTTCATAGTTACATGGGTTATGAGCTTAGAGAATGTCTCCTGTCCAACCCCTTCATTTGAAAGTTGAAAATATTAAGGCCTCGGTAGGTTACTAGGTAGCACATAGTTATGTATATTTCATTATTTTTTAAGTAATCAGTTTCTGGAACAATATGTCTGTTTTTGCTTTTTAAAAAAATGTAACGTCTGAGGATAGTCATAGACCTAAAAAGGATCAGCTCTGTGACACCTGTAATTATTCCAAAACATCTGTTAAAGGTCCTTTTTAATATCATTCCACAGCAATTAAAATGTGCAGTTCAAAAATCCATGTTTTCAGTGTGCCTTTCAATCTTTTTTGTTGATATTTTTATAGATTTTTCAGATGAAAAAAATCAAAACAACTAGTAACTTAACCATGCTTTAAGAATGGGTCATGGCATAGAATCTATGATTTCTGTCTCACTAAGCATTATACTAGGTGTCTCACTTCCCCCCACATCTCTTTTTTTAGCATATAGCATCTCTCTTTTAGTTTATAGCATGATTTTGACCATGTACAATTGTTCAAATGACTTACTGGAAAACAGAAGAATTGATGACCTAAAATAGTACAGTATCTATCTAAAACTTGTTCAGCCACTTTTTTCTTTAGTTTACTAAAGGAGGTCATGGTTCAATGTCAGAATATTCAAATTTAGACCAAATTCTTGCCATGTTATTAGTTTCTAATTTAAACTAGAAAGTTAAACCATTTAGCATTATAATTTTGAAAACCAGTACCCATAAAATCGTGTCAAAAATCATGTGTATTGACTACCACAAAATAGAAACATTCCTTAGGGCAGAAAGAATTTTCTTTACTATTCTAAGTGTATGAGCCTCACTTTTTTTTCCCCCTAATATATCATATAAACATTCTTCTGGCCTCCATCAAAAAAAAAGAAAAAAGGAACTTATGGCCTTGTGCTTTTGATAAGGTGAAAACAATGCTAACATTTTATTTCCTCCACTTGGGGAAATAAAGAAATTAAACATCTCTTAGAACTACTGTGAACTGTCTCTGGGCAGTGCCTTCTCCATGCAGTGCCAAGCGGTGTCTTTGTGTTTCACAGTGACCTCATTAGGGCTTCTGGTCATGAAATCAACATTTAAAATGGATGGATTTTAGTCATTGCCTTTTTTCTCTTCCCTATCCTGCTCTGTAATGGAGGTGATAATAAGTTTTGAAGTGAGTAAAGCAGGAGTCAAGGAATCATGTTCATCTACAGATGGATTCATTCATTCCTGACCATCTAAATTAAAGGTTCTTAACCTGGAGCTCATGAAATATATAATTGTAAAATTGATTCTCTTGCTAATATTGTGTATTTCATTTAATGTATAAAGTGCCTTGGGATACCAGTAATTCAGAAAGCACTTAGGTGCCTCCCAATACTACGGTAAGCACTGGGGATACAGAGAAGGGCAAAAACAGCCTCTAACTCTCAAGGCTCCATGTAGAGGCAAGAGGGAAGGAAAGGAATAGGGGGGAAAGGCCCTATATCGAGAATGGGATAGACTCTGAGCCTTGAAGGAGCCCAAGTATCTAAGTGGAAGAGGGAAAACCTTGTAGGCATGGGAGACATTTGGGAAAAGGAAGAGTCAGGAGGTGGAATGTTGTCAGTGAGAGACAACAAAAAGGTCAGAGTATGTGGAAAAAGGAGTAAAAGCATAACACTGGAAGTTTGGAAGGAGTCTTAAAAGTCAAAAAGAAGATTTTATTTTTGATCCTAGAAGTAGTCAGGAGCCCCTGGAATTTGGGGGTGAGGAAGAGAGGAAAAGGAGATATGGTCAAACCTACACTTTAGGAAGATCATTTTGACAGCTAATTGGAAAATGGATTGGAGTGGGAAGAGACTCCTAGAAATGATAAGGTTTCACTGGAGTTTAAGTAGGAAGTTATAGAGATTTATCACACATTGGGAATATGCTAACCATTGAGGATTGAATTCAGTCAGATTATCAGTGGTTTGTTGCAGAAGAAAGATGATTATGTTACATTGTTACATAACATAATGTTATATTGAAACAAATCCTTCTGTTTTCCAATAATTTCAATGTCTACCTAGTGACAATTTGAGCCCTGTGTGGTGTGGGAGGCCTAAGACAACAATGAGGAGCAGGTAAGGAACACCATTGGAAAAGAATAGACAATTGAAGATGGGTTTGATATAGGAATATATTCTGGGAAAAACCCCTAGGACAGAACCAGAGACCTGATGCTTAGATCTGGGGCTGATAAAGAGACTACGAGCAGTCAGGCTGTATTTATGGCTAATACAAGGCTCCCTGGACATTTATCTGTAAGCTTAAATTATGATTATATTATTTTTTAATATATTTCTGTGTCTGGTTTATTTCTCTAATCTACATCCCAGGTAAATAGTCTATTCATAACACATCATTAGGCAACATTTACAAAGTGCAAATTCCCATGATATCCTGCTTTCTCCCTCCCTTTTTACCTCTCATAACCACCTCCATAACATTACAAATTCAGGTTTATCCCACAATTTATGAATCAAGTGGAAGACATATGGTTATTTTAAGTGGAAATATGCTCCATCTTTAATAAAATATAATTTGTCTTTAGTTGATAACTGAAAATATAATTACCAAACCTCTTTTTCTTAAACAAAATACATTTATGAATGCTCCTTTTATCGGTTTTTTTAATTATCAAAACAAAGGCATCTGACCATAAAAAGTTGGCATGGCAAAAAAGAAAGGGAGATGATGTGCCCAGAAGTTAATGAATTAAAGGGTTGGATGATGGCAAGACAACCCAATGTCTCAGAGACTCTCTTAATGATAAGAATGATAAAACCTGAAAGACTCAAAAGATCATATTGATTGGAGAAGAAAATGGCAATCCAATCCAATATCTTTGTCAAGAATATCCCAAATGGTGTTACAAAGAGTCAGACACAAGTGACATAACAGAATAACAACAACTTATTGATTGGGGAGAACAAAGATTGTTTACAAGGGATTAAAAGATCTTAAAAGAAAATTAGTTATTGAAGATGAAGAATTAAAGCATAATTATCATAGACATAACTTTAGGAATGATGTAGGAGACCCTGATGGTAGGAGAAATAATGGTAAGTTGAGTTGAGAGTTTATGAAATCAAAAGTTGATGTCCTAGCCCTGAGAACTAGTTACCATAGGTCTTGTTTCATGTGAGGGAAGTTTTGTTTAACCTGGAACTCATAAAAAGCTCTCTAAAAAAGGGGGGGGGGGATCTTCTGGCCTTGGTTCTAACCCTGATTAGGGAAGGATTTTTAAAATCTAGTATCCAGGAAAGTTCTTCAAACAAAGCCCACCATATTCTTTTAGGAACTAGTGATCTGAGAACACTAAAAAGACAACTCAAACTTAGCTACTCTATAGTAAATGTAAAAAAGGATTTGTAAAGTCTTTGTTTGAAATGCTCATGCATACTAGGTAATGTGTCTTGGGGGATAAGATAGAGGGACTGGGAACAGCACTCAGTCTGGTTACCAGCTGCTGATAAACAAAGTTTGTGCATCTATGCCCTGCTTAGGTCCAGTTTTCCTTTGTGTTTTTTTTTTTTATTTTGGTAATAATGTGTCACCCCATTGAGATGTTATGTTTATGATTCCAATGTGTCTCCTTTCTCCTCTGAATCATGGAAACTTTTTTTCAAGGTTTTCTGTAGGAATTCAGCAACTGCATCAAATATACTAAGTTGTTCTTTCAGACCATTGTCATCTCTCAGTTCATTCTATACCTGAATTGATTTGGCTATAAGATATTTTTATAACTCCATTCTAGCAAGCTTCAAACTATGGAAATACAGGAGTGGGACTGGAAAGAAAATATCAAGTTGGATTTCTTCTTTTGTTTGCCTGATAATGTTGTGTTTGCTCTCTTTTCACTTAGAGTTTTTTGGAGCATCATAGTGTTCTTGTGTTTCACAGATGATACCAAACTTTATCCATTTCTCTTTTGTTTAATTCTTGAATAAACTAAAATCCTGAAGGTTCTTCATCAGCATTCATTACCCTTTCAGGGAGCCATGAAAACTCTTGGTTTCTCTAGTCAACTAAGAAAGGGGCATTTGTAAAACTGAGAACTCTGAAATAATTATTAATAAAAAGACAATAAGTTAGCTTGAATTTCTGACAAATGCTTGAACTAAATAACTTAATTTTACCATATTTTGAGTTACTTAAAACTTACTAGTTTCTCTGGGTCAAAAACAAAAGGACAAAATTTTCATGAAGTGCTTTCTGGAGATAATATTTAAAATTCCATTCTGAATCAGCCATTAAAATTCCTATTTTTGTGGTGGACAGAAAATACACTGTAAATGGGAGTTGCTTCAGTCTATAAACTTGAATTCTGCAGCATCTCCTCAAAGAGAAAAATCATCAATATTAGCTCAGGACTACCAATAGTCTCTAAGAAGCATTCCGTGTTTCTCTGTCTGTCTGAAAGGTAAGAAAGGAAGACATTAACCATCTCAGAGGAAACTCAGTTCTTAAAAAATACTGAAATTTTTTTCTATGTCAATGAAGTGTTTTATTGATAAATCCCAGTACTCAAAGACTATATAAGAGGATTTCATTTTTGAAGCCACATTCTCATATTCTCTTTAAATATTGATTGTGATAAATTATTTTTTCCAGAATTCTTACCAGGGAAGTGTCCAATATACTATTTTCTTACCATGAATCCTTTAACTCCTTTTTTGTCTTGTCTTATTTTCTTTATATGGAAAAGAAAATGAAAGGGTATTCAAGCAAGATTTGGGTTTGGATTCCTGAATGCATATTTTCTGCATCAGGAATGAAGTACATTAGGAAAGAATTTTTAAAAAGTGCTTTTAAAAAAGCATAAGTTTTCATTTTCACAGTAATACAAACACTCTACCCAAAGTTTTAGTTTTTTAATAAAATTTTTATTCCTATTGTACTGTATAATTCACAAGTCAGTTGAATAAAAATCCAAAAATCATAAAGCAAATTACAAAAACATTGATACCATCACTTTAGTATAGTTATGTCTGCCCTGGTATCTTTGGGGACACCAGAAAATGTCATCTCAACTGAATTTTGAATATTGTAAAAACTAGCTTAGTAAGGGTATTCCATTCTAGTCCCCTCTTTGCATGGGGCAAGGAAGAGCAGTTAGAAAAAAGCAAGTTCTTTAGTATATCCCCCTAGGAACTTAATCAAATTTTGGTTAACTTGAGCATACTTTGTTGCTTATAGGATTGCTTTCAGTTCAGGAATGAATAATAAAGGTGTTTTCTATAGTAATACCATCAGAGGCTTCATCCTAGAATGTGAGCAACCCCAGGTTCTCACAGGCATGCCAGCAAAGTATGGGCTCTGGTAGGCTTTACTCATCTAAGAAAGCTTCCCATAAAGTCCCAAGGACAGAGTTGTTTTGTGGTCTTCCAAATATCAGCTCAGCCAGAGTTGGAAGTCTTATTAGCAGATTGGCCATGGAGTGATAAATTTGGGGACCGCAGCAACTCCCAGAGATTCTTCATCAAATTGTAGAAGAGTCACTACAGAAACATGTCAGTCAAAAGGAGTGTCCATATAGACTCAATTATAGCTCCTTGAAGTCAGATCACCTTGTCCTTAGAATTGCTTTAGAGTTTACAAATCATTTTCACATGTATTATCTTATTCTGTTTACCTCACAGAATTGCTGTGAGGAAAATACATGGTAAATCTTGAAGCAAAACTCTGAAGAGAAGAGAATAGCACAGGATTTGTAGTCTAAAGACTGGGGTTGGAATCCAAGCTGTATCATTGTTAACTGCAACCAGAAGCAAGTCACAGGACCATAAATTTAAAGCTGAAAGGGACCTTATAGACCATCAACTCTGATCCTTTCATTTTGAAGGTGAACAAACTGAGACCTAGTGAAGTTAACTGACTTGCCTAAGGTAGTAAGTAAGAGAGAGAGAGTATTCAAATCTAGAGCTTATAATTTCAGATCCAGGACTCTCTCCCATATGCCACCAAGATCTCTATGTCTCTAACTCTCTGACACTTAGTTTTCTCTTCTTTAACATTAGGTACAATGATGTTTACTCTACCTCCTAATTTTGTTGTATGTGCTATCTAACTCTTTAACGTGTTGAATAAGGTGTTCCAAAGTCATAGTGTATTATAATTGTTAGTTCTTAACCTATTTGGTCATATATTACATAGAATGTTAACTTTGAAGATTATGTAATTTATATCACACATAACTTGGGATCTCCATTCTTGTTCTTTTTTTTAATAATACTGTTATTTTATTGTAAATCAGTAATGTACCTTTCCTCAGCTAGTTCCAACAGGCCTCATAATAAATATTAGAATTAAGAAAATGAGTATTATTACCTTATATCATATGAAGACAGAAAGGGTCCTTTGAATTACTCCAGAAACTGTTTGATACTTTCTATTCCAGTAAGGAAAAGAAGTAAATCAATCTGGCCCAGATTGGTTCAATAACTAGATCTGATTCACCCAGAATCAATAGAAGAAATGGAAATAGTATGCAAGAATCCCCAAACTACTACTCATTCTCAATCTACTACTAACTTAAATAGTAGCTCTGTACCTTTTTTCCCTTTTTTTAATAGTAGTAATTTATGATTTCCAATTTTCTATAAACAGTTTTTACCATTCATTTTTGTGAGACTACTAGTTCCAAAATTTTCTCCCTCTTTCCTTTGCCTCCCATCCCTCCCCAAGACAGAAAGCAATCTAATATCAGTTATACATGTAAAATATCATTGAATATATTTCCATATCAGTCATGTTATAAAAAAAGAATCAGAACAAAAGAGAAAAACCACAACAAAGAAAAAACAAATTGAAAAGAAATAGTGTGCTTCTTTGATCTGTGTCTATATTCCATAGTTCTGTCTATGGATGTAGATGGCATTTTCCATCACAAGTCTTTTGCAGTTGTCTTAGATCATTCTATTACTAAGAAAAACTCAATCTATTATAGTTACTGTTACTATGTACAGTCTTATGGTTCTGCTCACTTCACCCAGCATCAATTCATGCAAGTGTTTCCAGGATTTTCTGAAATCCATCTGCTCCATCATTTCTTATAGCACAATAGTATTCTATTACATTTATGTACCACAACTTGTTCAGCCATTCCCACTTGGGGAATGTAAATATGATGCTACTTTTAAAGTAAATATGATGCTACTAACCCATAGTAATTTTTGGACTTTGAGTTATTTTCTTAGTAATGATAATGGATTTATCTTAAATCTCAATGCTAATTTGATATTTCCTTTGCAATTAATGCCAGGAATATCTCAGAGGCTGATTAAGATTAATACTGAAATCTGTCATCTTTGAGAAAACTTATTTCTGAGAGGAAAACTCAACTACAATGTAGTTGCACCATGCTCTACTAATTTTTTTCAAAAATTTATACAAGATGATTTTGTAAATTAAAAATTATTCCTGGGGCGGCTAGGTGGCATAGTGGATAAAGCACCGGCCTTGGAGTCAGGAGTACCTGGGTTCAAATCCGGTCTCAGACACTTAATAATTACCTAGCTGTGTGGCCTTGGGCAAGCCACTTAACCCCATATGTCTTGCAAAAACCTAAAAAAAAAATATTCCTTCATCAGATATTGATATAAGCATACTTATTATATTTCCTAAATACATTTACTATGTTCCCCCCCCCATTGTCCTCTGTTGGATGCTCATCTTTAGTTCTTTAGGGGAAGTAATGTTCTACAATAATGTTGCCATATAGCAATAAAATATTAATATTAAAAAGATAGTCCTTTGTTCTTATGGAATCTTGAGATCAGTAAAAATGCTTTGCAATTTCCTGACATTATTTCAACCCATTCTTTTCTCCTCTGGATAGAGCTTATTGTCAATAACTACTGTCCCTAAAAAAGACACTGTTGGAATGGACTCTACCCAAATGTATATTGAAATCTTCATAATAGAACATTTTCATCCACTTGGTGTTTCCTGTGTGTAGGAACAGGCTAAATTTCTTTGAAGCATTACAAATTTCTTTCAGGGGACTCTTCCACAAACTTGAGCATTAATTAAGCCTTCACCATCCATGGAGAATCAATTATATGTATGAAATCATGCAAAACATAAAACAAAAAGCAAAAACATAGTGATTCTGCATCTTTTTTCCCTTTTTTTAATAGTGGTAATTTATGATTTCCAATTTTATATAATAACAGTTTTTAACATTCATTTGTTAAAACATAAAAAGAAAGCAAAAAAATTTACTTAATTTGTAGTCAGTTTATCAGTTCCCTTGCTGGAAGTGGATAACATTTTTAATAATGAACACTTTGGAATGGTACTGAATCACTGTATTGATCAGAGTTGCTAAGTTACAGTGGATCATCCATTACATCACTGTGTGCAGTTGTCTTCTGGTTCTACTCTCTTCACTTTACATCAGTTCAATAAGTCTTCACAGGTTTTTCTGAGATCATCCTGCTCCTTCCTAGAGCATAGTAATATTCCATCACAACTTGTTCAGGCTTTCCCCAAATAATAAGCATCCCCTCGATTTCCAATTCTTTGTCACTGTGAAAAGTATAAATATTTTGGCTGTAAGTGTTTTTATACAAATAGGCCTTTTCTCTTTTTCTTTGATAGCTTGGGAATACAGACGTAGTAATGACACTGCTGGATCAAAAGATATGTACAGTTTGGTTGCCTTTAAGGTATAGTTCCAAATTACTCTCTAGAATGAATGGACCAGTTTACAACTCCACCAACAGTCTATTAGTGTCCTAATTTTTCCATAGACTCTCAAGCATTTCTCATTTTACCTTTTCTGAGGAGATACCCAATGTTTGAATTTGTATTTCTCTGTTCATTAAAAGCTTTTTTCATTGACCATAGATAGCTTTGATTTCTTCTGAAAACTTCCAGGAAATAGCCTTTGAACATTTATCAACTGAAGAATGGCTCTTATTTTTATTAATTTTACTCCATTCCTTATATGTTTAAGAAATGAGGCCTTGAACAGAGAAACTTGCTTTAAAAACTTTATCCCTACTTTCTGCTTTCCATATCATTTTGACTGCATTGGTTTTGTTGCAATGTAATGCAAACATTAAGGTTTTCAAAATGCCTTATATCTATGATTTAATTTGACTCTCACAATACCCCTTGGAGGTGGATGCTGTTATTATCCCTATTTTATAGATGAGAAAACTGAGGCCCAGAAAGATTAAGTGACTTGCACAGATAATAGTATTTGAAACCTAATACCAACTACAGCCTCCATCTATCCAAATGCCTACCTAATGTGCTTATTGAATTCTTTTGATCTCATTAATTTGCATTGATTACACTTCTGGAAGGAATTATTATAGCCAGCACTGATAAATTTGTTATTATCCATTTCCCAGTTAGTATTTAAGTAATTTGTATAAATTCACTGTAAAATCAATTTAATTAAACATCATATCCTTTTCTCATTATTATCTTGTTTTTTATAACTTATGGGTTTTGATTTTTTTTTTGCAAGGCAAATGGGGTTAAGTGGCTTGCCCAAGGCCACACAGCTAGGTAATAAGTGTTTGAGACCAGATTTGAACCCAGGTACTCCTGACTCCAGGGCTGTGCTTTATCCACTATGCTACCTAGCCGCCTCTGTTTTTTTATAAATTATGATCTTAGCTTTGATGAGTTGAGGGTCTGACTGTACACAGACAAGTAACTCTCAGAAATAACACATCAATAACAAGTCTTATCCTGTCAAAATGAAGTCAGTTTTGTTCTTTCTGGTTTTTTCTGAGTTTTGTGCCTATTAATTCCATTTTTGAAGAAAGGTCTTGATATAGACAAAGGAAGCTCCTGTTTAATCTACAAGTCTTTGGTGACTTTATTTTGAAACATACTTTCTCATATTTTTTTTCATGTTCACTTTTTCCTACCTTTTTATTGAAGACACTAAGTATCAAAATACATGTTGATTTTACCTGGAGGGTCTTATCAAGTCTTTCACCAAATTTCTCTATCACTTCATCTTTAACAAGCAACTACTGTTAGAGCATAAACTACAAATCTTTTCATGATCATCTTTTTACATATACTTATTCTTACCACAGTGGTCCAGCTCCTCCTGCATTATGTTCACTAGTTGATATTGGACTAGTATTTCAGTTTTAGAGTACTTGTACTCTAATAGAAATTTATTGATCAACCAAAAGTATTAATTCTTAATATTGTTTGGCACCTTTCCCAACACTCTGACATCATCCCTGTAGAAACTAAAGAGGACTGTACAGGACTGACATGCATTTTTAGATTTTTCTTTGTTTAGTGGAGAAGAAAAATTTCATTACTAGTAGGCCAGTCCCCTAGTAATGTGTCTTTCCATAATTAATTGGTCAGTTCTTTCACCAGGGCCATGGCAAAATCTGCCAGAACTGGTGTTCTTTGGTCATTTCTCACCATGGAGAACCCAGGGTTGGAGAATTCCAACCCATAATGAGGCATTACAGTAAGACTTTTGGGACAAAAGCTATATATTCTTTTTTTCCACTAGGTTTTTCCTGTTCTGTTAATTTTCCTAGATTGTTTGTGCTTTTGTCTCCTTTAGTCTAATTCTGTGAAAAGAAACTTATTTAGCTTCATCTTTTATCATTGACTCTTCCACTTTTTTTGCCTCATAATCCTTTAGGCTTATCCATAAAAGTTTCTTATGAATATAATTAAAATTTTTTTTAGTTTTTTCTTAAAATGGACAAAAGTCTTCAGAAATTTTCTTTATTTATTGGTTTATTACTTCCCTTTTAATCAGCACTAAAATAAATAGTACCTACATATATATCAGTACTTTTTTTACTTTTCTAAAATTATGTTTTAATTCTTTAATGAGACTACCATTTGAAAGTTGATCTAAACATCTTTGAAGTCTTTACAGTGAATTAGTAAAAGTCTAATTCATTTTTTGAAATATATAAAGCAAAATTATAATCACATATTTATTTTAGACATGTTTATTTAACTATATAGTATTCCTTGAATGTTAACAGTATTCCAAAGATATTATCTTGACTTTTAAAAAAAAATTTGTTTTGGGGCAGCTAGCTGGCACAGTGGATAGATCACCAGCCCTGGAGTCAGGAGTACCTGAGTTCAAATTTGACCTCAGGCACTTAATAATTAACTAGCTGTGTGCCTTGGGCAAGCCACTTAACCCCATTGCCTTGGGAAAAAATTGTTTTAATAATTTATCTTTTGGAATTATTGACAAAGGTTGTATTTTTAAGATACTCTCAGCTAAATTAGCAAACATATTGAGCACATAAGAAAAAAAGTAATAAATGAGGCATAATTCCTGCCCTCAAGGAGCATACAGACAATTAAAGAGCTAAGACAATTAAATAGTTAAGTATAATACAGTGTAGAATGTGAATACAAACAATTCAGTCTGAACCTTTTATTTCATTGGCATTGGGAATTCCAGCAGCTCTTTTGCAATTTTATATAGTCTTAGAGAATTGTCTAAATACTGAGATTATTGGTTAAATGACTTCTTATGAGTCTCACAGTCAGGATATGTTTAGAAGTGAATCTTGAACACAGTGTCTTCCCGATTCTAGGAATGACTATCCACCCAAAATTCCATGCTGCTACCACTTACCATCAAGTTAAATAGAAGTTAAGAGGAAAGAAGGCTTCCCTCTGTCTGAAAGTATTATATCTTTATGAAGAAAACAGTACTTAAGCTAGACCCTGAAAAGTTTTGACACAAAGACATTATAGGGAGAACATTCCAGATACATTCCAGCTGTCTATTTAAGCATCTAAATCTTGAAATAAAAGACACTAAAGGAACGATGAGCCTATTTCAAATGAAGCACAAGACACAACATGAAAGAGAATGAGAGATAAAGCTACAGATCTAGTACTCAATTACAAAATTTAAAGACTAAATATCTTTAAGGTTGGCAAAGTTTTGTTCTTGGGGTAAATCTGACTTTTTTTTAAGTTGGTAATAGCCAGAAATAACATGGTTTAAAATCTAAGGTAGCCAAATTGGGGAAGGTACCAAAAATAAAATATTATCTCTAAGACTGATTTTCTTAGTTTACTTGTAAACCAGTGCTGAAGATTAAGTATATAAAGTACTCATTTGGAGACACATATATATTTTAGTGCATTTGTTTAAAACATTTGTCTTAATACTTAAACATTTTATTCATTGTAAGGTCAGGAAATATAATTTCTTTCTTTTTTCTTACCTGGGCTGGAATTAGACTAGTCCTGATCACAGAGATGACTTAGACCCCTCTCTTCAAGATTTTTCTTTTTAATTATCTTAAAAATGCTGAAAGAACTTTTATGTTCTTTCTTCCAGCTTATAAAAAGAAATAGGATGTTTCTGCATTGAAGTCTGGCAATGATTAATTAACTTTCCAAGTCAAGTTTAAAGAATACAGACAAAATAAGCCATGCATATTAAATTCAGTAGCAATGTGTGATGGATTTGTGAGAAACACTGATCAGAAGCTTATTTTTCTTGGCTTCTTACTCTTACAGTGAAAAATTTCTTACCTGCTGTGTAGAGCTAATGTCATTTGAAGACCTCATGTCCTACAGTGTCACCAAATTGCCTTTCCTTTAATAAAATACCATTTTTCTAGTACCTTGATGAAGTTTTTCTCTCCTTTTCTTCTCTTTTTTGCCTCAGTTTGTATTTCGTCATTGAAGCAAATCAGGTCTACTATTTAGAGTTTTCTTTGATTTATCCTTGATTTATATGGTAAATAGAAAGCAGCTGTCTATTTAAGCATCTAATTCTTGAAACCATAGGCCCCTCGAGCATCATCTGGAAATAATGTAACTTGTAAAACAAAGCTAAGAAGAAAAAGCAATGTTTGTTTTATGTGGGATGAATGATTTCAGTTGGGGTCCTTTAATTCGGCCATTATGAGTGTTATTAAAAAGCAGTATTACAAAAGTGGTTTAAACGAAAAGAATTTTTTGTAGCTGGTATCTTATTATTATAGTTGATTATAGTCAATGCTGCAAATACTTTATAAATGGTCCCTCATTTTAGTTTTCCCAACTGAGATACAAAAGACTAGTAATCTTACCCTTTACTATATGATTAAAATTTTTACTTTAATTAATTTCTACAAATTGTATTTGAGAATTCAGTTCTGCATTTTTAAATGATAATTCCATGGAGCACTGACTAATGCCTGAAAGAACAATTCAGAACAAGAATCCTTATGGGTCAATTTATGAATACAACTGAAAAGAATTTCAAGACCTGTTAATAAATGCATATCATTACTGAAAGATGATAAATGCTGATTCATCAAAGTTAAATGAAGTGTTTTTTATGGTGTTTCATAGATAAAATTGACATATTGATACATACATATTGAATATAGTATAGAATTCTATATTTAAAATATTGGCATTATCTTTGACTCTGCCTGCTCCCACATCTCTCTCAATCCAATTAATGACCAAGTAGTATTGATTTATCTCATGTAGAATTCCTCCTTTAGAGTCACTTCCTCTCTTTTTCCTATTACCACCATATTAATATAAGCTTTTACTATTTTCCTGGACTATTTATTACAAGTTTCCTCCTGGATAAGCTATACTCCTCTGCCCTCTGTTCTAATCCTTTTGCTAATCTATACTATTGCCTTATTAATAATTGTTCTTATGTAGAGATCTGCTCTTCTCTACTAAAAGGTTGAGTTTCTTCTATTCCCTACCAACTGAAGTTGGTAAGGACTCCTTTTTCTCACTCTCAAGCCCCTCTTCAATCTCACAGCACCCTACCTTTCTTTCCAGCTTTATAATCATATACACACAACACACTTCTACTCATTTGCAATATTATTGGTTCTACCTTCATACATCTTTCCATTAATCTTTTTCTCTCACCCCATACAATCTTTAACTGGTGCTGACCCTCATCTCCTCTTAATAAACCATCCAGTCTTCTAATGGGTCTACTCCATCTTTCACAAAGCTGCCAGAAGTGATATTTATAAAGCATAGGTTAAACCATTTAACTCCCCTGTGCAAAGAATTATAAAAATATTCCCTTTATCCCTAAAACAAAATTTAAACTCCTTTGTTAATATATTTCAAGTCTCTGCATCTTGACTTCAAGTATTTCTCCTGCCTTAGTAAACATTTCTCCCCTCAACACCCTGTGGTCTAATAAAATTATACTATTCTGTAACTCTTTATCTCCTCTCTCCATGCCTTTGTACAGGCTGTTCCTGCAAACCTCACACACACACACACACACACGCACACACACACGCAAACACACACATACACACAAAAAAAAGACAACCTGCCCTCTTCACTGATGCCCTTCAGAAATAGAAATTCCTTTAAAACTCAAATAAAATTTTACCTTTAGGAATCTTCTCATTCTCTCAGATACAAATACATATCCCAAAAAAATTATCTTGTATTTATTTTTGTACATTTTACACATATTTCGTTGCTTTTTCTTTGTATCTAGCTCCCTGCCTAGCTCAAAGTACACACTCATTATAATTTTCATTGATTACTTAAGCAAAGCTGGACAACTCATTGTTTCCCAAATGTTGCCTAGTTTTTCTCCCCTCTATAGATTTATTCATAGCAGTCTCCTTGCCTGACACCCTTTCTTCCTCCTTCCACCTCTTAATTTTTTACTCATCCTTTATAATTCAACTTCAAATGCCATTTCATCCAGGTTCATGTTTGTTTGGTTATGATCTTTTCCCTCTTCTGGTCTCACTAAACAATACATTTGTATGCCTTTTATATTCTTAGGATAAAACTGTTTTAGCCTAATATTATTTTTTTATTCAATTTTATTTTACTTTTAGTTCCAAATTCTTTTCCTCATTCTTTTCTGTCCATTGAGAAGTTAAGAAAAACAAAGTCTATTACAAATATGTATAGTCATGCTTCTTATGTATAATGGGTCTCTTATTGCTTGTCATCTCAATGTGTGGAGGGAGGAGTTGAAGAGAGGTAGAGAATTTGGAATTCAAAATTAACAGTATTAAAAAATAAACACAGTAAATTTTAAAAATAAAGAAAAAAAAGGTTTTACCAAATGGTAAATGGTCCTCTGATAAAGAATTAAATAGTATCTATCAAAATCTTGTGAAATCAGTATCAAATTTTGTAAAATAAATGATTGTTCCAGAAAAATAGCATATTGTATATAAATAGCTTTTAAAGTTGTAAACAGACAAAAACAACAAAAAAAAAAAACTCACCATGTAATCATTAAAAACAAATTGACCCAGGGGCGGCTAGGTGGCACAGCGGATAGAGCACTGTCCCTGGAGTCAAGAGTACCTGGGTTCAAATCCGGTCTCAGACACTTAATAATTACCTAGCTGTGTGGCCTTGGGCAAGCCACTTTAACCCCATTTGCCTTGAAAAAACCTAAAAAAATAAAAAACAAATTGACCTGCAAGCCTGATGTTATTTGTTGATTATTTAAATTTGTATCTTATTCATCTCTCCCCTACCCCCCAAACTTGAGGTTAGGGATAGTATCTTACTGAAATTTTTTATTTCCTACAGAGTTTGGCACTATGCCTTGTATATGGTAGGTACTTAATTACTATGGATTGATTCTCTTTTTAGAGAAATACAATCTAGAAAGGATTTGTAAAAGCTATCTTGCTTTAACAATACTCAGGGAAGATCCCAGAGATTGAATTTGTGTTGCTTTCCCAATCTCTCTGTCAAGGAGTTGTATTTTTTTTTTTTTTTAGGTTTTTGCAAGGCAAATGGGGTTAAGTGGCTTGCCCAAGGCCACACAGCTAGGTAATTATTAAGTGTCTGAGACCGGATTTGAACCCAGGTACTCCTGACTCCAAGGCCGGTGCTTTATCCACTACGCCACCTAGCCACCCCTAAGGAGTTGTATTTTGAACATTTGATCTTTAAGAACTAATATGTAGTTCATGGTATACAACTAAACCCTCAGCATAACAAGGCAATCCCTTTCTACCTTAATGACTTTTTTTATTTTATTATATCATTTTTTATTCCACTAACTATAACAGCTACTGCAAATCTTTTCATCCTGCCATTTCCTCTCCCCATACTCTTAGCTGAGAATTTCATTATCACATTAAATTGTATATTATTCACTGAAAGCTACCATCTCCTCTTTATCTCAAATCATCACATATCTTCCTCAATATCTTCTCCTTGATCAATCTCCAACTTATAAAAATTAACATTTTTTTCCCTGCCTTATCTGGCCATCCAATCCTGGTTCTCTTCCTCCTATCTGACTGCTCCTCCTCAGTCTCTTTTGCTTGGTTTTTAATCAGGAACAAACCTACTAATAGTAAGTGTTCCTCAAGACTATTCTGAATCCTCTTTTCTCTTCCATCTAGTTTGGTGATCTCATCTCCTGTGAGGTCATTTATCATCTTCACATTGATGACTCCCAGATCTATATTTGTAACCCTCATTTCTCTCCTGATCTCTCTTGTGCCTTCAGTTGCCTTCTGAACATAATAAATTAGACATTCCATAGATATCTCAAACTGAACTCTTATTTCCCAAAATCTTCTCCTTTCCCACATTTCCTTTTTGTTAGTCATTTCTTTGTGTCTGACTCTCCCTTTCACCATTTATTATTTCCCAATAGTTTGCCATTTTCTTCTCTAGCTCATTTTATTGATGAGGAAACTGAGGCAAATGGGAATAAGTAACTGGTCCAGGATCTCACAGCTAGTAAGTGTTTGAGGCTATATTTAAACTCAGGATAATGATTAGGAATCTACCTGATTTTAAGCCCAGTACTTTCCTTATACTTTTAAAGAAATCACCATGTAGTCACTAAGATTTGCAGTCATGATCTAATACTCAACTTCTCATTCATACTTAGACCCCATAGCCAGTTTGTTGATTTCTAACCTCTCTCTCTCTCTCTCTCTCTCTCTCTCTCTCTCTCTCTCTCTCTCTCTCTCTCCAAACATAATTTTGATTTTTAAAACCCATCACTACCTGACTCCTTCCTAACTTTCCATTTTGCTTTTGCTTTATGTTTCATCACATACTCTGTGATTAGAGACATTGTTCTTGCTATTCCTCATCCATAATATTCCATCTCCCATGTCTATTTGGATATGGATTTGAAGTTGTATCTGAATCCTAGCTCTTCCATTTACTACTTTACTACTACTTACTATTTACTACTACAAATTGCCTAATCCCTCTAGTTCTTGGCTTTCAATAAATAGGTTGGATTAGATGACCTGTAAACCTATGATCTTATGAAATGATCTTTGATTTAGGAAGATTGCCTTGCCATCTAGCTGAAGTATGGTTTGGAGGAAGGAGAAACTGGAAGTAGGAAGACTATGTAGCTAGATAATATCATTGTCGAGGAAAGTGAAGATGAAGGCTTGAACTAGAGAATTGGCTTGCATGATTGCAAAAAGAAAGAAATGGACTGAGAAATATTAATGAGGTAAAATTGACCACACTTTGCAACTTATTGGATATGATTAGTGAGAGACAGAAAATATTTGAGAATGGCTGAGGTTATGAATCCCAATGACAAGAATAGTGGTGCTCTCTGTTCTAAATTGAGATCGGTGAAGAGAGAGAATGATTCTTGTGTAATGATCAACTATGACAATTCTAGACAATTCTAAGACTTGTGAAGGAAAATACATCTACATTCAGGGAAAGAACTATGAAGTCTAAATGCAAACCAAAGCATACTATCCCTTTTTAAAATCTGTTTTCTGTTTTTTTCCCCTTCTCATGTTTTTTTTCTCTTTGTTCTGATTCTTTTTTTAACAACATCACTAATATGGAAATATGTTTAACATGATTGTACATGTAAAACCTATATCAGATTACTTGCTTTCAAAGAGAGGGGAAAGAGAAGTGAGGGAGGTAGAAAAATATGAAATTCAATATCTTACAAAAAAAGAATGTTGAGGGTAAGGAACTAAGATGACTGTGTGGAGGCAGGAACTCCCAGAAGCTCTTTCCCAGAAAACTCCAAATGCTGTAAAATTATGACTCTAATCAAATTCTACAGTGTCAGAACCCACAGAAAGACTGAGTGAAACAATTTTCCAGCCCAAGACAACTTGGTAGACCTGTAGGAAAAGTCTATTCCACCGGGACTGGGGTTGAAAAGAGCCACAGTGAAACCTAGGTTGCAGCTGTTCCACAATGGAGCAATTCTTCCAGAAACAACCAGCAGGGTACTTGGGTCTCTGGGGCACATGGGTCCATGGCAGTAGGAGTGGTTTCCTGACCTCCCCACCCAGTAATTGCCAAGAACAACTTGGAAGGTCAGTGGGAAAACTGTGCCCCACCAGAGTGAGCACAGAGCCCAGGCCAGCACCGGCCTCAGGGCAGCCTTGCCCTGGGAACCTGCAGAGCCACCCAGCAGCTGCTTTCCAAAGCACTTAGCCCATGAATGGTAATGGGATTGGGAGAGACTGCAAAGGTCCCTCTACTATGCATGAGTCAGGGCTCCACTGCTGTGCCGATTCTCAGATCCAGGTCGCAGTCTGGGGCCCATACTACCATAGAAGAACAGGGACCCTCCTCACAGTTCCAGGGCAAAGTGGTGTACTTGTGGTCATCCACAGACCAGAGCACAGGCAGGAGAGCATCAGAACCTCTCATAAGACCTTGAAGGAATTGAACTAGAGAACTAGAGGTTCCCAGGAGGGTGTCCCAAACCCCGCCCCAAAATCTTTAGAAATGCATTAAAGTCAGGTCATAGGTTGTGGAAATGAGCAAACAACAGAAGGAAAAGAATCTGACCATAGAAAATTACTTTGCTCCCTCTCAGAACATGACAAAGTTGAAGCTTCTGTATCCAAAACCTCCAAGAGAAATAGGAAATAGGCTCAGGCTATGGACAAGCTCAGAAAAGACTTTGAAAAGCAAGTAAGGGAGGTAGAGGAAAAAATGAAAAGAAAAATGAGAGTGATGCAGAAAAATCATGAAAACCAAATCAGCAGCTTGGTAAAAGAAATGAAAAAAAAAAAATACCAAAGAAAATAACATGTTAAAAAGTTGTTTAGGTGAAATAGAAAAAACAACCCAAAAGCTCAATGAGAAGAATACCTTAAAAAACAGAGTTGGTCAGATGATAAAGGAGATTAAAAAACTCTCTGAAGAAAATAGCCCCTTCACACGTAGAATGGAGCTAAAGGACTGATGACTGTGAGAAATCAAGAAACAATAAAACAAACCAAAAGAATTAAAAATTAGAAGAAAATGTAAAATTTCGCTTTGGAAGAACAACTGACTTAGAAAACAGGAGAAGTTATTTAAAAATTATCAGGCTACTTGAAGGTTATGATCAGAAGAAGAGCCTAGACTTCATTTTTCAAGAAATAATTCAGCAAAATTGTCCTGATATCCAAAAAGCAGAAGGTAAAATAAAAACCACCGATCACCTCCTGAAAGAGATCCCCCTCCCAGGAATATTATAGCCAAATTCCAAAACTCCCAAATCAAAGAGAAAATACTACAATCTGCCAGAAAGAAATAATTCAGTTACCATAACTCTGTAGTCAGGATTACACAGGATTTAGCAATGATTACATTAAGGGCTTGTAGGACTTGGAATATGATATTCCAGAAGACAAAAGAATTTGGATTACAATCAAGAATTAACTACCCAGCAAAATCAAACATCCTCTTTCAGGGGAAAAGATGTACATTCAATGAAATAGGGGAGTTTCAAACTTTCCAGTTGAAACAACTAAAGCTTAACAGAAAGTTTGATCTTCATTATATGGGACTCAGACGAAACACAGAGGGTGGATGGGAAGGGAAAATTATGGGGGATTCATTGATGTTGAACTATGTGTGTATTTCTGCATGGGAAGAAGATACTGATAACTCATATGAATCATCTCATTTATTAGAGTAATTCAAAGAAGCATCTATAGACCAGGCACAGGAGGGTGCCGAATATGAAGGCATATTATAAAAATGGAGTTAATTGGTGAGAAAGGAATGTACTGGGAAAAAGGGAAAGGAGAGGTATAGTGGGCTAAGATATTTCATGTAAAAGAGTCAAGAATAAAGCTTTTGAAATGGAGTGGAAGCGAAGGGGAATGAGTGAGCCTTCATTCTCATTGGAAGTGGCTCAGAGAGAAAATAACATACTCAGTAGGGTATAGGAATCTCTTACCCTAGAACAGAGTTATCCAACCTTACTTTTAACAGTTTTTATTGAAACAATAGACAATATATTTTGATTTGCCATTTTAGTAAGAGTTCTGCAGTAGCCCTGCTTCATTTACTAAAAGCATTTAATAAATCCACAGGAACCCTGCATAAAATTGTAGTGCAGGGTGACCAAAGTGACCAAATTGTACCTGCTGGCCTCATTTTGGGCAGCCCCACCCTAAGTGAAAGGGATGGAAGAAAGGGGACAGGGGGAGGGGATAGGAGGTATAGGTGATAGAAGTGAGGGAAGATTGTGGGAGAGGGTAGCCAGTTATAATACACTTTTGAGGAAGGACAGGGTGAAAGGAAAGAGAAATGGGAGTGAGGAAGAATAGAATGGAGGATAATGCAGTTAGTAATAGCAACTGTGGGGGAAAAAAATTATTGAAGCAACTTCTCTGATGGACTTATGATAAAAAATGTGACCCATCCCACAGACAGAGTCAATGATATCTGAACATAGACTGAAGTATACTTTTATCCCCCTCACTATATTTTTCTTAAGATATCTCTAACTTTGGGGGGGAGAGAGGAGATTATGTTTACTTTCACAATAAAATGATTGTAGTAATATGAAAATAATTTTTTTTAAAAAGAATCATAAAAAATAGAAAAGTCTGTACAGAAGAAATCAATAATATAGACATTTTCTAGTATAGAATTTCTTGGAAGCTATGGATTTTTTATTTCAATAACTAATTCTCAATATAACTAGTTTCTTTTGTAATCCTATGTCTTTTATTTAACAACTTCCTTTTCCAGCTGGTTCACTGTCAGATAGGTTGCTCTTGACCCACACAAGGTAAAGAAAGATTCCCTGTTCTCATGAAATGAACACTTTTATTAGGGTTTTGGCTATATTTTGCATTCTAGGAGTTTGAATTAAGTCAGTAAACATCTCTTTCAATTTCCCCATCTACAATATGTAGATATTTTATTCACATCTGCTTGGCAACTGTAAGAAAAAGATGAGATAGTATAAAACACTTTGGAACTAAAATCACATATTAATTTTGTCCTTTGTGTGCAAAGAGAACTAAAATGACACCACGATATTAGGGCCAATGTACAGTGTATCTGGCTGTGTATGATCATACTAATATGAGCTTGAAAGGCTCTACCACAACTTGAGCACAAATATTCTATATGATCCTTTGGCAGGAAGATGTCTCTAAATTTGTACAACTTACATTTCTTTTGAGCAACAATTCTGCTGTGTTAATAAAGCACAATACCTTCTTTGATCCATATGTGCAACCATTCAGTACAGCAAATGTAGAAATCTTGGATGTTCTGGGTAAGTTCACTTGCAGTATTATTTTCCAGGGATATATACATAGATGAAGAGGATGATACACAAATTGTCAAAACTAGCTTAGCATTTGGAAGGCTCTGAAAGAATGTAGGGGAACGAAGTATTAGACTGCCTACCAAACTGAAGATCTATAGAGAAAGCCACTGTTCTGACCTCATTGATATATACCTGTGAAACTGGACAGTCTACCAGCACCATGCCTGAAAATTAAGCCACTGCCATGTTGAATTGTCTTAGGAAGATTTTAAAACTCAGCTGGCAAGAAAAGGTATTAGACATTGCGATCCTTTCTCTAGCTGAACAGGCATTCAGATTCTGCTGCAGAGGGGACAGCTAGGTGGCACAGCAAATAGAGTACTTGCCCTGGAGTCAGGAGGACCTGAGATCAAATTCAGCCTCAGACATTTAATACTTAACCGTAGAACCTTGGGCAAGTCACTTAATCCCATTACCTTGAAAATACCAAAAAAAAACCATACTCCATTGCAGTGAGTTCAACTCTAATGAACTGCCTATAATGCCCCAATGCCAAACATACATTTGTCTGAAAAAAATTTTTTTTTATGGAGGGCAGCTAGGTGGCGCGGTGGATAGAGTACTGGTCTTATAATCAGAAGGATGGGAGTTTGAATCCAGCTTCATACACTTGACACTAGTTGTGTGATCCTGGGCAACTCACTTAACCCTGATTGTCTCACATCCAGCACCATCTCCAGTTGTCCTGATTTATATCTGGCTTGGATGACTCTGGAAGAAAAAGTGAGACTAGTGATTTAATATGGCATTCCCTCATTCAAATCTTATTCAAGTGCTTTTATCATGGCATGATTTCCCAGATGTCATAGTCTTGTTCAAGAATGAAGGACAATCATCATCATTTTATAGAGAATTCATATAAGATAAGAGCTGACTTGGAGGTCAGAAGAAGCAATATAAGGACATTCTCAAGATCTCTCTGAAGAACTTTGGAATTGATTGTGAGACATTGGCACAAGACCATCCAGCATGTTGTGCCCACAGTCATGTGTGTGTGTATGTATGTGTGTGTGTGTGTATATATATATGTGTGTGTGTGTGTGTATATATATATATATATATTCAGATAGTCAGCAAATATTTATTAAATGCTTATTCTGTCTTAGACAAAACAAAATTTAAAAAAAAAGATGGTTCCTGTGCTCAAGAAGTTCATATTCTCATAGGGGAGATAATATGTAAATTATGGTACTTCAAGATATAGATATATATAGATACATATATATATATATATATATATAATAAATGTACTTCAAGATATATAGATATAGATTAGATATAGATATAGATAGTATAGATGTCCTGGGGCAGAGCCAAGATGGCAGTGTGAAAGCAAGAATTCCCTGAAACTTGTCCCCCCAAAACTCCAAAAGTCATCAAGTTTTGACTTGCCAAAATTTAGAGGGGCAGAACCCACAGAAAGATTAAGCAATACAATTTCTTAGACCAAGACAATTTAGAAGATCCATGGGAAAGGTCTATTTCACCAGGACCAGGGTTGGAAAGAGTCTCAGCCCAGCAAGCCAGAGCAAACCAGCTCCAACCTTCCAGGAACATCCCAGGGTTGGGTCTCTAGGGACTCCTAAGTCCATGGCAGAGGGGGGCGGTTTCCATACCTCTTGCACCAGAGATTGCTGGGGATGACTTGAAGGGGAGGTGAGAGAACTCTGCCACACCAGAGTGAGCATGGAGCCCCAGACAGAGCAGCCCTTTGATGGGAACTTGCATTGGGAACCTGGGTAGCCACCCAGCACTCCGAGAACACTCAATCCACAGATGGTAAGGGGGTGGGGAGAGAGACAGCAGAAGTCTCTCTGCTTTCCTTGGGGCAGGACTCTGCTGTTTACCCACACTCAGATCCAGGTTACAGTCTGAGCTCCTACTACCGTAGAACCCTACTACCATACATACTCTGTGTGTACATGGGGGAGAGGGGTGTTTTCAGACTTTAGAATAAGATTTAAATGTGTCTTTTTTCTTTTTCATCTTTTATCTCAGTATCATTAGCATTATCTTTATTTATATAGAATTTTCTCTCTGAGTTCAAAGCTCTTGCAAACATCAAATCATTTCTTTCTTAATGGAAGGTAATCTCAGTGAGAAGGCAAACTTGCTGAGAAAATGTGGGGAGTTCCAGGGCAGAGGGGAGTTCTTGTAGTCATCTATAGACCAGAGCACTGGCAAGAGAACAGTCAGGGCTCTCATAAAACCTTGAAGGAATTAAGGTCCCTGTAGATTATCCCCAAAACTTCTCAAAAACCTTGGAAGTGCATTAATCAGGTATAAGCTGAGAAAACGAGCAAACAACTGAAAAAGAAAAACCTGACCATAGAAAATTATTTGACTTCTGGCCAAGATGGCAGAGAGAAGACAGGCACAGTTCTAAAGTCTCCTGATCTCTTCCCCATCTATCACATGAAACAAACCTCTTAAAGGAAATCTGATCCAAAAAACCTAGAAAGAAAAGCCAGAAGAACAGCTACCTCAGAATTTGTCCCCTGCAGCAGCCTTGGACGAATCAGGGCAGGTGAGTCTGGGCTCCAAGGGAGAATCTGCCCCAGATCAGCCAGATTAACAGCTAAATTGGAACTGGGAGTCTGAGGGCCCGAGAGCTGACCTGCTGGATCAGCGGTGGGGCTGGACGAAAGGGGCTTGGGTCCGCAGGGAAGCAGAGGCTCTGTTGTTGGTGCTGTCCTCCTGGAGCTCCGGGACCAGGCTGGGGGAAGTATTCTGGTACAAGAGAAGGCAGACACCATCCCTAGGCTTCTCAGGCCTGAGAAACTCTGACACGGCTCCATTGTACAGAGGCTTCTCCTCAAACAAAGGCAAATTACTTCTGCCTCAGGCCCAGGTGTGTGAGCAAAAGAACCAGCCCAGCTGAGGAATGACCTCAGGCCAGGGTAAAGCCCACCATTGATTGAAGGCAAAAGAATTCAACAGTTCCAACTCCTGCCTTCAGGCAAAGGGAGAAGGCCTCCCAACCAAGGTCACAGACACTCCAGAGAGGGCAACCAGCACCTCCTACTGGCCAGCCAGAGAAACTGCACTCAGTAAAGCCTTTAGCGATCCCAAGCCCAGGTGAACCAGCCCCCCCCCCCAACTCAAGGTCTTAGCATAATGAAGAAGGGTCAGCGGAAAGGTGGATCCATAGAAAAATTCCTGAAAGGGAAAGACCCCAACTCAGAGAGACCTGGAACCTCTGAGGACAATACAATCTGGTCTCCAGCACAGAAAGACTTCCTTGAAGAAATAAGGAAGGAGCTTAAAAATTTGGGGGAGACAATTAATACCTTAGAAAGTACAATTGGACAAACACAAAAGGAGAATAAATCTCTCAGATCATCAATTGGACAATTACAAAATGAGAATAATTCTCTCAGATCCTCAAACGAGCAAATGCAAAAAGAAATTAATACTCTCAAAACCTCAATTGGTCAAATGGAAAGCTCTTTCAAAAGTAGAATTGACCAATTGGAAAAGGAGTTGCAAAAGGTTAATGAAGAAAACTCCTCCCCCCAAAAAAGAATGGAGTCTACAGAAACTAATGACTCCACGAGACAGCAAGAGTCAGTTAAACAAAATCAAAAAATAGAAAAAATAGAAGCAAATGTAAAATACCTCATAAGCAAAACCACTGACCTTGAGAATAGATCGAGGAGGGGCAACCTGAAAATTATAGGACTTCCTGAAAACACTGAAGAGAAAAAAAAAGCCTGTACTTAATATTGCAGGATCTAGTGATAGAAAACTACCCTGATATCATGGAATCGGAGGGCAAAGTAGTTATTGAAAGAGTATATCGATCACCACCAGGAAAAGATCCTAAAATGAAAACACCAAGGAATGTTGTGGCCAAACTCCAGAACTATCAGATGAAAGAGAAAATCCTGCAAGCAGCCAGAAAGAAACAATTTAAATATCAAGGAGCCACAGTAAGGATCACACAGGACCTGGCTGCATCAACTTTAAGGGATCGAAGGGACTAGAACAAGATATTTCGAAGAGCACGGGAGCTTGGAATGCAGCCAAGAATCTACTTTCCCCGCAAAGCTGAGCCTTCTCTTCCCGGGAAAAAGATGGACATTTAACGAAATGGAAGAATTCCAAAAATTTCTGATGAAAAGACCAGAGCTAAACAGAAAATTTGGACGTCAAACAGGAGGTTCAAGAGACACATGAAAAGGTAAAAAAATGGGGGGGGGGTAAAAGAAAAAAAATGCAATCCAATAAGTTGAAATTGGCTAAACCCCCAGCATGGGGGTAAAAAAAAAAGAAGAAGAAGAAGAATCTCATAAACCTTGAGAAATGTAAATCTAACAGAGAGAATACACCCAACCAGAAATAATGGACATTCTTGACCTATCCATGAGACTACTATCCAATGGAATGTAACTGGCTTTAACCCGACTTGGGAGAAAGACTCTAATAATTCTCAGGAATTTTGACTCTATTCAATAGAATATACTGAACTAGAAGGGACAGACACTCAGAATTTTCTATGACTTAGACAGAAGGATCTTAAAAAAAAACACTACCACCCTAAAAAGGGGGACAGGAAAGAGACGGGAGGAGGGAGGGGATTGAATGGGGTAAATCTCATTACACTAAGAGGTACAAAAAACCTATGGTAATAGTGGGGAAGAAAGGTGCAGAGGAGAAACACCTGAATCTTCTTCTCATCAGATTTCACTTAAAGTCAACCTACACATACTCAGTTAACTTATAAAACATCTAACCTTTCAAGTATTAAAAGGGGAAAAGGGGGGGGGGTGTCGGAGAAAGGGAAGGGGAGTGGGGAAAATAAGGGGAAATAACAAAAGGAAGGGAAGGGAAAAGGGAAAAAAGGGAAAGGGGAAAGAAAGGGTAGGGTGTGATATAGGAGGGCAAAAACACTGAAGGGGTGGTTTTCAGAAACAAAAGATTGGGGAATGTGGATAAAAGGGGGGAAAGGGGGAAAATACAAACAGAGGGAAGACAGCACAGAGGACAGTAAAGAATTAGTAATCATAACCTTGAATGTGAATGGGATGAACTCTCCCTTAAAACGTAAGCAAATACCAGAGTGGATTAAAAACCAGAATCCTACAATATGCTGCTTATAAGAAACTCACTTGAAGCAGAGAGATACATATAGAGTAAAGGCAAAAGGTTGGAGCAAAATATATTTTGCTTCAGCCAAAGTAAAAAAAGCAGGAGTAGCAATCCTTATCTCAGACAAAGCAGCAGCAAAAATAGTGTTAAAAGAGATAAGGAAGGAAACTTTATCCTCCTAAAAGGTACCATAGACAATAAAGTCATTTCAATATTGAATACATATGCATCCAGTGGGACAGCACCCAAATTCTTAGAGGAGAAGCTGAAAGAATTACAGGAAGACATAGACAGCAAAACTCTAATAGTGGGAGACCTCAACCTCCCACTATCAGATCTAGATAAATCGAATCATAAAACAAACAAGAAAGAAATTAGGGAGTTAAATAGATTGTTAGAAAAATTAGATATGGTAGACTTATGGAGGAAACTGAATGGGGATAGGAAGGATTATACCTTTTTCTCTGCAGTACATGGAACTTATACAAAAATTGACCATGTACTAGGACATAAAAACCTAATGATCAACTGCAGAAAGGCAGAAATTGTGAGTACATCTTTCTCAGATCACAATGCAATAAAAGTTATATGCAATACAGGGCCAAGGAGATATAGACCCAGAACAAATTGGAAACTGAATAACCTCATTTTAAAAAATGAGTGGACCAAAAAACAAATTAATAGAAAGAATTAACTATTTTATCCTAGATAATGATAATAATGAAACAACATACCAAAACCTATGGGATTCATTCAAAGCAACTCTCAGGGGATATATTATAGCTCTGAATGCTTATATGAATAAATTGGAGAAAGAGGAAATCAATGAACTAAACATGCAACTAAAAAAATTAGAGAAAGAGCAAATCAAAAATCCCCAATTAAGTACCAAATTAGAAATTCTAAAAATTAAAGGAGAAATTAATAAAATTGAAAGCAAAAAAACTATTGAATTAATAAAACCAAAAGTTGGTATTACGAAAACAACAATAAAATTGATAAACCTCTGGTCAATTTGATTAAAAAAAAGACAAAAACCAAATTGCTAGTATCATAAATGAAAAAAGTGAACTCACCACCAATGAGGAGGAAATTAACGTAATAATTCAAAATTATTTTGCCCAACTCTATGCCAATAAATTTGATAATCTAAGTGAAATGGATGAATATTTACAAAAATATAAGTTGCCCAGGTTAAATGAAGAAGAGATTAAATACCTAAACAACCCTATCTCAGAAAAAGAAATTCAAGAAGCCATTACTGAACTCCCTAAAAAAAAAATCTCCAGGGCCTGATAGATTCGCAAGTGAATTCTACCAAACATTTAAGGAACAATTGGTTCCAATCCTATATAAACTCTTTGGAAAAATAGGGAAAGATGGAACTCTGCCTAACTCTTTCTACAAAACCAATATGGTACTGTTACCTAAACCAGGAAGAGTTAAAACAGAGAAAGGAAATAATAGACCTATCTCCCTGATGAATATAGATGCAAAAATCCTAAATAAAATCTTAGCAAAACGATTACAAGTCATCGCTAGGATAATACATTATGATCAAGTAGAATTTATTCCAGGAATGCAGGATTGGTTCAATATTAGGAAAACTGTTAGTATACTCAATTATATCAACAACAAACCTATCAGGAATCATATGATCATATCAATAGATGCTGAAAAAGCTTTTGACAAAATACAGCATCCATCCTATTAAAAACACTAGAGAGTGTAGGAATAAATGGACTGTTCCTTAAAATAATTAGCAGTATCTATCTGAAACCCATCAACAAGCATTATATTCAATGGGGAGAGGCTAGAGCCATTACCAGTAAGATCAGGGGTGAAACAAGGATGCACATTATCACCACTACTATTTAATATTGTATTAGAAATGTTAGCAGCAGCAATTAGAGAAGAAAAAGAAATTAAAGGAATTAGAATTGAGAAGGAAGAGACAAAACTCTCACTCTTTGCAGATGACATGATGGTCTACCTAAGAGAATCCCAAGAAATCATCTAAAAAACTACTGGAAACAATTAGCAATTTTAGCAAAGTTGCAGGTTATAAAATAAACCATCATAAATCCTCAACTTTTCTATATATGTCTAGCAAGAAACAGCAGGAAGAGCTAGAAGGAGAAATCCCATTCAACGTAACCTCAGACAATATAAAATATTTGGGAGTCTATTTGCCAAGACATACTCAGAATCTTTTTGAAAACAATTATAAAACACTACTCACACAAATTAAATTAGATTTAAATAACTGGGCAAATATCAACTGCTCATGGATAGGTAGAGCTAATATAATAAAAATGACAATTCTACCAAAACTAAACTATCTGTTTAGTGCCCTACCAATCAAAATTCCAAAAAAATTACTTTAATGAGTTAGAAAAAATTGTAAGTAAATTCATATGGAGAAATAAAAAGTCAAGAATTGCCTGGAGCTTCATGAAAAAAAGTGCAAAAGAAGGTGGCTTAGCCCTACCCTATCTAAAATTATATTATAAAGCATCAGTCATCAAAACTGTTTGGTATTGGTTAAGAAATAGAGTAGTGGACCAGTGGAATAAACCAGGTGTAAAAGCAGGAGATGATTATAGTAAGCTGCTGTTTGATAAACCCAAAGAGTCTGGCCATTGGGATAAAAACTCCCTCTTTGATAAAAATTGCTGGGAAATTTGGAAGTTAGTATGGAAGAAACTTAGATTAGACCAACACCTCACACCCTTTACCAAGATAAGATCCAAATGGTTACAGGACATAGACATAAAAAAACAATACTATAAGCAAATTAGAAGGTCAAGGACTAGTTTACCTGTCAGATCTATGCAAAGGAGAACAGTTTATGACTGAAGAGTTGGAGAACATCACCAAAATCCAATTAGATGATTTGGATTACATTAAATTAACGTTTTTGCACAGATAAAACCAATGTAACCAAGATCAAAAGAAATGTAGTAAATTGGGAAACAATCTAATGATTCTGACAAAAGACTCATTTCTAAAATATACAGAGAACTGAGTCGTATTTTTAAAACAAAAAGCCATTCCCCAATTGACAAATGGTCAAAGGATATGCAAAGGCAATTTACAGATGAGGAGATCAAAGTAATCTATAGCCATATGAAAAAATGCTCTAAATCATTAATTATTAGAGAAATGCAAATTAAAGCTTCTCTGAGGTACCACCTCACACCTCTCAGATTGGCCAGTATGACCAGGAAGGATAATGATCATTGTTGGAAGGGATGTGGGAAATCTGGGACACTATTACACTGTTGGTGGAGCTGTGAACTCATCCAACCCTTCTGGAGAGCTATTTGGAACTATGCCCAAAGGGCAACTGGGTCTATACCCTGAAGAGATGAGGAAAAAGAGTAAAAATATTACTTGTACAAAAATATTTATAGCAGCCCTGTTTGTGGTGGCAAAGAATTGGAAATCCAGTAAATGTCCTTCAATTGGGGAATGGCTTAGCAAACTGTGGTATATGTATGTCATGGAACACTATTGTTCTATTAGAAACCAGGAGGGACAGAATTTCAGGGAAACCTGGAGGGATTTGCATGAACTGATGCTGAGTGAGATAAGCAGAACCAGAAAAACACCATATACCCTAACAGCAACATGGGAGTGATGCTCAACCTTGAAGGACTTGCTCATTCCATCAGGGCAACAATCGGGAACAATTTTGGGCTGTCTGCAAAGGAGAATACCATCTGTATCCAGATAAGGAGCTGTGGAGTTTGAACAAAGTGCAAGGACTATTCCCTTTAATTTAGAAAAAAAAAACCAGATAGCTTATTGTCTGATCTTGTTACCTCTTAGACTTCTCTTTAAGGATATGATTTCTCTCTCATCATGCCCAATTTGGATCAAGGTACAACATGGAAACAAAGTAAAGACTGACAGAGTGTTCTCTGTGGGGGGGAGGGGGGAGGCAAGCAAGATTGGGGGAAAATGTAAAGCTCAAATAATATCTTTAATAAAAATAAATTTAAATAAAAAATATTATTTGATCCCATGGAGTATCAAAATGCACACTCAGAATATGACAGAGTCAAAGCTTCTATATCCAAATCCCCCAAGAGAAATAGAAAATGGGCTCAGGCTATGTACAAGCTCAGAAAAGACTTTGAAAAGCAAGTAAGGGAAGTAGAGGGAAAAAATGAAAAGAGTGATGCAGAAAAATCATGAAAACCAAATCAGCAGCTTGGTGAAAGAAATACAAAAAGTACCAAAGAAAACAACATGTTAAAGACTTGTTCAGGTGAAATAGAAAAAGCATCCTAAAAGGTTGAGGAGAGGAATACCTTAAAAAGCAGAGTTGGTCAGATGGTAATAGAAATTAAAAAAAAAAACTCTCTGAAGAAAATAACTCCTTCACATATAGAATGGAGCTAAGGACTGATGACTGTAAGAAATCAAGAAACAATAAAACAAACCAAAAGAATTAAAAATTAGAAGAAAATGTGAAATATCTCATTGGGAAAACAACTGACTTGGAAAACAGATCCAGGGAAGGTAATTTAATAATTATCATGCTCCTTGAAAGTCATGACCAGGAAAAGAGCCTAGGCTTTATCTTTCAAGAAATAATATGGCAAAATTGCCCTCAGATTCTAGAAGCAGAGGTTAAAATAGAAATTGAGGGAATCCACCAATCACCAAGAGAAAGCGATCCCAAAAGAAAAACTCCCAAAAATATTAATGCCAAATTCCAACTCAAACTCAAAGAGAAAATAACTACAAACTTCCAGAAAGAAACAATTCAACTACTTTGGTGCTACAGTTAGGATTACACAGGTTCTGGCAGCATCTATATTAAGGACTTGTAGGAATATGATATTCCAGTAGGCAAAAGAGCTTGGTTTATAACCATGCATCAACTACCCAGCAAAATTGAGCATCCACTTTCAGAGAGAAAGGTGGACTTTCAGTAAAACAGGGCACTTTCAAACTTTTCTGTTGAAGTGACCAGAGCTGAACAGAAAGTTTGATCTCTAAGTACAGGACTCAGGTGAAGCATAGAAAGGGTGAATCAGAAGGACTAATTATGAGGAACTTAATGATGGTGAACTGTGTGTATTCCTACATGAGAAGAAGATATTGATAACTTAAATGAACCTGCTCATTTATAAGAGCAGTTAGGAGGAGCATATATAGACAAGACACAGGAGGGAGTTTAAATTAATAGTATAATATAGTATAAAAATGGAGTCATTGGGGAGAAAGGAAAATACTGGGAGGAAGGGAAAGGAGAAGTAGAATGGGCTAAGATATTAAACTTTTGCAATGGAGTAGAAGGGGGAAGACAAGGGGGAATGAGTGAGCCTTCATTTTCATCAGAAAGACTCAATGAAATAACATGCGCACTCAGTAGGGTATAGGTGATAAAGAGGGAAGCTCGTGGGAGAGCGTAATCAAATACAAAACACTTCTGAGCAGGGACAAGGTGAAAGAGAGAGAATATAATAAGTGGGAATGGGGAGGATTAGAACGGAGGGAAATACAGCTAGTAATAGTGAGTGTGGGAAAAGATATTGAAGCAGCTTCTCTAATGGACTTATGATAAAGAAGGCTACTCATCTCAGAGTCAGAGCCAATGGAATCTGAACAGAGACTGAAATACACTTTTCTTCTCTCCCTTCATTTTTTTGAGGTTTATCTTTATGGGGGGAGGGGGTTTATGTTTATTTCCACAACAAGATTATAATAATAACAATATGAAAATAAACCATAAAACACACCAAAAATATAGATTAGATATATAGTGTAAATGGAAGGTAATCTCAGTGAGAGGTCACTTTCAAGAAAAATGTGGGGAGATCAGTAGGTCCTCCTACAGAAGGTGGTATTGAACCAAGTATTAAATAAAGTCAAGGGGGTAGAGGTGAGAGAGAACATGCTAGGCATGGGAACTCAGTCATTGAAATGGCAGAGTCAGGAAATGAAGATTCATGTAAGGAACAACAAGTTAATCAGTGTCTGGACCATGGAGTAAAATTTTGAGAACTGGAAAGGCAGGAAATGACTAGGTTATAAAAGACTTTTAATGGTAAAGTAAATCATTTTATATCCAATCCTCTAGGTAATGAAGATCCACTGTCATTTACTGAATAGGAGAATGGCATGGTCAAACATATACTTTGGAAAAAATGTTTTGACAGCTGAGTGGAAGATGGATTGGACTAGGGAGAAAACAACCAGAAGGCCATGGGAGTATTTCAGGCAGGTTATAATGGTCAAGGTGCCACAAGTGAAAGAGAATTCAAGTCATAGGAAAGAACAGGTTGAATATGTAGAGAGAGAGAAAGTGAGGAGTCAAGAATGGTGCTGAGGCTATGAGCCTGAAGTGGAAATATTTTGAAAAGTGAGGCAGTTGGTGGAAGTAGATTAAAACAGATGTTGAATTTTGAGTTGGTGTGTTGACTGGAAGAAATATGGAGTAGATTCTGGTTTTTAACCTTACATGATACCTTTACATGATACACTTTACATGAGATGGTAACATTTCTTTGGCTCTGTTTCTGATCACCAACTAAACAGAATCCTTGTGAGAAATGATGATGGATAAACTCTTTAAAAATGCAAATGCTTTTTTTACTAATCATAATAGACTTCTTAAGTGAACACTTCAATTCATTTAAGCTACCATAACCAGTTCATATTTTATGTGCTAACAAAGCCAAGTGAAAAAGACAAGACTAAAACTACTCAAGTTGTAGGAAGCCCCAATATGTCTCATCATTCATGGTATTTGTCTCACTGGGGGAAAGAAATCTGACTGCACGTGATAGTTTGTCCTGTTTTCCTTGTGTCTCAAGACGTGGAAATTTTTATTATACATTTTAGAATCACTGTCACATTGGTAATAAACTGGGGCTAAGCATGTATGGTTCAACTCCTTGAAAGCATCCATAAATATGTTTTCACTTTACAAATGTTTGTTATTTTTTCCCTTCAAAATATATTGAGGAGAAGATTTTAAGAACTGAACACAAATGAGGGAAATGAGTATTGTGTAACAGTACTGTGTAACACAAAGGATGACTTTGCATGTGTGTGTGTGTGTGTGTGTTTCAGGCTTTAGAAAAAGATTTAAGTGTTTTTTTCTTTTTTATCTTTTATCTCAGTATTAGTGTTATTACTTATGTAGAATTTTCTCTCTCTTTGAGTTCAAAGCTCTTACAAACATCAAGTCATTTCTTAGATTTATTGAATGTGTGCCCATTGTTCAAAAGCCTCTGGGCATAAGTACAATGTTATAAAAGCACACAAATTAAATGTAATAGTACAGGAGCAAGATAGAAAGCCAGCAGAATGGCTGTGTCTACTGGGGAAAGCCAGACTTAAAAAAAATGGACTTTGCACCATAGCCTGAAGGACAAAAATGAAGATTCTGGTCAAAAGGATAAGTAATTGAATAAAGGCTAAGGAGGGATGTTTAAATTTAAAGACAAAGACATTCTATAGGAAATTTCTTGCTTCTGGTTCATTTAGATCCTAATCTAGAAACTTTAAACCATAAAGTATAGTGATAATAGATCCAAAGTTTAATTTATACAAAGTGATATTATTCCTGTTTTTCAAATGGGAATCAATACAAAGAAGTTTATTGACTTTCCAAGATTACTAAATATCTTGGTGAAATCAAGAATATAATCTTTATTCCCAATCTCTCTGTCTAATATTTTAACTAAAGTAATCATGTCATCTGGTTGCAATGGTATCATGAGAGATTACCCACACCTTATTTTTTAGTTGTATCCTTTAAACAATGATTTGCCAATCAAGAAAGAGGATAGATACTACATAAATTCTCAACATTAGATCACTATAATAAAACTAATATGTATTAAATAGTTTGGAATGACAGGAAAAGAAAAAAAGACTTTGGGGAAATTTCTTTAGAAATTTGTACTGTGAAGATTTATGTAGGTGATGGTGTGAAATTTGATTAGTTATGTGTATGTATGTATGTGCTTAATTGAACACCATAATGTACTTAGAAGAGTAGAAAATGGAAAGTCCATAATCTCTTCTTGGAAGTTTATAGTTCAAAAATGATTAAACAAAATATATCCTAGTATATACTTTTCAGTATTTACTCTCATTATTTCTGGGTTGCTGGAAAAAAAGTCATGCATTTTTTTAACCTGGAGAGCAGGTTAAAACTTTCCAAGTTAATTTTTGTATACTTTCTGCAATAAATGGAATTTCGGTTCAATTTAAGTGAAGGGAAAAGAATGATATCACCTGGCATGCATAAAGTAGAGACATGTTTGGAGAATGAAAAAGCATAAAAGAAAGTGTAAATGAAAAATATAATAAAGGGGATTTTAAACTTTTGTTTAAAGCTATGCTTCAAAATGCTTTGGACAGAGGGGTGGCTAGGTGGCTAGGTGGCGCAGTGGATAAAGCACCGGCCCTGGAGTCAGGAGTACCTGGATTCAAATCCGGTCTTAGACACTTAATAATTACCTAGCTGTGTGGCCTTGGGCAAGCCACTTAACCCCATTTGCCTTGCAAAAAAAAAAAACAACTAAAAAAAAAGTTGGACATTTGTTACAGAGTTCTCTGTCAAAAGTCCAAGCATGAGTAGGTGGATTAGCTAAAACTGTTAATAACCAGCTCATAAAATAATCAGATCAATTATTTCCCATGTTTCTCTTTTATGTTTGAAATTGACCAATAAGCATTAATCAGTTATTAAAACTCCTGAAAATATTATAACCTGTCAATATGAACAAGTCATTTGTTCCCATGTCTAGGATTTACTTTGAATAAAAGGGAATCTCAGGGATATGTGTTAGGTAATTCATATACATTGGGTGGATAATTAAAATTGCCTCTTGTACCCTAGTAATCTGAAAAAAAAATTTATTATAGAAAAGGAGACTTTAGAAGTAACCTAATTCGCTTTTGGGCGGAGCCAAGATGGCGACATGAAGGGATCCAGTCTTAGGAGCTCTGATAAAAACTCATAAACTAAGGACTCTAACTAAACTTTCGAGAGACAGAACCCACAAAGGGACCCAGTGAGGCAGTTCTCCTACTCAAGGTAACCTGGAAAAGAGCAGAAAGGCTCTGCTCCCCGGGATTGGAGGGGCGGCCCAGAAGAGGAGTGGCCCACCAGAGCCAAAGAACTTCAGCCTCCCGGAGGCAGCCCCAGGGCACTGGGAGCCTCAGCTCACAGCAGCAGGGGAGTCTCCTGAGCTGCACCCCGGGGAGCACCAGCACAAAGTGGGGGAACAGCGGGGGACCTCTGTCAGAGCAAGCACATGGAGCCCAGCCCTCATGGCACACAGCCAGCAGCCTGGTCTTTCAGCAGCCTAGACCCGGAAACAGAAGCAGGCGGAACCTGTAAGCAGGAGCCCACAGGGCATGAGGCCATTGAGCTGAGGGAGGGGAGTGAAGAGAGAGACTGCAGAGCTCTGTCCTCTGCCCCAGGAACAGGACTCTGGAGCTCTGACCACATTCAGATCCTGATCACAGTCTAGGCCCCCCATAGAATAGCAGGGCCCCCCCCACCTCAACCCCGTTGCAGAGGGGGGCACTTATGGTCATTCACAGACCAGGAGGGAGGACAGAATCTCAGACACTGAGACCCTTGTGGGAGTGTCCCAAAAGCTCAGGAAGCACCCCCAAAAAACAGGTTTAGGCTGGAAAAATGAACAAAGAAATGAGGAAGACCATTGAGAAATATTTTGCAAATGAACCCAAGAAGGATCAACATACTCAGTCTGAAGATGAGGAAGCACAAGCTCCTGCATCTAAAGACTCCAAGAAAAAACAGAAATTGGGATCAGGCTATGATAGAGCTCAAAAAAGACTTTGAAAATCAAATGAGGGAGTTAGAAGGAAAAACTGGGAAAAGAAAGGAGAGAGATCCAGGAAAAACATGAAAATGAAGTCAGCAGCTTAGTCAAGGAAATCCAAAAAAATGCTGAAGGAAAATAGCATGCTAAAAAACAGCTTAGGTCAAATGGATAAAACAGTTCAAAAAGTTATTGAGGAGAAGAATGCTTTAAAAAGCAAAATTGGCCAGATGGAAAAAGAGATAAGAAAACTCTCTGAGGAGAATAAATCCTTCAGACAAAGAATAGAATTCAGGGAGATTGATGAATTTACCAGAAATCAGGAATCAATACTTCAAAACCAAAAAAATGAAAAATTAGAAGAAAATGTGAAATATCTCATTGAAAAAACAACTGATATGGAAAACAGACTTAGGAAAGATAATTTGAAAATTATTGGAATACCTGAAAGTCATGATCAGGAAAAGAGCCTTGACATCATTTTCAAAGAATTACTACAGGAAAATTGCCCTGATGTTCTAGAAGCAGAGGACAAAATAGAAATGGAGAGAATCCACCAATCCCCCCTAGAAAGAGATCCCAAAAAACCAACCCCCAGGAATATTATAGCCAAGTTCCAGAACTCCCAAGTCAAAGAGAAAATATTACAAGCAGCCAGAAGGCATGGAGCTGCAGTCAGGATCACACAGGACTTAGCAGCAGCTACATTGGAAGCTCGTAGGGCTTGGAATACAATATACCGGAAGGTAAGAGAGCTTAGAATGCAGCCAAGAATGAACTACCCAGCAAGGCTGAATGTCCTCTTCCAGGGAAAAAGATGGACTTTTAATGAACCAGGGGAATTTCAAAGGTTCCTTTTGGAATGGCCAGAGCTGAACAGAAGGTTTGATCTTCAGATACAGGACTCAGGTGAAGCATGGAGATTGGAGGAGAGGGGGGAAATATGAAGGACTTAATGAGGATGAACTGCATGTATAGAAAAATGATACTGATAATATTCATATGAACCATCTCAGTTAATAGAGCAGGTAGAGGGAGCTTTTATAGTTGAAGCACAGGAGAAAGCTGAATTTGAAGATAAAATATGGTGTAAAATGGAGTCAATAAGAAAAAAAGGGAAATGGAATGGGAGAAAGAAAAAGGAGAGGGGGAATAGTACAAGCTATTTCACATAATAAGATTTTTTTTTATTACATTGAGCTATTGCAATGATATAGAAGGGGGGAGGCAAGGGGGAATGAGGGAACCTTTGCTCTCATCAGAGATAGCTAGGAGAGGAAACAGCAAATATACTCAATGGGGTATAGACATCTGGAGTAAGAAGGAGGGGGGAGCAGGGGGAAGGGGTGGGGATGTGAATAAAGGAGGAGGAGAAGATGGACCATGGCGGGACAGTGGTCAGATATAACACATTTTCTTTTTTTACTTCTTGCAAGGGGCTGGGATTGGATGGCCTGCCCAGGACCATAGGGCCAGGTGGATTCTGGGCCTAAGGGGTGGTATGGGGGCTCGGGGCCTGTTGGCCCCAGGGCCAGGGATCTGTCTGGAGTCACAGTGAAAGGAGAGAGAAAACATGGTAGTGGAGAAATATGAAAGGAGGGAGTTGCGATCAACAATGGCAACGGTGGAAAAATATGGAAGTAACTTTTGTAATGGACTTATCATAAAGAATGTGATCCACTCACGACAGAGTTGATGGTGTTGGAACAAAGACTGAAACACATTTTTTGTTATTATTATTTGGGGGAGGGTGCAAGGCAAGTGGGGCTGGGTGGCCTGCCTGGGGCCACATAGCAGGGTGATCATTGCGTGTCTGGGGCCAGATTCGGACCCAGGTGCTCCTGGCTCAAGGGCCAATGCTCTGTCTGCCACCCAGCCACCCCTACTATTATTACTATTTTATTTTATTTTGGGTCTTTTTTTTTCTTCATTTTGGTTTTTGCAGGGCAGTGGGGATCGGGTGGCTTGCATGTCACATGGCTGGGTGACTGTTGGGTTTACGAGGCTGGATATGGACTCGTGTGCTTGTGGCTCCAGGGCTGGTGCTTCCTCCATTGCGCCACCTGGTCATACCTACAATTATTACTATTATTTTTTTATTTTAATTTTTTTCTCCCCCCTTTACTTTTTTGCCCAAGCAAGTCTATCTATATTCAATGGGGGAGGGGTATTTTGTTTACTTGTAAACAAGTATATCTTATTAATGTAAAGAAAAACATTTGTACAAAATGAGAATAAAAAATAAATTTAAAAAAATAAAAAAATAGAAGTAATCTAATTCAGCATCACCTCCTGCTAATTTAGGAATACCCTCTACAGCATTCCAGGGATTAGCCAATCAATCTCTATTTGAATACCTACAATAATGGAAAAAGCTGAACCTCATAAGGCAGTTCATTTGTTTTTTTTTTAAGCAGCTTCATTTGTTAGCAAGGTTTTCCTTAATACTGTATTGAACCATAATTTTTTCCCCCTGACTTTCACCTTTTGTTCATACTTCTGAAACCACATGATAAATCTAATCATTTTGTCATGTGGCAATAACCCTTCAACAATTTGAAGAGAACATTCCCAGTTGTGTCAACTACTTTTTTTTTTAAACACATAGTTTTCAGGCTCTATACTAGTCACCATTCTTTGAACTCTTTATGTTGTCTCAGTTAACCAGAACTTGATTTTCTTAAGGGCAGGAAGGTTCTCACTCCTCTCCATGTAATCCTGTACTCAGCACAGAATTTAGCACAAAATTTTCTTCCATGAAATAACATTTATCAATGTCTTCTTAAAGTGTGATCTGTCCAGATCTGGATACAGTACTCCTGAGGTAGACAAGTTAACACAGAGTTAACAGTAAAAACATTAGAAGTGTTGTCTTATGTGTTGGATACTACATTTTTGTTAATTATAGCCTAAGACCATATCTTTTTTTGGCAACCACTTTATACTGTTGACTCATACAGAACTTGGTTAATGCCTCAGTCCCTATTCACATCAAAGACTCTGTAGTCTCCTATTTTCCACAATTCTTAAAAATCAATTATATCTTCAAGTTCTTTCTGAACTTTCAGGCACAGGAAAGCAAAGATGACAAACACAACTTTCACATCGTAACACTCTCCAGTGCAGCCCAAAAAGGATTAAAATGCAATTGGAAAATATTTAGCAAAAAAAATACAGTAGAACATATATAATGTATTAACATTATAACCACATATTAATATGGTTTTCCAAGTCAGTATGCAGCTAACAGGTATCCGTATCGTGATTTAGTGGCCCTGATTCTATTGAAGTTTGACCCTCCTTCACTTAATCAACTGGGCTGATAGATTTGCCCTCCTTAAAGCAACTGAGTTACTTTTTATTCTCTTCTTACTTGTCTTGGGCTTCAGTTCTCCCTTAGCTATCTTTATACTTTGCTTTCCAAACTCATCACAGCATGGTTACCCCATTCTGAATAACCTCAAGTGTGACAATTTCCTTCTTAAAGTATATACTGTACAAACCTAGGTGCAATACTCCAGATATGGTCTAGCTAGCACAAAATAGAATGTGATTCAGGTAATTCTCCAAGAAAAATGAAAGCAGAATAGAAGTTGAGTAGCTCTAAGTTCTTTATCATGCATCATACAATCAGTTGAAGATACTTATGACTAGAAAAGGAGAGAGAGGGGTAATTTAACAGTAGTGAAGGACAGTTCACCATAAAATATTAAAGAAAAAAAATCTGCAAAAAACTAAATAAATAAACTAGGAGAAGGCTTCCATTGGGTAGTCAGTCAATAAAATACAAAGAAAGGCACAAGATAGTTCCTGCCGTCAAAAAGCTTACAATCTAGTGAGGAAAGACAAAAGGAAGCTGAGGGGTGGAAAAATACTCATCTCAGGAGCATGATATGAAGAGTATAGTGGGGTAGAAAATGAAGAGATGTCTGACTTGGAACCCTCTTTAAATGGAGGTTTTGGAAGGAGCTCTCTACCTCCTTCAGCAGGAATGAAGGACCCCAAAGGCAGAAGGTGCTGAAGAGATGTGAATTCCAGAACTGAAATGCTCCTAAAGGATGAAGAGATTTCTGGGCCGTGATGAAGAAGTCCAGAGGAGTACATGTGGATAGGATCCTTCATGGAGATCCTCTATAGAGTATTTATGAAAAGCTGCACAAAAATCACAGGATAGGAAAATATTAATGTCTTTTCAGTCAGTCCTATAGAGAGAACACATTAGTGAGATCATAGATCCATTTGAGTATCAAAGTACCATCTTCCTAGGAACACATCTTTACCTTCCTTATTCGTATACTTCATAGAGCTTTTTATATACTTACATCTTTAGCTATCTCTTTCATCAGTCATCTTTCCCTTTAACATCTCAGGCTATAGAATCATACCTATCCTTTCTCTGTACTTTAGAAAAATCCTTTCTCCTCCTAAAGGCTTTGGTACACCTGACTGATGATGGCCAGCATGGTCTTCTTTGAATATCATGAACTCTATTTTTTTTCCCTTAATTTAATATTTATTCTCATTTTGTACAAATAATTTTTTATACATTAATAAAATATTCTTTTTTAAGAGTAAACAAAATACCCCCTCCCCCAAAAAATATAGACTCACTTGAACGATAAAGTAAAGGGGAGAGAAAAAATTAAAATAAAAAAATAATAGTAATAATTGTAGGTATAGCCAGGTGGCACAGTGGACGGAGCATCAGCCCTGGAGCCAGGATCACCCAAGCCCATATCCGGCCCCATACACCCAACAATCACCCAGCTGTGTGACATGCAAGCCACTCTAACCCCACTGCCCTGCAAAAACCAAAAAAAGGAAAAAAAAGACCCAAAATAAAATGAAATAGTAATAATAGTAGGGGTGGCTGGGTGGCGGACAGAGCATTGGCCCTTGAGCCAGGAGCACCCGGGTCCCAATCCGGCCTCAGACACCCAACAATCACCCTGCTATGCGGCCCCAGGCAGGCCATCCAGCCCCATTTGCCCTGCACCCCCCCAAAAAAATAATAATAATTAAAAATGTGCTTCAGTCTGTGTTCCAACATCAACAACTCTGTCATGGGTGGATCACATTCTTTATGATAAGTCCATCACAAAAATTACTTCCATATTTTTCCACCATTGCCATTGCTGATCGCAACTCCCTCCTTTCATATTTCTCCACTACCATGTTTTCTCTCTCCTTTCACTGTGACTCTGATGTAGGGTAGCTCAGTGGTGCAGCAGACAGATCCCTGGCCCTGGGGCCAAGAGGCCCCGAGCTCCCATACCACCCCTTAGGCCCAGCATCCACCTGGCCCTATGGTCCCAGACAGGCCATCCAATCCCAGCCCCATGGTCCATCCTCTACTCCTTCATTCACATTCCCACCCCTTCCCCCTGCCCCCCCTTACTCCAGATGCCTTTATCCCATTGAGTATATATGCTGTTTCCTCTCCTAGCCACCTCTGATGAGAGCAGATTCCCTCATTCCCCCTTGCCTTCCCCCCTTCCATATCATTGCAATAGCACATTGTAACAAAGAAAAATCTTATTATATAAAAAATATTTTGGCCTATTCCCCCTCTCCTTTTTCTTTCTCCCATTACATTTCCCTTTTTTCTATTGACTCCATTTTTACACCATATTTTATTCTCAGGTGAAGCATAGAGATTGGAGGAGAAGGGGAAAATATGAGGGACTTAATGATGATGAACTGCACATATTCCTGTATAGAAAAATGACACTGATCATACTCATATGAACCTTCTCAATTAACAGAGCAGGTAGAAGGAGATTTTATAGATGAAGCACAGGAGAAAGCTGAATTTGAAGAATATCATAAACTCTAAAATGACAGTTACTTTTCCCAGATCATGTCCAATTCTCCAGTTTTCTTAATATCACTGTTCCATAAATATTAGTGTGTTTCTTAGATTGCTCCCAACAAGACTTGACTCAACATTTGTAAGATGTTTTAAAGGGTGATGTTATATAAATGATATTGTGGTTAGTAATCCTTGCTCTTTGTATTTAACATGAATTAATTAGGTACTGTTTATTCTGAGATTTTGAGGTAAGAAACCTCAGAGTACACTATTACTTTGACCTTTTATGATATTAACTCATGAATATTTCAATCTGCTAAAAATAACCCTGCTGAGAGACTTTAGTTAGCTCTTGAAAGGCTCAGTAGTCATTAAAAGCTCTTTCCTCTTACTTGTACAATTGTTTTATCATTTTGAACAACTTGATATTATAGCCTCTTCTCAGTGATCAAAGAGACTCAGAAGCAATCAGACAACTCGTGGAGAATCCATTTTTGAATACCACATTTTAGAACATTCATTGACAAGTTGGAGCATTTTCAGAAGAGAAGACAATAAGTTGAAAAAACTTGAAACTCTATTATACAAGAAATTGTTGATAGAACTGGCATATTTAGCCTAGAAGGGAGAGGTGGCATAATAACTAAATTCAAGTATTTGAAGGATTGTCATGTGAAAGACACATTATGTTTGCTCCCATTGACTCCGATAGTCAAGGCTAAGAGCAATGGATAGACAGTGTGGGGAGACAGATTTTAGCTCAGCATATGGAAAGCTTCATAATTATCAGAGCTGCCTCAAGCAGTAGGGAGTTCCATATACTTGGAGTGTTTTTTTAGCTTAAAACTAAATAGCCGTTTCTTGAAAGTATTGTCGATGGAACTCATTGTTTATATAAAGATTGAAATAGATTATTTCTAAAGTCTTTTCTAACTCAGACTTTCAATGATTCTATTGTTCTAATCATTCCATTTTTTTGAGTTTTTGTCATAATGCTAAAAATATAGTTTACTCAAAATGTTGGGTAATAAGCTAAACTAAATATATAGAAAGAAAAGTTGCTGCCATTTTCTCATACTTTAGAGAATAGTTTATTTCTTTCCAAAAATCAAATCATTAATAACCATTTATTTATTCAAGTCTTGGTGTCCTACCTGACACTGTAATAGGCTCTGGGGATACAGAAATAAAAATGAAAAATTTCCAGCAGTCTACCAGAAGAAAACAACATGGAAATATGTATCTATATATAAGACACATATGAAGTAGACGTAAGTGCCTTATATGAAAAGCTCTATCAATTGAGGGACCCAGGAAAGGTGAGAAAGGAAAGCATACCAACCATGGGAGAAGTCAGGAGAGGCCAAGTTATGAAAGACTGTAAGGAACAAACAGGAATTGGGGGAGGAAAATCTTGAAGCATTAAAATGCTGTTGCAATAGTGCAGGCAAGAGGTGACGGGCCCTACATTGAGGTGGTGGCTATATGAGTAAAGCTGAATCAATATTAGAAAGGTTTTCCTTAATATTTAGGGTTTAGTGTATTTCTTTCCAGAAATGCTTTTTCCATAAAAGTCAAGCTGAAGTTAAATGACCTATATAAGCTGCTTATGAAACAAATGATAATCACTATAAAAGGGTCCCTTGCTCTTCTGTAATGTAGTACACATACAGTCTATTCCACTTAAGCCTGGCCTTGTATATTTATACTGACAAACACTCAAAGAGTGTTAGAGAGAGAGAGAGGTTATTTTTGCTTTTAAGAAAACTATATGGGGGGGCAGCTAGGTGGCGCAGTGCATAGAGCACCAGCCCTGGAGTCAGGAGTACCTGAGTTCAAATCCAGCCTCAGACACTTAATATTATTACCTATCTGTGTAGCCTCGGGCAAGCCACTTAACCCCATTGCCTTGCAAAAAAAAAAAAAAAATCCTAAAAAAAAAATTATATGGGGCAGCTAGGTGGCATAGTGGATAGAGCACTGGCCCTGAAGTCAGGAGTACCTGGGTTCAAATCTGGCCTCAGACACTTAAGTACCTAGCTATGTGGCCTTGGGCAAGCCACTTAACCCCATTGCCTTGCAAAAACCTAAAAAAACTATCAATCCCTACTTCTTCCTCTAAAAATTAACAAAATTTTACCACTAATATTTCATTTTCAAGTCCATATGCTTTTTTAAGTTCATGAAAATGAAGTAGCTCTAGAACAAATTCTTAGAGTAATTTTTTTAAAAAAAAATCACAAACTATCAGAACTAGAATGGATCTTGAGCAGTTAGTTTGACATTTTACAGACAAAGGAACTAGGATCAGAGAAGAGACCAAAATAGTAAATTAAAATCAAAGATTCTCTGATTCAGTAAAGAGGGGGAGATACTCTTCTTTCTACTACATTACATTCTGCTTCTTTGTCTCCTAGTCTATTCTTTCTTGGTCATTCCCTTAAGGCTCTTTGAGGACAGGACCTAGTTTGTTTTCACCTTGTCTCCTTAAAATGTGACAATATCTGTAGGACTGGTGATCCTGTTGCCTGCAAAGCTTCTGATTTTTAGGATGTTTTCGTAAGAGTGAAATTCAATGATGTTAAGTAGCTAAATGTTTTTAAAAAATTTGCACTTTGGACTTCAGAAAAGTCCTTAGACTTTAGAAGGACTTGAAAGAACTGTTGCCAAGTAAAGTGAGCAGAACCAGAAAAACATTGTACACATTAACAGCAACACTTGGACATGATCATTTTTAAGCAGTTCAATGATAAAAGACAATTCTAAAAGACTTTTGTTGGAAAATGCCATCCACATACAGAGAAAAAATTATGGATCTGAATTCAGAGCAAAACATGCCATGTTCACTTTTTAAAATTTGTTTTATGTTTTTTCTTTCGCATGTTTTTTTCCTCCCTTTAGTTCCAATTCTTCTTTCACAACATGACTGAAATGGAAATATGTTAAATGTTATTGTACAGCCTGTATCAGATTACACATTGTCATGGGGATGGAGGAGGAAAGAAAATAGAAAAATGTGGAACTAAAAATCCTACAAAAAGATGAATATTGAAAACTGTCTTTGTAATTGGAAAAAAATGTAACATATAACATAAAAAGGAAAAAAGAAAGTATGCCTTTTCAAATAATCTACAGAATTTAATTGTTCTCTTGACAATTCATGCCAATATTGACTTGATAAGGATGATGATTCAAGATGTATTTAGGGCAGGCAAATGGAGAGATATATGTTCAAGTGGAACTGAAATAGATGGTATTGAATTTTCTAGAAAAATTTGGGAGGATTTCAAATGGGAATGATGATTTTGGTATCAAAGACCACTATAATGGAGAGAAATGCTACTTAAAGGAGATTAGTGCAAGCAAAAAAGTAAAAATATAATTATCTTAAATATTTTCTGTATAACAAGTATGGTCAATCTATTCTTAGGATATGATTTTGATGGGGAGAGAAATAAGATCATCATGGAATTGAGCCAGTTTGGTTAAATTCTAAAATGATTTGGGTATAGGGAGATAAAATTTATGAACTTCAGTAGTTTTTAGGATTGAATCAAAACTGACCTGGAACATTGGTTCTTTGACTCTTTAAGCAGCCTCAAAACCCACTTACAACCTACCTTTTATTCTTCAATTAGCTACAACCACTAAACCTATCACATCATTAAGGTCAGTCTACCTACATCTTGGAGATATAAAATTCTTACTTTGCAAAAACTGTACTTGCAATTGCAAAATCAGACATCCTTCACCTTCTTTTCCATATTAGTTTCACATTCCTGTTTTCTGGTTGTTGATGATGCTTTAATTTAAATGACTCAGACTACTTTTTTGACATCTTAATGCCCCTCTGCCTCACCCAACCTTACCTAAATAAATAAGTTCCTCCTAGTCTCTTATCTTTTTCTCAGTTCAAGGTTCTGCAAACTGTTTATTCCTCAGCTTTTGCCTGCAAGTCCTGGTTCCTGTGACTATCCTACTGTTTACCCAAGTAGGATCTTTTGGAAAGATTCCCAGTTGTCCTTCCATTTATAATTTTTAAAACTTCAAAGACCGTGAATGAGTTTCATTGAGGGAATCCCACTCACTCATCCTAAGAGCACTATAAACAACCCAAAGTCTTGACTTTTCCAAAGTCCCATAGGGCTTTCATCTTTTCATTGTTTGAATGACAGGAAAATTCATATAACCCTGCCCAAAGAAAAAGCCTCATTGGGATGTGTAACATTTCAAAACTATAATCTGATCATGGCACAATATGTCATTCTCTACTCCTCACTCTTCATCATCCACTCAATTGTTCACAGTGACCTGCTTAAAGGGTATATAACTGACCATGTCACCCACATCCTCAGACTACAATGGTTCCTTTTTTCCTTTCTTTTTTTTTTTTTAGGTTTTTGCAAGGCAAATGGGGTTAAGTGGCTTGCCCAAGGCCATACAGCTAGGTAACTATTAAGTATCTGAAGCCAGATTTAAACTCAGGTACTCCTGACTCCAGGGCCAGTGCTCTATCCACTGTACCACCTAGCTGCCCCTGCAATGGTTCCTTATCAACTCCAGGATCAAATTTAAAATCCTTAATTGAAAGTTCAGAGCCATTGTTAACCTTCCACACACCCACACCACTTTTCCAGTCTTCCTGTACCTTATTCCCCAAACCCATGACATTGACCTTCTTGCCATTCCTTGAACAAGACCCTCCTCTTAGCTCTGGGCATTTCCTCTAGTTGTCCCCCATATCTGGAGTGCTCTTTTCCTCCTCCTCATCTCTGCCTCTTACCTTTCCTCGCTTCCTTCAAATTCCACCTAAAATCTTGCCTTCTACAAGAAGCCTTTTCCTATTCCACTTAGTTCTGGTGCCTTCTCTTGGTCAATTATTTCTGATTACGCTTTATGTATCTAATTTGCAAATGGTTTTTCTTTGCTCCATGTTGTCTTCCCAATTAGACTGTAAGCTACTAGAGAGTAGAGACTACCTTTCTTTGTATCTCTAGCACTTGGCACAGTACGTGGCCCAAAGTAAACCCTTTATAAATGGTTATTGCTCACTGACTTTTTCTGTTTTCTAAAACAGTTTTTTGTTGTGAAACAACTTACATTTTCTATTTTTTCTTTCTTTCTTCTTTCTTTCTTTCTTTCTTTCTTTTTTTAACAAGGCAGTGGGGTTAAGTGACTTGCCTAAGGTCACACAGCTAGGTAATCTTTAAGTGTCTGAGGGCAGATTTGAACTCCTGTCTTCCTGACTCCAAGACTAGTCCTCTATTCACTGCACCGCCTAGCTGCCCCTATTTTTTCAGTCCTTTGATCTTATTTTATTCCTTATTTTATTATGATGACTCATAAAATCATCTTTTACTTGGTCTTTTAATTTTTCAGGAAGTTGTTGCTTAGGTAAGGGTTTGGGTTTTGGGGTTTTTTTTTTTTGTTTTATTTTGTTTTGTTTTGTTTTGTTTTGTTTTGCAAGGCAATGGGGTTAAGTGGCTTGCCCAAGGCCACATAACTAGGTAATTATTAAGTGTCTGAGGCTGGATTTGAACTCAGGTACTCCTGACTCCAGTACTGGTGCTCTATCCATTGAACCACCTAGCTGTCCCCAAGGTTTTATATCTCTTTTGTTAATTTTCTTGTTTATTTTCTTATTTACTCAAACATTTTAACTTTTTTTTAATTTCTTTATTTTTTCCAAGAATTTTAGTTAAATTTGTTCCCAAGTTGTGTTTTTCTTTTCTCTGTGGCTTTGGTAAGTTCAATATCTATGAATTTCTGGGTTGAACTTGTGTCCTGTAGGGTACTACTATTGCTTGCTAATGTTCTTGTGTATTGTACCATTCCAGTCCCTCTGGTTCAATTCAATATGGGGATCTACAGATTTTGAGTGCTTACAAAATGGTTTTATCTGAGGCACGGTCTGATTGCTGTCCTGCTACTCTGAGCTCCCCTCCTGGATTTGGCTCTGAACAGTATACTTGAACTGGTAGACTTGCCTCTGTCAAGTCTCAGTCAGTCTCAGTCAGTCAACTGAAAAACTCTGCTGGTTCAAAGCAAACTCAACTATGTATTCTCCTTTTGTTCAGGACTCTTGTCCTAGTTATTCTTCTACACACTTAAGGTTTTGAGTCTAGAATTTAGGCCTAGCTCTGTTTAACTGCTCCTTGGTTATGAGCTTGTTCCTTGCTCAGTATACAACCTAAGAACTCTGAAAGCTCCTTAACTTGGACTGCTATCCTACTATTCTCCCTTCTCATCCCATTATGGACCTGTGACCCAGAACTAGGTAACAAATAACAGGTCTGCCAATGGACCCCTGTTACTGTACCCCATTCAAGATCATAGTCCTCTGCAGGGAATCTAGACACTCTCCTTGCCCTCATGTACAACAGTGCCCTGAACTGGCTTTGGAATGCTCCATCTGGCATTTCCCCCATCCTCAGTATCCATAGATTCCTCAGTTTCCCTATTCTGAAGTAGGCTTAGGGAAATGACTCACTGTATTTTTTTTCTTAGATTTCTTTATCAAGGAGTAGTCGCAGTTGTACTTCTTTCCACCCTCTTGGCTGTACTTGCAAGACTTTGTTTTTTTTTAAAAAAAATTGAAATCTATGTCTTTACAAGCTTGCTATAGGAAAATGCTAAAAAAAAAGATTCTTTCATTTAAGATTGAATTTGAAATATATCCTGTAAAGTCTGACAAAAATTGACTTTAGACTACCATTTCATATCACATACCAAAATAAGTTCTAAATAGTTACATGTCCTAGATATGTAAGGATTTGTCTTTTTTTTTTTTTTTTTAGGATTTTTGCAAGGCAAATTGGGTTAAGTGGCTTGCCCAAGGCCACACAGCTAGGTAATTATTAAGCGTCTGAGACCAGATTTGAACCCAGGTACTCCTGACTGCAAGGCCGGTGCTTTATCAACTACGCCACCTAGCTGCCCCAGGATTTGTCTTAAACAGATTAGAGGAACAAGAAAAAATTGTCCTTTCAGATGCATGGACTGGGAAGAATTCATGACTATATAATTAATGGAAAAGATAAAAAGGACAATTTTGACTATATCAATTTAGCATTTTTTTAAACAAACAAATCTAATACATTTAAAATGAGAAGGAAAATAGGTTAAATGGGGGGAAAATTTGCAACAAGATTCTCTGATAAAGATCTAATATCCAAGATGTGTAAGAAGCTGATTCAAATTTATATAAATTGCCATTCTCCAATGGATATATGATCAAGGGCTATAACAGTTTTTGAAGGAAAAAATATAAACTATAAATAATTATTAATATCTAGACCATTAATAATTAGAATATATATTAAAGCAGATTTGAGGTTCTAGATTGCTAGAGGCTAAAAGAGGAAAATGAAAAATGTTAAAAAGTCTCTGGAAAGACAGCCACACTAATGTATTAGTATTGTGCACTGCTATTGTAGTATAATGAACTGAACTGTTTTAGGCATTCTGGAAAGCAAGTTGGAATTATTCTCAAAAAGTATCAAAAATATGTATATCCTGTGACCCAACTATACCACTAATATGTATATCTATCTCACCAAGGGATCAAAGAAAGAGAAAAAGGACCCATATTTCCAAATGTTTTTGGTTCCTCATTCTCAAAGAGGACCATGATATCAGAGCTGTGATGCCATGACATGCAAGTGAATTGGATTGGGGGGAGTAGAGGGAGAGCAGTGCAAAGCCACCAGTCTCATTTTTTCCTCTGGAACCATCTGGTCCAGTAGGCAATTATGGATCATGTGTACACACACACACACACACACACACACACACACACACACACACCAGTCCATTTCAAAATAACCAAAAATTGCAAACTAAGGAGCTATCTTCTATTTGGGAATTCTTAAATAAATTATAATATATAAATGTAATGAAATGACTGTTGCACCATAAGAAATGATGAGATGGATTGAGGAAACAGACCTCTATAAAGTAATGCAAAGTGAAATGAGTGAAAACTAATATAGAAAAAAAACAAATTTGAAGCAATTCAGAAGTCTGATCATTGTAATTATAAACTATAAATCCAGAAGACTGAAGATAAAGCCTGCCACTTGCTTCCTGCTATAGAGGTGATGAATGTAAAATGCAGAAATGTACATACATTTTGGGGCATTGCCAATGTGGAAATTTGTTTCGCTGGACTCTGTGTATTTATGCTGAGGCTTTTAATTTCCCTATTTTTTTCAATAGAATAATAGGGAAGGAACATGTTATATATGTATGTAAAAATAAATAAATTTTAGAAGAAAAAAAATAAACATATTCAACATCCCCAGTTACCTGTTGGACATTCCAAGCTGCATAGTCCAAAGGCATCTTAAACTTCTTAAACTTGGCAAATCCAAAAGAGAACTCTCTATCTTTCCCCCTCTCTATCTTTCCGTTCTTCCATTTGATTACTTTTTATTCCATCACCCTCCTTGACTTCCAGACTCATAACCCTCATTCATACTTGACTCTCATCCCTCACACCCTTCACAGTATCTCTCATGTCCATCTCTTTCTTTTGGCTCCACAGCACCACTTTAATACACATCCTCACCACCTCTCACCCATATCAGTGCAGTGGTAGAAGGGAGACTTCTAATTGATCTCCCTTCCTCTACTCTATTCACTCTAATCCAGCCTTCATCCAGCTGCCAACATTATTTCTTGAGACGTAGGTCACCCTTCTCCCACTCACCCCTCCCCAAGTATACTTTATTGACTCCCTGTTATCACCAGGATTAAATATAAAGTCCTGTGGTTGTATTGAAAGCTCTTCACAGCCAAGCCCAATCCTGCCTTTCCAATCATCTCAAATTTTACTCTCCTTCTTGTACTTTATGATCTGTTGATTGGCACTGGCTTACTTGCTGTTTCTGACACAGCACTCCTCTTATCTGTGCCTTTGCATTGTCTGTCCCCCAAGCCTGGCATGTTCTCCCTCCTCCCTTCTGCCTCACTCATCCCAAACTGCTTTCATGCTTCAGTTCAGATGCCACTTTCTGCAGGAGGCAGATACTCCTACCTGCTGCACTCTCCTTTAAGGCTCCCTTCTTGCTAATCTGTGTATATCTTGTATGTTCCTGTTTGTTCCATCTTGTTTCCTCCATTAACTTATAAGGACCCTCAGGGTCAGGATTGTTTTTGTGGCTGTTTTCCCCTTCTTTGTATCCCCAGTACTCAATAAACTTCCTGGCACAAAGTAATTGCTTGATAAGTCTTATTGATTTATCAATATTAGTATTTTTATTTGGATTTGGGGGAAAAGATGTCTGACTTTTTCTCTTTGACTCTTGACTAATATTAATATCTTATTAACCCGTTCAAAAGTAACTAGAATCATACCTCTTTCTAATTTGATTATATTGTTCTTAAGAGAGGATGGTAGAATGTCAAAATAGCAATATTTAATTTAAAAATACCCCCTTTGTTCATTTTGCTGTCAGTTAACTCAGAAATTTGTCTCTAGTATCTGTATTTATTTATTTATTTATTATTTTGCTTTGTGAGCTACATGAGAGATTGGAATTTCTCCATTTTTTGTTGTTTTTCAAGCCATTCCTTGGCTGGGATGATTAAAAAAAAGAGTAATTAAGCCAAGGCTGTGCTTTGAGAGGTGAAAAGGTTTTAGTAAAGAAATAAAACCACATCAGCAGCCCTTTACAAGGATATACCTGTAGGCATTTTGCATTTGTAGCCACTTCAAAAGATTTTCAGTTTGACTTCTTAATAAGGTACATTGCTAATGTCCAAGTCTAGTCCAACAATTTTCTAAATTGTTAATAACACTTGAAAAGAAGAGTTAGTTTGGGTAGAATGTGTGAGCCAACTTCTCTCTGAAAATGTACAATTCTGAATTTACTTTGGAACATTCAATTGGAACATTAAAGTTAGAACCTCTAGCAATGTAAAGTAACTGGAAAACAACTGATTAATGGTTCGGCATATCTCATTTATGGGTTTGTGACAGTAGAGAAGCTCTCTAGGCACTTCCTGAGTCAGAGAGGCCAAGTGTCTGAGGCAAGACTCAAGTCTTATTGATCCAAGCCTAGTATTATTAATATACTGTACTTCACTGTCACTTTATGCCTTTACTTATTCCCTTGGAATAGCCTGCATTCATCCTTTTTTTCACTTTTATCACAGGTAATTTCTAAAGAGAGAAGAGCTCTAGTTTCATTCCTCCTAGCTTTACATCTCCCTTCTTCCATATCTTACAGTCAAACACTGTCTTTTGCTGTCCCCATCCTACTTTTAGGCCCCCAAGGAAGCATGATTTTATCCCAAAATCAGCATTTGATTCTACTTTACTCAGTCATCCAAGAACAATTTATTGTCTTTCTTATGTGCTAGGCACTGTACTAGAAACTGAAGATACATGTGCAAAGAATTGTTATTATCTGAAAGAGACCTAAGACTGAACTTCTTAAGGAGCAGACAGTTTAACTCTCATCTTATAGCAGGTAACAAGACTCCAACATGGAAACTTTTAATGAATCTCTTCTTAGGATCATAGGTTTAAAGGAGGAAAAGATTTTAGTCATCACTGAGTTCACCCCCTTCATTTTACAAATAAGGAAACTAAGCTTTCCTCTTCTGTAAAATAGTTTAATAACTTGCTTCCAGTAATGTAGCTAATAAGTGTTTGGGACAGGAATGGAACATCGGCCTTTCCAACTTCAGGACCAGCATTTCTCTCCTCTAAAAGGATGTTGCAACCTAATAGGGAATAGTTAGGGAACATCTGGCAACAATACTCAGATTGGATTGAGAGAGGGAAAGCCTAGTCAGAGAAGGCAAGCAGTCAAACACTGGGGATACATAAAGAGGCAAAAGCAATCCCTACTCTCAAAGAGCTCAGTCTAATGGGAGAGACAACATGCAAGTTAATTATGAAGAAAAAAGCTATATGCACAATAAATTGAAGAAAATCAACAGTGAAGCACTAATATTAAGAAGGATCAAGAAAAATTTCTTGCAGAACATGGGTTTTGAAGGAAACCAGGAATCTTTCCAGTCAGGAAAATATAACCTATAACTTATAAGAGGTATGGTGTGATAAAGCTTGAAATGTTCTGAGAAGAGCAGAACTGGCTCTGAGCAACTGGGATCTAGGGATTAAGGAAAAAGGAGTCAAACACATCTCTAAAGTTTCAAGTCTGGGTGACTTGGAGAATAGTGACAGCAATGACAGCTGAAAACTTTAGAGAATGAATAAAATACAAGAGAAAAGTCAAGTTTGTTTTTAGACAGTTGACTATGAAGGAAGATGCCATGTGCTAGTAGTATAAAATAAATATTTGGAGTTTGAAACCATTGTTTTTGAACTCTGTGAATCTCTCCAACTTTGTACTTCAATTCATCTCTATATCATCCCTCATTCATTCCTCTTGCTTCAGTCCAGAAGAAGTGTGGACCCTTCTTGCAAACCACATTCCCTCTTCTTGAGACCTGTGATCCTATCCCCTCCAGTCCCTCTATAAGAAGGCTCCTTCCAACACTCCTTCACTCTCTATAAATTTTCAGTTTCTCTTTATTCTGTGACTCCTATACTTTTTAGAAGCATTGCCATTATCTCTCCCACCTATCAAAAAACTTCACCTAATTCTACCATCCTATTTGGCTATTTGGTTATCATCCTCTTCCCTTTCACAACCAAACTCTCAGGGGAAAAAAAGTTGTTTATAGTCATTATCTACTTTCTCACCTCGTAGGCATTTGCCATCCCTTGCAACTTGACTTCTAACCTATCATTCCACTGAAAATCCTCTCTAAGGTTATCAGCAATCTTTAAATTGGCAAGTCCTGTGGCTTTTCTTCAGTCCTGATACTTCTTGACCTCTCCGCATTATTTGAGACTTTGACTACCCTGGCTGCCTAAATAGTATCTTGTTCCTTTTTCATGACATGAGTCTCCACTGACTCTACTCTTCCCCTTTCTGGCTACCCCTTGAAGTATTTTGTTGAGTTACTACCCCATGCCATACTCCTTATCTATGGCTCTACACAACAGCTCTTTCTTCAGCCCTTTTCTCTTCTCTCTGCACTCTGCTTCTAGGATTTGTCTCATTGATGCAAACTGCTGCCAGATCTGTATATCCAGCCACTGTTTTCCTGGAACTCTAATCCTACATCATAAAAGTCTTATTAGACATATTGAATTAAATGTTGCACAGGTATCTCAATCTCAACATATCTAAAAGATAATGCTTAAAAAAAAAAGTCCTGTCCCCAGATTTCCTATATTATTTTGTGAGGACCACAGTCCTTATATTTGCCCTAGTGTATGACCTTTAAAGCATCCTCAACTCTTTTACCTCCTTTATTTCTCAGGAGCCAACTTTTATGGATTCTCCCTCTATTACATCTGTCATCTTTCTTCATCTTGCCTCTCATCCTTAACTAACTCAAGTCCTCTTTGCCCTTTACCTGGGTTACTACAATATCACCCTAATTGATCTCCCTATCTCCAAATTCTCCCCTCCTGTCTTCTAGTGGCCAGATTAATGTGCCTGTGAGGGGTCTGACCACATCACTGCCCTGCTTGAAAAGTTTCAGTGGTTTCTTTTTTCATTAAAGAATAAATTCCTCACGGGCAGCTAGGTGGCGTAGTGGATAAAGCACCAGTCTTGGAGTCAGGAGTACCTGAATTCAAATCCCGCCTCAGACACTTAATAATTACCTAGCTGTGTGGCCTCGGGCAAGCCACTTAACCCCATTGCCTTGCAAAGAAATAAATTCCTCATCTGATTTGTGAAACCCCCATCAAAATCTGAGACCAATCTACCTGTTTAGACCTTTAGACCCTGTTTCTCTTCGCATAATCTGGGCTCCAAGTAAACTAACTTTTTTGCCATTTTACAAACATTCCCCTCTGTCTCCTATGCCTGGAATGCACTCCCTCATCATACCTCTATCTCAGGATTTCTTCAAGGCTGAGCTCAGGCTCCATTTCCTACTTGAGGCCTTTCCTTTACCTTTCCCATTACTAGTATTCTCCTTCCAGAAATTATTTTGTATTCACTTTGTATGTGTTATTTTACTTCAATAAATCATACTCTCCTTGAGGGCTGGAACTATTTAATTTTTGTCTTTGTATCCCCAAAACTTAGAAAATGAATGGCATATAATAAGTACTTAATAAGTTCTTAATGAATTGAATTAAAATCAAGGACTCGGGTGAAAGAACCAAACTAGAGAAGTAAATTTGAAAATTATGAGATCAAAAAAGTTGTAAAAATTGCTGAGAACCACTCATTAAGTCTTAAAGAATATTTACCAGTGGGAGTGGGGAGAAGTACATCTATATGCTTCTCAGGTCTATTATGCAGAAGGTTTTTTTTTCTATTTGGCAATTTGGCTGAAGTGAGAGATAGGGAAGAAAACTAGAAAACTGGAATAACTCAAGAATTATCAAGGTACTTGATATAAATACTGTTGTTGCTTAACAACATGTGTGCATAGACTAAATCCATGGGAGGTATTTTCTTCTCACTAATGATTGTGGTTTGCCATTTAGATGAAAATAAATTGTAAATATTCTGTCCTCCTGACTCCAAAACCAGTGCTGTATCTACTATGCCACTTAGCTGTGCCATTTGGAGTCCTAAGGAAGGGAGTTTGAATCCAGTCTCAGACACTTGACTCTTACTAGCTATGTGATCTTGAGCAGGTCACTTTACTGTGATTTCCTCACATCCAGGGCCATCTCCAGTCATCCTGATTCATATCTGACTCTGGAGGAGAAAGTGAGGCTGGTGACTTAGCACAGCCTCCCTCAAATAAATCCAATTCATATACTTGTCATGGCATCACCTTCCTGATGCCATGGTCTTCTTTAAGAAAAAAAGGACAAAATATGACCGGAAATGACAATGATCAGTGTTGGAAGGGATACGGGAAATCTGGGACACTAATGCATTACTGCTGGAGCTGTGAACTGATCCAACCTTTATGAAGAGAAATTTGGTATTCTGCCCAAAGAGCAATAAAATTGTTCATACCCTTTGATCCAGCAATGCTACTATTGGGTGTGTAGTCCAAAGAGATCACAAAAAAAGGATTAAAATCACACATGTACAGAAATATTCATAGCAACTCTGTTTGTGGTGGCAAAGAACTGGAAATTGAGGGGAATGTTCATCATTTGGGGAATAGCTGAACAAATTGTGGTATATGTATGTGATGGAAAACTGTTGTTCTGTTAGAAACCAGAGGAATGGGATTTCCAAGCCTGGAGGGACTTCCATGAATTGATGCTGAGTGAGATAAGCAGGACCAGAAGAATATTATACACACTAATAGCAACATGGGGGTGATGATCAGCCATGATGGACTTACTCATTCCATCAGTGCAATCAGGGATTTGGGATGGAGAATATCATCTGTAACCAGAGAAGGAACTGTGGAGTTTAAACAAAGAGCAAAGCTAATTATTTTCAATTTTTAAAGCTGTCTTATGTATTATGTAATTTTGCTACCTCTAATGTTTTCTTTCTTTCTCTTGGATCTGATTCTTCTCTAATAACACGATCTATGCTTATCATGGATGCAAAATGTAAAACAAATCAGATTGCCTTCTATGGGGGGGAGGACGGAAGGGAGGGAAGAGAGAAAAATTGTAAAATTCAAAACTTTGCAAAAAAAATGATTGGTAGAAACTACCATGGTATGTAACTGGAAAAAAATAAAATATTTATATAAAAAAGGATGCAGGACAAACATCATGATCATTAGTTATAAATATGAGAGTGCTTTGAACAATTCTCGGATCTCTGAGGTTGATCAGTTATGATCTTTATATCATTTCCATATTTAATTACAATAGGTTATCCTCACATCAAGATTATTCCTTGGTACTTTACTGCAGAAAAAATATCAAGAAAATAAATAATTGATCTCTGCTGTTAGTTAAGATATTAGCAGCAAAATATATTAGCCAATAAAGTATAAGTAGAGGAATAAGATTAGTTGTTTAAAGGAGTAAGGAGGTAAAAGAAGACAACTCCCATTTCTATTAGGACCTCATATCAGCTTTGATTAATGATAACCTAAATTAAAATTAAGTAGATAATAAAATAAAAAATAAATGTGAGGCAGAAATTCATTATCTGAAACTCTATATTACAGTCTAATTCATTTCCTCACATCCAGTCTTAAATCAAAAAGATCTGAGTTCAAATGCAGCCTTAAACTCTTGTAGTTAGTTCTGTGACCCTGAGCAAGTCATTTGGCCTTTCCACTTCTGTAAAATGCAAATAACAAGAGATCTTCCTTGGAAGATTTCTTGTGAGGTTCAAATGAGAGAATAGTTGTTAAGTGCTCAGCCCAGAGCCTGGCCCAAAGTGAACACCACAGAGTTCTATGTCTTTGCTGCTGGGCTCTGCTGCCTGCTGGAAGACGAGAAGCTCATGGGCTTAGGGCTTTGTTCTTGGAGCTTCAGCTTCTAGGACAGAGCTTCCCTAAATTTGCATGAGCCCTTTATCACCAGGTCTGGAATGTTCTTTTGTCTTGTCTCTGCCTCTTTGAATCCTTCTCTTTCCTGCCACTTTCTGTGGGAGACCTATTCTCCTGCTCCAAACTGTTCTGTTCTCTCCTACAAAGGTGAAATGTTCTCTACCTTCAAAGAGCTTCCATTCTCCTGGAGAGATTGATCAAAGTAATTTCAGGTGAGAGAAAAGCACTTAAAAGAAAGAATTTGGTTCAAGTGAACAACATGACTGAGAAAAGAACATAAGTCTCACATCATATACATCCACCTCTGAAAAGCAGAGGTAAGAAAGTATTATTTGGCATGAAATCAAAAGTTGGCCATGACTTTTCTAATTCAGAGAACCATTAGTAAGTAGAGTTAGCTGAAACAGAGTGCATGAAAATAAATAATACAAGAATGACTGAAAAAGTAATGTCTGATTATGGAATATTTTGAATGCCAGTGGGAAAGTTTGCATTCCTAAGAATTGGAAGCCTGTGCAGGTATAGTATAAAGATGGTCAAAGTGCATTGTGGTAGGGGCGGCTAGGTGGCGCAGTGGATAAAGCACTGGCCTTGGAGTCAGGAGTACCTGGGTTCAAATCTGGTCTCAAACATTTAATGATTACCTAGCTGTGTGGCCTTGGGTAAGCCACTTAACCCCATTTGCCTTGCAAAAAAAAAACAACTAAAAAAACCCTTAAAAAAGTGCATTGTGATGGATCTGGGGGATAAACTCTCACCAATGAAGCATTCTTCATAGTGTCCCAGAGCAAGGTAGCAGAGGGCAGGAAGATGGTCATAGTTGAAAAACTAAATCCTCATTGTAAATTAAGTCAATATAAGTAAAAGATGGCAAATATCTCATGATTTTGACATATAAAATAGGCTGTGGTGACTTAATCTTTTTAAACTTTCCATTATCATTTGTGTAAAAGCCCCCAACCAGATTGCAAGGAATCATGGAGTTTCAGAGAACTATTAAAAGATACCCCTCTAGGCATTTCTCTTATTGTGGAAAACAGATGCAAAAAGATCTTAAGATCTTGCAGAGCATGATACTGTTTTCTTCACAGTTTTTTTCAGAAGGAAAATGATTAAAAGGAATGGGATAGGTAGTATAGTTCAGTAGAAAAAATGTTGGATTTAGAATCAGATATTCTACATTCAAATCCCAACTCCAACACTTTCCTTGTGATCTTGGGCAAGTCATTTAATTTATCGGGACCTCATTTTCTTCATCTGGATAATCAATTTGATTATATGGCCCCTACTGTCCCTTTTAGTTCTAAACCTACTATTCTGTAGTACTGTCTAGTAGGAAATAGCTAGCATAATTCATTTGAGTTTGTTTCATTAAGGAAGGTGGCAATGTTGGTGAAGAGGAAGGTTCACAATAATGGAGGAGGGGAGGAAACTGGTTTTTTAGGACACACGCATACAAAATATAATAAGAACTATTGTCCTTGAATACCAAATATTGAATTCTATATTTAGTTCCCTAGGCACAGGGGCATGCAAGGGTCAGGTCTTCTCTCCAGTAGGTGAATACCAGTTCTGGTCAAGAGCAGGACAACAGCAACAGATGATATAATGACCTGGATGTATAACTTGGTGGGAAAGGAAACTCAGTTTTGTTGTATTTACTGTGGAAATAAAGGAATAAATGCAAAGGAGACAAGTGGTCATTTATCCTTCTTTGAATACTTGATTTTTTTGACTACCCATTTATAAGAATATAGTTATTGCTGTAAAATAATTTTTAAAAAATCACTACTTTAGAACTTGTTAAGGTTTTTAATACCAATTTAGCATTTCTTCATAACAATCCAGATGACTATCAACTGCTTTTTTAATGTACTGGCCTACCTCAAAAATGTAACAGGTTCAAATCCAGACCACCACAATAAAGTGAATATCTTAATAAAGAGTCACAAATTTTTTTTTGTTTTTCAGTACATATAAAAACTATGTTTACAATGTAATCTAGTATAAGTGTGCAATAGTATTATATCTTAAGAAAAACAATACATTCTTCATTAAAAAATACTTTATTACTAAAAAAGTGCTAACCATCATATGAACCTTCAATGAATCATAATCTTTTTACTTGTGGAGTATATTGCCGCAATTTTGACAACTGCTAACTGGTTAGGATGGGATGACTGTATCAACTTCTTGAAAGAAGAAAGCAATGAAGATTGTTGCATAAATTGATTCTTCCTTTCATAAAAGATTTCTCTGTGGCATGAGATGCTGTTTGATAACATTTTATCAACAGTAGAATTTCTTTCAAAATTGGAATTAATTCTTTCAAATCCTTCCACTGTTTTATTCATTTATGTAATATTCTTCAATGTTGTTGTGTTTGGGGGAATAGGGAGGCCTAAGAATAGGGAGTGATGGGGAAATAACCTGTCAGTGGAACAGCTAAATCACACATGACATTTATCAATTAAGTTCACTATTTTATATGGGTATGGTTTATGGTGCTCCAAAAATAATCACAATAGTACCATCAAAGATCATGAATTGCAGATCTCCATAGCAGGTATTATAATAATGAAAAAAGTTTGAAACATTGCAAGAATTAAAAAATTGTGACACAGAGACACAATATGTGCACCAGTGGACTTGCTTGATGCAGATTGCCACAAATCTTCAATTTGCTTTAAAAAAAACCCATACACCCAAATAGATGCAAAGCACAGTAAAATGAGGTATGTCTATATATAAAGGAAGAGTTCAAGATTCCTTAAAAGTTGTTAGCTTTTCATCTTGTTTCCCATAATTGGGTTATAAATCTTCAAGTTTGGCATTTACCTTGAAATGTACCACAATCTGAATTGACCTTTAGTTCAACATATTTTTAATTTTGCTCAGCATATTAATTTATTGAATGGCATATTTCTACAGAGGGACATGCAATTCAGTTATATTGGAATCTCTAAAGCTGTTTCAATGAAATTTGTGGGATAGTTGCAAGAAAATTAATTATATTCTTAGAAGATTTGAGATCTTTAGTCATTTCTGTATTTTTATCCTATAACAGACATTTTTATATGTTTTGCTGCTTTGATACTGCATTACTTCTTAATGTCTCTTATGCTTTGAGTTTTTCATCTGTTATTTCAACATCTACATTGACTAGATTTTTTTCAACTTAATGTAATTTCTTGCCTTCATTAAGAATTATGTGTGTTTTAATTAAAAATTAGCATTTAGCTGATTTGGGGGAGGATTCATTAAAACAAATGAAACAGTCTAGATTTGGGATTTCATGAATATAGAGTACTCCTGTTGAGAAAACTCCTTCCACTCTACAGTGGACAACAGACTACATCTATTCCTAGGCTGTAGCATTTGATAATGTTCACCAACATACTGTCCTCCTGGATAATCTCTCTTTGCATTTTCATGAATTGCTCTTTTGGTTCTTTTCCTCCGTTTTAAGGCTCCTTTGTTAGAACATCCTTATCTCACCCCCCCTGACTTTTGTCAGACCCTCTTCTGACCTTCTCTTTATACATTGGTACCCTTACCAGCTAACTTGGGTTCAGTTATCTCTACAGAGATAACTCTTAGATCAATATTTCCTGTCTTTGTATCTCCCCTGAATTCTAATTTCGCATTGTCAAGTGCCTATTGAACATTTTGAAGTTCAGTCTTTGCTAGGTATCTTAATCTTAATATGTCCAAAAGGGATTCATTATCTTTCCCAAAGAATCCATCCCTTTTCCTGACTTCCCTATTTCTGCAGAGTGTATGACATGCAATAATATGCAGGAAAGTCTGGAAAGATAGGCCAGAGTCTGATAGTGAAAGACTTTAAATGTCATACATAAAGGTTTATATTTTATACAAATATTAGAAGGAGACATTAGAACTACTTGAATAGGAGATTGAAATGGTCCAAACTATGTATCATTTCTTCCTAACATCTATTTTGCTGTCTTCACTGAAATGGACTCTGCTAACATTACAAGATGCAGTTCCATCCTGGACCTGCAAAGTAATAGACTGATAGACCTAACCAGGACATTATTTGAGAGAAGAGGAAATTTCAGATTAGAGAAGTTAAATAATCTACCCAATATAACCCAGTTCAGTTGTGGCAGAACTGAGATCAGAGCCCTGACCACCTGACAGAGAACCAAATCCAATTCTCTGAGAACTACACTGCCTTATACTACACATTAATCATTTTTGCTTGCCTTTGCGATTTTAAAATTCTATTCATAATTCCAAGTACCATATCAGTTCTCTTTTTCCTAAGAGATTCAGCACCCATACCCTTTGATCTAGCAATCTCACTACTGGGTCTATACCCTGAAGAGATTGTGAAAATGAGTAAAAACATCACTTGTACAAAAATATTCATAGCAGCTCTGTTTGTGGTAGCAAAGAATTAGAAATGGAGGGTATGCCCATCAATTGGGAAATGGCTGAACGAATTGTGGTATATGTATGTTATGGATCACTAGTGTTCTATTGGAAACCATGAAGGATGGGAATTCAGAGAAGCCTGGAAAGACTTACATGAATTAATGCTGATTGAGATGAGCAGAACCAGAACATTGTACACCCTAAAAGCAACATGAGGGTAATGATCAACCTTAATAGACTTGCTCATTCCATCAGTGCAGTAATCAGGGACAATTTTAGGGTATCTGTGATGGAGAATACCATCTATATACAGAGAACTGTGGAGTTTAAACAAAGACCAAAAGATTATTACCTTCAATTTAAAAAAAAAAAGTTGTCTTACATACTACATAATTTTGCTATCTATAATATTTTATTTTTTCTTCAAGGATATGTTTTTTTCTCTCAATACATTCAATTTTGATCAGTTCATAGCATAGAAATAATGTAAAGATTATCAGATTGCCTTCTGTGAGGGGGGGAGGAAAGGGGGAGGAAAAGTATAAAATTCAAAACCTTATCAAAAAATGATAGGTAGAAACTACTATTGTATATAATTGGAAAACAAAATATTTATATGTGAAACAAGAGAGATTCAGCACTCATTCATTCATTTAGCAAATGATTTTTAAACACTTACTATATGTCAAGCATTATGTTAGAAATAGCATGCCAAGCTACAAAAGTATAGATTTTGTACACTTCTGTAGGTATACCAAAAGTTTTGGACTTTTTTAGGAAGAAATAAAATGTATACCAACAACTCAATTTGTTATCTATCTATAGTGTTGTAAAAATCTTAGCACTGTTTAAAGCTATAAAAGAACTAAACTAAAGCTAATATTATTAAATACAAAATAACTTTTTCAGGAAAGGGTACTTGGGGGTGAAAAGTAAGTATTTCTTGAGGAAATTGGTTCTTGAGCTCACCCTTGAAGGTGCCCAAGCCTGATTTAGGAGCTCACATAAGCAAAAAGAAAATAAAATTCCAGAGGATTCACAGAGAGATATGGACTCAAAAGGGCAAGTTGAGATTTTCTTTTTTACATAACTAATGCAAGAATATGTTTTACTTGACTGTACATTTTTAATGGATTTTCTTTTCCTTGTTTTTCCATTGAGAGAAAGGGAAGGAGGTAAGAGGGAGAGAAGATAAAACTGGATTTTTAAAATAAAGAAGTTAGATTTGATGATCTCTAAGTTCCTTTATAATTCTACACTTTATGATCCTGCACCTATGACATGAATCTAAGTGACTGGAAAACTAGTGGTGTTTTCTCCAGAAACAGGAAACTTAGGAATAATAACACTAAGATAATGATACTGATGATGATGATAACTAACATTTACAGTGCTTTAAGGTTCACAAAATGTTTTGTAAATATTATTTCATTTGATCCTCACAATCACCCTGGGAGGTGGGTCCTATTATTGTCATCCCCAATTTCAGTTGAGGAAAACTGAGACAGTGGTTCTTAAGTGACTTGCTCATGTATCACATAAATAGCACTATTTAACATCAAAAGAGGAAAGGTGGTGGCAAAGGAAAGAGGGACAATGAGTTCTATTTGGTGCATATCACTCTTGATGATTGTATTAGAACTAATTTGAGATCAAAATGCAATAGGCATTTGGTGTTTCAGTACTGATTTATTAGATAGACTGGGACTAGCTGGGTGTCATCTGCAAAATGTTCACAGTTGAACCTGTGGCAACTAAGGGAAAGGAAAAGAGTATTGTTTAGGGAAAAAAGGGAACAAAGTCTAGTACATGTCTCATGAGGTAAAAATGTGAATATTGATTCAGCTGAGGAGACACAAAATGGGTGGGAGCATAGTCAGAACAGAAAAGAGTCTTAAAAACCTAAAAGGGACAGTAGCTAGGAGGTGGGATGTGGTCAACAGAGATAGCAAGCTGAAGAACTGACTAATAGTTAGAAACTAGATCACAAGAGATTGAAAACTGATCATATGACTTTATCTTGTTCTACCTAGTTCTTATTATTTACTTTGCTGTACACATTCCTTCTGTTTTGTTACCAAAATATCCTGTTTTCACTTCTCCTTAGGTATGCCCCTAGCTATGAGTCTCATCCCAAGAACCTTTCCTGTGAATGGTATAAGTTATTAGTAATTCATAAATCCTCTGATTTTTAGGTCTTATACATTTTAGGCAATAATTCCTCAATTTTAGTCTTGAATGTCTTTGTTTTTAATTTATTTATTATGTTGTTTATTTAATAATATTATTTATTGTTGTTTTGTTATTTATTGTTTATTATTTACCTAGTATTTGTGATATTTATACATGGAGAGTTCATGCTATAGTGGAGAGAGAAATTGATTTGGAATTAAAGGTCACAGTTTAAATTATAACACATAATAATCTCATGGTTTAGAGCAATTCATGCAATTCTCATTTTGTTCTAGTGTAAAAAAGTTGGGTAATTCCTATAGTATCCATCTCAACAGAGTTGTTATGAGGGTTAGAATATAATATAGGGAAAACACTTTGAAAATCTTAATATACTATAGAAATATTTGTAATTATTTTACTTTAATATTTATTAGGTTCACAACTCAAATCTTCAAATAAAAAAATGATTTGGAAGTAGGAGCTCCCAATAACATCTTCTTTGGACCAGAAAGTGTCCAAAAAGTTTCCTTGCTATGACCTATAAATTCCTGACCTTTTGCATACATGACACACAGTTATTCTCTAATTTTCAAACTTGTTTCTCACACTGCATGAATTTAGACGACTTTTGTTATTGGCTTTGGAGTTCCCTTGCTGATGTTCCATTAATTTAATATGAGTGTTTGATTTGCAATTTATGTGTGATAATTCTCTAAACTGTGGGGGATATTTTCACCATTTTTCTTAGAAGAGTCTCTATCACACTTTTATTTTCATCCTTCATTACCCTCTCTTCTTCAATCTTCTGCATATTTCTTTATTATTTTTTTTAATTCTGAACTGAAAACACCTCCACACACAAAAAAAGAAGCATTACTATATACAAAACAGAACACAAAAGAGCTTTCAATAGGAAACTATGAATCTATTTTGCACTCCTTGCATTTTTTAAAGAAAAATTTATACTTTGTTACTTGGTGAATGAGTTCTCTATATATATACTGGTCTCTTAAAACAACATACCTTTTTTTTTTCTCCACATCAAAATTTTTTCTCTTTGTGTCTTCACAATTATATTCTTGTGAACTTCCATCCCTTCTAGGCAGACTTCACCTATATAATGTCAGTGTGTGGGGCATCCAACTGGAGTGGAAAAATGATTCTTTTTATCTTCTTTTCTAAAAGATTTATTCTTTCAAATATACTTCTACATCTTTTGTGAACATGAGCAATAAAATGATTTGTCTTGCTTTATTATACTCGCCTGTAAATGGGATTAGGGTTTTTTTTTGAAGAAGGTAGATTTTCATTGACTATAAAATAAAATTTCATGTTAAAAATGCATTCAAGAGATGATTCCTATGTGTGAATTCTGTGAGGTTTTCTGACCATTTAGAAGAACTGTAGTTTTCCCACATTAATTGCAGTCATAATTTCTGTTACAAATTCTTTGATTCTTTATAACCTTGAGTTTAAGAGAAGACTTTATCATATGTTTTATATCTATGGAATCTGTCTCTTATAATTTCTTTCTTAACTTTGTTAATTTAATTTTTTTTATTCTTAACCACCACCAAATAAGATGAACATTTCTATGTACAAAGCAGAATAGAAAAAGAGGATTGTGCTTATAGCTGCAAATGTTGTAACTTCTTCAGTGTCAAAATCTAAACTATTTAGAAAGTTTCCCATGATCTTGAAAATTCAACCATGAATTATCTAATTTAACTCCTTGGATAAAAAAAAAAAAAGAAGTTTGCACATTTTATAGAATCAGGATTTGGAACTAGAAGGAACCTTAGATTCATCTTCCTGAGTTCAAATCTCTCCTTAGACACTTAGTAGCTGTGACCCTGAGCAAATAACTTAACCTTGTTTGCCTCGGTTTCTTCATCTTCCAATATCTTTGCCAAGAAAACCCCAAATGGGGTCATGAAAAGTCTGAAGTCATAAAAACATGACTGAAATGACTGAACAAATAACAACAAATCTCACCAACTGTCTTGAGAGGAATGTGAAATATTTAAGACTTAAAAAATGAGTAGTTTGGGACAGCTAGGTGGTACAGGGGATAGAACACCAGCCCTGGAGTCAGGAAGACCTGAGTTCAAATGTGAACTCAAACACTTATTAATTGCCTAGCTGTGTGACCTTGGGCAACTCACTTAACCCCATTGCCTTAAATAAATTTTTAAAAATGACTATACCTCCTTATAATGAAATAGCATCTTCTATCATCTAGATAGACAGACTTTCTCAGGGTTCTTTTTTAGTCTGGTGAGCCACAAACAGAATGACATGAAGGAAGGAAGAAAACAGAACAGATTTTTGGACCTTTCCACAGATGTATATTTTATGGCACAAGAAATATGGTAGAACAGGTAGAGATTTATAAAAATCAGAAGACTTTCTATCTGATATAGTTCCTTTTCCTATATACATTATTCAGGCAACCTTCATTATCTCAATTAAGCAATGGGATTCATTCTGCAAATGTGACATTGTCTGAAATATAAAGCAACCTCTTCCTAACAGAAGCTCAGCCTCATGACTGATATATAGGTCTGTTTTTGGAGTAAGACAGCCACAAAACCATGCAGTTTATGCGACAGCAAATTAGTAACCCACAGATAACAGAGTTCTAGCACCAAATGCTTTGGAGGCCATTTGTGGATTAGCTTTAAAAGGGGCTTTCTTGTGTAATCCCCCCCCCTTTTTTGGCAAAGTCCCATTAATTTTGTTGAAGGTTTTATTTTTTGCTGAAAATGCAGTAAATTTAGACAACTCTCTTGGAATCCTCCCAAAGCTAATACAAACAAGATACATATGCTTCTCTTAAAGTACCTAAAAATAAATTATTTGAAATCATTTAACTATATAAATTCCCTCTAAAGAGGAAAAGGAAGTTTAGATAATGAGAACAGCAATTGTGAATGCTGTTAACAAGGTAAAGTATTTCTGCCAGTACCAACTTTTCTATTTCATATTAAATTACAGGTTTGTATAGAATGTATGGGGTTTTCATTGCCAGCATGTAGAGAAGGGCCATCAAAGAACATATGAAAATGTGATCATTTTGACTTGAGCCTTTTTTGACTACTAAAATAAACTAAGGAAAAAAGGAAGTGAATTTCTTGAAAAGGCTATTTGATCTAGATACATTCATGAAGATGTAAGAACTGAAAAGTGGGGGGGGGGTCGCAGCTTGATGGTGGGAGTGGATGGAGCACCAGCCCTGGAGTCAGGAGGACCTGAGTTCAAAAGTGATCTCCGACACTTAACACTTACCAGCTGTTTGACCTTGGGCAAGTCATTTGACCCCATTGCCTTTGGGGGGAAAAAAGGACTGAAAAGGGAATACTTTTGCAACTTGATAAATTAAATATTAATGAGTTACTATGGGGTTTTTTGGTCCAAATATCTCTGGCAGGAGCCAACTTTTATATTAGTTTTCCTACTGAACCAAAATCTTCAGCACATAAATTACTCCTCAAGAAGTTAACTTTTTTGTGTACATTTTCAGATATCACAGTGACAATTGACCAAGATCACTAAGTCTTATTAATGTTACTATACATTACCCAACTTATAGGAAGTAACTTATACATCAAGAATTCTGCATTAAATCCATTAAATGAATGACAAAATAACTTCTAGCATTTAATTAATAACTGCTGACTCTTTGAATAACTTTGAATTAGTTGTTTTTTTAAATATAGAAATGTACCTTAACCATCCAATTTGCAAGCATTTATTAAGATCTACTATATGCTAGTTACTCTTCTAGGCACTGAGTCTAAAGAATGAAGTAATCCCTACTTGCAATGAGTTTATATTCTAATGAGAGACAAGCACATATTAAAAATATATGCAGCATAAATAGAAAGTGAGTGTAACATAATTAAGCATAAAATAGTTCGATAGGAAGAGCTGTTTTAGAGGAAGAGAGAGGCACTGAAGGAAGAAAGGAATACATTCCAGGCAAAGATATCAAGATAGAAAATGAGAGTTGCAGAATCTATTTATACAGAAGAGGGAGACTATTTTGACTGGAACAAAGTCCAAAAGGGAGTGTAGTGTTCCTTGTGCCTGTAAAGATAGATTCGTGAAAATTGTCTGGAACTTTCAAAGTTAAACAGAATAGTTTATATTTGATTCTGAAGGAATAGATTGAATAGGGGAGTCACATGATCAGATCTGCCTGTAAGATCACCTAGGCAAGAAATGATGAAGAATGAACCAAGGCAGAATGAGTGTGCATGCAGAAGGAGTTGTGAAACGGGAAACAGTAAGATCTTGATAGAAATCGATTCTTTTCAGCAATTAGTTATCAAGCAACCTAAAGGTTAAATATGTCTAAATTCCAAGGATCATACTTTTGGAAATCTGTACCTGAAATAATGTTTGAGATTGAATTCTGGAAAAAGATACTAACTTCCAACTAAGTAAATAGGTATTGAATTCTTTAGTATTCAAGGTTTACTTAACTTATTAAGCCCATAAACATAGATTTATTTCTCTCAGCATGGAGAAAACAGTATGTTTCATTGTGTGAAATCCGTATCTTTCAAGGCAGATAGATATATATAATAATCAGAAGACAATAAAACCTTGTAGAAGAAGGAATGTTGCTGTAACTTCAGGTTATACACTTGTTAATCTAATTTTGCATATCAATTACCAATTAAAAGTGTCCTAGACAGAGCATTACAATTTTGCTTCTTTTCAATTTTAAGTTGAAGTTCACTTTGTCTTTATTTTTCTAAATAGACTCTCACAAATAACATAAGGAAGTTACTACTCAACATTCAGCACAAAGCTGATATCCTATAAAATATGTTTAAATTCTAACTTTATCATTCTCAATGATGAGTATTACTGCAAACAATATTATTTCTATAAATTTAAAAACTATATCTAAAAATGACAAAGAAACTTCTAGAATGGACCTCTAAAAATTTTAGAGTTGTCACAAAAAACTATTTTGGGTCTAAGGGTATTTAGATAAAACTCCTAAAAAATATAGGTTGGATGATATTATTCTAAGAATAATAAGTGGTAAGACAAGGAATCAATATTTTGATATTGAAAGATTATAAGGACCTGCAAGAGAAAAGTTCCTGTTGATGTCAGCAAATTTATTAATATAAATATATATATATATGTATTCCTTAGTTAACAGTTAAGATGTCTCACCAAATTTTCTTAAATGCCCTCCAGATAGAAATCTGTAGCCCATCATCTTGATGATGATTGATTGTATAATTTCCTTTACTAACAAGTACTGCAGATGACAATATAGGGTAAAAAAATGTAGTTGAACTAGTTTTTACTGAAGTTTATTCGTTTGAGCTTTCATTTTTTAATATACAAAATCCTCACATACAGGTTGAACCTTTTTTTCAGCTTTATTTTAATCAAAGAATTAATTTCATTCATAGACCAATAACTTTTAATAGTAATTTTTACTCAAACATGACTAAAAACAGCTTTCATCTCTGGTAACTGAAAATGGTCTAATAAATTAAATTAACTTTGTAAGATGAGAACTGAAAAACAGTGGCATTTCTCAATTCCTATCAGCCCTTTTTGTTCCATAAAATTAGTCAGTATTTCAGCAAACAATGCATAGCTATTTTTTAGGAATAAGATGTAGAAACAGTGCATTTGTGCCAATAACAATAAATGCCATTAGAGGTATCAAAACCGAGAGACAAATTATATCTATAGTGTCTTTTTTATTACTGAAGCAACATAAACAGAAAGGAAAACTGTAGTATTTTAAATAAAAAGGTCTCATTTCTCACCTAAGAGTTTGTGTATACACACACTCATACACATGCTCACACAAACATATGGTCCTGTTGATGTCAACAGATGATCATATACATATATACTACCATATATGGTAATATTTTCCTTTGAAGAATTATCTAAGTGTTTAATTCAAAAAGTTCTCTTCTACATTTTTTCTTTCTTACACTCTGAATTTCTTAAATTTTATACATCTTTCTCCTCATTTCTCAACTTCTTCCCAACCTTTAGCCACACAATTCTGACAATTTGTATTTTCTTAAACCTAGTTTCTTCAGATCTTCTAAGCTACCATGATGGCTTAAGAGAGCCCATTTATGATTTCTACTCTACCAGTTCAGCAAAAAATCATATACATTCAGCACAGGGCAGTCAGCCTGCCATTTCTGAGACTTGCAGATGCTCATCATGTATTTCTGTAGATAATAACAATGAACATAGCTAAAGTGGTATATATCTCTTTTCCATTATTAATTATAGTGTTCTTTGCCTGAGTAGAATGATTCAGAGATACACTATATGACTTTGTTCCTTCCCCTTCTCCCAGTCTCCTCCCTACCCCCAGAGTATTAAAGCTAATTAAGGATAGTCATAGCTTCTAGATCAGTTGCAAGATCTATCTATCTGATTTCTCTTTTTTTGTGTGTTCCCTCTCATTCATGGAAGAGTAATATTAGGCGACTCTATCTCTGAGATAGGAAAACAACCTGAAAGAAAATTTTAATTCCACGCTCCAATTTAAGGATTCATAATGAGTTAAAAGGAGAGTTCTAGCCACACTTGAGCATAAACCAGGAATAAATCATTAATTTAATTGTTAATAACAGTTAAGGATTGTCAAGGAAGCTATTAATATGTTCTTCATCAGTTTGGCTATTGTGACTAGGTCACAATTTTCCCACAAATTTCCACTTAGTAATGCAAAATGTTGTTTATATATATTATCTTTAAATACAGTATACTCATTATTATTGATCATTACCATCTCTACCACTCCCCTCCCCAAAATCTTCAGTAAAATGGAGGAAAGGAATATCAGTTGTGTATGTATGTATGTATGTATATATGTATCTCCAGTAAGTACTTAATAACTCTAATGGCAGGTACTTAATATTTCTAATACTAAACAGCTAATAAACATTTCTTGAATAGTATTCTTTAAGGTTCCCATGTTTAATTTTACTTTTAAAAAATAGAGTAATAAATAGAAAAAAAAAGTATGCCAATCTATTCATTATGCTTTTAGCTTTAGCTAATCCCCCCCCAATTCATTTGCCCATAATGACGATATTATTGCTCACCTAGTGCTCATCTGATGACACTGTAGACAAAGTTTACAGATTGTATCTGCATAATTATATACAATAACTAATAGGGCATAAACATTTTGAATGTTGACCAGGATTGCCACATTGTAGAAAGAGAAATGGACTGGAAATCATGAACTTCATCAAGTGTAGACATAATAATAATTTGAATACATTTGAGGTGCTGTCCTGTGGAAAAGGGGTTGGACAGATAAACAGAATAGTTTGACTTCAGAGGGCAAAATAAGGAGCAATGGGAAAAAGGTGGAAAGGAGTCCAAAATTAGAATAGGGTGCCATAGGAAGGAGATGATAGATTTCCCCCTCCCATCCACCTTGGAAGTCTTCAGGAAAGGCTGGATGACAAATTTTACCATATGTCATAGAAATGGATATTCCTTTGAAGGAAGGGTTAAATTTTGTGATTCTTTCCCTATACAGTTTCACTGGCATTTGCTTAAATACTTAAATAGATCTGTGATCTCAGTGATTCAAGAATTCTTCCCAGTGTTGTAACTCCATACTGTGGGTGCTGATGAAAGTCTCCCAGCAAACTCATTTAAGTTGGTTCTGACTTTTGAGTTCATGTGCAATATGGATGCAATGCAAAATCATGGAATTCTTAAGATAATATGAAAATTCTTTGATATAATTTTACTGATAGTTGTCAATTAGCTGGATGTGCTATTTTCCAACTCCCTGCCAATATTTGTGTTATTTCTCCCCCCTAATACTTTAAACTTTTTATAACTATTTCAAGAAGAATTTGTAAGTAGATTTTTCTTTAGCATTTTATGACATTTATATGTTCTCATTTAAAATTGAGAAAATTGACATTATCTTCACTTTTACTAGAAAACATTCTGATTCATAGTTCTGGGGGGGGGGATTTGAAGAAGTCAAAATACCAGTTTTACATATTGATAGTTGTTACTGTGTTTTAAAAGGAGGGTAACAAAATTGATACTTTAATCCTTGATTTTACCAAAAGCATTATGCTTTTTTTAATGTGTCCAAAAGCCCTGATAGTCCTATGGTAATATAAATTTGTATTACAGATTATGCTCCTTCAAGCATAAATGTACGTCCCTAATACCTAATGTTAAAATACAAAATTGCCTAGACTAGATAAAAATGAAACAAAGTATTAAAATTAATAATGTAGCCTTCCCAACAATGTCTTTATTCTTGATTTAAATAAAAATGTAGGCCTTGTTTTATTTTATCTCTTAGTTGCTATTTGCAAGGAAATAAAAGTATTGCTCTAATTTTATCTTTATGAAAACAGTATAAATAATTTCACCTGGTTTATTTAGAAGGATCAGGTCAAATTTAAAATGCTATGCCTGATTCTGTTTTTATTAACTTTAATAAAAAATATTAAGTTATACTGAAAAAAGTCAATGCTTAATTTCTAAACTTTGTAAGTCATATGTCTTTTTTTTTTCCATTTTCCTCTTTTCCTTTCTTCCCCACCTCCAAGGTATTCTTTTAACTAACAAATTTGTTGACTTTTTCTGTTAATAAATATATGCATGCTTATATATTGTATGTATACATATCTTTTAGTATGTACTAGAAAAGTCAACAATTTTTCATTGAAAATAGGAGTTTTATTATTTTTATTTTTGAATTTACAATTTTTCCCCCAATCTCACTTCCCTCCCCCTACAGAAGGCAATCTCATAGTCTTTACATTGTTTCCATGGTATATGTTGATCAAAATTGAATGTGGAGAGAGAAATATATCCTTAAGAGAAAAAATAAAATATAAGAGTTAGCAAAATTGCAAACTAAGATAACTTTTTTTAAAAAATTAAAGGTAATTGGGGTGGCAAGGTGACACAATGGATAGAGCACCAGCCCTGAAGTCAGGAGTACCTGAGTTCAAATTTGACCTCAGACACTTAATAATTACCTAGCTGTATGGCCTTGGGCAAGCCACTTAACCCCTCATTGCCTTGCAAAAACTTAAAAAAACCCATAAAATTAAAGGTAATAGACTTTGGTCTTTGTTTAAACTCCACAATTCTTTCTTTGAATACAGATGGTATTCTCCATTGCTGATACCCTATAATTGTCCCTGATTGCTGCACTGATGAAATGAGTTATATTCCTTAAGATTAATCATCACTCCCATGTTGCTATTAGTGTAAAATGTTCTTCTGGTTCTGCTCATCTCATTCAGCATCAGTTCATACATATCCTTCCAGGCTTCTCTGAATTCCCCTACCTTCTGGTTTCTAATAGAACAGTAGTGTTCCATAATATACATATACCACATTTTGTTCAGCATTTCCCCAATTGATGGATATTCACTCACTTTCCATTTCTTTGCCACCACAAAGCTGCTATAACCTGGGGAATAAAATGTATGTTAAAAAACAGTACTTCAAGGGGGCAGCTAGGTGGCACAATGGATAGATCACCAGCCCTGGAGTCAGGAGGGCCTGCATTCAAATCCAGCCTCAGACACTTAATAATTGCCTAGCTGTGTTACCTTGGGCAAATCACTTAGCCCCATTGCCTTGAAAAAACAAAAAACAAAAAAAAACAGTACCTCAGGCTTAACTTGTGAAATTTAGAGGTAGCATGTAAATTTAATTTGAAAGCCTGGCTTTTCTGCCCTAGACTGATATATTCCATAGTCTCCTTGTATGTAGTAAAATTAAACATTGCAAATTCTATCTGCTATAAGAAGTATACACAAAATTAAAAAGCTCACTCTACAATTATACAATACTTTAAAAAGATAAACATTCAAAAATTATTTTTCTTGAAGGAGGGGATACAGTTTGAAATCACACAATTCTTCGGATAAAGGGGTTGATAAAGATTCTTTCAAAGTGTAAATTATAGACTGAACAATTCATTAGTGTACTGTTTGTTGTAGGACTTTAGTATTTATTAAATATTATTTTGTAATGTAGAAGCAACTTTGAAAAATGAACTTTCTTAATTTATTTACCAATATCTGTTTATCTAATAGTTTATAACATATGCCATGCTTAAAAATAGTAAACTCTGTTATCTTTAAAATTTTTATGTCTCACTTTAAGGAGGAAGAGATGGTCACACACTGGTATGTCTAGGACTTGAACCTGTGAACTAATAAATAAATGAATGAAGGAAGGAAGGAATAAATAAATGAAGCCATATAGCCTACCTCTCTTTAAAAAAAAATCATGCTCTTTCATATAATTCATTTTGCACTGTCTGCCCATTATTTTAAGTTAATAAAAATTATGTTGTGGTATCTGATTTGAACCAAAGTTATAAGAACAAGTTTTAGAATGTTCCTCCTTTCCTGCCCTGAATGAAACTTTTTTAACCACTCATGCACTTATCAGTTTTATACCACTTGCAGTCTAAAACTTTTAAAAATTCATCTATAATTCAGGAAATAGCATTAAGGCAATATTAGACATTGTCACAAGTTGATGAAAACCCTTTCACTTAGGCATAATTTATTTTAGAGATTGAATAAGATGTAATGGCCCAATTAAAAGCATTTAATCCCCACAGCTGTTGGTAAAAAAATTCAATTTTACTTTAAAATAGTTTTAAACATTGTTTAAAAGGTTTTTCCTCAGTAGATTAGTTGTGCTTTTTAAAAAAAGAAATTTCATAAAAAATTCTTCCATTAAAAACTGTAGATTTAAAAAAACTAATTGTTGTGACTTACTGCCATATGATAATTAATAGTTCTATTTCACATTGTAAAATTTTCTTTTCTTCTCAACTTATATATGAATATATAAAATAAAACTCATTATCTTTCCCAAAGTTGCTCTTCCTAATTATTCCATTTCTGTTGAAATCATCAGTGTCCTCCCTGGCACCCAACTTCACCTCCTTGTCTCTTCAGACTCAGACTATATCTCATCTCCAGAGAACTGTTTTTGATCTTGTCTCCAAATTTTGTCTTTTACATATCTTTTTCTCTATTTACATAACTACTACCCTTGTTTAGGCCCCCTCACCTTTTACCAGGACTACTCCCAATTGGTCTCCTTGCTTCAAGTCCTTTACCTTTCCAATCTGTCCTCCACACAGCTATCAAGGTAATATTTTATTTTCTCTTTTTTTTAAGGTTTTTGCAAGGCAAACAGGTTTAAGTGGCTTGCCCAAGGCCACACAGCTAGGTAATTATTAAGTGTCTGAGATTGGATTTGAACCCAGGTACTCCTGACTCCAGGGCGGTGCTTTATCCACTGCACCACCTAGCCACCCCTCAAAGTAATATTTCTAAAGCACAGATCTGAACTTGTCTCTCTGCTCAAAAAACTCAAGTGGATCCTTAGTTTTAAAAGTAGATTCATATTTAGTCTACATACAGTGATTCTAAAACCCCCATAGGTCAGCCCTTTATAATCTGATTACATCCCTATCATTCCAGGCCCCTTTAACTTTCCTAGCTGTCTCCTAGTTGAACTAGCCTGCTTTCTCTTCCTCATAGACACCCTGTCTCCTTGACACAAACTATCCCCCCAACCTGGAATGAACTACTTCCTCCCCTCTGTGTTGAAGCACAAGCACCATCTCTTTGGGTCCTTTCCTGTTCCTCCCCAGCTGCTTTTATTTCTACCCCCAGCATAGAAAGTATTACCACTCATTTATTTTGCATATATCTTATATCTATTATATTTCTACACATGGCTTCCCTGACATAATGTTATCTTCTGAAGGGCAAAGGACTGTTTTGGTTTTGGCTTTGTTTTAGGATAGCATATACTTAAGAAATATTTGTTGATTGACTCATTGAACTATAGAATTTTAAAGCTGAGAGAGATTTTAAAATTATTTAATCTCATCCTTTTATTTTACAGATGAGAAAACTAATGTCTAGACTAGAGGTTCAATGATTTAATTAAGGTCATGAAACTAGTAAATGACATAAGTAGGATTAAAACTCAATTCTTGGCTGGGGGGCAGAGCCAAGATGGCGACAAGAAGGGGTCGAGTCTTAGGAGCTCTTGGATAAAACTTGAAACTAAGGACTTTAACTAAACTTTCGAGAGACAGAACCCACAAAGGGACCCAGAGAGGCAGTTCTCCTACTCAAGGTAACCTGGAAAAGAGCACAAAGGCTCTGCTCCCCAGGGCTGGAGGGGCAGCCGTCAGAGGGGTGGCCTGCCAGAGCGAAAGAACTTCAGCCTCCTGGAGGCAGCCCCAGGGCACTGGGAGCCATGGCTCACAGCAGCAGGGGAGTCTCCTGAGCTGCACCCCAGGGAGCACCGGGCACAAAGTGGAGGAACAGCGGGGGACCTCTGCCAGAGCGAGCACGTGGAGCCCAGCCCTCAGGGCACACAGCCAGCAACATGGTCTTTCTGTAGCCCAGATCTGGAAACAGAAGCAGGCGCAGCCTGTAAGCAGGAGCCCCCAGGGCATGAGCCCATTGAACCTAGGTAGGGGAGTGAAGAGAGACTTGCAGAGCTCTGTCCTCTGCCCCTGGAACAGGACTCTGGGGCTCTGACCACATTCAGACACTGATCACAGTCTAGGCCCCCCCACAGAACAGCAGGGCCCCCACCCCCCCTTAGCCCCATGGCAGAGGGGGGCACTTATGGTCATTCACAGACCAGGAGGGAGGACAGAGCCTCACACACTGAGACCCTTGTGGGAGTGTCCCAAAAGCTCAGGAAGCACCCCAAAACCAGGCCCAGGCTGGGAAAATGAGCAAGCAGAGAAATAAGAGGGAAAACCATTGAGAAATATTTTGGATATGAGCCCAAGAAGGATCAAAATACTCAGTCTGAAGATGAGGAAGCACAAGCTCCTGCATCTAAAGACTCCAAGAAAAACAGAAATTGGGCTCAGGCGATGACAGAGCTCCAAAAAGACTTTGAAAATCAAATGAGGGAGTTGGAAAAAAAACTGGGAAAAGAAAAGAGAGAGATGCAGGAAAAACATGAAAATGAAGTCAGCAGCTTAGTCAAGGAAATCCAAAAAAATGCTGAAGGAAAATAGCATGCTAAAAACCAGCTTAGGTCAAATGGATAAAACAGTTCAAAAAGTTATTGAGGGGAAGAATGCTTTAAAAAGCAAAATTGGCCAAATGGAAAAAGAGAAAAGAAAACCCTCTGAGGAGAACAAATCCTTCAGACAAAGAATAGAATTCAAAAAAATGAAAAATTAGAAGAAAATGTGAAATCTCATTGAAAAAACAACTGATATGGAAAACAGACTTAGGAAAGATAATTTAAAAATTATTGGAATACCTGAAAGTCATAATCAGGAAAAGAGCCTTGACATCATTTTCAAAGAATTACTACAGGAAAATTGCCCTGATATTCTACAAGCAGAGGGCAAAATAGAAATGGAGAGAATCCACCAATCCCCCCTAGAAAGAGATCCCAAAAAACCAACCCCTAGGAATATTATAGCTACGTTCCAGAACTCCCAAGTCAAAGAGAAAACATTACAAGCAGCCAGAAGGACACAGTTCAAATATCGTGGAGCTGCAGTCAGGATCACACAGGACTTAGCAGCAACTACATTGGAAGCTCGTAGGGCTTGGAATATAATATACCAGAAGGCAAAAGAGCTTAGAATGCAGCCAAGAATGAACTACCCAGCAAGGCTGAATGTCCTCTTCCAGGGAAAAAGATAGACTTTCAATGAACCAGGGGAATTTCAAATGTTACTTTTGCAATGGCCAGAGCTGAACAGAAGATTTGATCTTCAGATACAAGATTCAGGTGAAGCATGGAGATTGGAGGAGAGAGAGAAAATATGAGGGACTTAATGATGATGAACTTCATGTATTCCTGCATAGAAAAATGACACTGATAATACTCATATCAATCTTCTCAGTTAATAGAGCAGGTAGAGGGAGCTTTTATAGTTGAAGCACAGGAGAAAGCTGAATTCGAAGATAAAATATGGTGTAAAAATGGAGTCAATAGAAAAAAGGGGAAATATAATGGGAGAAAGAAAAAGGAGAGGGGGAATAGGCCAAGATATTTCATATAATAAGTTTTTTTTCTTTATTACAATGAGCTATTGCAATGATATGGAAGGGGGGAGGCAAGGGGGAATGAGGGAACCTTTGCTCTTATCAAAGGTAGCTAGGAGAAGAAACAGCATATATACTCAATGGGATATAGACATCTGGAGTAAGAAGGAGGGGGGAGCAGGGGGAAGGGGTGGGATGTGAATAAAGGAGGAGAGGATGGACCATGGGGGGGATAGTGGTCAGATATAACACATTTTCTTTCTTACTTCTTGCAAGGGGCTGGGATTGGAAGGCCTGTCCAGGACCATAGGGCCAGGTGGATTCTGGGCCTAAGGGGTGGTGTGGGGGCTCAGGGCTTCTTGGCCCCAGGGCCAGGGATCTGTCTGCTGCGCCACTCAATGACCCTACAGCAGAGTCAGAGTGAAAGGAGAAAGAAAATATAGTACATGGTAGTGGAGAAATAAGAAAGGAGGGAGTTGCGATCAGTAATGGCAACGCTGGAAAAATATGGAAGCAACTTTTTCGATGGACTTCCCATAAAGAATGCGATCCACCCACGACAGAGTTGTTGGTGTTGGAACAAAGACTGAAGCACATTTTTTATTACTATTATTTGGGGGAGGGTGCAGGGCAAATGGGGCTGGGTGGCCTGCCCTGGGGCCACATAGCAGGGTGATCTTTGGGTGTCTGAGGCCGGATTTGGACCTGGGTGCTCCTGGCTCAAGGGCCAATGCTCTGTCTGCCACCCAGCCACCCCTACTATTATTACTATTTTATTTTATTTTGGGTCTTTTTTTTCTTTTGGTTTTTTGCAGGGCACTGGGGATCGTGTGGCTTGTATGTCACACGGCTGGGTGATTGTTGGGTCTACGGGGCTGGATGTGGGCTCGGGTGCTCGTGGCTCCAGGGCTGGTGCTTCATCCATTGAGCCACCTGGCCATACCTACAATTACTATTATTTTTTTAATTTTAATTTTTTTTCTCTCCCCTTTACTTTATCGCCCAAGCAAGTCTATACAAGTCTATATTCATGGGGGAGGGGTATTTTGTTTACTCTTAAACAAGAATATTTTATTAATGTAAAAAAACCATTTGTACAAAATGAGAATTAAAAAATAAAATAAAAATTTAAACTCAAAAAATAAAAAAAAAGATGCCCATCAGTCAGCCAACAAAGCATGTTAGGAGAATGCTGGGTGAACTCTTGGGGAGGCTGGGGGCTACCTTGGGCAGGCCTCACAGCCGCTTTCCAGCTCCTTTCCCAGGGTCGCCCAGCTACCTCATCTACAGAATGCCCACAAACAATCCACAGTAGATGTGGCAAAAATCACAAAGAACAAGCATCTCCTTAGCAATCCTCCCGAGGGTCCACAGGTAAACATTCCACATGCATTCCACATGTTTTAATGGGGGGGGGGGGCATTTTTCTTATTTAGGGGAAAAAAAGACAATTCTGATCTCTTTTGAAAAAATGAATTTTCAAGAAGACAAAAAAAACTCAATTCTTCTGACTTCTCTAATGTTTCTTCCTCTGACTTTGTGCCTGATTCCTTCTGGTGGGGCACAACATATCCCTAAGGAAAGTGACTTGACATCTCAATCTGCTCCAAGGTGACTTAATTCTCTCTGTGCCAGTACAAGGCTGGCTACTTTCCCAATTTCTTGATCAGGATATATAGGGCAAAAAGGAACAACCTTCCTTTTGACTTCCTATCTTCTATCTTTTGTAATACCTATCCCTTGATGGAAAAGGAAGATGAAAGTTGGTAGAGAATGGGACTTCCTTCTCCTACATTGCAGATTTGACTTTCATCTTCTGCTGTGCCCTTTCCTGCTTAATCTCCATCCTTTGGAAGAAAGAAGAGCAGTGAAGTGGGACCCCCCCATCTGATCATCTAGCTATGTGCCTCCCATCTCATACTATACTTGCCTTCAGCCCAATTTTTTGGGAACTGCAGTGGAACCTCACCCAAATTCAATGATTAACATTTTCACACCTGATTATATCCTTTATCTCCCAGTGATTCTATACTCCTATAGGTCATCCAAATCTCATTCCCTACCTCACCTTACAGTCCCTCTTCTCCCCTCTTCTTCATTTTCTAATATTCACATGCTTTTTATCATGATTTCCTTCACTTTTTTCTTGCTGAGGTAGCCTTACTGACCTTACTCTTTACCAAGGTTAACTCTTCTACCTACCCAAGCAATCCCATTCCTTCCCCTCTCCTTCATCAGATTGCCCCTTCTGTCATTCCTTCTTTATCTCTTTTTTTCAATCTTTTCCTATCTATTTTCTTATTCCTTACTGGCTACAAATTTGCCCATGTTTCCCTCATCTTAAAAAAACGCTCACTTGATCCTTCCATCCCCATATCCTTCATCTGTTTGTGGCTAAGCTATAGCCACAGTACAATAGCTCATTTTCTCTCCTCTCATTCTCTTCTTAACCAATTACCATCCAGTTTCCAATTTTTACCACCAATAACTTAATTGTGTTCTCTCAGTTGTGAAATCCAGTGACCTTTTCTTTAATCAGATTAACTAAAGGGTTACCTATATTATTGAGGGAGGTTTTCCATAAAACCAACTCCTAGTTTTATTTAGAGATCTAAAATTTCCCCTAAAAACTGCTTTGGCTGCATCCCATAAATTTTGGTTTAATGTCTCAATGCTGTCCATTGTCATGGGTGAAATTAATGATTATTTCTATGATTTGTTGTTTAACTCACTCCTTCTTTAAAAATTAGGTTATTTAGTTTCCAATTCATTTTTGGTTTATCTTTCCATGACTCTATATTTCATGTAATTTTTATTGCATCATGCTGTGCAAAGAATGCATTTACTACTTCTGCCTTTCCTCATTTGATTGTGAGGTTTTTATGCCCTAGTATATGGTCAGTTTTGGTATAGGTGCCATGTACTGTGGAGAAAAAGGTATATTCTTTTCTATCCCAATTCCCTCTTCTCCAGAAATCTATCATATCGAAGTTTTCTAAAATTTTATTCACCTTCTTAATTTCCTTTTTTATTTTGTGGTTAAATTTATCTAGTTCTGAGAGAGGGAGGCTAATTAGAGTTTTGCTGTCTATGTCTCCCTGCAATTTGTTTAGCTTCTACTCTTAAGAATTTGGATGCTATACCACTTGTTGCTTATATATTTTGATAATGATATAACTTCATTGCCTATGATGCCTTTTAAGAAGATGTAGTTTCCTTCCTTTTAATGAGATCTATTTTTGTTTTTGCCTTGTCTGATAATTCCTTCTACCTTAAAAGGGACTTAATCCCTTCAGAGTAATACAGAGCATTTTTCTAGAAGATAGAAGACCTGGGTCTTAGTCTAAGGATTCTGCCACTATCTAATTGTATGATTTTTTTTGTTTGCTTTACTTCTTTTCTTTTTTGGTTTTTGCAAAGCAATGGGGTAAAAGTGACTTGTTCAGGGCCACACAACTAGATAATTTTTAAGTGTCTGAGACTGGATTTGAACTGACAGGGCCAGTGCCCTAACCACTGCACCACCTAACTGCCCCCTAGTTGTATGATTTTAAAATCACTTAACCTCTTTTGAACTCAGTTTCCTAATGCACAAAATAATGGAAAACTAGATGATTTCTATGTTTCCTCACAACTCTGTAATTAACTTCCTTATTTTTATGATATCCCTAATTACTTTATTCTGAGTTCAGGTGAAATAGGCCTACTTTTTTAAGTCAAAACTGACAACACAATTACTAAGTTTATTGAAAAAAAGGACTTGAAGTCATTAAATTCTTCTCCTAAATGATCTTTCTAGTGTTGTTACATATAAAAAAACTGTTCTGAATCTTTCTAATTCCTTTTTATTTTAAAGACCACTTCACTTAACCTATAATATTTTCCTTTTGTTTTCAAAGGCACAGGACCTGAATGTGATTGAGGAAGTTATTCGAATGATGTTAGAGATCATCAATTCCTGCCTGACAAATTCTCTCCACCACAACCCAAACCTGGTATATGCCTTGCTTTACAAACGGGACCTCTTTGAACAGTTTCGAACTCACCCTTCATTTCAGGATATAATGCAAAACATAGACCTGGTAAGTATGAACAGAGCTCACAGTCATTTACAAGAAGTTATTTTTAAATATTTTCGGACTACAGTGAAGATTTGACTTAGCAAACTTTGATCAGAACTACTTTCTAGTCACTTTTCAATCCTAGAAAAATAAGAATGATTTAAATTTTACCATGTAGTATTTTATCCTTTATCTGTAAAATCTTTTTTAAAATTTTTTTACATTTTATTTGTTTTTTCAACTGCATACAATAGTAGTTTCTACTAATCTTTTTCTTTGCAACATTTTGAGTTATACAATTTTTCCCTTTCTCTGGTCTCCCCCCTAACCCTCCCCACAGAAAGCAATCTTATATAGATATAGGCTTAAAATGTATTTTCTTATAACACTTTAGTTCAATCAAGTAGAATCATGGTTTCTAGATCTTTTTTCCCTGCCCTGTCTACATATTCACCCTTTTGGGGTTTTTTCTTTTTTCTTTTACTTATATTTAAATTTCTTATTTTTCTATCTTACCTGGCCCTTCTACAGCATGTAAATTACTGTGTTTACATTGGTTGTCTTCCTTTATAATATCTTCTGTTGTTGCTTTTATCCATATGAGCTATAGAACAGTCCCCCCACTCCCATGTGAAAAGCACTGAGTTAGATAATACAGAACTGTAATAAAAGCTATAGAAAACACATATTTTCCCCCAAAGGTTTCTATTGACCTTGGGATTTGTGAACCAAATGTGTTTTATATTTGATAGTAATAAGTGAATCTTTTTTACTGTTAGTCCATTAGGCATTAGACCAGGCCCTTGACCTGTAATTGTAAGAAAACCGTATGGTTACCAAACAGCAGTTTTAATAAAAGTAAGTAACAAGGGAAATGAACCATAAAGAAAGAAATATGTTAAACATGTTACAGCTTTACAACAAAGACATTTGTTGTCTACCAAAATCGCTGAAATATAAATTAATATGTTTACCTAAAAACATTACTATCCTAAGAGTATTCTTTGGATTTGAAAGTAATCTGATGTCCAGGGAAAATTTTCTCAACTTTTAGAGACCTATTTTTAATAGACTTTCCTCCCACCTCATGTTAGTTAGGTATCTAATTTATTTTGAATTACTTCTTTTCCTCACGGAAATGATCCTAAGATTGTTAGGTATTTCCTTACCTTTGTGAATTGAAGAGATTAGCAATATGTGACTTGTGTAATGGGGTTCTAGAGCATTTGGACAAGTGCTAAGATGAATATTATGGCCAAGGTAGCCTGTTCTTCTCTGCATCATAAAGGACTATTATTTACCTTGACTTAGCAAGAACCTGAAATAACTCTGACTTTTAGACAATCTCCTGTACTGAGTCCACACAGAAACCATGCTTCTGATCCTTCACTTTCAGGAGTAACGTTTTCTGTTTCTAAAATAGGAATAATCCTATTTATCCATATTAAAGGATTTCAAGATCCTGATATGGAAATGCAATAAACAACCCTAATCAGGTCCAACTTTTATTGACTCCCTGAAAAGCTTTTCCATCCAAGCTGTAGAGACATAAGAGAAAGAAACTTGTATGCATCATTTAAAGAAATGGCATAAGAAATAACAACTCAAGAATAGATTTTTCTGTCTCAATAGTCAGAGGAAAAGAGAAAAGTGTGTTATTTCCCCTTCCACAAATATTGTTTCCCATCAGTATTTCTCAAAAACTAGTAATGAAATTATATTTGTTTACTTTACTTTCATAATTCATATACATATGCTGTTACTTATGCCAACTCCTTGGACTATATCTTATGTTTTCAAATTATATTATAATTCCTCTGTCAATAGTGAACTCTTGGACATAGATACACTGAAGAGATAGATATATATATATATATATATATATATATATATATTATATAATTTTCCCCATTTAATTGAATAGGATTAACTACTGGCAAAATTCTAGCCTTTCTTATGTAGTTTATGACATTTAATATAATAAAAGAATTGTAAGTGAAGCATTGTGATCCTAGATCATAAATTTCCTCCATCATGAATATATTTATCAGCTGAATGATCTTTTAATTCCACCCACATTTTACCACTTATTGAAGTAAAAAGTGATTCCTACTGCTCATATTAAGGAACCCTCTTATTTTAAAATTAGTCATTAACTATTCATTCTGTTTCTAATACTTGGACAAGTCTAAATAAATACATTATCTTGAATACTTATATCGATTGAATGATCTCTTAGTTTCACCCACATTTTGCTCTTTTTTAAAGTAAAAAGTGAATCATACAACTCATAGTGCTCTATTTTTAAGCCTAGGGTTAGGAAACAAAGCGTTTGTTAAGCATACCTACTATGTGTCAGGCACCAGGCTGTCACAACAAACCTCTGAGGTAGGATCTATTATTATCTCCATTTTTACAGTCAAGAAAAGTGAAGCAGGCTGAGATTAAATGACTATTCTGGTAAGTGTCTGAGACTAGATTTTAACTCAGGCCTTCCTGACTTTAGGCCCAGCACTCTCTCCACTGCCTTACTTAGTTGCTGCCTCATAAAGACTAAATGTAGGATTTGATTGGGTTTTTGGTGAGAAGCTTGTCTATCACTGCAGATCAACTTTCTTTCTCTCTCTCTCTCTCTCTCTCTCTCTCTCTCTCTCCCTCTCTCTCTCTGAAACTTATAGACTTTTCTGTGATTAACTGAAAGATTAACTTGTCCAGGATTACACAAAGCCAGAATATATCAGAGTTTAAGCATGAACCCAGGTTTCTTATCTCTGAGATCAGCTCTCTGTCCTCTATACCAGGCTGCTTTTCTTGATTTCTAAATTAGTAATAAAGCATTCATTCTATTTTAACTGTTTTGAAAAATATATATTGATAAGTTCAAACAAAATTATGCACATGTATATTGTCTATAATCAGTTCAGAAGATAGATAGATAGATAGATAACACAAATTAAATTTTGCTCAAGGAAGCTAAATCCAATGTAATAAAGCAGGCACTATTTGCTTTTTTATGCCCTTGTTTGCCCTAGTTCAAATCAGTCTTGGATTCTAAATTAGCCTCTTATTCTAGATTTTAATACTAATGATGTATTTGCTGCAGAAAATTATTTCCTGCATAGTACACGAAACTAGCTGTAGATTCTATAGCATTATCGGCAAATCTCCAGACTCAAAACTGTTTTATAGTTAATGATATCTTTCTTTGGAAAAGTGAACTAAAATTAAAACTCCAAATTTTTTATTTCAACTGAACTTGTTTTTTTCTGAGGCAGCTGATAAAAAATTGAATCTAGATTCAAGAACTGAGTTCAAACTGGATTTTCTAGCTGTGTAACTGCCTCAGTTTCCTCATCTTTGAAATGAAAGTAATAATAGTAACTACCTCCAAATTTATCTTACAATTTGTTTTACAAATAAAATGTGATGCTATTTTGTAAACTTTAAGTGCTAAAGATGATTGTTTCATTTTTATGCGTAAGGAACCAACTAAATCAAAAAGTGTTGGTACATTTTTCTTTGTTCTCCTAATCTCATATTTCTGTTCTGTGTATATATTATTAATAGATTTGAGATAAGCTGACCACCTTAATAATAAAGCAAAAATAAAATAGAACTTGGTATACAACTATATTTAAATGTTTCACAGGAGGCTAAGAATGGACTTAGAATTTTTAGGCATGCTCATATCTGCCTTGACCTTTACAAATCAAAAAATGCCATGCAGTTGATGAATGGTATTTTGGGCAATGTGCTATAGGACTGTAGAAGAGCTCATGTGATTTTCAAAAAGCAAAACAGAACAGAATCTACATATTATAGACTAGTGAGTTGAGCTTGACTGAAATTCCTGAGCATATTACAGGATTGTTATTAAAGAAATGATTAGTAAAAATCTAGAAAAGGAGTCATTGATTACAAAGTCAGAATGACTTCATAAATAACAGGGAGATTAACCTTATTTCATTTTTTGAGAGCTACTAAATTAGTAGATTATAAGAATACTATAAATTCAGTTTATCTAGATTTTAATAAAGCAATTGATGAAGTTAATACCATTCCATTATTATATAAAAGGTATATTTTGGCTAGAAGTTAGTATAATTAAATGCTTTCTTAACTCGTTGAATTGCCTGATTCAAAGAATAGTCATAAATAGTTCAAAATCACCATAGCAGAAGTTTTCCATTGGAATTCTTAAGGGATCTGTTCTTGGCCCCATTAATGAGGAATAATAGATGGAGAAATTGAGAGAGAGAGAGAGAGAGAGAGAGAGAGAGGATGGATGGATGGATGGATGGATGGATGGATGGATGGATGGATGGATGGATGGATAGCAGAACTTATTATAAGCTTACAATGTTTATCTAAATTATGGATACACAACACTAAAAAAGATGACCAGCACACAGTCAGGATACAAACAGATTCTGACAGATTAAAAACAAAGGGTTGGATAAGAACAAATTCAACAGAATTAAATGTAAGACCCTATAGTTAAGTTGCAAAATATCAAACACATATAAGACGAAAAAGCATGCCTAGATAACAGCTTGTCTGAAAAAAGATCAAGGAGTTTTACACTTAGTAGGATTCAGCAATCTCATGTGGGAGCTAAAAATGTTAATACAGTCCCTGACTGCATCAAGAGACAGAGTTTTGAGGAACAGCAGGATGATGGTCCAAGTAAACTTTCCCCGGTTGACCACAAATAGGATATTTTGTTCAATTCTGAGAGCCATAGTTCAGGAAGAAAATAATTAAACTATGGAGTTTTCAGGGGAACACATCTAGGATAGTGAAGGACCATAAGTCTGTGTCATAGGCAGATAGGTGAATGAACTGAGAATATTTACAGTGGAGAAGAGAACTCTTGAGGGTTGGAGGGACGGGGATACATAAGTGAAGGGCTAGCTTATGTAAGAGAAATATTTGACCCTAGAGAATAAAATCGATGGATGAAAGTTGCAAGTGTAAAAATGTAGTTTTGAAGTCAAGATACCTTCCTAACAATTAGAACTATTCAGAAAGGGAATGAGATGCCTCAGGAATTGGTAGATTCCTCCTCACTGGAGGCCATTAAGCAGAAATTGGATGAATACTTCTCAGTTCTATTATAATGAGGATACCTTTGAGGTATGATTTGGACTAGCTAGAGATTACTTTCAATTCTATGAGGCTGCGTATGGAAAACCATTGAGGCATCTTTTCAGCTAAACCCCTCAGCTCTTAATTTTTAATCACTGCTAATTTGACTTTCTTCAAATTTGTTATTTTATAAAGTAATATCAAGAAATCACGCCCAACACCCAACCACCCCTACTATTATTATTATTACTACTGTTTTATTTTATTTTGGGTCTTTTGGGGGGGGGTTGTAGGGCAATGAGGTTGGGGTGGCTTGCATGGGGTCACACAGCTGGGTGATTGTTGGGTGTCTGGGGCCGGATTTGGGCTCAGTTGCTCCTGTCTCCAGGGCCAGTGCTACATCCACTGCACCACCTGGCCATACCTACAATTATTATTTTTTTATTTTAATTTTTCTCTCCCCTTTATCGCTTATGAAGGTCTATATTTTCTTGGGGGGAGGGGTATTATATTTACTCTTAAACAAGAATATTTTAGTAATGTATTAAAAACATTTGCACAAAATAAGAATAAAGAAAAAAGAAAAAAAAAAGAAATCACACCCAAGAATCATGAAATGTAAATAAATGGTCATACATCTTTATGCAGACATCCTTTGTTGGCTCAGTAGATGCTACTTTCGTGGAAGTCCAGTGTTAATTCCACTGAAAAGAACACTTCAAAAATGTGAGGAATCCTTACTCCCTTCTAAGCAGAGAAGTTTGATTGTTTATTCCTTTGTTCCCAGACAACTATCAGTTGCAGTGGCATTGCTATAATTGTGTTAAAGTCTTGGTTGATGCAACCTGTTTGTTTTTACCAGTCATAACTTTAAGTTGCTCTCTGATGTCAGCCTTAAAAATTAAGTCGGCAAATGTGGTGACCAGAACTGCCCACAATGTTCCAAGTACAGATTTATCATCATTTTAGATAATGTTTTCTTGTTTGTATTCAAGATTTTGTTGCCTATTTTAGCCATAGTAGCGTATTAGGCCAACAAACAATAATGCCTCCACATACTTTCCCTGTACCCTGAGCTCTTCATTCATTCAGTATGGTTATTCAACAAATGCTTTAAGTCCTATGCAAAACAGTCTTTTAGGTACAAGAGAAACACAAATTTGAGATAAGATGGACTTTCTGTCCTTATGGACATGTCTAAATGTTGTTGTTTGAGAATGACATGAATGATATGCATCAAACTATATAGTAATACAGAAGAGATCCATAATCAATTTGGTCTGACCATCCAGATAAATAAAAACAAGTGAATGAAGAATGTCTTGTGGCAAGATCATGAAAAGTACTTAGATAGACTGCCTCCAGAACTTACTTATCAAATAGATATGACTGAGATAGTATAAATGGGCAAAGTCTAGAATTTAACAGGAGGAAAGAAAGCAGGACAGATTGCCTTCAGGAAATTGACCTCAAGCATTTCCCACAAAGACTTATTTTCTGGATATCAGTATTCAACCTATACAATAGTATATGTCTATGAGATATCAACACAACAATATTTGAAAAATTGAAAATAAGTATAACATAGAAGGCATTGGAGAAGCATATGGTTGATGTGAACTGACAACAACCTAAAATAAATGAAAAATTTCAAAAAAAAAAGAGGAATTTTTTTAAAAGTCAACAGAGAAATATATGATAGGGAAAAAACCCCTATGACTGTTTAAAAATTGACTACAAGAAACAGTAAGTGCCCAACCTGAGGAATTCCTTTATATGACCAGAGAAAACAAGGAAGGCCTCTAGCATATTTAAGTGGAATACAGAGGGAGGAAGAGGGAAAATCATAACTTGCATTGTAGGAGGAAAGAACCAGATCCGTAGTCTAGAGAGCACTGAGAAATAAACACTGTTCACTGCAAGTTCATTGGATTGTTAACAAATGTATTATGTGAAGTCCAGGAAGAAAAGTTGTTATTGACCTGGAAAGGGGAGTGAAAGGCAGGAATCTTGGAAGTAGTACTAGGAGATAAGTTTGGAAAGGTAAAGAGCTACCAGATTGTGGAGGAACTTAAATACCAAGGATCTGTGCTGGTTTACATTCTTAATGATTTCTTTATAAAGGCACAAAAGATATATTGCTCCTCAGATTTGCAGATGGATAGCCAAGATAGACAGAGCTAGCCTAGAAGAGCAGACTGGAGGTCATTTGTGAATGATTTTCAATGCTAAATATTTTTTATTTTATAAGAGAGGTAATAGAGAGCCACTGGAGCTTGTTGAGCACAGGACTGATAGAATCATCAAGTCAAGGATGACCCTGAGTTGTTAACTTGAATAACCAGAAAGAATAATTGTCAACCAGCATTTGTTGTTCTCTGTCAGGCAAAGCTTGAAATAGTCCCTACTCATAAAGAATTTTACATTTTAACAGGGGAGTCAACAAGTGCATATGTTAGAGTATAAAGAATAAATATACAGTAGTTCAACCAAAGTAGTTTGAGAGGGAGTGCTCAAGCATATTTAAAAAAATCCAGAAAGGTAGCATAGAGAAAGTAGAGCTTGAGGTGCTATTGCCTTTGACAGAAATTGGAATGTTAGAGGTGAGTTTGGAAGAAGAAATCTGAACTCTCTTCTGAGTTTGAGATTCCTAAAGGACAGTTAGTTGAAAATATATAATAAGAAGTTAATGATGTGGGTCTAGAATTCTTAGGTTATCTATTTAAGAAGTCTTAGGGAGGGAGAGACTTTGGAATTTAAAATTTGAAAAAAAAATGTTAAAATTGTTTTTGCCTGTAATTAGGAGGGAAAAATAAACTAGAATAGAAAAAAGAAGAGCAAGAATATGGAACTGAAAGTAAATAAAATGAATGAAAAAAAAAGAGGGAGGCTAGGTGGCACAGGGAATAGAGCACTGGCCTTGGAGTCAGGAGTACCTGGGTTCAAATCTGACCTCAGACACTTAATAATTACCTAGCTGTGTGGCCTTGGGCAAGCCACTTAACCCCATTGCCTTGAAAAAATCTAAAAAAAATGAATGCTAAAAATATAGAAGACTGAGATTATACTTCACTTTTTTGCTGAGTCCCATATTTAACTAGATGCTTAATTACATTTCTAATACTTAGTGGATGAAACCTAACTTAAGAGTGTGCAATCTAGTGCAGAAGTTTGTTTTGTTTTATCCCAAGTTCAACATGAGCCAATAACCAATACAGGTGACCATAAGACTCTTGAAGTCCTAGACTCTTTTTTGTAATGTGCTGTTCCAAACTACTGAGATACTAAGTTTCCAATGTGCTCAGTACTACACAGTACCCATTTTAACCAACATTTATTAAATAACACCTCATAGTCTTCAATGACTGCTCACTCCTCCCATATTGCTTCTCAATAGATGTCTTCACCTGTGCTTCAAGCATCTGGGGATGGCTGTCTTGGAGAAGAGAAGGATTGGGGCCATATAATGATTGTCCTTGAGTATCTGAATGACTATAATATAGAAAAGGATTAGACTTGTTCAGCTTGGTCCCATAGGGCAAAAATTGGACCCAGTGACTGAAAGTTGCAGAGACAAATCTAGGCTTAATGTCAGGAAAAGCTTGTAACAATTAGAATCGAAAAGTGGAATTTAGGAGGTAATGGGTTCCCTCACAATAGAGGCCTTCAGTCAAAAACTGAATCACAACTTGTTGTATGTTGTTCTAGTAGTAAATTCTTGTTTACAGACAGTTTAAATAGATGATTCATAAGGTATTTTCCAACTACTGAAATTTTTTTTTTACTTTCTGAACCCCATAACTTTATTTATTATGGCACAATGGTACTCTATTACATCATATTCCAAAATTTGTTTAGCTATTCCCCCAATTGATGAAAAGGTCTAATGATAACAAAAAATGTTATCATTAAAAAGTTATATAAATATTTTTGTATAATAAGATCTTTTCTTTTTCATTTTTTGGGGGTAAAAGTCCCAACAATAGTATTAACAAATAAAAGATAATCACAGAGGGAAAAATCTAAAGGCCTTTCTTAGGCTTTATTTTCCTTGATCTTAGTGAAATCTTTAATGCTATTGAGTACCCCTTTCTCCTAGATAATTCACCTCTCTTGTCTTCTGGTCATTTTTCTTGGTTCACCCCCCCCCCATATTTCTCACGACTCCTCAGTCACTTCTTATCATTTCTGTGAAAATATTAAAAAATTTCTATGTAATTTCTATATAACCTCTCCTCAAGTTTCACATAGTTAATTCCCTGCTGAATTTCTCTTCCTGGCTACTCCACTAGCACTGTAAGCACAAGAAATCCAGAACAGAATTAATTGTTCTATCCAAAATATGCCCCTTTTCCAAATCCCTTTTTCTGTTGAGAGTAGCACTGTCAGGGCAGCTAGGTGGTGCAGCAACCCTGGAATGAGGAGGACCTGAGTTCAAATCTGCCTCAGACACTTAATAATTGCTTAACTGCGTGACCTTGGGCAAGGCACTTAACCCATTGCCTTAAATAAAAATTTTTTTAGAAAAGAGTAGCAATGTCTTCCCATTTATTCATATTTATAATCCCAGAGTCATTTTTGGCCTTTTCCTCTCCCTTCCTTTTCATTACTTAATCTTGTCAAGATTTTTCAAGTCTACTTCTAAATGGCTCTCACCCTAATTTCTCTCTCTTTACTCAAGCAACATAACCTTAATTTAGATCCTTCTCATTTTAAACCTGAAATATTGTAATAGTCTTAGTTGGACTTCCTGTCCCAAAACCTACCATTTCCAGTTCACTTTGCAAAACAGTCTCCCTAAGGCTCCCTAAAATTTGACCATGTCATCGTCCTTTGAAAAAATCTTTACTGCTTGATTTCCTAGAAGATAAAATGCAAAGGCTTTCTATGATCTGACTCCTCTTTAACTTCATATTACTCCACATCACAAATTTTACCTTCCAACCAAATTGGCATACTAAGTATTTTTTCAAATGTGTTCCTCCTTTTCCCAGCTCTAGACAATCATCCAAATCACTCTGTATGCTTCTGGAATGAGTTCCTGCATCATCTCTATTTCTCAGGATGCTTTCCTTCTTTCAAGGCTCAACTCAGAAACCAATTCCTCCAGGAAGCCTTTCCTGATCCCTAAAGTCTTGTTCACCCCTCCCCAGTCCCTAAGTACTCATTCATTGACTGACTAAGGGACCTGTTATATCCCCTCAGGGGGTATAATATGGAATGTTATGGAAACCCCAGGGCACAAGAAGGGATTCTGGAGAACTTAGCAAAGGCTAACTTGTGTGCCTGCTTGGCTGTATTTTTGTTAAGCCCCAAACCACTAGTGCCCTGGGGAGGGAGAGATCTATGCCCACTCCTAGCTTTGAGGGGAAAGAAATCGTCAGAGGAGTTATGGATGCTAAAGATGATATTGAGTAGAATCACTACCTCCCCAGAGTTTACCTTCTCTTAGGACAAAATTTTGGTTGTATGCATGTTTCTATCAGTCTGAAGAGGGAATAGGAAGGTCTCATTCATTCAAAATGAGGCAGGGTGGGAGTGGGTGATGAGGAGAAGGCTGTCCTTCAGCTCCTCCCCAAACATTGACCAAAATAAATTGAATTCTTTAGTCCCAAGATGAGGAAAAGGAATCATGAGCATTACTGCTGAGGTTCACCATCCCCACTAATTAAAAGGCTAAGGCTCAACTCATATGTCACTTTTACAAAAAGCCTTCTCTGATCCCAGGACCCTTGTGCTTCTCCTCCTCAGGTGTCCTTACCTTAGTACTTACTTGTATCACCAACCCTTACACACTTTTTACAAAGTGAATACTTGATATAGCATTGTTGAATTAATAGATTATGCAGGTAGGAAAATATAAGACTTGACAAAGAATTGGTGGTGGAGGTTAGGGGAAAGAAAGGGGAGCAAATCAAAGATGACATTAAGGTTTCAAGTCTGGTTGACCTGGAAGTGACAATACTATCATCAGACATAAAATGGTAGGGGAAGGGACAGGTTTGGAGGAATTTTGATGCATTTGGTTTTGAATATTTGGAACTATTAGAATGATTGTCAAGAGAGCTAAGCATTTGAAGCAAGCATTTAAGTGCCTATTATGTGCTAAGCACTGTGTTAAACACTTTACAAATACTATTTGATTTGATTTGATTCTTACCCAAACTTTGTGAGGTTGGAGCTGCTAAGACCCCCATTTTACAGTGGAGGGAAACTGAGACAGACAAAGGTTAAAGGACTTGCCCCCTGCTAGTGTCTGAGGCAGTATTTGAATTTAGGTCTTCCTGACCCCAGGCCCAATTCTCTATCCACTACACCACCTAGTGGCCAAGAGGACAGTGTTCCATCAGTAGAACTGGAAGAGTTAGGGGGAGGGACAAGTTTAGACAGGAGGAAAGATTGAAGATGGAGATACTGATTTGTTATTCCACTACACACAAATGATCATTGAAGTAATAACAGTGGATAAGTTTGCCCAGGATGAGAATGAAGAAGTGTCATGCAGAAGGACTGGATGTAGCTTCCATGAGCAAAATTACATGGATAGACTTCTTTCTCAATGTAAACAAGAACTTTCTGACTCTTAGAGCTCTCCAGAAAAATGTAAGGGACTGCCTTCTTTAGCTGCATCACTTGTAGTAGAGAAGATGACTCCACTTCTCAGGGAGTTCAGTCATTGTATGGGAAGCTGGACTACCTAATCTCCATTCTTCTCAAACTGAAGAGTTCATAAATCTTTGATTAACTCCATTTCTGTGTCTTTGTGATGTTGTAAGACTTTTTAAATGGGTCTTTAAATATGGGTCTTTAAATAACTTCAGCAGGATAAGAAATGGCATGAGCAAAGCAGGAAAGCATAGAAAATTATCAGAGAATGGTTGGGGTGGCTAGGTGCTGTAGTGGATAAGAGCACCAGCCCTGGAGACAGGAGGACCTAAGTTCAACTCCAGCCTCAGACACTTAATAATTACCTATGAGGGGAAAAAGGAGAGAGAATGATCCAGTTTTGCTCATGAAAATTAGGCTCCTATCTTCATCAGTCAGCATCCTTCTTTTCCAGATTTCATGTTACTCTCTATGCTCTAGCCCCAGTGAGTCTCTTTACCATTCATCACCACCTCCCTCTTGACTGTTTCTCTTCTGTCAAGGTTTGACTCACTTGCTATTTCCCATCAACATTCCCTGATGTCTCCCTAATCCTGTGCTGACCAGAAATCATCACTTCTTCTGACAGACAGGCTTGATGCCTGCCCAAGTGTGTATTCTATTCTAATAGTATAATTATTACAGTTTGTGTGCATTATTGTTGGCCTTACTAAAATGAGAATTTGTTGAGGTCAGAAACAGCAACTTGTTTCTCTCAAAGAGGAGGAGCTCTGAAAATTATCTTCATGGAGATAGTTGAAGGCTTTGGAGTTGATGACATGCTCAACAAAGAGATTGTAGAGTAAAAAAGAGGCAGAGGTCAGAAGATTGAACCTTGAGGATAATGAGCTTGAAGAAGAAGAAAGAAGTAGATTCAACTAAAGAGACTGAAGAAGTAGGAGGACTAGAACAGGATTTAGGATTGCTTAGACTTTCTTCATTTCAGTGACAAATATCTTTGGATTGGAAGGGACTTCAAGGATTGTCTGTTCCAACCAATGATTATGGACTTAGACAGGCTAAGGCTGTCTGATGTCAGTAGTATCTATGATTCTGTATTTTTATTTCCATTAGCCACATTGCTCTGTAGCACATATGAAGCTTATATATGAAGCTTAACTGCTTTTCAGCTCCCAATTTTTTAGGGTGGATAAGTCTCAAATAGATATCCTCTCATTCATATTATTAACAAAGTCTGATCGGCCTTCTTTGTTGTTTTTTTTTTTAATCAAAAAATTTCCTTAGTGCAACATTAAGGTGCTGTGCAATTGTGGTTTATAGTATAAAAAAAAAGTAATCTCTACCTTTTTTGCCTCCCTTCAAATGAAAAACCATTGGTTTTGTGATTTGGCGAGAGTCTTTTTGAAACAATTTTTTTCCTTTACCAATCAGAACCATTTTCTCACTTTCATACTACCTTGCCAAATTCTCTTCTCATAGCTCATGATTGAGAAAGGTCAAGTAAAATTATAAGCCATGAAATTGTGTGCAGGGTGGTCTAGGCAGTACCTTCAAATTGTTTTAAACTTCAAAAGTTCAAGTCTTGCTTGTGAATTTTCATAGTTTGGCTTGCATTTTTCACATTTTCTTTTGGCTACAAATAATTAACTATTCTTGTGGATATTAGAAAGTTTTCCATTTTCACAAATATTCTTTTGATGTAATAATTATTTTAACAATGCTCATCCTTTTCATAAATTAATGTACTTTAGCAACAATTTGTTCATTGAGTTAAATCAATTTTATTAAATTGAAAATGGTTTCACACTGGGCTGTCATATTAATAATAAAGCTAACAAATAAAGCAGATCAATTACTTGTATAATTTTTACCATTTTAAAACTCACTTCCAGTGAACTAATTACTCTCAGGATGTATATTACACTTTGTCCTTAAGGATTTCCGGAAAATTTTTGTCCTTTTTAAAACAAAGTAGGATATATAGATGAAAAAATTGCAGCTTATTTTGGAATTAATAACATTGACATTTTTCTAATACAATTTAAGCATTACTTACAACATGTCGACCTCAAGTAAGGTCAGTATATTTTGAATTAATAGGCTAAATCACAAAGAGTTACCCCATCAATGAGTCTGGTTCTTTTCTATTTTTGGTCCTTTGAAGTGTTGGACAATAGCAGGCACACTACTTATTATTGCTATGTTAAAAAGAGCAATAATCTTGGACTCGGATACTCTGAATTGTAATCCCAGCTCTATCACTTAATAGCTGTGTAATCCAGAGCAGTCAGTACCTTTTGCTTTGCCAAACAAGGAGTTGAGAGAGCTGGGTTCAAATTTCAACTTTACCAACCAGTTACAGAGTGACTTTAGAAAAGTTGCTTCACTTCAGGACCTCTAGCTTTTCATTTGAAATATGAATGAGGGACAGCTAGGTAGTGCAGTGGATAGAGCATCAGCCCTGGAGTCAGGAGGACCCGAGTTCAAATGCAGCCTCAGACACTTAATAATTTACCTAGCTGTGTGACCTTGGGCAAGTCATCTAACCCCATTGCCTTGCAAAAAGAAAAGAAAAGAAATATGAGTGAACTGATCATCTCTGTAGATTCCAGGGCGAAAAAATGTTTAATGTAATGTTGAATTGGTTGATATGTTGATTGGATTTTCTGAACTGCTTTTTTCCTCTCTTTTCAAAAATTCTTTATTATAAGGGTTAATTCACAAGGGAGGAAGAGGGCTATATTCAGAAATAAAAGTGATAAAGAAATACAAGATTGTTTTTTAGGGGGGTTTGTTGTCAAGGCAGTGGGGTTAAGTGACTTGCCCAAGGTCACACAAGTGCTCTATTCACTGTACCACTTAGCTGCTTGGAGATATTGAAATTTTTTAATTTAGAAAGGTAATCTGAGGTGTCCATTTCTTCATCACTTTATTATGATAAAATAAAAACTATCCTTTAAAATATATTTCTTATGAATTTCAGGGTTGTTGTGAAGAAAGTGATTGTAAAACTTACCCAAGTGGATCTTTGATCTTGTTAATGTGAAAGTTAGTTGATAGTGATGATGAAGTCAAAACCAAGCAGAGCAGCTGATGGCAAAGGAAGAGATGACTGGCATTCTGAACTCTCTGTAAAGAGAAGCTGCAGTCAGAGGGGAAGAATTGAGGGTACTGACAGGGTGTGGCAGAAGCAATATCTGAGCTGAATTTCCTATAAATTTCCAGGATGATGATGAGAATTGAAATCAAGTTAAACAGTTGATTGTAGATACACATCCCTTATCACTTGTTTTCACATGAGAACAATACATAAACACACACACATACCTACAATGACATTTGGACCACTGCTCCTACAAAATTCCTCTTTCATCACATGCTACAGCCTACTCATACCCACCAGGCACCTCTTCATTATCTCTTGAATGTTTCTTAACTACCATTTTTTGAGAGCTGAAATTGTGTTCATGTGGTCTTTTTTGTAGATACTTAGAATGAGGCCTCCAGTATACAATTACTATACATTCTACAAAATGATATTTCCTATTGCCTTTGGTCATACCATAAAATCAGTTTTGCCAATGCCTTCATTTGCTTCTCCAAGAAGTGTTTGTGAGCATCCTTCCCTTTAGCTGCACCTTCCTTTAGTTTGCTGGGTTTATTTAAATGGAGAATGTCAAAATGGATGCAATTCAATTATTTCAGTTGTATCTAAGTGGTATGATAGGTAAAGGCTAAACGTAAGGTCAAGGAAAACTGAATTCAAATCCAACTTCAGCTACTTGCTATACGTATGACTCAGAGCAGGTAATTTAACCTTGGTCTTCCTTGGTTTTCTCATCTGTAAAATTGACATAATAGAACCTATTTCATAGGATTGTTGTGAAAATTAATTGAAATAATACTTGTAAAGTACTTTACAAACCTTAAAGCATTATATAAATTATTATTAATATTGTCATTTCCATTCACTGGTCCTCAGACAATGATCTCATATTTATAGTGCCAACAATTAAGTTAAGTGCTAAAAGCAAATATAAAAATTATGTTATTTAGCACCTTCTGCCACAAACTCTACATTGAGAGGGATAAAGAAGAATGAAGACCAGTATATTTTCTTGTTTTATGGGCTGACAAAGCCAGAGACTTTATCACCAAATGACCAGCCTCCTCTTCATGAGCCTCTCCACACTGAGCAGCTAGTCAGGGCTGAGACATCCCCTGGACCTTTCCAGCAGCTTCTGGGCTGTCCTAGCCACACTACAGGGAAGCACTGGAGGAAACTTAAACCACTAGCTAATGCTATTGTTGTGATTATTATATTTACTAGAAGAATTACAAAAATTCTCTGATTTTCAGATGAAGATGGTGAGTCGAAGTCAGAGTTGAGTTAAGAAAGGAAAAAGCAACATGCCTTTCTTAAGCACCTAGTGTGTGCCCAGCATTATGTTAAACACTTTACAGATATCTCATTTGATCTTCACAATAATTCTGGGAGGTCTCCATTACACCATTGAGGAAACTGATGCAGATAGAGGTTAAGTGTCTAAGGTAGGCTCTGAACTAGGGTCTTCTTGATTCCAGACCCAGTGCCTCATCTCCAAGAGATGTACACAGTTGGTAGGTTTCTTCTGATCACAAACATACTGTTTTATTTTTCTAACACTTTCATCTTTGCTTCTCTACACTGGTTATATATGATGATTAGTACTTTCAACTCTCTTGTGAAATAATTTCATTAGAATATCAGAAAACATTTATAGAATATTTTAAAGTTTGCAAAGCATTTTGCGGTCTACATATATTATTTCATATTAGACCATAATGCCAGCTCAACACTATAAGAAGGAGAATTCTATAGTTTTCCCAAGCTCTGAAGCCTTCATGTTCTTGATATTTCCAGGTGTCTTAAATAGTCATATAAAAAAACTTCTTTATTTAGTCTGCCCTGAAGATTACCATTTTGGGAAAAAATATGAGTTTTTTCCTATGCTTCTTGCAATTAAAAATTAAAACATTTATTCTTGGACAACCAAGACTTTTTAAATTTCCATTTTTTAATTTATCACGATTTCCTTATACTTCAGATTATAATCTTTTCTTCATTTCTGTCAGTTCTACCTGTGTCTCCTACTTGTACCTTATCACCATCTGTTCTCCACATATCCGACTTTTTTTTGCTTGAAACAATTCAGAAAAGTTCTTCCTTGCCTTCATCCATTATGCCTAATTTGGGGTTAAGTTGTCAATTAGTTCTTGCAAATTTTCTTAGATGTTTTGAGCCTAGGTCCTCTGCATCAATTCTGAATTTTATATTCAACCCATGAAACAAACATGGAGTCCATTCCTACTACCAAAATTATCTTAACCCATTTTAACCCTAGTGAAATCTTGTTTTCTTCCAAACTGATTCTTTAAGTAATCTTATGTAGATGAATTTCTGTAAAGTGCTCTTAATTTACAAAGCTGTAATGGACAGGCACTATTTTTTCTTCTTCACTCAATATGAAGTTCCCATTTGTGTCATAATCAAAATAGAAATTCCAAACATTCTAACCTCAAGTAAAAATAATAAGTAGAATATAAAATAAACTATTAGCTTAATTCAGGCTAACCGTACACAGAAATTTAGGGGTAAGATTAAATAAAAGGCCCATTTTAGTGTGGTAACATTGAAATTCATAGCCATTTTGAGCAATATAAACAGAAATTTTGTAAAAACTTTAGAATTTTTTGAAAAATAAGAAATTTGTGCCTGGCATTCAATAAGGTGAGCCAATAAGGAATAATATTATTCAGCTTTTATCTGCCATCTTTTCATGAGTTTCCTCTGAATCCTAGTTGTAATGTGTAGATCTAAATCACCCTTATTTCTCATTTCTTTTAACTATCTCTTACATGCCATAGTATGTAAAAGTATACATCAGTATGCTCAGCTGTTAGCTGTTATGCATATTACTTTGTATTTCATCATTTTCATTTTTATAAAGGGTTCTGTGCCCCATTCCTCTCCCCACATTGCACCCCCCAACAGTCCCCACCCTATTAGATAGCTGGAAGTAGTCTCCTTGAGGACAAGAACTGTCTTTTTCTACCTTTAAAATTCCATATACCAGTGCAGAGGCTGCAACTTAGTTGGTGCTCAGTACTTCTGTTGAGTGATATTTGACTACTTCAGAAGAAGGAAAAAAGTGATACAACTCACCAGTATTTCTTCTTTTTTTTTTTAATCCCCCACCACCATTATTTTTTAAAAAATACCCAACCCTCTCTTGGGAGAATAATCTTTTACCAGTCAGGAGGGAAGGCTTGCCTGGCATGTACTAACTCCTTTATGTACTCATTCCCCAGAAAAGCACAAAGCTTCATATTGCTGTAAATCTGTGATCTGGTGAACATCATCCACATGTTTCATGACAGGGGGTTAAACTTGACTTTGACATTACTCAAAAGGTCCAACTGACTAATCAGAACATGACATTGGACAATTACTGTTCAAAGCCGATAGGATAATTGAAGGTAATGTACTGTACTTAAGTTTCATGAGTTGAAGCCAAGGTCTGCTCTGAAATATGGTAGGCAGAGGAAGGTTGTAAAACACCCACTGTGGAAAAGTATGTTCCTTTGAAATGTTGGCTTTGAGTTAGAATGTTAAAAACATTCATTTTTATTTTAACCATAGATTTTGCTTTTAAAATTTTCTATTCTTGGCTAAAACTTGTGCAAATATTGGGGTGGGGAAGACTAAGGGGAAGGATGTTGTTGATGTCCTATAACAGTTTTGATGCTTATTATGACAAATGATAATAGCTAGAGCATTGTTGTTATCATCACTAAAATTACTGTGTCTACAATATAGTTTGGTTGGGGAAAACAGACTGAAGTCCTTGAATGAATGAGATTGCAAGAGACATATAGCCTGATCTCAATTTCATTCCATCTGAAATTTTTTGACTGATTTATAAAATCAGAAGCACTTACCCTAAACCTTATTCAGTAAAATAATATAGATTAATGAGTTTGCTGCATAGTTCATGTCAGTTAAATAAATCAGAACTTGAGCTTTTAGAAAATGTGCCTAAAATATATTTAAAAAGATGAATCTTATAGTATCCAATGTTAAGACTATATTACATTTAAGTAAATTGAATCTACATGCAATAGCTTGGTAGGAATAAAAATTTCTTGTAGTGTGAAGCCAATAATCTTTTAGCCCAATGAAATCAAAATTGTCAAAAATTTAGTAGTTCTCCCATTTAATTTTAGTCATTTCTGCCTACATATGAATTCCACAGTAAACCTATCCTGAGTTTTTCTACCTTTTGTTGCTAAATATTCAAAAGAACCCAAGAACATTCTGTCAAAAGTTAAGAGATTAAAAATAAAATTAGGCATACTTGATTGCAGCAACTGAAATGAAAATAAAGAATTTATAATCAGATACTAAAAAAATTGCATGTAAAAGCTTCAAACATAGAGAAATCTTTAAAATGTAAATTTTTACTTTTAAGATATGTATTTGACAAAAATATTACTCACTTTTCAATCTCTGTATAGAATATTTTTGAATAGGTTTTTTTTTTATTTTTCTCCAGAAAAATTCATCAGTTCATCTAAAAGCAATGGGTAGTTCCATGTCATGTGTGTTCTTCAAAATATGGAGAAATTGGGGCGGCTAGGTGGCGTAGTGGATAAAGCACTGGCCCTGGAGTCAGGAGTACCTGAGTTCAAATGCGGCCTCAGACACTTAATAATGACCTAGCTGTGTGGCCTTGAGCAAGCCACTTAACCCCATTTGCCTTGCAAAAACCTTAAAAAAAAATATGGAGAAATTAAATTCAAAATAAACTTGTAACACTAGTGATTAAAATCTTTTAAGAAATCCTACATATTTTAAAGATAGCATTTTGATAATGTATTTATTATTCTATTATCTTCCATTTATATTATACTTCTATTTTCAGCTATAATTATAAACAAGTGCCTCTTATAGCAATACATAGCCCTAGACATGGACATGATCCTGAACATACCCAAAAGAGCTTATTGTAAATGGGGGGAAACAGTATACAGACTGGCACACATTGAAAGACCAACACTGTATGGACTAAACAAACAACTCTCCCATGTTGCAGAGGAGCTAGTGCTAGCAAATTGCTTAAGATAAAAGTAATCGAGGCATCAGCTGCCTTTGTTTTCACTAACTGCAGTGGAGTTGTGAGGCATAATTATGTTAATGGTCCCTGGCTCCAGCTGGGTCTCTTGACTTTCCAGAACAAAAGCTGTTAACAGAGTTTATGGGATGCAGTTCACTTGTTCCATTAGAGTGACGTTGGGGAAAAATTACTGGTGAACAATTAATATTCAAAATAGAATGATTTTTTTAAGTTTTAAAAAGAAAATATATGAAAGAAATTATGTCTATCATTTGACATGGGTTTCTATGAAAAATTAAATTATTGCTGCTACTTTTTAAAAATAAACTTTCAACTTGAAACAGCTCAAATCTGTTTATGTATAAACACATACATGAGAATCTAATTTATCTAAATTATCTAAAGCGGTACTGATAAGTCTTTGATTTCCCCTGAACTAAAAATTGACATCCAAGGTATAATAATGACATTGAAGTTGTAATTTTTAAAGACTTTTGTTTAAAAATGATTTGGGATGGAGCGGCTAGGTGGCGCAGTGGATAGAGTACTGGCCTTGGAGTCAGGAGTACCTGAGTTCAAATGCGGCCTCAGACACTTAATAATTACTTAGCCATGTGGCCTTGGGCAAGCCATTTAACCCCATTGCCTTAGAAAATCTAAAAAAAAAAAATTATTTGGGATTAAGTTACATATTGAAAAACATCAGAGAGCTATTGTAGCCTAGAGGATGCTACTGTGTTAGCATCTTATAGCATGGTTTTGCTCTACAATAGAACTCCAAGTATTCATGTAAGTGGATGATGAAAATAAAATAAAATTCAGAGCCACTTCTGAAAACAGAATTGTAGCCATTAGATTCAATGCTTCTTTTCTTACTATTACTGGTTAAGCCACTAAGATGACCCATTTGTTTGTTAGCTTCTCTTTCTACCTTCTAGGGGAAATGAAATAAAGAAAATCAAACAATTGAGGTACAGAAAAGAAGAGAAGAAACCAGAGGTGTAGGCACTTACTAAATGTTGATTGATTGATTGATTGATTGATTGATTGATGGATTGTTGGAATAATCTGGAGACCTTGGGTGCAATCATTAGCCCTGTAGGCAAAGCCTGTACTTTTAGGTTTATGAGCCAAAGATCAGTTTCCTTTAAATGTGGAGCTGTTTGCTGAAGTGATGTTTCCTATATCAACTTGTTTAAGCAATATTGCTTTCCATTCCAGGTGATCACCTTCTTTAGCTCACGATTGCAACAGGCTGGAGCCGAGCTGTCAGTGGAACGAGTCCTGGAAATCATCAAGCAAGGAGCTGTTGCACTACCCAAAGACAGGCTGAGGGTAAGGGCTTTCAAAGAAAAAAAAATAGTTCAGATCCATTTATGCCAAGATTTGTGTTTGAGCAGTTAGTCTGTCAGTCACCAGGCATTTGTTAAGGTCTTACTATAGGCCAGTCATAGTGCTCAGTGCTGGGGATATAAAGAAAGGCAAAAACAGCCTCTACCCTCAGGCAGCTCAGTCTAACAGGGCAGACTGCATACACACAAGTAGGTACATACAAGAAAATGCAAGTAGGAGGTTATCACAGACAGAAGGAAAGCGAGGACGAGAAGGGTCTTTTCCATAAGGCAAGAGGGCTCTCACTGCCACAAGGTAATATTTTTACACTTTTCCCAATCCCAACTACTATTTTGAACTTTCTCTTCTCTGTCCCAAGCTCCCATACCACCCTTTTCTCTCTTTTGCCCTATCCTTTACTCCTTGATTTCCCCTAGGCTTTATCTCAGAACCCTTTGACATCCTCTTAGGCACTTTGATCTACTCCCCATTTGGCTTCTTCAGTTCATTCTCACATTCATCCTTTGTCTCTTGCTATCTATTGGCTTCTTCAATCACGACCAAATCTTCCTTATCCTTTAAAAATGCTCACTTTACCTTAACATTCCCTTCAGATACCATCTTATATTCTCTTCTCTCTTTTCAGAACATTACTAGAGAAAGCAGTATTCTTTGCCTCCATTCTTTTTCTTTCTTTTTCCCTCTCCAAGATTACTTATGATCTTTCAATTGCCAAATCCAATGACCTTTCTCATTCCTCATCATTCTTTTTTATATTTAATATTTATTTATTCTCATTTTGTACAAATAATGTTTTTATACATTAATAAAATATTCTTGTTTAAGAGTAAACAAAATACCCCCTCCCCCAAAAAAATATAGACTCGCTTGAGCAATAAAGTAAAGGGGAGAGAAAAAAATTAAAATAAAAAAACAATAGTAATAATTATAGGTATGGCCAGGTGGCGCAATGGACAGAGCACCAGCCCTGGAGCCAGGAGCCCATATTCAGCCCTGTACACCCAACAGTCACCCAGCTGTGTGACATGCAAGCCATCCCAATCACACTGCCCTGCAAAAAACCAAAAAAAGAAAAAAAAACCCAAAATAAAATAAAATAGTAATAATAGTAGGGGTGGCTGGGTGGCAGACAGAGCACTGGCCCTTGAGTCAGGAGCACCCAGGTTCAAATCCAGCCTCAGACACCCAATGATCAACCTGCTATGTGGCCCCAGGCAGGCCATCCAGCCCCATTTACCCTGCACCCCCCAAAATAATAATAATAAAAAATGTGCTTCAGTCTTTGTTCCAACACCAACAACTCTGTCACAGGTGGATCACATTCTTTATGATAAGTCCATCACAAAAGTTACTTTCATATTTTTCCAATGTTGCCATTGCTGATCTCAACTCCCTCCTTTCGTATTTCTCTACTACCATGTACTATACTTTCTCTCTCCTTTCACTCTGACTCTGCTGTAGGGTAGCTGAGTGGTACAGCAGACAGATCCCTGGTCCTGGGGCCAAGAGGCCCTGAGCCCCCATACCACCCCTTAGGCCCAGCATCCACCTGGCCCTATGGTCCCAGACAGGCCATCGAATCCCAGCCCCTTGCAAGAAGTAAAAAAGAAAATGTGTTATATCTGACCACTCTCCCCACATGGCTCATCCTCTCCTCCATCACTCACATCATCCCCTTCCCCCTGTCCCCCCCTTCTTACTCCAGATGTCTATACCCCATTGAGTATATATACTGTTTCCTCTCCTAGCCACCTCTGATGAGAGCAAAGATTCCCTCATTTCCCCTTGCCTTCCCCCTTCCATATCACTGCAATAGCTCATTGTAATAAGGAAAAATCTTATATGAAATATCTTGACCTATTCCCCCTCTCCTTTTACTTTCTCCCATTACATTTCCCTTTTTGCTATTGATTCCATTTTTACACCATATTTTATCTTCAAATTCAGCTTTCTCCTGTGCTTCAACTATAAAAGCTCCTTCTACCTGCTCTGTTAACTGAGAAGGTTCATATGCGTATTATCAGTGTCATTTTTCTATGCAGGAATACATGCAGTTCATCATCATTAAGTTCCTCCTATTTTCCCCTTCTCCAATCTCTATGCTTCACCTCAGTCCTGTATTTGAAGATCAAACCTTCTGTTCAGCTCTGGGCATTCCAGCAGGAACATTTGAAATTCCCCTGGTTCATTGAAAGTCCATCTTTTTCCCTGGAAGAGGACATTCAATTTTGCTAGGTAGTAGATTCTCAGTTGCATTCCAAGCTCTTTTGCCTTCCGGTATATTATATTCCAAGCCCTACGAGCTTTTAATGTAGTTGCTGCTAAGTCCTGTGTGATCCTGACTGCAGCTCCATGATATTTGAATTGTGTCCTTCTGGCTGCTTGTAATATTTTCTCTTTGACTTGGGAGTTCTAGAACTTCGCTATAATATTCCTAGGGGTTAGATTTTTGGGATCTCTTTCTCCAGGGGATCAGTGGATTCTCTCCGTTTCTATTTTGCCCTTTGCTTCTAGGATATCGGGGCAATTTTCCTGTAGTAATTCTTTGAAAATGATGTCAAGACTCTTTCCCTGATCATGACTTTCAGGTATTCCAATAATTTTTAAATTATCTTTCCTAAATCTGTTTTCCATATCAGTTGTTTTTTCAATGAGATGTTTCACATTTTCTTCTGATTTTTCATTTTTTTGGTTTTGAAGTATTGATTCCTGATTTCTGGTAAATTCATCAATCTCCCTGAATTCTATTCTTTGTCTGAAGGATTTGTTTTCCTCAGAGAGTTTGCTATTCCTCATCATTCTTGATCTCACTTTAACATGTGACACTGTTAACTATTGCCTCCTCCTAGACACAGACAGATAACATACATAGATAACAATGAGTTATTAAGCATTCACCATGTGCCAAGTATTATGTTAAGAGCTGAGAATACAAATACAAGCAAAAATAATAGTCTGTGCCCTCAAAAAGTTCACATTCTTTTGGGACAGAACAACACATAAAGGGAAGCTGAAAGGGGTGGAGGGAAAAAGGCATCCCTGTGGCTTAAGTTTGCTAGGGAAGAGAAGAAAACCAGAAGATTTAGGAATTAGGAGCAGATCTGGGAGAGAAGGGAGTTCATATGGCCTAGGCATTTCATAAAATGGCAGTCCTGAGTCAAAGACTCAGATATCAGAGAAGGCCAGCAGAACAGAGAAAGCATCTCCAGGATGAACAGGACTGGGGTAAAGATGTTGAAAAGTCCCAAGAGTCAGATATGGACCTGGAAGAGAATTCCCCTGCTTGTCTAGTCTCATTTCAGTTCTCCCACTGCTAACACAGCTCCTAACACATAATAAAAGAATGAAAGTGTGCTGTATAATTGAAGGAGTCCCTGCTAAGCTCTGCTGCTGGTCATCGGTTACTAACTATATGCTATGTGCATCATTTTGAGTAAGACATTTCACTTTTCTGGGTGGAAAAAATGAAGAGTATGAACCTCTAACGTCTTTCTAGTTCTAATATTGACAGTGAGATTTGAAATCCAGGTCTCTGCTGTGCCCAAACCCAGCACTCTTCCCACTATTCCATGCTGCTGTTAATAATATTCCAACATACCAACATCTTAATCTTTTTGATAAATACCTAAAGCATATTGGCAAAAAAAGATTATAGAATATATTGTAGCATCTGTTATTTAAGATAGACATAAAAGATAGGTAACTTCAAAATGAAAATGCTTGTTTAATAAGCTATATTTGAAAGTTTAGAATATGGTATGACTTATTGATTTATTCTTTTTTAGGACATAAATTAAACATGGAAAATTTCAAAGCTTTTCCAACCTCAATTTTGGTTTCTGGGAGGATTATTTTTGCTCCTTACACATGAGAAATTGGTATACTAGTGGGAGCTGAAAGTATATTTGCCAGAACTTTTAAAATGCCACTTGGGTTGGAGATTTGGAAGCCACATTTATGGAAGAATTACTCTTCCAACTTGGGAGAGATAAACAAAAAGATTTGGAGGACCCTGTCATAGTAACTGACTTTCAACCAAATAAAATATTTTTCAATCAAATGTTATTTGACATAACCCTGCAAAATATTTATATAATTTCCTGTGGAGTAATATATACTCTTTGGATAAGTCCATCCATACAGTTAAACAACTTGGCTGTTCAGAATAAATAGAATTAATATCATTTTAAACATTTTTCTCTTACTGCTATATTGTAAAAGCCTGGACAGGCAGATCTAGGTAGTTTTTCCTACATAAACAGAGACATAAAGAACAGACACTGAAATCATAAGTTGCTTATTTCTCTTTTAGTCTGTGGAAGGAAATAGATGAAGCTAGTGGGCCTTCCTGGTACTGATGTAGAAGCTGCAGCTCAAAGATAGCATTGTTTTCATTACAGACAAGCAGTGCATAATCCAGGCTTCTGTTTTGCTTATTAGCAGCAATTTAAAGATCACTATGATATGTGAAAATTGGCCCCCAAAATTCATTGATTCTTTACCACCATCCTTTCCTCCCTTTTTTAGTGAAGTTCACAGTTGCTTTTTCTTCCTTTTAGTGAATTATCTATTTGGTTTGAGGATTAGGAATGTGAGAAAGATGATACTCTTGATGTCTGGAAATTAATTCCTGATTTTCAATGACAAGTAGCTAGGTGAATAATCCCTTTTGCATTTGGTACAAACATAGCTGATTACCTGAAATGCATTATTTGAGTTCAGAGACCAAATGCACTCATCATGTTCAGAAAAATTCAGCATCCAATTTCATACAAAATCCTTTTTTCACCTGAAAAAATTTTAAGGTTTAATTCTACAAAGCAAACACAAAAATTAGCTAAGTTGAAATTTCAAGAATTTAAAAAAACTCAGTATTATTATTTGCTCTCAAAAATTATTTATTGCTGGCTTAGTGTCTTTTTGGAGGAGTGGGAAGTTTCTCTTCTTATCCTTCATGCCATTGCTCATCTAATCTTGGTTCCCAAAACCATTCTCAACTATTTGTCTAATGTCTCTTATTCCTCTTCATTTAAAATATTAATGTCTCTTTCCAATATTCAGCCTTCAATACCTGCCACTCAAAGTTATACTGTACCAAAATGGAAGGGGAAAATTTTCAACCTACTTTATAATTCCAAAGCTTTAAGCAGACCTTATCTCTATTTAAAATTGATATGTCTTTTACTTGTTTATTTATTTGTAACCCCAAGTACCTCAGTGAATGATGACAGAATAGCATTCTAAGACATCTTCCCTTTTCTTTATATGCCATAGTTCATTTCCCAAGGGTAGCTAGGTGGTGCAATGGATAGAGCACTAGCCTTGGATTCAGGATGATTGGAATTCAAGTGTGACCTCAGACACTTACTGCTTACTAGCTCTGTGACCTTGGGCAAGTCATTTAGCCCTGATTGCCTGGCATCCAGGGCCATCTCCAGTGTCCTGATTCATATCTTGCCACTGGACCCAGATGGCTCTGGAGGAGAACCTGAGGCTGGTGATTTAGTATAGCATCTCCCCCTCACTCAAATCCAATTTTGTGCTTGTCATGGTATCACCTACCTGATGTCATGGTCGTCTTCAAACATTATTATTAGCTCATTTCCCTTTAGTTTCAACTAGTTCCAGCATTCTATGCTTTCCCAAACCCTTCACATCATAGACTATCCATTCATCCTTCCCTCTGGATTCATTTCTTTCCTCATATGTGATAAAACATGGTGTGTTGAAAACAGTGTTGAATCCGATCTTAGAAGTCTTAGATTTGGATCCCAGTTCCATTATTTTCTCTCTTGTGGCTTGGAGCAAGACGCATCACATCTTGTGGATATTAGCTTCCTTATCCTCAAAATGAAAGAGTTGAACTAGGTCAATGGTTCTCAAAGTGTGGTCCAGAGGATCCCAAAGACCCTTTCAGGGAATCCTCAAGGTAAAAACTATTTTTATAATCATACTAGGTTGTTTTAATTTCTAATATGGTAAATATTAAAACCCACATAAACAAAAGTTCTTTAGTGGAGTCTCCAATAATTTTTAAGAGTATAAAGTGGGGTTGCTAAGAGAAAAACATTAAAAACGAATAGACTACCTTCTAATCCTAAGTTAATGAATTTATGTCAATTATCTGGTAAAGGTTGTTTAATGCTATTTTCCTAATTAAAAAAATGAACAATTATTGAGTATCTGTTCTTTTCATAGGACTCTGTCAGGCATATATCAGAAATGCCAATTGTAAGACACAGTCACAGTTACTAGTGTAAAACACTAGTCTACTTGGGGAGACAGATCACATGCTCATTAAAAATGAACCAAGATAACTTATACAAGATAACTTGAGTTGAGTGTCAAATGAGTGATACAGGTAAGATATAAATACAGAACTATAAAAGTTCAGAGGGGAAAGAAGGTCCCCAAGCATTCTGGAAAATGGTTAGAATTTGGAGAAATGAAAAAGAATGATGGAAAATGGAAGCTAAGTGAGTTAGTGAGTAGTGATAAAGATGCAAAAGAAGAAAAAAATCAATAAAACATTAAAAAAACTCAGAAGAAAATCAAAAAGTTCATGGGGGAATTTTTGATACTACTTTGTTAAATTTAATATACACTTTTTTAAAAAACTACATATATTTAAAGAAATCTCCTTTTCTTCTTTTTTCTGTCACAATGTTTGTGTTTTTGCTGACAATCAAATCCACAGTAACAAAGTTAATTTTTTTTTAAAGAAGGACATTTAAACTCATACAGAGGAAAGTAGAATGTAGACAACAATATGCACAGTTACTCCAGAATTGTAAAGGGAAAGAACAAGAAAATAAAAGTGAACCATGGGGCAGCTAGGTAGCACAGTGGATAGAGCACTGGCCTTGGAGTCAGGAGTACCTGAGTTCAAATCCGGCCTCAGACACTTAATAATTACCTAGCCATGTGGCCTTGGGCAAGCCACTTAATCCCATTGCCTTGAAAAATATTTTTAAAAAAAGTGAACCATGAGACTAGGAAAAGATCTGAGAGAACCATTTCCCTCCCTTCTTTTCAAAGGAGCAGAATTCTGGATTTGTGTTGCTGCATACACTATCCAATGCCATCATACACTGATTAGTTTTTTTGGAAGTGCCTTTTTCGCACCTTTTCAAATTTTTCTTACTAGGAAAGGCTTGTGGGATATGAGGGGGAGTTTTATATATATATGTATTTTTTTTAGAATTAAATGCTATATAAAAACATTAATTTTTTAAAACTATGAACAAAAAAGGGGAGGACTCTCTAGATGAAGAAATTATTATGTGCAAGAATGTAGGACTGAAAATGAGCAAAAAATCTTCAATTCTGTGTTAAATTTAAACTGGTACAAAACTTTCTTCACATTTTGCCTGAGTAAGCCCCTTTTTTACTCCCAGGGAGTAAACGATCATATATGCATATACATGTATGTGTGTATGTATGTATATGATAGTTAACTATCATATACATATGTATATACACACATACATATAATGTATTTGTAAATGACTATAAGACCAATATATCCAGCCCCAGAAATTGAAGTCCCCCTTACCAGTTATCTATTAATCATTCCAACTGGATTACCTGAAGGCATTTTGAAGTGAACTTATCCAAAACTGAACTCTTATCTTTCCTTCTGAGCCCTCATTTCTTCCAACTTCCCTGACTTCAGATACTTGCCACTTATTAGCTGTGTGATTTTAAACAAGTCACTTAACCCTGATTGCCTCACATCCAGGGCCATCTCCAGTTATCCTTATTCATATCTGGCCACTAGACCTAGATGGCTCTGAAAGAGGAAGTAAGACTGGTGACTTAGCACAGCCCCCCCTTAAATCTAGTTCATGTGCTTGTTATGGCATCACCTCCCTGATATTGTAGTATTCGAGAACAAAGGATGACAAACATCATCTTTATTTTCTATTAGGCACCAACCTCCTCCTAGTCTATCAGTTTCATAACTTTGGCATTAAAATTGACTCTTCATTCTTCCTTGCCCTACACATCCAATCATTTGCCAAATTTTTGCTAATTCTACCTTCATAATATCTTTCCTATATAGATCCGTTCTTTCCATTTCTGTAACTGCCAACTTCCATTCAGACTCTCATCTCCTCTTTCCTCTTATTATACCAGTCTATACTGTGTACTTCAGCCATGAGTTCAGACCACATGACTCGACTACTTAATCAAATGTAGTGACTTATTTCATGCCCTAAAATAAAACAAACTTCTGTTTGGCTTTTAAAGTCCTACACAATAGCTTGGATGAACCTTTGTTTCATGGAGAATCTCAACATTAAAGAACTTAGCATTTTTCCAAAAATATTCCAGCCCACTTTCTCCCCTTCAGGGCTAGACCTAACTCAGTGACCATCCAAATGAATGCCCTAATGTGGACAATAGGTGTTCTTCATCTACTAAGTTTTTCCTGTGTGCATGGTTTGTTCAAATACTTTTGAATGATCATGGGTCTCATTTTGAGTGCTCTGTAACATTCTAGCAATTGATAGTCAACATAGTATCCTAGAGAACCTGGAGGAACTCACCATCTACAAAGAACACTTTGGGGCTTATGCTTCTGTCCTAGACTTGCTTCATTCCAGTGACAAACATCTTCGGCAAACATTTTATGTTCTATTGGGTTTTAATAATCAGAAGATCATTTAACAAAGTTCTCTTGTCTCTTTCTGGGCAGAAGGATAGTGCAGTGGTTAGAGCACTGACCTTGGAGTCAGGAGGATGGGAATTCAAATCCACTTGGCACCTTAACTAGCTGAAGGCCCTTGGGCAAGTCACTTAATCCTGATTGCCTCACATCCAGAACCATCTCCAGTCATCCTTATTCATATCTGGCCACCGGATCTAGATGACTCTGGAACAGAAAGTGAGGTTGGTGACTTAGCACAGCCCCCCACCCCACCCCAACTCAAATTCAGTTCATTTGCTTATAATGGCATCTCCCTGATATCATGTTCTTCTTCGAGAAGGACAAACATAGACTTAACTCTTTCAAGGAATTTTTATATTAACATAGGAGAAATCTTCTTGGAAGAGAGCCCTTAGAGTTATCTTTGACACAATTGAATAAATACTTTTTTATAGTCAAAAGACATCAACTCAGTCAATTCTTTGAAGGTAATATCACCTACAAAAGCCTATCTGTTCCCTTTTGATGCCTTCAACAAGGAAACTCTTTATGAGTTATATTTTCTGAAAGTTTTGCATACAATAGAAATGGAACATTTGCAATCTATAGTTAATGATACTTTCTTAGATGCCTTATCTTCATAATAAAGGCTAAATTTTTCCATACTTTTGTTATTTCCATTTCCTTTAATATTTGAGAATTTACCCCTCAACCCTTTCACCGTATATCACCAGTAGGAATTTTCTATGTGTAGATTTGGTCCTATCAGGATACTTTTTGGATAACCAAATAGCCCATAAAATTATATTTCTTCTTGCAATAAAAAATATCACCAACTCTTTTATTTGTCTCACTAAGAAAAGCTGATAAGCCACCCTACAATTTCCTTTTATCTTTTGACTTACTTTAGAGCAACACTATCAATATTGGATAGATTCAGTTCCTTGTGAATAGTTTGTTCACTAACAGATCATTAAATAACTAACCTCATTTAGAATGCCAACAGCTACATTGTTTGCAAACTATATGAAAATAGTGATTTTTAGCATTTTCTTCATCCTTTTCCATAATTGCCACTATCACTGTAAAACTATAAGGGGACCTCAAAATAAAGATCGGTTTCAAATTTTCCTTTGTTTCATATGTTGCCATGAACAAGAATCAAGTGTACTTTACTTTACTAATGATGAATCTTTCCATACTTAGTACCAGGCTGGACCTTAGGAAGAAGACTCAGTATGTTACTGGAACAATACTCCAAACTTTTCCCACATGGTTAGAACCTGATAGGATATATGCATATACTCTGTTGGCATCCCTTTTGAAAATTCAGTCTTACCTCCATGGTACAATGAGGCATAGAAATATGCCTTTGTGGAAGAATTCAGATGAAAGTGACTAAAGTTTCTAAAATTTAGATCAACTTCATCAACAACAAGATGTTTTAAATTGATATTTGAAGTATTGAACAACCAAATCTAATTCTATACTGTGCATGGTTTGTTTCTTTTGAGACAAGATTTTGGGCCTTCTTTTGTGCATACCCTTTGAAGTTAATATACAGTAATGTTATATTCACTTTAAGAAGTGTTGATAAAAAAATTTTTAATATCCACCCTAGTGCATTCAATTTGAATATCTTTTATATTCATTATGTTTGTCAATATTAATCATTTTTAAAAATAATCTATGTGCAGATTTTCTTTTTATTTGGAGAAAATAAAGGAAAAACTAACCTAGCTTCTAATTCTATTTAGAACACATTAAAATAAAAATTTATTTATTTTATAATATTTGTAAATTAGAAAATACACATTGTTATAAGGTTTGATATAATATGATAATTTGTATGTTTATCTAAATAACAAAGTAATTCTCAGCCCAAGTCTTTAACCCATAGGCATAAATTAGAAAAGAAAGTCCTTTATAAATATATGTATATATGTGTATATATACATATATATATATATATATATATATATATATACCTTTTATAAACATATATTTTGAAAGAAATCTGCCCCTTCACCCCAGCTCCCCATGGAAAAAGAAGTCAGAATTTTCCTTTCTGGAGATGGTGACAATTTCTTCAGATCTTAAAGATGTAGTTTCTTCAGCTTTATAAGTGATGGTTCCTTGAGATCTAGAAGTTGATGATTCCTGCAGATCTATAAGCATGACATTAATCTATAATTTTTTCCTATTAATATCCTCTGTAATTTAGAGAATCTTAGTGTTTTTGCACACTTTTTTTGTTCAAGATGAGAAATGTTCCTACCATCCATAGGGTAAAAGATTTAGAACTAGACAAAACCTTTGAGGCCACCTAACTCCACAAAGTTCCCACCTCCTGTGGGTTTTGATGAGGGTGTTCTTAACCAAGCACACTTCCCCAAAGCTTCCAGAAGCTTACCAGAGCATGTCAAACTTTGAAGGAGTCTCAAGTCTGGTACCTAAAATACAGATGTGCTCTTTACATGCAACAAAACTGGTCTTTGGGGGGAATATATAAAAATGAGCTCACAGAGGGAAAATGTGTACATGACTGCTTTCTTTGTACCAAGTTTCATTTCTGGGGCAGCTGGGAAAATGTGGAATGAATAATCATACCAAAGATGCCCTTAAGCATCCGGCTCTGTCAGTTACTAGTTTCTTGGCACCAAATTTGTTAGTTTCTTAGGATCTGAAGCCCTGAAAGCATAGTCTTTTCAGACTAACAATATAAATACTGTTGATGCCTGGAAGTGAGTTATAGATAATTAATTAACATAATTTCCGTTTTCCTGGCAATGAAGACTATACAGGTACTATACAGAATTTATAAAGACTGAATACTTTTAAGGAAAATGAAAGGCATCTATGACTAGTATATAATCTAATATGCTAAAATTCACAAAAACCTAGTCTATTTTGAAAACCTGGAAATAATGACAACTTCTTTAACTTAAATCTGACTTAAAAAATAGCAATAGGAACATAAGTTTCAGGGAATTTCCTAATTCTTGGATGATATATCAATTTTTAAATCACTATGAATGTATCACTTTTAAATATCTACAAGACTTAAGCTTATAAAGCAAATTAGGCAGTAATTATTTATATCATAAATTATCTTGACAAAAGTATTTGCCATAAATTCCATTTAATAGTAAACTCCCCTAGTATATTAAAAAAATAAAATTAAAAAACTCACAAAATGCTTCCTACAATTCATCTTTTATAATCCACTTTTATATTGTGGTCCTGATTGCCTCATGTTGCAAGTACCCCCATATTCTGAAATTCTAGTGTTCTCTTCTTATAGAAAAGGAAGGGGACAGAGCTTATCTCTTTTACCTAGAGAGGTAAATCAAGTTATAACTGACAAACCCAGGGCACAGTAATGACTTGAAATTATTTTTCCACCTTCAGATTCTTAATATATTTGAGTAATACTGACCTCTTCCTTCTCTTCCACTCTTCACTTAATCATGCTCTGCATTCCAGTCAAACTGGGTCTCTCAGACATTGCTTACCATTCTCTGTGCTTCCTCATTTCCATGGCTTTGAGGTCTTTGTTGCCTCCTCCTAGAATATTGACCCCATCCCTGAGTGACCCTAAACTCTGTTGAAAAATCTACCTTCCTTGGAGATCTCACTTGCAAGTCCAATGTCATTTCCTCATTGAAGCATTCTCTCATCCCCCAGGCCCGATTTAACTCCCAAAGATCTTTGCTCCTATGATGCTCATCACTTGCTTCCTATTTAATTTCACATTTCTTGAGGGGGCTTGCTCACATGGAAAGGACCTCAGAGATTATCTAATCCAGCCCCTTCATGTTACCAGAGAGAAAAATAATGTCCATAGAGAAATTATATGACTTGCCTAAAGTCACACGAATATCATATAGCACTGGGAACACAAATCCTCAAACTTCAAATCCCATGACCTTTTGCTATTCAATAGCTATTTGTAGAATAAAAAGAGCAAGGGAGAAAATAGATAGGATTTTTTCAATCACTTTGGCTATTTGCACCAAACAAATGGCCTCAAGTTTAATTCAGAAATTGAAGTGGTAATGAATAAGTCCCTCCAGAGGAAGAAGTTTACATTTGTGGGCTTCCCAATTGTGCAGAAAGTGATCATTTTTTACTACCTGAAGAGCCAGCTTGCACTTAGTTTAAAGAGTTGAGAAATTTTGAAAAGGGAATTAAAGTTTATGGAAAGGATTGAAGAGCATTCTTCTTTGTCTCTCCTCAACCACTCTAATAATATTTCATGAACCAAAAATTGAAAGTCACATCATTCATACCCAGTCAACTCACTTCCTTCCCTCTTCCCCAATAACTGAGCTTTCTTTAGGTTGTGGTGCCAAAACATGTCCTTTCCATTCTAGCATATTATCTCTTCTCAAAGCCAATCCAGTTTAAGAGAAGTAGTATATCCTATGGCATCCATGACCTCTCAATGCAGCTCCCAAAGAGAATTAATGTTGTAACTAATACCATATTTATGAATTGCCTTCAAGGAGTTTTTAAAAGTGGGATGTACAATTCATTTTTCCTCAGGTATTTTCAGGATATGAGTATCATACAGTTCATAGTTATTGCATTCCAATTTCAGAAAGCAATTCTTTACATAAAAAATTAAAATGGCTTCCCCAAACTCCTAAATTAAACTGTAGTCTCGAATCTAAACAGCATTGGGTTTGCTTTTATATCATAGTCACAATTTGCTTGTGGAATCAAGATAATATTTTCAGGGAAACGTGTTTTAAGAGTTTCCTTCTGGCATATTTTTCATAGTAGGGGGAAGGGGAAGACATAAAGAGACTCAGAGAGGAATTTACAGTGATATCTAACAGTGAAAGGAAAAAGCACTTTTCATTTTATGTGTCTTCCTGGCATGAAGTTAAAAACATACTAATGCTTTTCTGACACCTCCCTATCAAAACATAGTCTAAACATTACTACACCATTAACAGAGGAAAATATGTGTTAGCAAGCTCCGCAGTGTCTGAAGTTTAAACTCTTCCCATGTAATATCATATTCTTACTGTAAACTAGCCAGAATGTTTTCCAGTAGAAAATAATAATTATGTCTTCAACTGGAAAGAACACTTCATCAAAGTTTTTCTTTACAGAGGAAAGTAAACAGTCTCTCAACCCTTTCTGCCAACCCCACCTCAAAACTTAGATTGCTCTTCCCTGTTTCTCAGATTCAAAGTAGTAAAAGGTTGCATTTACTGCATTGTAGAAATTCCTACATTTCATAGCACTGTTTCCCTCAGAATGAGAATGAAGTTGCATACAAATTATTTAGCTCATCATAATGATGGCTGTGAGAGCCAGTTTCTAGTGATTCTAGCCAGGAATTCTTTTCTTTTTTGGCTCTCCTGTTTAACTCACTTTTTAACCTTAAGAAAATAACAAACTTTCTATGGAGACATTGGGAGGCAATTTTCATAAGTGAAGTTACTATGCTTTTTTTTCTTTTTTCTTTTTTTTCGGTAAGGTATGTTTGCCTTTTCTGCAAAGGTTTGCAATTGGGATTGAGGTGAGGTGAGAGGGGAAAAGCAGTATGTAGATCTAAAATATGGCATAGACTAAGGCAGTGATACTCTTGTCCTGTAAAAGCAACCTGATTCACCCTTGCCAGGGGAACTGTTTTGACTCACATTGATCAACAAAAACTTGACTGAGTGATTAAAGAGTGTCTATGGAGCCAAGGAAAAGTATAATTAAAAGAGGGAATTTCCCTGGTTCTTCCTCTCTATAAATATCTCCACTATCTAATGGTCCAGCCCCTTAGGATCATGGGTCTTAATCCATTGTCCATTTATAATTTTTTAAACCCTCTGTTCTCCTGCCACCTCTAGAAGGGAGACTATTGTTTGAGCCTGGCCTATAGTTGCTTGGAATTTTAGTTCAAAGGGAAATCCTGCTTCATTTACTTTGGCCTCCTCCCCTCACAAACAAAATGGCATCTCTTATCAGAGCTATATGAGTCCAGTCATGTCAGTTCTTTTCCTTAATCACTTTAAATAATCATTCTTTAAGGGTCAGCTAGATGGTGTAGTGGATAAAGCACCAGCCCTGGAGTCAGGAGAACCTGGGTTCAAATCTGGTCTCAGACACTTAATAATTACCTAGCTGTGTGGCCTTGGGCAAGCCACTTAACCCCATTTGCCTTGCAAAAATCTAAAAAAAAAAAAAAAATCATTCTTTAAACAACCCTCTTTGCCTCTTCACTGCAACACTCCTCTTTTTCCTACCTTTACTCTAGTACAAAGTCCCCAGAAAGTTCCTAAAAAGAGCCAGTGCTAAAGAGAAATTGGGGGAATTTTTCACTTAAATAGAAGGTGATTGTATATGAAATTCTTGTGCTTTGAAGGATATTTACATAACTCTTAAGATGAATAAATGGCCTCAGATTTTCTTTTGGCTATTTATTTTGGTTGTCATTTGTAATCCTATGTGCTACAAAAGAATGAAGATGATCCTTAGTTATCAGCCCAGGTTTTATGAACCCCATTTATTGAATGAACAAGACTGATTAACATTAGTAGCATATTTTTCTCCTGTCATGGATAATGATCCTTGGTTTTACAATTAAACTTTACAATTTTTTATCTCTTGAAAATTTTCTGAATTTAAAAGGACTACATGTATATTATATATTATGGATGATTGAAAGCCCTTATAGTTCATAATCATGATATCCATAAACCCATTTTTCACTCCTTTTCTGTGAGATGGTATAGCAGATGATGAGCCCTTGTGCCAAAGCAGTTACCTTTTTTTTTTGTTCATGTGTCTAGCCACAATCATAATTAAGTTGATTTTTAGATCATCTAGGAAATTCCTTCTCCCTTCTATGTGTTTTCTTTGTGTTCATCAAATTATTTACTTTAATGAACCAAACTTTATTTTAATCACCTTCTCCCATACCTCTAGCATACAATACATAATCATCTCTCAATCTAGACCTAGGAACAAATTCGTTTGCCATTAACAAAAAATTGAAAAACCGAAGTAAAGAAAATCTTTCTTATAGTCCCAAAATCATAGAAGAAAAGGAAATTAATTCAGATTATTAGTTAAATGGGAAACATAATGGTTCACTGGCTTGCCTCCCTTTCTTTCTTTTAAACATTTTTGGAGGATGAAATTCATGTTCTCCTTCCCTGTATACCCTAGAACCTGCAACATTTTTCTCACTGTTGCTGTGACATCTGTTTGTAAGAGTGTAGCTAATCAACTGCAGATTCCTTCCCTGCTAATCTAAGCCTTCAAGCCACTTGAAAAGCTCACTGGTTTAGGGTTTGTTTTGTTGTTGTTTTTTTTTTTAAATAATGAGGAGCCTGGAGCTATTATTCAAGATTATTTTTTTCCCTTTTTTCCTTCCCTTGTGGGGTCATGTGACTTTTTGTGTGTTTTGACCTGTTTTCTTTTTTTTTTAACAAATTGAAATCTTGAATTTTAAAATCTTAAACTTTTGTTGATTTTTGTCCCAAAAGAAATATTAAACAAGTGGGAGAGATAGTCTATAAAAGGTATTTAATTTTAAAAGCAAACTATACATAAAGTTCTTTATGGAAGAAAAATGAGGACTGTTGTGAAGCCCTTGATACGTGAACCTCACTTAAAGGTGAGGTTCCTAATTGTTTTCTTTAGCCAGTAGATGGGTACTTCATAACTTATCTTAGAATGATAAAATTATCTCACCAATCAATTAGTCTATTAACATTTCAAGTAGACTATTTCATTACTTTTCAGTTTGAATCACTAAATTAAAATCCTTAGAAATATCTTGACTTTCCATGAACAGTTTGGCCATTCCAGTTGACATTCTACCTTTGATTCTCCTTTATTATTCCCTTTATTACATTTATTTTTTATTCAGCACATTCTCCAACCTGAAAAAAAAAGTCTAATTTTGAGGCAGGTTTTATAATTTTTAAGTTTAAATGATGAAGACTGTTAGATTTTTTTTCTAAATATAGCTTTAACAGCCATGTGTTTCTAGCTCTATGGGTTGAAGTATATAATAGAAGGGGTGTACTAGGGAAGTTTCATTTTTTTAAAGAGATACCACATGTTTGTGAAGTATTGTCACATTGTGCTTCAGGAAAAGCTGTAAATGGGATCTGGCAGTTCCACTGTTTGCATGGTGCTATTTGGCTCAGCAGTGATAAGCAAGAGACAGGCTGGCTCCTTCAAGGAGTCTTTCAGTAACGTCTAAGCACTCGACAGTTCCGAAACCGCTGGCTGACTTTCCCCTGTGGACCATTCATTTATCAGGAAATGAAATTGGTTACAGGATTTCTCACGTTGCCAAACCTCTCTGACGAAATATAGTTTGTTCCTAAATTCAGGAGTAGCAAGGACACATTAACCCTTTACTGCTACTCATCTCATCATGCTTTGATAATGAATCCTCATATTTTATAGGGTTCTGAGCAATGGAAGAAAAGAGGAAGGATTGCTTCTAAAGAACAACTTTGGGCATTTTTAAAAAATTCAGTCTGATATAACTTTAACTCTTAAAGTTTCAATTGATTTTACTCGTATAGAAACTAAAACTTGTGATACAAAGTGAACCAGTCTGTTGCTAAAATAACCCTGTAATTTTTACCATTGATCATTGTTTAAATGATGCTGAAAGTAAAAGGAACAGAGATGAAGAGCAGAAGCGTGTAGTTGAATAACACAGAAAATGTTTGGGTATGGGAAGGTTAAATTATTACAAAGTATGTAATCTAGTTCATATGTTTAAGGAACGGAACTGGGCTAAATTATCTAAAATATTCTGACATACTGAATCATTTCATTTTGTAAAACAAAATATGACAGGAGAAGCATTTCTGTTATAGATCTCAATGTTCAGTACAATCTGTAGCTGCAAGCTCCTATGTTTAGAATTAACAGGCCCAGAGGTAACCCAGGCTGCATGTGGCAGCTATTAGGAGTGTGGAAGTGGAGGCCGTTAATTGATAGCAGTAGCAACTAGAAACAGCCTTATTTAATTTTCATTAGTTCTCATGACAAGATGCTATAAACAGGATCCTTTGTAATCTTACAATTATTGTTCTTTCCTTTTCATGAATTATGAGATATCTGTGGATTACAATTAAAATACTTAACTGTAGATTTCTTGATTTTTGCAAGAAATTCTTATTCTGTAATGTTGTAGACCTTGTATTTGGGGTTTCTTAGTTCTTAAGGACTAATTCCATTTAAATGTCATGTTTCCTATTTGCTTTAAAAAAAAATTATAATCACAAAGCCAACCATTAGCCTGTGACAGCCAGTGGCCTTGCTCAGAATCTGAACTCTGAAGAGATGAACTGGTCTCATAACAGGTAGATGAATAAATTGTTTCCACCATTCATCACTGGGAGATAAGCTTTTTTGATTTTCAATTGCATTTGAAGAATTGGGTCTGTGATTTTCATTGTGTCCCAGAATGTTACACAGATTGAAGTGGGTAGCTGTTTTCTGTTGGGGTGCTCTCATTTTCTTCCATTCACTTTTAGTATATGTCTAGCAAAAAAACCCACATTCCTGGAAGTGAAATCAGGGTCTTTAAAAAAATGATCATGAGAAATATACCACTAATGAAGGTTTTCAAACAGACTGCATTATCCTTTTTTTTTGCAACAAATATTTCCATTAAGTAAATATAGGTCTTATCAAGACCAAGCATTCAGCATTCTTCCTGTTATTAGACATGAAAAATAATAGTTCATAGGTGCTCTAAAAGATATGCCTTCATATCCATTGTCCTGCTTCCCAACCCTGACCTACATGGCATATGAAAATGAAGTCTGCAGACTTGAATGCCAGCCCTCTGCATATATTTCCCCCCTATTTCACCATACACTGTGGCATGATTAACAGTCCTATTAAAAAAAAAATTCAACAAATACAATATTGTGGGTGTTGAATATCAGAACACAATGGGTTATGTTAGGAAAAAGTATGAGCTCTCAATCCACTTTATTTACAGTGTTCCCATTGCCCTTGGACATCTGAACATTGTAAATTATTTTAGCATTTTAACAAAATCTAGCAGCTAAAAATCCACATTTTTTTTAAAAAACTAGATATTTGCAAGCTAGATTTCTTTTCCATTCATTCAGCAAGTATTCAGGGATATTTGCTAGATGCTGAATGGTGAGATTTAATGATCCTTTCCATTTTGAAGGTGATAACTTCCAAAATACTTTACCAAAACATCCTTCCTCCATTTCACTTCAAATTTTGCTCATAGGTAACTTTAAGAGAGCTGGCATCTTGACACATGATGAGAGTTAGGATTGAATGGCCAGCCAGTGATAGAGAGGACTTTGAAGTACCTTAACTTATACCCATGAGGAAATAGTAAATCATTACCTTTGCGTCACATAACCAGCACCCTAAAGCCCACAAATTACAATATTTCATACTAGTTTTTTAAGATATCCTCTGGCAGAACTGAGACAGTAGTTTAATTTTAGCCTATTAGATTTTTCCCTAAAGATTCAGAACATTATGGATAGTTCCATATTTGGCCAAGGAATGTCTTTCCTTAATAAATGACAAGTATAATAATATAATAATAGTATATAATATTCCAGAACACAACCAAGAGGGAGAAAGGAAGCAAAAATAGTCCTCTCAACATCCAGAATATATGTCACAAAAATCAATTCAATAAAACTCATGTACTTTATTGTAGAACATCCCTTAGCATTCCCCTCAGTTCTTAATTACTCGTTTTATGCACAGTCCTCATAAGTTCTAATAAACTTGTTCTTCTAACATCTTTAAACAGATTAAAAGAAGTAAAAAAGTTTCTGCCTATAGCAAAGCATACTAAAGTCAGAAAGACATGATAGATGATTGTCTGATAGAGAGGGAAGAGACCAAAATAAATCTATAAAAGGCAAACCCCTCCAAATAAAAACATCTCAACAGTCTGAGATAATTTGGAATAGGGGAAAACAAAATTCTGCCCATTTAAATAGACTGAGGACATCACAAGATAGTGTATGTTCTGTTAAGAAAGTAAGAAAGTTTATAATGCATTTGAAAAGATCTCACCTAAAATTATTAAAATGAAACAAAAAATTTGGGTTTAAAAATAAAAGGTTTCTGGCTGAACTCAAAAAGCTATATAGAGCAATTAATTTCTCTGGTTCTGGATAGTTGAGGTTTAATTGGAATAGTAATGTTATTTATCATGCAACCACTTAATAGACACTGTTATGTATACATGACTGTTGGAACTCCTGCTTTCCCAGTCTTCGTGAAGCTTATGGTTCAAAAAAGACAAAAGAACCAAAATAAATAAATATACACACATACATACAAACACATAAATACTTAGCATGGAAATTAGCAGTCAGGGCAGCTAGGTGGCACAATGGATAGAGCCCGGCCCTGGAGTCAGGAGTACCTGAGTTCAAATCCAGCCTCAGACACTTAATGATTACCTAGCTATGTGACCCTGGGCAAGCCACTTAACCCCATTTGCCTTGCAAAATCCTAAATAAAAAAAAAAATTAGCAGTCATATTTGGAGTTTTTGACAAACCTCACTTTTATAGATAGATCATTTCAGTTTGGTATTTATCATATATGTTAATTAGATACTAATTCAATTACTCTTTCCCCCCCCATAAAAATCATTTAGCACTGTTTATAGAGGTTTTCTTTTGTCCCCTAGCCACATGTTTTGCACATTTAATTTTCCAAAGTGAGTTTATAACTATCTTAAAACAAACACTAAATAGAAGTTCATATTCACACACCAACACAAGATTTATCTTCAAACTAAGCTTCCAATTGCATAGGTGAATACTCAAGATACTAAAATGGATCTGTCCTCTGATCATTTGGGACAGTCCTTTCAATCATCCAAACCCCAACCTGTGCAAATGCACTATGCTCCCTTACATTCACCTCAAGAGGTTTACCCAATGTGATTGAGACTTCCTTTATTTTCTCTTGACATAAAAATTATGTTAGTATCATTTTTATAATATCTGTGGACACATGCTCACAATTGGAACTAATGAACAGTCTCAATTTAGTCCAATTCTCTGACACTCAGTTTGGATGATAATAGTATGGCTTGTGTATATAGGGACTTTTACTTTTTCATCAAATATATCATTTCATCGTATGGAGCCAGAATGGGAGAATCGGTCCTAGTAATTCAATTTTATAACTTACTAAGCACCTACTATCTGTATTATGCTAGATGCTTAACATACAAAGATGAAAAATGAGATAGACTCTCAAAAAAGCTTTCAGACAAGTAAGGGGATAAAGGTTGAATGTAGATAAGCAAAACATAAGGCAGAAGAATGTGAGAAATGCCTAAGAAAACTTGTGAAACAAAGATGAGATATTGACTTGGCAGGGAAGAATCCCTTTTGACTGGGGGAACTAAGTCAGGCATTGTAGAGGAGGTAGCATCTGAGCTATTCCCTGGAAAGAGGATTTCCATAGGTGATGTAGAAGGAGGCTATTCTAGGCAGGATAATTAGAGTACACAATTCACAAATGGATCAGAGTGCTTGACAAGATCAAATGATGAGTAGCTCAGTTTGGCTGAAACACTGAATGCATAAGAATCATGTAAAATAAAATAAACTGATTGTGGGGTCCATGGATACAATTGAGGGGGATTTTTTTGTTGTTTTGAGGCACAGTGGGGTTAGGTGGCTTGCCCAAGGCCACACAACTAGGTAATCATCAAGTGTCTGAGGTCGGATTTGAACTCAGATACTCCTGACTCCAGGGCCAGTGCTCTATCACTGCGCCACCTAGCCACCCATATTAAGGGGATTTTTGTAAAGGTACAAATGGAGTAGATGACCTCTGAAGTCCCTTCCTATTCCGAGGGACTGTGAGTCTGTAAATGACTGAATAAGAAGTTTGGATTTCATTTGGTAGACAGGGAGGAGCCACTGAAAGATTTCTAAAGGAAAGGATGCAAACAAATCTGCACATTAGGAGATTATTTTTTAGTGGTGTGAAGTATGGTTTAAGGCTTGGAGAGATTGGAAGCAATAAGGAAACTACTATGATTGTCTAGATCAGAAATAAGGGGTTTGAATTAAAAGGGGCCCGGGGAAGGGGAGTCCATGGAAGGACTCTGGGAGTGGAAAGGAAGAAAGGGAAAAAATAAAAGCTATTAAAGAGATAAAACTCAGCAACTGATGAGCTAGCTCTCAGGGAAGTAAGGAAGAGGGAGGAGTTGAAGATGACTCAGGTTTTGAGTCAAGATTACTGAAGCAATGATTATATTTATCAGCAGAGTCAGGAAAATTAGGAAGAATAGCAGATGGAGAGAAAGATTTTAGTCTAATTTGAAGCCTGTTGTATTTAAGACAGTTTAGAAGGAAGAGACCTTAAAGATCATTCTCCAAGTCATACTATTCATTTCATTGCTAAAGAAGTTGAGGCCCAGAGAGATTAAATCATTTGCTCAAGATAGCACAGTCAGTAAGGAATAAGTGGCTTCCAACTCCATATTCATTGTTCATATAACTGTGCTATCCTCAATGCAGGAAAAACCAATTAATTTATACTTTTATTATCAAATTTAATTATTGGAATTAACAACTTCTATCTCTAATACTATAATTAGTGTCTGTCAGTAATTGATAACACTTGATTCTCATGAGTTTTGGGGAATTTCACCTTTTGCAGTTAAAGAAAAAAAATTGAGTTCAGTAATTGTTTATCCATTCCTGTGTTTAATTGAACTGTAGGTTACATTATATCCCTTTTCCCCCCAACTTTCTTATATGCATATTAAGGAAAACTGATGACATGTATATTTCATTCTGGTAGCCAGTATCTAGTGGTATAATGAAATCCGTAGTATTTGTAGTTCTGAGAAGTCTTGGCACTCCCTTGCATGTTTAGTTAAATTGCTATTTAAGTCAATCCATGGCAATTTTTTCTTTTCTTTTTTGTTAGTTTCTTCAGACAAAGTGACAAAGTGAAGTAGGAGGAACACTAAGTCCGTCCTTCCTCAAATCTCTAATGTATTTTCCATGTTTCCATTAGGGTTAAAAAGTAATAATAGCAATTTATAGTTACATGGTGCTTTCTTAACAACCCTAGTGAGATTGAGCAATTATCCTCATTTTTATAGATGAGGGATAGAAGCCCAAAGAGAAAAAGTGTGAGTGACATGAGCTGTCATGGTTTTGCTTTTTTTCACTGTACCACATGTCTCTGCATTCACAGTGGTACAATAACTTTTTAATCATAAGAGCATAACTTAGAACTCAGAGGGACCCGATCTAATTCAAATTACAAAATAATAAAATAGAACCAGAAAGATGAGGTCACTTACCCAGAGTCATAGGTAGGGAGTGAATGGCAGAGCTAGAATTGAAACTTGAGTCTCTGACTTTTTCCCCTTCATCCTTGTTTCAAACATCACACATACCATACTGGAGAATTACATGTGATTCCAGGGCCTCCAGAAGTTTACCCTATGACCTATTTAAGATTATCCCCTCCTCATCCATAAAGCATTTCTTCATTCTTCCATCTTAAAGTGGTCTCTCCTTTTTCTGTGCCTGAAATAAATATTGTATGAATAATTATTGAAAGAGTAACAGAAAAACAGGTAATTAAGTACTATCAAAATAAAAGTTCATAAAAAAAACATTCCTAAAGAAAATTTATAAAAATTAGAACAAAACTTAAGTCTAGGTCATCATCTTCTACCCTAATATGTACCAAATAAGTATTCAACTTAGATATAAAAAGCCACATTGTTTTTCTTCAATGGGAGGGAAATGGTTAGAAGTATCTTTTATAGTATTGCTCTAGAGAGAATTCTAGGGACAGAGGAAAACATATAAAACAAAATGGATCATTTAAATTTCATAAAATTGAAAGGTTTTTGCAAGAACAAAATTAATGCAACTAGATTTTTTTTACAAAAGTGAAATTCTGGTGTTTCATCTCCAAAAAGAGTTCAATATTAAGGATTTATAAGGAACACACATATAAGACCAAAAGTCATGATTAGGTGGGCAAAGGAGAGGAATAAATATTTTTCAAAAGAATTTTCAAACTATTAGCAGTCATATGAAGGAATGCTCTAAATCACTAATGATAAGAGAAACACAAACCAAATCAACCCTGAAGTTTTTACCTTATACCCAACAAACTGACGAGATGACAGAAAATAGAAATGGTCAATATTGGGAGAGACAGAAACTAAGTGGTTCAACTGTTGTGGGGAGCAATTTTGAATTTTGCTTTTTTTAAAAAATGACTAAAATGCCTCATGTTAAAAGTATTAGAAATTTGAATGATGTGGATTTCTTTGAAACATGAATTCTTATCATCTGAGATTCCCCTTGCTTCCACCCTTCCATGTCCCACATAAAAAGCACCTTATTTTGTCTTTTTTTAAATTTTTTTAAATAGAATTACAAATATTACCCATAATATCAAGAGGGAGAGAACATGAATAAGAAGTTAGCAATTAATATTTGAAAAGGAATGTGTGGAAAAGAAAAGATAAAACAAGACTTCTGTTTTTAGTAAACTGTACATATATTACAGACTAGTTTTATGACTGTATTTCAGTGATATGCTGGAAAAAGTATTATATTTTTTCAAATAATATCTTTCCTCCCGCACCCAATTACATGTAAAAACAATTTTTGGCAATTTTTTTAAATTTTAAGTTTCAACTTCTATCTCAATTTCATTTCCATCCCTTCTCCCTGAGACATTAAGCAATCTGATATAGGTTATGCATGTGCAATCATGTACAACATGAAAAAAATCATCTTAAAATTACTAAGATAGAAAAAATTTTATGCAGCACTGTATGGTTTGTGTTTTAACTCCATCAGTCTGCCTAGTCTGGCATTGATTTGTCTAACTTGTACACTATTTTCAACAAACCTTAAACTCTTCAGTACTTTCAAACAAAAACATATCCAATTTTATATGATACAGGTCAACAAGATTAAGAAAAGACTCATTTTCCACGGATATATACATATATATATATATATATATATATATATATATATATATATATATATATATATATATATAGACATGCAACACAAACCCCCCCAGTGGTGTGGTACCTGTTTTGTTATATTTCAATATTTGGTCATAATTTGACTTAAATTAATAGCTACCAGAAATCATTATAAGATTTATATAGAGAGAATATGAGAAGTAAAATTGTGTTTACAGGTAAAGAGACCAGAGAAGCTGAAACAGAAATTATTTGAGTTTTCATCATTGCAGAAAGTCTTCCTAAAAAATTTAAAGTAAATTGATTTCACTTTTACACAGACAAAATCACTGTAACCAAGATCAAAAGAGATATAGTAAACTGGGAAAAATTCTTTACAACTAGTATTTCTGACAAAGGACTCATTTTCTAAAATATACAGAGAACTGAGTCAAATTTAAAAAAATAAACCATTCCAAATGGTCAAAGGATATGCAAAGGCAATTTACAGATGAGGAGATCAAAGTGATCCATAGTAATATGAAAAATTGCTCTAAATCATTACTTATTAGAGAAATGCAAATTAAAGCATCTCTGAGGTACCACCTTACACCTCTCAGACTGGCCAATATGACCAGAAAGGACAACGATCATTGTTGGAAGGGTTGTGGGAAATCTGGGACACTTAATATATTGTTGGTGGAGCTGTGAATTCATCTAACCTTTCTGGAGAGCAGTATAGAACTATGCCCAAAGGGCAACAAAAATGTGCATACCCTTTGATACAGCAATACCACTACTAGGCCTATACCCTGAAGAGATGATGAAAAGGGGTAAAGACATCACTTGTACAAAATTATTCATAGCAGCCCTGTTTGTGGTGGCAAAGAATTAGGAATTAATTCAACTGGGGAATGGCTTAGCAAACTGTGGTGTGTGGAACTCTATTGTTCTATTAGAAGCCAGGAGGGATGGGAATTCAGGGAAGCCTGGAGGGATTTGCATGAACTGATGCTGAGTTAGATGAGCAGAACCAGAAAAACATTGTACCCCCTAACACCAACATGGGGGTGATGATCAACCTTGATAGACTTGCCCATTCCATCAGTGCAACAATTAGGGACAATTTGGGGCTCTCTGCAATGGAAAATACCATTTGTATCCAGGCAAAGAACTGAGGAGTTTGAACAAAGACCAAGGACTATTACCTTTAATTTAGGGGGGGGGGACCCTGGTATCTTATTGTCTGATCTTGCTATGTCTTATACTTTATGCTTCATCCCTAAAGGATATGATTTCTCTCTCATCACATTCAATTTGGATCAATGTATGCCATGGAAACAATATCAAGACTGGCAAATTGCCTTCTGTGAGGGAAGGGAAGTAAAAGTAAGAGGAAAAATTGTAAAGCTCAAAATAAATAAAATCTTTAAAAAGAAAAAAAAGTGAACTTTGTGCATCTGAAAATTTATTCAAATTTTGACCCAGTATCCAATTTATTAATCAACTTTAATTGTACTTTTTAACTTAGGATTTTAAATATTTGTTTGGATTCTTCATAATATAACGGCATAACAAAGGCTAAAAATTTCTTTGCATCTATTGTCAGAGTTTTTTCTTTTATGATTTTAAATTTTAAGTAGGATTTGAAAGCAAACTGACCCTAATTTCTACATCAATTCTCAGAATGAAGATTACAAAATAATATGCTGGTTTTACCTCCTCTATGTTGTCCTTACATTTGGAAATACAAAGAGAAAATTCACTTTAAAAATTATTTGATTTGCATATTTATTTTCATAAACATTTTGTTTTCATGCAATAAATAGCTTGTCCAAGGCTAATTTTTCTGTAATTTGCATCTCATTCCTCAAAGTAAAAATGCCTTGTGAAGGATTCCAATTAATCAATGCAGCATGAGGCTAGGTAAAGAATGATAGGTTTGGAATTACACTTGGAATTCAAATTCCAGCTCTATCTTTTTTATTTTATTTTATTTTATTTTATTTTATTTTTTTAGGTTTTTGCAAGGCAAATGGGGTTAAGTGGCTTGCCCAAGGCCACACAGCTAGGTAATTATTAAGTGTCTGAAACCAGATTTGAACCCAGGTACTCCTGACTTCAAGGCCAGTGCTTTATCCACTACACCACCTAGCCACCCCCAGCTCTATCTTTTTTAACCCTTGAGACTTTGTGAAATTCATGTCATCATCCTGAGCCTCAGCTTCCTCATCTATAAAATATGAAAGTCTGTGCCCCAGTCATCTTCTCATTTTTCCTCTACTTAGTAGAACAATAAGAACTGAATACATGATAGATTAGAAGAATGTAGGCAAAGCCTATTTTGGTTTTGGTTTTGTGAACCTAGCTAGTATAGTCCAGCATGCAAGTTATAAATATTTATTAAACAATAAATACTCAACAGTGAGCAAATCTTACAACATGGGACAACCCTTCTTTTCTTTGTTACCTGAAGGAGCAAACTGACTAAGTTCATACTATTTTTTGAAAGATTTTTATTTATTTTGAGTTTTACAATTTTTCCCCCTTTTTGTTTCTCCCCCCCACCCCCCATAGAAGGCATTCTGTTAGTCTTTACATTGTTTCCATGGTATACATTGATCTAAGTTGAATGTGATGAGAGAAATCATATCCTTAAGGAAGAAAAATAAAGTATAAGAGAAAGCAAAATTACATAAGAACATTTTTTTTTCCTAAATTGAAGGTAATAGTCTTTGGTCTTTGTGTTCAAAGTCCACAATTCTTTCTCTGGATACAGATGGTATTCTCCATTGCAGACAGCCCCAAATTGTCCCTGATTGTTGCACTGATGGAATGAATTGCAAGTCCATTAAGGTTGATCATCACCCCCATGTTGCTGTTAGGGTGTACAGTGTTTTTTTGGTTCTGCTCATCTCACTCAGCATAAGTTCATGCAAATCCCTCCAGGCTTCCCTGAATTCCCATCCCTCCTGGTTTCTAATAGAACAATGGTGTTACATGACATACACATATCACAGTTTAAACCATTCCCCAATTTAAGGACATTTACTTAATTTCCAATTCTTTGCCACCACAAACAGGGCTGCTATGAATATTTTTGTACAAGTGATGTTTTTTACCCTTTTTCCTCATCTCTTCAGGGTATAGACCCAGTAGTGGTATTGCTGGGTCAAAGGGTATGCACATTTTTGTTGTCCTTTAGACATAATTCCAAATTGCTTTCCAATAAGGTTGGATGAGTTCACAACTCCACCAACAATGTATTAGTGTCCCAGATTTCCCATATCCCTTCCAACATTAATCATTGTCCTTTCTGGTCATATTGGCCAGTCTGAGACGTGTGAGGTGGTACCTCAGAGATGCTTTAATTTGCATTTCTCTAATAAGTAATGATTTAGAACAATTTTTCATATGACTATGGATCACTTTTATTTCCTCAGCTGTAAATTGCTTTGCATAGCCTTTGATCATTTGTCAATTGGAGGATGGCTTGTTTTTTTGAAAATTTGACTCAGTTCTCTTTATATTTCAGAAATGAGTCCTTTGTCAGAAATACTAGTTGCAAAAATTGTTTCCCAATTTACTACATTTCTTTTGATCTTGGTTACAGTGTTTTTTTATCTTTGCAAAAGCTTTTTAATTTAATGTAATCACAATTATCTAGTTTGTTTTTAATCATGTTCTCCATCTCTTCCTTGGGCATAAACTACTTCCCTTTCCATAGATCTAACAGGTAAACTACTCCTTGTTCTTCAAGTTTGTTTATAATATTGTTTTTTTATGTCTAAATACTGTGTCCATTTTGAGCTTATCTTGGTGTAGGGTGTGAAGTGTTGGTCTAATCTATGTTTCTTCCATGCTAATTTCCAATTTTCCCAAAAGTTTTTATTACAGAGAGAGTTTGTATCCCAGTAGCTGGACTCTTTGGGTTTATCAAACAATAGATTACTATAATCATTTCCTGCTTTTGCACCTAATCTATTCCACTGGTCCACCACTCTGTTTCTTAGCCAGTACCAGACAGTTTTGATGACTGTTGCTTTATAATTTTAGATCTGGTAAGGCTAAACCACCTTCTTTTGCACTTTTTTTCATTGGACTTCATACTTTCTAAGTAGGACTTGTTAGCCCTAGAACATTGTTTTCCTTTCCAAAAAGTTAAGAACTGGTACAGATGCCAATAATGCATACAGCCATTGGTGTATATTTTTTGAGTACTGGATACATCGGAAGTTGAAACTTTGTTTTTTATGCCAACCCTATACAGTACAAGGCCAATTCATTTTACATTTTGCATTTTAATGAGTAGTTGGTCATCCTCAACCACAAGGCTCATCATTTATTGACATTTTATCATTATTTCAAGGGAACTGAATGAATGTATGCATTTCCCAGTCCTCAAAGATTACAGAGCCAAAGGTCTAGAGGCTGATTAAGGGCATTCTTGGCATGACCTGAACCAAACATAGTTAAGAAACTACTTCCTAGGTTTTCTGATCAAAAAAGTTAACAATTGGTGACAGTCTGTTTCTTTTTCTAGGTCATTGTTAACATTTTCTAATACTAGGTTGGGAAACTAAGATTGAAATGTTCAAATTTAAGTAAAACATCTTCCTTTGAAATTATGCAAACTTTTTTCCAGGCTTTTTTTCTAATTCTTTTGCATTTTAAGAAGTGGGGGCAAGAGAACTGTAAATGTGGGAAGTCATCCAGGCAACATGTTTAATCTGGAGACAGGAAGATAATCAGAACTGACAGCTGCTCTCAACAGCAACTATTACTGAAATGAACATAAAGGTAGTATGAAGTCAGCTAAACAGTCCCAGAGGCCAGCCAGCTGGAGGAAGCATATCAGAAAGATGGAGACCTAATAGACTGGAGTCAGTAGGAGGAAGAGAGAATAGAACAAGACCATTAGTACTCATTTATTGGTGGAAAAGGAAAAAATGAAATAAATGGACACTCATCTTCATGAGCTTGACAATCAATAACTGAGATTTCTACCCTGATATACTTCAAAAATTGACATGTTATGTCAATACTATAATTTTCCTGTTAAGACTGTCTTATGCGTATTCATATATATTTCCTTGATCTCTTCCCTCACTCTCTACCATAATGAAACTGTTGCCATAGAGATTTCACAGCCTTGGTCACTTTGTCCATCAGTAAATAACTAAAGTCTTAATAATTTTAAAAATATTTATTAAGCACCTGCTAGGTGTGAAGAGCTATGTAGAAATACAAAGACAGAAACAAACAATCTTTTGTTTTAAGGAGCTTACAGCCTACCTGGAACAGATAACATATATGCAAAATAGATATGGGATTATTTTGAGAAGTAGGCACTTGCATCTAGAGGAATAAAGAATATCTTCATGTAAAAGGTAGCACTTGAAATTTGCCCTAGAAATTGTGGAAATAGGCAAGATTTTGTGAGATCAGGAGCACAGTGCCTATTCTCAATTAAAGGGCAATCCAGAAGAGAGGTATCTTCATTAAGAATTACTCTCAGGGGGGCGGCTAGGTGACGCAGTGGATAGAGTACCAGCCCTGGAGTCAGGAGTACCTGAATTCAAATCCAGCCTCAGACACTTAATAATTACCTAGCTGAGTGGCCTTGGGCAAGCCACTTTAACCCCATTCATTGCCTTGCAAAAACTTTAAAAAAAAAATTACTCTCAGGGAAGTTAGTTGGCACAATGGATAGAGCACTGGCCCTGGAGTCAGGAGGATCTAATTACTTAGTTGTGTGACCTTGGGCAAGTCACTTAACCCCATTGACTTACCCAAAAAAAAGAATTACTTTCAATATATATAAAAACCAGTGTCATAAGGTTTTGTGAAGAAAAAAAAGGGATATGCCAGTCAATAATTGCTGCTGTTTCCCCAGGTACCTTAGTTTGGGGTACCATGATCAATATCTTTTTCCCCCTATTCTTTTGTTATCTTCCTGTCTTTTAGAATTTTGAAATTATCGTCAAAATTCATTTACCTCCAACATAAATTTGTTCTGATCTGATATATTTGATCAGATATAACTTTTTCCCCCCAATCCCTTCCCTTATAAGTATAATTTCTACTTTCTCTTATAACTAGGTGTTAAGATATTAACATTCAAATGTGGTAGTTCCCCTGGGATAAATTTTGAGATTAGATTGCTATAGAAAACTTCTTTCATTGTTGTTTCAATTCAACCAACCTTTATTAAGCATTATATGCAAGGCATTCCATTAGGTACTATATACAGATAAGCAATTCAAGGAGTGAAATAGTACTTATAACTGGAAGAATTAACTTTATGTAGAAAGTGACCTTCCCAGTTGGACACTACTCTCTACTGGTCTCACTCCTGGGGGGTCACATCCCATTTCTTCTATTAGGTATCATGGCTGTGCTGCTCCTCCCTGATTGTAGGAACTCTTTTACATGTCACTCTATGGGTCTCCTGAGATATACTGGATATTATTTTCTGCACTTCATTTCCTCAGGAGGACCTTTGGCTCTCTTCTGCCAGAATGCTATGACTATAAAGCCTCTCCTCAATAAGTGCAAGTGTAATTGTTGAATCACAGCCAGCTAAGAAGCAGCTTACTTAAGAAGCAAAGTACTTCCTGCCTCTGTGCATAGTTGTCAACAGCTCTGACTTTTTTTTTTAAGATTTTTCAAGGCAATGGGGTTAAGTGGCTTGCCCAAGGCCACATGGCTAGGTAATTATTAAGTGTCTGAGGTTGGATTTGAACCCAGGTACTCCTGACTCCAAGGCCGGTACTCTATTCACTGTACCACCTAGCCGCCCCCAACAGCTCTGACTTTAAGCTGTAGTTTCACCCTGAGAAAACTTTGCTCTTGCCCTATATTCTTCCTCCAATAAAGAGTGTATAGTCCCAAGAAATCTCATAGAGTCAGTCAGTCAACATACACTGGCTGTGTGCCAAGCACTGGACATACAGGTGCCAGCAGAAGGGCAGTCCATGTCCTCCAGGAATTACATTCTAAAAGTGAAGGAGACTGAACTGCGTGGGGGAAAGGAGCCTAGAGCATGGTTGCATGATAGGGAAACCCAGAGGGCAGCCTTAAGAGAAACAAGACAGGGCTGACCCGGGGCCCTACTCAGAAAGAAAGAGAGGCTGCAGGGGCGGAAGGGTCGTCCAGGACATTAAAGTTTCCAGGATTAAAAAGTTTTTTGAGGGCATGGCAGAGAAAGTCCAGGTTGCAGCCTGAAGGAGGATGAAGGGCACACTTGAGCAATTGTGAACACAGGGCCTAAGTAACATAAATGAACAAATTCTATCCTACTACATAATGCAGTCCATATATTTAATATACAATTGTGAACTACATAAAACTAGCTTTAATGTCTATGATAATTTATAGCACAAAAATGTACAGTAACCAAATATGTTTGAACAGCAACCAAATACATACTTCCTATGCCCAAGCATATTATCCAGATCTGATAGTCTTTCTGCAAGAGCTCTAGTAACCGGGTTCTTTTTAGAATCCACATAGCTGACTCTCCATTATTCCTCCCTTCCTCACCATAGAAGTCAAATAACTCACCAATAAATTGCAGTCTGTTTAACTTTTTAGTACTAGCTTGCTAGTACTTATATTCAAGTAGGCAGTATGAGCTGTAGCCCTTTCCTTAAGACATATCTTGCAAAAATCTTGTAATTCTTGTGAATCTACACCATCATTTGGAACCAGTAAAATCTTTTCCTTACTAGCTGGTATTTTCTGATCTAAATGGCCAAAATCATCAGTAGTGTTTTCATAACCATAGAACAAAATGCATTGAAAAGCATCGATAGCTTCCTGTAACTATATACAAGATGAATTATGGCACATCACTCCATTGTCTAGCTCCAGCTTCCATTGTTGTTTCAACAGGAAGCTACCATTTATAGTTTTTCCCCCCATCATGGTTCCCCACCCCTTTTATTCCATTTCTTCTTTTACAACATGACTAATATGGAAATATGTTTGACATGGTTATACACGTGTGACCTATATCAAGTTGCAAGGAGGAGAGATGGAAGAAAGGGAAGAAGAAAAATGTGGAACTCAAAACCTTACCAAAAAACGAATGTTGAAAACTGCCTTTGCATATAGTTGGAAAAATAGATAAACAAATTTATTAAAAAACAAAATATAACCCAACAGTAAGGCGCCCTTTAAGGAACAAAGCTTGAGTTCCCAAAGGTCAAAAGTTTCTTGGCCTGCATTGTTTCTCATATCTGTTTATGACATGCACTCTTAACCAATATTCCAAAGAGGAGACAAAACAATTGGTTTAATGCAATAAAGTTAACAAACTTGATGGCACATTCTCAGACTCAGATTGCATTTCCTTGTGACAGGGTTCACCGATTACTCTTTCCATGGATATCATCCAACTAGCTTGTGGGACAGGACCTCTGTATTTGGTTTTGTCTTCCCAGGATGATTTTGCACACTGGACTTTTCATTTATTGCTGCTATCTGTCTGGCAGACAACATCCAATAGTGCTATTTAAAAATGTCAGTGAATTATACTCTATTAAAACCAAAAATTAAGGGGCAGCTAGGTGGCACAGTGGATAAAGCACCGGCCCTGGAGTCAGGAGTACCTGGGTTCAAATCCAGTCTCAGACACTTGATAATTACCTAGCTGTGTGGCCTTGGGCAAGCCACTTAACCCCATTTGCCTTGCAAAAACCTAAAAAAAAAAAAAAACCTAAAATTAAGTTCCAGACATAAAACTTATCAGTGAAAACTGACTTCTCAGCCAAGAACTACAATTTATATATGGAATACTGCATCTCATCATCAATAAATTATCAAATTGAAATGCAATACATTTCTAGTAACCATATTTCTCATTCCCTTGATCACTCTATAAGCAACTTCTCCAGCCTTAACCCAAAATTGTAGATCTTCTCTGCCTCCTGTGAGGCAATCAAGAACTTCATATTGATGACATCAGTTGCTTTTTTGTACTATAAGAAATTAAATGTCTAGCACCTGGACAAATATATCCTCAAAATGTGACTTTTTCAATGTGTGTACATCATAAGCAGATTCACTGAAACTCTCCCAATAATTTCATGTATCCCTCTTTCTCAATTTCATACCACCTCTGAATCACATGTTGTTACATGTCCAGATAGGACTAAGAGTATTCTACATTTGTTGAATGAGGTTGCCCAGTGAAAAAGTACTGTGGTGTACTTTCTGTATTAAGTATCCTACAATAAATAGCCTATATATCCCATTCTTAGCCATCACTGTTACATCTGAATTAATTGTTCCATGTACCATGGTTTGATGAAATTAATCATGAGATGCTCCAGGTGATGCCATCTAGTAATAAACTTCTCATTTAATCTTCACTCCTACTCACTTAGAAGGTTTCAACTTTTAAAGTTCTGGCCATCATCATCATAAGAGTTTTCATAAATTATTCCCAAATTGTTTCATTATCAGTTGCCCCTTTGGAAATGCTAGAAAGAATCATTTCAAGCAACATATATATAATATCACATTACTCCTCTTCACATATTCTAGAATACAGTCAAATCAGCCTCCTTATTGTTTCTCTGACACAAGACTTCCGTTTCCCATGTTCATGTCTTTGCACTTGGCTATGGCCATTTCTGAAATTCTCTCCCTCCTCATCTCTGCCTCTTAACATCCTTAATTCCTTTCAAGATTCAATAAGATCTCCTTTCCGAATGAAGCCTTTAGCTCCCTCCCCAAGCTGCTACTGCTCTAAGTCCCCAAATAGCCTTGTATCTCTTTTGAAAATATGTATACATTGTCTCTCCTTGTGACATATTAGCTCCTGGAGAATAGGAACTCTTTCCCTTTTGTCTCTGTATCCTAATTGTCTAACAAAGTACTTGGTGCATAGTAGATATTTAATGAATGTTTGTTGATTGCTTAATGGTTTTCTGTCCTTGTATTCCTTGGCCCACACTTTAGATTTCTGCAGTTTGTTTTTAGTCCAATGATAGAACCCACACAATGTCATCACCAGCACAGTTAACAGTTACTCCCACAAACACTAGTCCTTGGAACAGGTCAGTTCCAATGAAAGAACTCCAAGCCTGTCATACCTAAATATCCATGCCACACTAAACCTGATGATACTCAGTCACAATGTTCCCAACAATTCAACAGTGTTGATAAACAAAACACTTCAATGCATTTTATACAAATTAGCACAATAATGATTTTACAATAGCTAGACTGATCTAAAATATGTGTGACATACACACATCAGGAAACTCTGTTGTCCAATCACAGGCTAAAGAAAAAGAAAAAAATTCCCCACATAATTCCTGCAATAAATTAGGGCATCTAAAATGGATATCTCAAATGAACCCAAAAAATGTAATCCTTATGATATCCCCCCAGAAAAGCTATCATAGGTTCAAAGACTTTATAGGTTCACTACTTTCACTCAACCCCATAGATCACTAGCCTCTCCCAGACTGTTGATTTTTACTAATTAGCATGAGGATATAATTGCTTCTAAGCAAAAGCATTTAATGAAGTAATAAAATAAGGAAAACCATAATCAAACATTCCTTCCCCTCCTACCTATCCACTCTGTCCTGCCTCCCCAACCTAAAGCACATTCTTCAAAGAATATATATACAATTCATTGAGAAGATTGGACACATACAAATTATGCACAGGAGCACAATTGTCAAAAATACTTGCAAAGGGGCACAGATATAGGAGATATATGATCAGGGCACATGTGTGGAAGGATATCCCTGCTAGAAACACCACTGTGTCTTCTGATAATTTCCTTACACCGTTCTCACTAGTCTTACATCTGGGCATCACAGTGCCTCTGCTAATTCCTGTTGGGTGTCATCATTGCTTCCTATGGGGATTCTGCTGTATGCTTCTGGGGGGGGTTTTCTTCAGGTGCACTTTACTAACTAGTTTGACTCTATTCCTCTAGGGTACCATGATTAGAAAGTCAGTTTCTAGTCATAACTACAGGCCATGAGCTTGCTATCAAAAAAAAGAAAAAAAACATGCAGAAGGCCCCCAGACTAAGAATAGATTTTTTTTTACTCTCCTGTATCCAGAACCATAGTACTTTATCTCAGACACCCATTCAACATAAACTAAGATCCTTTCCAAAGTTAAAGTGAGTTTCACCAATAAGAGAGAAACATTTGGTATAGTAGTACTTTCCATATATCAACTAATTTATCTTCATAATATTGCTAACTTCATAACATTACTAACTAGGATACAAATGAATTTGCAGTAGAGCAAAATCTAATTGAGGATGGCCAATTCATAGTTCTCTACTCACCCAACCCACATTCCTGCCATTATTAAGTGTGTGTATAAAAGTGTTTTTGTGAATACTTGCAGTTGGGTCTTGTTTTATTAAATTTGAGTTTAAAAAAAAGACTTTTTTCTGTATGTATTTTATCATTTCTTTTCTCTCCAATGAGGTTTGAAGCCCATTGAAGTCAAGGACCATGTTTTATGCTTCTTTGTACACTCTATGAGTCATCTCCCATAGTGCCTTGTACATCATAAATGCTCAATTAATTTTTGTTGACATTTAGTTGATTCTTTGGAAAAGAAAGAATCAGACCTGTATGATGGACAAGTCAGGGAATATTTTGAGGGGAGGACATTTAGCCAATCTAATAGGAATATTATTTTCCCATGAATCCTTCAATTTCATTGCTTTTCAAATATCTCAGGTCATCTTCAACATAGTAACACACATGTAGTGGTACCAGACAAGTCTATAGTTTGCAATTATCAGAAATTTTGTTACTTGATGCTGTAGCACTAGAATATATCAAATCCACATTTTTCTCCTCTGACTACCTGTGGGACCTTTGGACCCAGCAGCTACCAGGATAATTGGGTAAAGGTGCAAGATTAAACTGTTTGGTTTGGTCTTTGGACATTCTTAGATGAATCAACCTATTCCTTTCAACTCATTCCAGTAATGTGATAATATATGGTAAAAAAGTAATTTTTTTAATTTAAAGTATCTTTGATAATAGTTATAATATAAATAGGAAAGAAAGAATAACACATGGGTTGAACAGTTCATCTTCCTATGGAGATGTTCAAGAGTTTGATCTTTTATTCCTCGATTTTGTCAATGAAATATATTTATTTTAAACATCAATTTTATGTGTGTGCATATATATATATATGTATATATATATATATATATATATATATATATATATATCAACAAATCAATGGATAGGTATGGATATATATAAAGGAGATGCAAACAGAAATAAATACAATATAAAGCCCCTACCTTAACTTTACAGACAATAGGGGAGATATAAAAATACAAACAGAATATACATATATAGAGAGAAAACAAAAGAGAATATAGTTATAAGTAGAGAAGAGATAGAAAACTATCAGAATTCAGAGGTTGCCTTAAGAAGTGAGCGAGGAAAAGAATTTCATAGAGAAAAGCAAGGACCCTGAACATACTACACGCTTGATTGACTTGATTTATTTGTTTCTGCACCAAGTCCAGGGAATAGAGTGAGTAAAGGCATAAGAGGATATCTGTTTGTTACAGTAACAAAGATTTCATCATAAACTGCATGAAGAGTAGTTTAAAATAAGACTGAAGAAAGAAAGATTGAAACCATACTATCGAGGGTTTCCAACACAAAACTAAGTAGTTAGGACCTTGTAGCTTTACTTTTTTCATCTGTGTTTTGTATTTCACTAGAATGGAATAACAATTGAAAATGGTTATGTGAAGTAATATAAAATATTTCTGCAACAAACAACCTTTCCTCCCTTCTCTACCTTTCTTTTCTGAAAGTGTTATGTGTCCAAAAGTAATCTTAATTCTAAAAGCTTAAAACTCAGATATTATCTTTCCTTTCATGAGGATCATAAAATACTTCTCTTTGGATGAGGCTTGTAATATTCTAGTTGTTTTCTTCTTTACATCAATTTGTGAGTTGTTTTGGGGTTGTTTTTGTTTTTAAAAAAAGACATATATACATCATTCAATTCTGAATAAATACCTTGTATGGGAATGCATATTCATCATTCAAATATTTCCTGAACCCAAATCCTAGACTTTAATGGGGTATTTCCATTTCCATTAAAAAGTCTTTTTTACATGCTTTGTAAAATTTTCAAGGTAAATTTAGATTTTGTTTAATTTTCATGCTTATGATATATAATTAATTGAGTTATCTTTTATAACTAGATAAGTCTTCTGAAAAAATTGAACAGATTATTAAATATAAAATATATAAGTCCTTTGTTACTTTTCACTTTAAATCTTTATAAAGAAACTTATAGTATAGAGTATGAGACATCTACTTCTGGAATACTCAAGGTTTTTGCAGGTGACCCCAGGTCTTCAAATGATGTCAACTAGCAGATGTTTTGTTCCAGTTCTAATGCTTCAAATTGAAAAAACAGCAACAATAGCTTTTGGGGGAAAAGAAGGGGATGGGATTTATACCACCTCCTACTTCTTGTTAATGGTGGCCTTCCATCAGTTGTGAGGCACAAAAATGGGCTCTACTTCGTGACCTACCAGGGAACAACTTAGACAAGGCACAATCAACATACTGACCATAGACTGATAATGACCTATCAGTTTCTCTTTTCCACACCACCTACACATTCTACTCTTTGTGTGTCAGTTAAATATTGTCAGATTTTCAACACAGTGGTTTTATAACCATAGAACTAACTTCATCATCACCAACAAATGATTTTTGAGAATACCAAAAGGTATAAGACATAAACCCTTTTCCCAATGATCTAAAAATTTAATTAGGAGAGGCAGTGTCTGAAAAGTTAAATAACATGTCTGAAAAGTTAGGTAGCAATACAAATTGTGCCACATCAGTGCTAAATGAACAGAATGGCCAATAAGTTCTATAAGTTCATATCTCTGCCTTCTCTCGTCTTGAATCCAAAAGGATAAATTTCATCCAGGTTCTCAAAGTGGTGATTATATTAATTTTCTCCCCTTCAGTCCCTTAGTGGGCAGAGCCTCTGCTTGTCTGAGGAAACAACAAATGTGACCTCAGATCTTCTTGCCTTTCCTCTTCTGAACTCTGTATCTTTGCGTCTTTTGGTTCCCAGACTGTATTCAGGTTTGTTGTTTTGCCTGACTCAGTTAACGGAGAGTGCCAGAGAAGTGATGGATGAATGGGTGAGTGTAACTAGAATAACTAGGAGAGCCTTTCATGGCATTTAATTTTACTCCTTTTTTGTGAGGTCCTGGTCTTAGAATCACTAAAGTATAACTTCTCATCTCTTAACTGACTTTATTTTGACTTGGTTCTTGTATTCTAATTTATTTGCAAAATTGTAAGACTTTTTCAAGTCTCATTTATCAAAAATAAAAAATATCAAACCAATTGAATTTAAATCAGTATAGTCAAATTTCTCCTTTTTTTTATTTAATTCAGGAAAGATTTATTAAGCACCTACTATGCTTAGGATGCAAAAACAAAACAAAATAGTCCATGACATCAGCAAGGAGCTTCCATTTTACTAGATGGAAGCAACGTATACAGAGACAAGTAAATTAAATACACACAAAATGATTTCAGGAGGAAGCATGCCAACAAATAAGGAGATGAGGAAATGTCTCTTAGAGGACATTGCTCTTGGACTGAGTGAGTCTTGAGGGGAATTGAGAATTCCCAGAGGTTGAAGTTAGAAGGAAGGATTTTGAGATACTTGATGTTATTCAAAATATTCATAGGTAGATCTTCCAGCCCTCCATCATCTCTAGTGAGAGGGAATGAATCTTTTCTGGAGAGTTCTTATTAAAGATTTACCTAAGGTTTCCACAGATCCAAAATGAGAGTTTTAGAAGAGACTGATTTTTAAACTGTAAAACATAATAAATAATGAATGCAAAATTTCTGTCTTTTTGTACATATAGACCTTGAGAACAGAAATAATGAATGCTTTTTTGAAATAAGTGATTGTTCTTGCAAGTAGGATAGCATGTATTATATACTTCAACAATTAAAACATGATTAATTTGTGATTCCTTAATGTAATTGTTGTCAAATATCCTTTTCCCATATTGCCTATGGAAATCAGAGAATACTGAAATGTATTTGTAAACTTGAGAAGCAATATGATTTTGTAGATAGAGGACTAACAGTTGAAAAAGCTGAGTTGTTCAAGACTGTCTGACTCTGAACAGCTTGCCTGACCCTCTTTGATGAAAAGACGTAGAGAAGTTGCCCACCTACACTGGGAGTTTCCTCATCTGGAAAAGACCCATGTCAATGAAATTCCCAGTGTCCATGCCTTATCCCCTATTCATAAACTTAGCATGTTAGAACTGGAAGAGAATTAACTAGTTGCCTTCATACTTTACAGAAGAGGAAACTAAGACCCATAAAGATGGTGATTTGTCCAATGTCTCAGACTTTCACCTAGCCCAGTATCATCTCCACTAGGCCCTACTGCTCTGTCTCCTTTCAGTCCATTCTGACTTGTATCTAACATCTCCTCAGAGCAGACATGGGTTCAGGTTCTGGAGAAGCCAAAAGGAAAATGAACTAGTTCTTCCTTCAGGGAGGTTAGGTTTTGGTGCTTTGTCATAGAGACTGACATCTTCTTCATTAGCATCATTGCACATCTCCTGAACTCACTTCACCCTTTCTGACCTTCTGTCCCTAAGTAAAAATAGATCTCCCAGCCATTGTTTAAGGTCATATCTGTTTTCCTAGGGTGGAGGGAAAGGGAATCGGCATTTATCTAGGGCCTACCATGGGCCTGCAAGGCATATGAGGTTAATGCCCCCACTTTATAGGTAAGAAAACTGAGGTATACAGAAGTTAAGTAACTCACCTGGAGTCACACAGCTAGGAGGTACTCAAGGCCAGACTTCAAATCAGGTCTTCCTGACTCCAGGCCCAGCGCTCTGTCCATTATACCACTGGTCTATGTCATATAATACTAGCTAGCATTTCGGTGACATCCACTATGTGCCGAGCACTCTGCTAAGTGACTGACAAATTCAATCCTCATTCAATCCTCACAACAACCCCGAAAGGATGCTGTCATTCTTTTTTTTTTATAATTGAGGAAAATCAGGCAAGCAGAGGTTCAATAACTTGTTCAAGATCACACAGCTATAGTATCTGAGGCTGGATTTGAACTCAGATCTCCCTGAGTCTAGACCCATCTTCTATCCACAATGCCTCCTAGCTGCTATCCTAGTGAGTAGCATTTGTGTCCATCCTAGGAAAAGGAAATGGATAAATGAGGTTGGAGCAGCTACATTTAGAGCATATAGTTTTGTCTATGTTCAGTCTCACCACAGCCATACTTAAGGGCTCACCCTATTTCATGGGAACTTAATGTTTTGTCTTGGTTAGCATCTGCAAAAAGGGAGCAGTTTAGGGGGGTTTATTGCCAGCAGAGTGATTTTGTGATTATCTGTACTTCCTCCCAACCTCCAAACCTCCACACTAGGACCCCATAATTTTTCTAACTCCAACTCATGTCAACATCTAGGCACTGAGTCAGTTTCAGCTGACACTACCGTCAAGGTCAGTGATTAGCACCAACTGAGCCATTTTTAATCATTTAGTCATCTACTTTGCTGTTTGTTTATTCATTGTGTATAATGCCCTCCCAGGAGCTGATGCTCAGTACTCTAGAGGAAAACCCTTCTTCGGCCAGCTCATATCTGATGCATCAGAGGCATCATAATTGTATTACCTTCCCACTGTCATATTAGATGGATTTATTTTATCTAAGGGTGAGAATGGAAATGCTTTCCCTTGAGATCTTCAAATGTACTGCTTCAGTGGATTGCATTAATGTAAAATAATTTGCATTCTTTTTTTGCCACATTATGGCATAGATGTGAATTGCTGGGAACAATGGCAGCAAATAAACCAGCCTGACATTCAGCTGTAATAAATGGCATGGTGAGGGGAAGCTCTCTTTTAAGCAAACTAAGTAAAAAACAATTGCAGGGTTTCCTAAAACCAGTTGGAAGCCCAAACCAAAGAGCATTCTGAATTCAGGCACAGCATAGAAAAGATTCTTATTGCATACAGTAAGATTGTGGTCACAGCATCATTTTTGAAAATGTGTAGTAATTTTCATTCTGATGAATTTAGAAAGTTCTTAGCCCCTTTCTCCAATCAGGACTGATTTTAGATGACTTCTCTATGTTGTACCACAGTACAAATTACAGTTATCACTACTAAACATTATTCCCTTTTTTCTAGTTCTCATTTATGAGGTTATAAATGATTCAGTTCAACAAGTGTTTATAATAGGTATGATGGAAGCACAAAAAAAAAAAAGAAAAATCATGTTGCCCTAAATGTTCGGTAGCTTTTGCCAAATTCATTAGTATTAAAAAGAAATCAGTGTGTGTTAAAGCAATGCAGGTAACCTTAGAGAACAAAGTGGGGGACAGGATCTGGGCCTTTTTTAAGATGGGCAGAGAGGACATTTCAATCAAGGAGAACAAAATGGATCAAAAAATTGTGGCACAAGAATGAGCTTGGTATGTAGAGAAGACAGTCACAAGCAGACATTTCATGCTGGACGATAATAGGAAATAAAGTGAAGACATTATAAAGAACCCAAAAGCCAGGATAATATTGTCTGAATAGCAATCGAAAGCTTTTTGAGAAGGCAATGTGCTATGATGAAAATAACATTTTAGAAAGATTGGTCCAGTATTTTGTAGTATAAAATATCATATATTAATGGTATTCAATTCTGTGCTCTTGCCACTCATCACAAATCCTACTATTCTTTATTCTTTGATTTCCTGGTATATTCCCCAAAGCAGCTGTTGTACGCATTTTCCTCTCTCCTCAAATCCTACCCCTTCATCTTAGCTTTCATTTACTTATTCTCATCAAATGACCTTGCCTTCTCCATTTCTGGGGTGAAAAAATCCCAAAGCCAAAGACATGCAGGATGCAATTCTACAAACATTTATGTTCCTACTATGTGTAGGGAATATATAGTCTATTCCTATCCTACTCAAATGTCTAGGCCTTGCCACTTGTGCCCTAAATTCTATGTTAGAATAGGAAAAAAAATAGAATTCAAGTCCTAGCTTTCCTTCAAACTAGTTGAATGATCTTGGGCAAGTCATTTTATTTTTCTTAATCTCAGAATCCTTAGTTAAAAAAAAACAAGCTAGAGTTACACTAGCTGCCCTTAGAGTACTTTCTAGCTCTTTAAAAAAAAATTAATTCCTATAAAATTCTAAAATTTCATTTCTTTTATATTTCAGAGGATATATTTTTCAAATACCTTCATCCTTTAGTCAACTCATAAATATTTATTAAGTTTCTATTGCATATCAGACATTGTGCTACAATCTCTACCCTCAAGGAATTTACAATAATGAGAGAGATAACATGCAAACCTATACAGATAAAGGATGCCTGTCAATTGGGGATTGGCTGAACAAGCTGGGGATATGATTGTGATAGATTATTATTGTGCTATAAGAAATGATAAGATAATTTCAGAAAAACCTGGAAAGACTTATATGAACTGTTGCAAAATGAAGTGAACAGAATCAGGGGAATGTTACACACAGTAACAGCAATGTTGTAAGATGAAGACCTCCTGTAAATAACTGTTTTCAGCAGTACAATCACCCAAGAAAATGCCAAAGGACTAATGATGAAACATGCTATTTACCTTCATAGAAAAAAACTAATATTTTTTTAATGTAGACAAAAGCATGATATTTTTCACTTTTTCATTCTTTTTCTTTTACTCAAGTTTTCTTGTGCAAAAAGACTAATATGAAAATGTTTTACATGATTGTATATGTATAACCATTATCTGATTTTTTCTTTTTCAGGGAGGAGGGGTGGGGAAAAGGGAAGGAAGGATGGAATTTAGAACTCACAACTGCAAAAAATTTTAATTTGTTTTTAACATGTAATTGAGGGAAATAGGCTATTATGTTTAAGAAAAGAGAAGGTGGTTGTGGGAGACAACATTTTAGTTGGAATTTAAAAGAAACAAGTGGATAGGTCAGTAGTAAAAGCATTGCAGGCTTAGTGGACAGCCAGAGAAAATTGCCAGAGCCAAGAGAAAGTGTCTTGTTCGTGCAATAGCCAGGAAACCATTGTCACTGGATCTAAGAATATGTGTTGAGAAATAAGGTGTAAGAAGACTGGAAAGATAGGAGGGGGCTAAATTATGAAGAATTTGGAATGTCAAATAGAGGATTTTATATTAGCTCCTGGAAGCACTAGGGAGCCACTAAAGTTTATTAAGATGGAAGGGAGGAGTTGAGAGATAGTGAGGAATTCAGGATGACTCCTAGATTGCAAGTCAGAGGGAATTGGCAGATGGTGTTGCACACCACAGTAATAGGGAAAGTAGGAAAAGGAGAAAGATGAAGACTTCTGTTTTGGACATGTTTAGTTTAAGATGTCTTCTGGACATCCAGTTCAAGATGTCTGAAAGGCAAATATATGAGATTGGAGGTCAACTGAGAGGTTGGGACAGGAAAGGTAGATCTGAGAATCATTGCTTTAAGATGATAATTTTAAAAAAAGATGATAATTAAATCCTTAGGATCTGATGAGCTCACTAAATGAATGGTACAGAGGGAGAAAAGAAGGGAACGCAGGACAGAACCCTGAGAGAAACCTATGGGGCAGGAGGATCCAACAAAGGAGTCAGAGAAGGAGCAATCAAATGGGAAGAGAATTGGGAAAAAGTGGAATTCTGAAAACCTATATAGAAGAAGGTATCACAATAGAGTCCCTTCAAACATACCTTGAAAAGGAACCTTTTGTTTCTGATGTTTCCTTTGGCCACCAGCCTATTTCTCTCAGAAACTTCTCAAACTTGTCTGTACCCAAATACTTGGAGTTACACCCCAGCTCTACTACACTATCATCACTATCCATGGGCAAGAAGCCCACCTCCTAGTTGCCCCCCTCCCCACTATGTTCTTCTACCACCTACCAGACACTCTCCTTCTTAGAAACTTAGAAGCACACTGAGCTGTGATTCAGATTAGATTCAATCAAGCACAAACATTTATTGAGTATCCATTATGTGACAGATGCTGAGCTAAGCACAAGGCAAAAAATCTGATCTTCCAGTTTTATCTTTGCCCACTTCATGTTGGTATGCATGGCATTGGGACCAATTAGCCACCTGGTCCTATACCCATATTCATGGTGTCACACAAAGCAAAGAGTCGATGGCCAGGTCTGAGATACTGAGGGTTTCCATTCTTTGTTCTTCCCTATTTTCACCTTCACCTATCAGGACACACCCAACTGTCTGTTCATGACCCTACTGACTCTTCTGCTCATACTCAACTGTAATATCTATCATACATACATCCAGGTCACCTATCTATCAGCCACTGCCTCTCCTTCCATACTGTCATGTTCACAGTACCAATCCAGCCTCCAGCCGCCAAAAAGCCATACCTGCAGTTCTCTGCCTACTTTATCACTCCTTGAGAGTTTATAAAACTTTCTACATTTTGGAGCTACCTTTTCCTTAGGGAGAGATAAGTAGGAAATCTTTCTGCTCGGTGGGAAACACTTTCAATCATTCTTTCTCTCTCAGACTCTCAGTAACCCAAACTCTTATCTTTCAGCTTCTTATCCTCCTACTTCAAAGGTTGGTCCTACCTACTCTTTCTCTTTTTCTTCTTTCTCTTGCTTTTTAAAAAATATTTCCTCTTCATATAATGCATATTTTCATGACTAGATGACACCAAAATTTATTCTCTCTAACCTGTCTGTTATTCCTTTCTACTTAAATGTTCTCGTCACTGTCCCCTCGTCATCTTTCTTGTTCCAACTTGTGCCTAAATAGGACCTTCCCACCCACTCTACTCTGGGATTCTAAACGTGCCTCAACATTCAAAACTCCGCTTAAGTTCTAACCCTTCCACAAAGCTTTCCATGTTCATTATAATCTATAATCATCTAACCTTTTATAGTTTCTTGATTGTCTTTATAACTATCTTGTTTATAAATTTAGTTCAATTTAATGAAATATTCTGTATTATTTAAATGATTCTTGGTTGTATTTCTTTTTCTCTTCAACTGAACAGTCATCTCCTTAAGAACTGTGCTGCATTTATGTTGTATCCCCCTGCCTCATCACTGATGTGAAAGGAATTAAGATTAATAGGAAGAGCTTTCAAATTTGCAATTGGGGGACTTGGGCTCGAATGAAGGGTCTCTTTGATGAGGCAGCTGGATAGAGTACAGTGGATAGAGAACTAGCTTGGAGTCCCAGTGTAGATACAACCCTTTCTATGGGAGTCTGGACAAGTCACTTCACCTCTGCTTCAGTTCCCTCAACTATCAAATGAAGATAATAACACCTTTCTCCTAGGGTTGTTGTGAGGGTCAAATGAAATAATATTTGTTGAAGCCCTTAGTACAGTCCTAGTGTGTAATAATTGCTATAAAAATTTTCCCTTCCCCTTTACTAAATCATTAACTTACTAGCAAAATTTCTTGGAGTACCTCAGTTTCCTCACCTGTAAAATGAGGATGTGAAGCCTATAATTACCTTTTTCAAAGGGTTACTTTGAGGAAACACTGCAAATTTGAACTCACAAGAGGTTCTCAATAAAAAATTTTTAAATGAATGAGTGAGAAAATGACTGGATAGGGGAGAATTAAGAGGCAAGAATAGGTCAATTAAGGGGCAGCTAGGTGGCGTAGTGGATAAAGCACTGGCCCTGGAGTCAGGAGTACCTGGGTTCAAATCTGGTCTCAGACACTTAATTACCTAGCTGTGTGGTCTTGGGCAAGCTACTTAACCCTGTTTGCCTTGCAAAAACCTAAAAAAAATGACTCACAGGTATGGCACCTGTGCCAGGGGAAAAAAAGAAGAAAGAAAAGTGAGGATGGCCAATTTGGGGAAATATGATGAATTTCAATTAAATTTTGAGGTACCAGTAGAACATTCCCAGTGAAAATATTCTGGAGGCAATTGAGCATACATGACCAAAGCTAAATGGAAAACTTAAGCATCATCTTATCATAAATGTGACTGGTGGGAGTTTTTTTTTTTTAATGAACTGATACAACACTTCAGATTGTATACCCCAAGGGACAAATTTCATACTCCATTCCTAAATAAAAAATTAAGACTTTTTCTGGTATATGTCTTCTTAATTCGAAATAGATGATGATTTAGGGAGGATTTGACAAATTATGCCTTGAATATATCATAAATAGTGGAAGAAGTATTGTTTAGGACACAAATACATATTCCCCATTATGTGAATGCTATATTGTCTGCCTGGAGAAGCCTACAGATTGCTCAGAATAATGTTTTTAATCACTGAAGGGAATGCTAAATTTCAGTTAGATGCTACTGAAAATAAAGATATATTTTTCCCCATCCAAGTTCATGAATCCTTTTGTAAGAACCCCTATCCTAAATCATATCATTTATTTAGTCTCTTTGAGACCATAATGTAGATGTTACTTATATTGCTGCTTTTTTGCTAGTATCCAACCTAAGTGACATGTAATTAGAGAAGAATCTGTAATCTAAAGTCTACATGAAATTATAGGAGTGGTTGCAAATTATCCACTTAAAGGAGGCTACAGTAGATTGAATACTCCTTGAAAACCAGAACTGAATTTTTATTATCTATATGTATCTTTTAGCAACAGACACTGTAAATTGAACAAGATAAATGTTTCTTGAATCAATATAAAAAACAAAAGGCATTTCCTCAAACCACAGCTGCATTCTAATCATATTTTTTTCTTTTCTTTTCTGATATACTCTACCATTTTCATCCTCCTTTGATTTTCTGTTTCTTTCTGTGCTGTCCTCTGAGATGGACAATTGCATTTTGCTCAATCCTAGCTGAATTTACTGTATGTTGCCCCACACTGAGCCCTTCAAGCAGTTGAGACTTTCACAATTGATATCTGTTTTGTAAGCCTGAAGAACCCATCACAATAATAGCAAACAGATGTTTTACATACCATAAAACCACCCTCCAGGATCAGTTTAACAAAATAGACTTTCTGGAATCAAAAAGAAAACAATGTAACAGCTTATTTATTGCTGACAAAACCTTGGAAAGAGTATTATCTGCCCTTCCCGAAGAGAGCTGACTGATCTATGATTTAACAAAATACTTGGCTGAGGTAATTTAAGTTCCATTTACTAATAGTTCTTCTACCCAGGAAGGTTTGAAAAGAAAACCATAGAAACTTAGTAATCTTATATGTATTCCAACAACCTGGTAGATCTGTTAGCTTTTGTTTTTGTTTTTCATTTGAAATTAAATGAATCCTGATTAATACCAAAAATCTTGGGGCCAGAGACCCAAAAAAAGGCATTGTAAATTATCTCATTCCACACTAGAACATCATCTTCTTTTTTAACACCTCACAGGTAAAATTATCTTGGAATAGTTATTTTGGTATTTCAGGAAGTGCTCTTGATTAGGTTCAAGTTGGACCCAACTCCATATCATATTCTATTCTTTGACAAATAATAATAAAGCAGAAAAGAAAACTGCCTTATAAACCTTAAAGTTCTATGTAAATATGAAGTTATTTAGGGGCAGCTAGGTGGCGTAGAGGATAAAGCACCGGACTTGGAGTCAGGAAGTACCTGGGTTCAAATCCGGTCTCAGACACTTAATAATTACCTAGCTGTGTGGCCTTGGGCAAGCCACTTAACCGCATTTGCCTTGCAAAAAAAAAATATGAAGTTATTTGGAGTGTAGTTCAGGTTCCTTCTCTCCAAATTTCATAACTGTGTTTCTTAACCCTAGAAAGCCACATTTAAATACTCAACATAGTTCTGAGATTGCACCAATTCAGACATTTCCTACAATGATGCAGTTGATATGACATCCATGGCTATCCATCCTGCATGCCTGTGGTCCACATCTGTCTACAAGTTTACTATAGAGGGTAAATCCAATGGGCTAAGAACTTCTTTACTTTCTCCTGACACCACAAGGACATCAGGGAGATACTAGGACTATCTAGCTTCTATCTCTTGCCAAGTGACCATCCCATCTTCCATTTTGCCATGCATTTCCCTGACAACTCTTTATTTGTCATATTTTGCAGCCAAATCACACTCATCCTGTACCTTTCCATTACTCTTTGTATGATACCAACTTCTTCACAAACTACTATGTCCCATGTCTCAAAGCCCTTAGCTCTGTAAAGTCTTGGCATTAAAAGGTTGTACCTTTGTTTCTCAGAGAAGTTTCAAACAACTAAAGGAGTTTTACAATTTTTTTTAATATTTATTCTCATTTTGTACAAATAATGTTTTTTTACATTAATAAAATATTCTTGTTTAAGAGTAAATAAAATACCCCATCCCCCATAAATATAGACTTGCTTGAGCAATAAAGTAAAGGGGAGAGAAAAAAATTAAAATTTAAAAAAAATAATAGTAATAATTGTAGGTATGGCCAAGTGGTGCAATGGACAGAGCACCAGCCCTGGAACCATGAGCAAAAACCAAAAAAAAAATAAAGACCCAAAATAAAATAAAATAGTAATAATAGTAGGGGTGGCTGGGTGGCGAACAGAGCATTGGCCCTTAAACCAGGAGTACCCGGGTCCAAATCCGGCCTCAGACAACCAACGATCACCCTGCTATGCGTCTCCAAGCAGACCACCCAGCCCCATTTGCCCTGAACCCCCCCCAAATAATAGTAATAAAAAATGTGCTTCAGTCTTTGTTCCAACACCAACAACTCTGTCATGGGTGGATCACATTCTTTATGGTAAGTCCATCGCAAAAGTTACTTCCATATTTTTCCACCATTGCCATTGCTGATCACAACTCCCTCCTTTCTTATTTCTCCACTACCATGTACTATATTTTCTCTCTCCTTTCACTCTGACTCTGCTGTAGGGTAGCTGAGTGGCACAGCAGACAGATCCCTGGTCCTGGGGCCAAGAGGCCCTGAGCCCCCACACCACCCCGTAGGCCCAGCATCCACCTGGCTCTATGGTCCAGGACAGGCCTTCCAATCCCAGCCCCTTGCAAGAAGTAAGAAAGAAAATGTGTTATATCTGACCACTATCCCCCCCATGGTCCATCCTCTCCTCCTTCATTCACATCCCCCCCTTCCATCCCCCCCTCCTTCTTACTCCAGATGCCTATACCCCATTGAGTATATATATGCTGTTTCCTCTCCTAGCCACCTCTGATGAGAGCAAAGATTCCCTCATTCCCCCTTGCCTCCCCCCCCTTCCATATCATTGCAATAGCTCATTGTAATAAGGAAAAATCTTATATGAAATATCTTTACCTATTCCCCCTCTCCTTTTACTTTCTCCCATTACATTTCCCTTTTTGCTATTGACTCCATTTTTACACCATATTTTATCTTCAAATTCAGCTTTCTCCTGTGCTTCAACTATAAAAGCTCCTTCTACCTGCTCTGTTAATTGAGAAGGTTCATATGAGTATTATCAGTGTCATTTTTCTATACAGGAATACATGCAGTTCATCATTAAGTCCCTCATATTTTCCCCTTCTCCTCCAGACTCTATGCTTCACCTGAGTCCTGTATCTGAAGATCAAACCTTCTGTTCAACTCTGGCCATTCCAACAGGAACATTTGAAATTCCCCTGGTTCATTGAAAGTCCATCTTTTTCCCTGGAAGAGGACATTCAGCCTTGCTGGGTAGTTCATTCTTGGCTGCATTCTAAGCTCTTTTGCCTTCCAGTATATTATATTCCAAGCCCTATGAGCTTCCAATGTAGTTGCTGCTAAGTCCTGTGTGATCCTGATTGTAGCTCCACGATATTTGAACTGTGTCCTTCTGGCTGCTTGTAATATTTTCTCTTTGACTTGGGAGTTCTGGAACTTAGCTATAATATTCCTAGGGGTTGGTTTTTTGGGATCTCTTTCTCTGGGGGATCAGTGGATTTTCTCCATTTCTATTTTGCCCTCTGCTTCTAGAATATCAGGGCAATTTTCCTGTAGTAATTCTTTGAAAATGATGTCAAGGCTCTTTTCCTGATCATGACTTTCAGGTATTCCAATAATTTTTAAATTATCTTCCCTAAGTCTGTTTTCCATATCAGTTGTTTTTTCAATGAGATATTTCACATTTTCCTTCTAATTTTTCAATTTTTTGGTTTGAAGTATTGATTCCTGATTTTTGGTAAATTCATCAATCTCCCTGAATTCTATTCTTTGTCTGAAGGATTTGTTCTCCTCAGAGAGTTTTCTTATCTCTTTTTCCATCTGGCCAATTTTGCTTTTTAAAGTATTCTTCTCCTCAATAACTTTTTTGAACTGTTTTATCCATTTGACCTAAGCTGGTTTTTAGCATGCTATTTTCTTCAGCATTTTTTTGGATTTCCTTGACTAAGCTGCTGACTTCATTTTCATGTTTTTCCTGCATCTCTCTCCTTTCTTTTCCCAGTTTTTCTTCTAACTCCCTCATTTGATTTTCAAAGTCTTTTTTTGAGCTCTGTCATAGCCTGAGCCCAATTTCTGTTTTTCTTGGGAGTCTTTAGATGCAGGAGCTTGTGCTTCCTCATCTCCAGACTGAGTATTTTGATCCTTCTTGAGCTCATTTGCAAAATATTTCTCAATGGTGTTCCTCTTTTTTCTCTGCTTGCTCATTTTCCCAGCCTGAGCCTGGTTTTGGGGTGCTTCCTGAGCTTTTGGGACACTCCCACAAGGGTCTCAGTGTGTGAGGCTCTGTCCTCCCTCCTGGTCTGTGAATGACCATATGTGGCCCCTCTGCCACGGGGCTGAGGTGGGGAGGGAGGCGCCCTGCTGTTCTATGGGTTGGGGGCCTAGACTTAGATCAGAATCTGAATGTGTTCTGAGCCCTAGAGTCCTGTTCCAGGAGCAGTGGACAGAGCTCTGCATTCTCTCTTCACTCCCCTCCCTAGGTTCAATGGGCTCATGCCCTGGGGGCTCCGCCTGCTTCTGTTCCCTGGATCTGTGCTAGGGTAAGACCACGTTGCTGGCTGTGTGCTCTGAGGGCTGGGCTCCACATGCTCCCTCTGACAGAGGTCCCCCACTGTTCCCTCACTTTGTGCCTGGTGCTCCCCAGGGTGTAGCTCAGGAGACTCCCCTGCTGCTGTGAGCCACGGCTCCCAGCGCCCTGGGGCTGCTTCTGGGAGGCTGAAGTTCTTTCGCTCTGGCAGGCCACCCCTCTGACCCTGGGGAGCAGAGCCTTTCTGCTCTTTTCCAGGTTAACTTGAATAGGAGAACAGCCTCGCTGGGTCCCTCTGTGGCTTCTGTCTTTCAAAAACTTAGTTAGAGTCCTTAGTTTATGAGTTTTATGAGAGAGCGCCTAAGACATGATCCTTTCTTGTCGCCATCTTGGCTCCACCCCACCCTTTACAATTTCTTAAAAGCAAGTCCAACCTACTCTGCTCCTTCCATGTAAATCTATTTGAAATTTATTATACATTTGTACTATCTGTGGCAGATATCTATACAAGCTTCATAAGTTATCCTTCAAACTGCAAGTCATAGTCTCAGCAAGAGTCTTCATCCATTGGGTTTTTCCCATTTATATGCTTAGGTATCTCTCCCAAATGATTTTTCAGTGGTTCAGAGCTTGAGAAACAAGCACAGTGTAATCATTTAACAGGAGAATCGAGAATAGGGGTTCTTAACCTGAGATCCAGGAACTTGGATTGGGGGGGGGGGATTATTTTTTTTCATTAACCCCAACTATCAGTTTATCATTTCTTTTGATTACTTAAAACATTATTTTCAGAAGTAGTCTATAAGTTTCATCAGGCCGTCAGAGGGGTACACCTTCTCCTTTCTCTCTCATCCTCTTCCCACTTCCTTCCCTCTCTCTCTTCCCCCCCAATACACACATTTTAAGAATCTCTGATCTAGAGCATCTCATCATTCATAGGGAATCCCCCTTCAATTTGATCTCTGCATTAGATCTGTCATTGTAGCACATAGTATAGTACAGACTAAGCACTTAATAAATGTATATTGATTGATTAATTCCATTCTACAATAGTAGTGAAAGCCTTGGTAATTATTTGTCTCTTATGCCTCACTTGATCAGAGAGTTATTAAAGCTAGGTTATCCCTATTATATTTCAAGGAGTCAAGTGATTTTGATAAAGAATGAGAGGCACCTTGGTGGAAATAAATCTTCAGGGTATCATTTTATTCTATTAAATCAACCATCACAGTGAATCGTATTCTTTACTAAAGGACTGTAAAAAGTGATCTACTACAGAAGTTCTCTTGCTACTAATACCCTCACTGAGGATGCCTTCAGTGTGTGTGAAAATAGGTCATATAAAAACTTTATTTAGATAGGAAAAGTAGGATTATTTGCTGGTAGTGTTATTCTTAGTATTTTTTTTCCAGTATTAATAACATGAGATTTTTCCCACATTTTTGTTATCTTCCTCTTCTCCAGAAAACTTGCACATCAGTCCTTGAGTGTCCTCAAAATTGTATCTATGCAACATAGATCTTCTCTTTTTTATGCTTGATGTGATCCAGCTTTTTCTTCCCCATTTTTGATCTCTTTAGTGTCATTTCTGCCTTCTCTCTGTGGGACTGTAATGTTAGATTTTCAATGGTGGCTCAACTGTCCTTGATGGTTCATGGGAAATATTTCATTATCAAAATTCTTGTAAATCATTTCTCCTTTGTATTACCATTCCTTTTTCTTCTTTAAATATCTTTGGTTCTCTAAGCTTTCCTTCAGCTGACTTTATACTCCACTGCTTTTTTTCCTGTGCTTTTTGAGGCAGTGCTGCTCAAAATCTTCCAGCATCCTTCTCTGTAAGATTTTGCATATTAACTTCTGCCTTTGGCTGCCAGTGTCTCTCCACCTGACAAATAAGTCAAGTATTTGCTGACTAACACCCTTTTAGTTTCTTTTGATTTCTATATTATAGCTGTTAACTTAAATTGGTCTGTTTTCAATGTGAAATTATTATAACCAATATAAACATCCTTTTTACCATCTTTATTACTCATTTTTCATCTTCAGTAACTCATTTGAATAGGACAAGATTGAATTGTTTCAATTGCATGACATCATTTTTATTCTTTGTGTTCATGCTTATCTTCAACACATGAATAATCTAATTGTCACATTAATAAGTTGCTTCCTTACTGTTAAAATTTAATAATTGTGTGTGATATTATTTAGAGCTATGTCTAGCACTTTGAATTCTCTTCTCTTTGATTCAGAACCTCAGAATTTTGACTGCAGTGTTAATAGGAGTTTTCTTTTGGGGGTTTCTTTCAAGAGATGATTAGTAGATTCTTTATATTTCCACTTTGCCCTCTGGTTCTTAAAAGATTAGTACATTTTTCTTTTAAATTTTAAAAACTATAATATCTGGGTTCTTTCTTTGTTGTTGTTATGGTGTTCAAACAGTTCAGCAACTCAAATTTTTTTTTCTCCTCAATCTGTTGTCCAGGTTAGTTGTTTTTGCTGTGAGATACTTTACTTTTTTCCCTCTATTTTTTTTATCTTTTTTACATTTTTTGTTGACTCTTTGGCTTCTAGTTTGTCCATTCAGATTTTCAGGGAATTTGTTGCTTGAGCAAGGGCTGTACATCTTGTGCCAAGTTATTAATTCTCTAATTCTTTCATAACTCATTTCTTTTTCCAGTTTTTTTCCTCTAGTATTGTAATTTTATTGACAAAAAAAAACATTTAAACTCTTTTTAATCTCTTGCTTCATCTTTTCCAAGAATTACAGATGAATTTGTGCCTAAGCTGTGTTTTCTTTTTTAGACTTTGCTTGTAAATGTTTTTGAGTCAGTCTCTCTTCTTTCTGGCTTTGTGTTCAAGCATTACTGTCATCATAATAGCTTTTTATGGTGGCATTCTATTTTTATTTGTTCCTTCTTCCAACCTACTTTCTGACTTTAGACTTTATGTTAAGAGTCAAACTCCAGTTCTGGAGGGAAGGTCTGGACTGATGCAATTGATGCTTTCTTGGTAAAAGAGTATTAAGTTATTTCTGGATCTCAGATACAGTGACAGCTGAGGAGGGGACCTAAAAGTTGTAGGTGCTCCCCAGGTGGTCTGATCCAGAGCAGAGTCTGATTGCTGCCCCCTTGGGTGAGCCCTGCAAGTTCCTGGCCTGGGTTTGGCTCAGAGAAACAGTTGAGGCTGTTAGATTCAGCTACTATCAGTCCCCTGGAAACCTCTGCTGACGCTAGGTGATAGACCGACAGGCTCCCCTTTGGTCTGAGATTTCTAACCTGATTATTTCTCTATGGGCTACAGACTAGGCTAGTAGTCAGATCTCAGGCTTCTAGGTGGTGTTCTGCTTCTTGCTTCTGAACAACTTCCTCGTCAGTACATAACCAAGCACTAAGGACCTGATCCTTAGTGGAGAACACTTGAAGACAGCTCTCGTCTTCAGTTCACCCTGAATCTGTGACCTGGAACTGGATAGTGGGTGACAAACCTACCAGATGGCATCCATTCTATCATGGTATCCTTCCTTCTCTCTCAGGTCTCCTTGCAACCTGATACACAGTCTCTCCCTGGACTCTGAAATGTTCAGACAGCCAGACCCCAGGATCCACAGACCTCCCTATATATGTCTCCCTCTGCTGACCTGGGCTTGAAAAATGATTCACTATAACTTTTTCTTCACTAGCATCATTATTTGGTCTGGTGTATTTTCCAGATCTGTTTGGAAGAATGGGGGGGCAGGGGTAGTGGGGAGGTGGTAGACAGCTCTACCTCCTGTTCTTCTGCCATCTTTGCTCTCTTCTGAAGAAAAGTATTCATGATATAAAGGTAAGAGGCTTCTGTGTAGTCTAAAATTCTCTGACATATCTCATTCCTAATTTTTTTTAATTGATTCTCTTTTACTGCTAGATCCCTATTCATGTGACTGAATAATGAATCCTCTGAAGTGGTCACATGTATTTGAATTTCCAATATTCAAATTATAATTATATAAAATATGATAATTGATTCTATTACAATGGAAATATACAGTGGGAATTCAAATAAAGGGACATTTCAGAGAGAATTCATTATTCATGCAAATCACAATGTGTACTTAACCATCTACAAACACAAACAGTTCAATATACAAAGAATAATAAAAACCTTGTAACTTGTTCTATACAGTTATATAATATATAATAATATATATTTAAGTGTATATATGTCTATGCATATAATGTGTATAAATATACATATTACATAAGTTAAATTTAACAGAATAATAACAAAATTTTGTCACCTTCTATATTTTTTGTTTTCTTTAGTACATTTAAAAAAATTACTGATTTTTGTGTATATATCACTACCATTAACATTCCACCTCATTTCCCTAAGTAGAGGCTATTCTTCACAATTATGTATATTTCTGCAAAACAAATTAGTACATCTTTCCATACTCATGATGTAAATCTTCCCCTATATATCTTTCTGTTCATAACTTTTCAACCTTTTCATGGAAGTCACTGGTATTAAAGCATATGTTGATTTAATTTGGAAGATTTTACTAGAATTCTACATAGCTGTTCATAGAATTTCTCTACCTCCTAATCCTCTGTAACCAATGTTGTGTACGCTGCAGTTATTTTGCAAATACTTACCAGTACAAGATGAAAAAATTTCCCATGAAATTATGTTTCTTGTTGCCTTGGCCAAGTGATAAAAAATCAACCCTGAAAAATCCTTTATTTGCTTCTCCAAAGAGTATCTATGAACCAGTTAACAGCAACTTTCTTCTTTCTTAATCAATATGATTAAGCTTCTATTATAGCATATCCTTTTACTGATTATTATATTAAGAGTAAGACAACAGCCAAGTCTAAAAACTGACATTTCTATCATTCTCTGCCACCAATAGATGTAACTAGTTTGGTTTTGCAGTGGATAGAGTGTTGGGCTTGGCCTCAGGCTACTGTCTACATGGCCCTGGACAAATTAGTTAAACTTTATCTCCATTTTCTCAACTATAAAATGAGAACCCTTCCTAGGTTGTTGTGTCAAATAAGATTAGATAAATATGTAATTAGGGCAGTACTGGCACACAGTAGAAGCTTAATAAGTGCTTGCCCCCCCCTTCTCTTCATCACTGCAGAATAGATGGAGACTATATAACTGGGCGACCAATTGTGCTTTTATTTGTTTTATAAGGTGCAGTAAATTTTTACTCAAGTTTTTGCACTCAGTGGCAAAGTCTGAACTAAATGCCAGGATTTCTGACACTGCATTCATTGCTCATTTCGTTACATCCCCTGCTTTCCTCTGTCTTCTCAGAAAAGAAGGCCAAATATAATGGCACTTCTGGAATGTTCACATAAGAGGTTAGTATTACTCAACAAGGAATAATCAAACTCTAACATCTGCCAAAATTGGTTGAACATACTGCATACTTGAAACGCTACAAACTTGATTACTAAAAGTGCTAGAAAAGGAGGCTTTAAGAAAGCAAAGACCCTTCTTATCTATCACCAGTACTGTCTCTCCCCAAACATTCCTTGACATTCTATTAGTAAAGACAGAGGTCCCCACCTGGTAAAGTCATCCAAGACTCCTTGTACACAGTGGAACACCAGCCCTTAGAAAAATAGCTCTACTGTTCCAAATGTACTTCTAGATTTTCATTTCATACATAACTCCCACGCCAACATTTCTAATATGGTTAAAAGATATAGTTTCCATAAAAAAGTGAATATCCTAGATGCTAGCACAAATGTAGGCTTAACTGTTTTATGGTGCAATGTTCTGTTTCTAAGTCATTTTCTTTTCTTTATAGGCAATGCTTAACTGTAAAGATTATACTAAAAAGTAACTTACTTTGCAATCTGTGCATCAGTCTGATCCACAAAGAATGGTCCAAAACTGGTCCATTATTCATATTCTTATATACATAAACCCTAGGGCAATGAGATGACACAATGGGTAGAGTGCTGTCCCTAAATTCAGGACATGTGTTCAAATATGGCCTGAAATACTTAATAACTGTGTGACCTTGGGCAAGTCACTTAACCTTGATTGCCTCACATCCAGGGCCATCTCGAGTCATTCTGATTCATTTCTGACCACTGGATCCAGATGGCTCTGGAGGAGAAAGTGAGTCTGGTGCCTTAGCACAGCACCCCCTCATTCAAATACAAGTTCATGTGCTTGTCATGGTATTACCTCCCTTATGTCATGAAGGCCAAACATTATTATAAATATACTCAATATGATTTTATTTCATTGATCAAAATTATTAAATTGCAAAATATTAGTGGTACTATATATATACTAGCAGCATAACAGGAATATATTTTAAACAAATGCACTAGTTCTTCCCTTTACTTTTACAATTATATATTAGTATAAATCTTGCTGTAATGTTCTGTGAGGTTAAGTGTGCTCAGTCTCCTATTATTTTACAAATATCTTATTAATACTTTGGAGTTTTTCTCACCATCTCTGTCCCTTACTAATAACCACAGAGCCTTGTTTTACCCAAAATAAGAAGTCATTCTAACCATGACTCAGAACCCAAGGTGCTCATCCATTCTGAACTCTTTCATTCTATATTTCTTGTTATAGCCATAGGCTACAGATTTATCTCTTTATGACTACCTGGATTACTGGTATGTTCCCAATGTTCATTCCTGATTAGTTACTTAGATCATTGTTTACCCATCTAGAATCTGTGCCCTTGAAAATCCTAGTTTTTCACAATCTTCCAGCACTGGCTTGCCTCCTGCACAAACTGCTAGTAAAGAAAGGCCTTGCCCTTATATTCTGTCTTTCTCATTTTCCTATTTGGGGGAATGAAAATAACCCTCCCACCAGTATCCCAAATTGGACCTAGGCTTGCCTTACATACAGATAATCTGAATCTTCTAATCTCAGACTCTCTATCTCTTTCTGACCTAGTAACAATCAAGAACCCTTTTTAGAATTTCTGAATTATAAGATACCTCAGATTATCTAGCCTAGGGGTTCCTAACCTCAGGGGTATAAACTTGCTTTTTCAAAATATTTTTATAACAGTATTTCAATATGATTGACTTCCTTTTTGTCCTTTGTATTTTTATGCATTTAATAAGACATTCTAAACTGAACATGGTAGTACACCTGAAATATCTGTTACTGGGGGGACCAGGGCTGAGTTCTGTGCTATAGCAGCACCAAAGTACTAAATCAGTACTTAAGTCTGGCACCAACAGGGAGAGCCCCTGTAGCAGGGGACTACCAGAATACAAACTGGTTTTGATGAGAAACAGAATAAGTTTGAGCCCTGGTCACAATCAGTAGTAGGGCTGGGTCTGTTAGTGGCCAGTATATTTCCAGCCTGGATAAGATAAGACGACCCAACCTAAAAATAAAGTTAAAATATAATATGAGGGGCAGCTAGGTGGTGCAGTGCATAAAGCACCTGCCCTGGAGTCAGGAGCACCTGGGTTCAAATCCGGTCTCAGACAATAATTACCTAGCTGTGTGGCCTTGGGCAAGCCACTTAGCCCCATTTGCCTTGCAAAAAAAAAAAAAAAAAAATATATATATATATATATATATATATATATATATAATATAAAAATATTCTTATGAGCAATCCATAGATTTCACTAGACTGCCAAAGCCTTCCATGACATAAAAAAGTTAAAAACCAAAAGGTATAATTTCTACTCTACAATTTTAATCATCTTTCTTATTTGTCATTAACTGCAGTGGCAGAGAAATCACTGTCTCCTCTAAACCTATTCCATTTTTAAATATCTTTAATTTTTTTACTTTTTCCTTATGTTGAGTAAAAATCTACCTTCATGAATCTTCCACATATTGGTCCTAATTCTGCCCTCCAGAACTATGCAGATTGTCTAATCCTGTTTCCACTTAACAATCAGTCCTTCAAGGGGCGGCTAGGTGGCGCAGTAGATAGAGCATGGGCCCTGGAATCAGGAGTACCTGAGTTCAAATCCAGCCTCAGACACTTAATAATTACCTTGGGCAAGCCACTTAACCCCATTTGCCTTGCAAAATCCTAAGGAAAAAAAAACACGAAAGTATCCTTGGGGACAACTCCAATAGCAAACAAGATGATAGAGACAGTATGTGTTTCAACTTTTTCCCACATGAATTTAATTTTATTCACTAGCTTTTATATTGTGTTTTTCATTCCATGCAGTTTGGAGATTGTGAGTATTCAAGAATGTCAGCATCAAATTTAAAGTGTTGTTATGTGGATTGCAATTGTTTCCAGGTGATTGTGGGCAAAAATGTTTCAGTATAGTTTCTGTTTAATACTGAAGAATATTTGGAGGTCTGAATATATGGTGTTGAGATCTGTCATCTGTTAGCTGATAAAGGATAGTGACCTTCTGCTATATAATTTCTAACTATCTAATCATGCCTTTCTAATATCTCAAAAATATTTAGATACTCCTTCTATATTAATTAGACACTGCAGTGATATTTTTCACAGCTTTTCAACTATTCATTGCATACTCTCATCAAACAATAGATCTGGGCTCCTTAAGCATAGCCTGTCTGTAATTTCTGGGGGCAATGTACTGATTCTGAAATATTGTCATAAACTCCATTTTTATGAGCAAATTGGTATGACTTAGCTATTGTTGAGTGCCTCTTTGTCAGCATATTGTTGGTTAAGTTTATATGAATGTTTCCAATGTACTAACCTTTTGATTCCAATCTTGAATCTTAACTGATTTAAGGGCTAATTATTATCATCATCATCTTGTTCTTCCTTAGTTCTATGGAAATTTCAGATAAAAATGGTGCTAGGACAGATTACTCTCCTACTGTTATACTTAGATATTTAATAGTCTACATCCTATTGAACAAGTGAATAAAAGATCTGCTTTTTGTAGATGAATAAAAGCATGATTTCAATCTCAACTTCTAGGGACTCAATAAAAGGATTCCCCAACACTGGTTGCAGAGAGAATAATAGGAATCATATGTGTTTTTCCCGTTAAGCTTTGATTTCAGGAGACCAATTGGTTTTTTAATATATTCAACCAGTATATATTATATTTTCAAATATATATTTTCTCTTTGCTAATTTTTATTTGACTTTTCTTGACTGGAAAAGACCAAAATATTTAGATGGCTAGATTGCTGGACCTGGAGTCAGGAAAATATGAGTTCAAGTCCAACTTCATCCACTTACTAGCTATGTGACCCTGTACAATTTCCTCACCTGTAAAATGGAAATAAGAATAGCACCTACTTCCCAAGGTTGTTATATTTGTAAAGCACTTTACAAACTTTAAAGTATTATATAAGTACTAGATATTATTATTTATGTTTTGTCACTTTTGTCCATTGGCACACTTTGACCTCTAGATTCAAGGTCAAAAGCCTTTAGTCTCTATTCTTCCCTGATCTGTATTAAAAATTTTACTATTATTTAGTTCAAGTGACATTTAGATATTATTGGAGAAAGAATCCACAAGGTGAAGCAGCTATTTAATGGGTTTTTTTAATGGTTTTTGAAAGTTTGATGTCATCCTTGTATATCATAATTTATAAGATATTTTGGTTCAGTTACCTCTTTAATTTGGAGACCATATTTAGTTATATTTAAAAGAGGTAGTAATGGGCAGCTAGGTGGTGTTGTCCCTGGAGTCAGGAGGACCTGAGTTCAAATTTGACCTCAGACACTTAATAATTACCTAGGTTCAGATTTGACCTCAGACATTTACTTAGCATATGATCCTGGGCAAAGCATTTCACCCTGTTTGCACCAGTTCCTTATCTATTAAATGAGCTGAAGACCTAAATAACAAACCACTCCAGTATCTTTGCTGAGAAAACCCCAAATGGGGTCATAAAGTCAGATACTGAAATAACTGAACACCAACAATAATCATAATGAATTTAAATAGAGATCAGTTTTCCATGGAGACATCAAATACAGTAATATTCTCAGTATGATGGGATCTGTTTTGCATATTTTCAGTGTTTAAATAAGCCATGAGTGTGGAACTGCATCAAAGGCTTTGATTAGGGCAGCACAAATATTATGACATCTTCTTATTCAATAATTTCCAAGCTTGTTGCTCTTTATGCCCTTAGGACTTTTTAGCATACCCTTTTTAAACTTGTAAACTTATTATATTATTCTATTTTAAAAGTTTAAATTTCTTATATGATCCAAGTCATAAATGCTGTGTGATAAAGTACATAAACATATTATTATCCCATAATTGCTTTTTTCTTTTTGTTTTTTAAATTAAAGTTTTTTTTCTAAGTAAAAAATTCACCATTTCTTCCTCAGACTGTCCCCCACCCCCAATTAAGAAAGATAGAAAAACAAAACTCCTTTTATAAATATTTATGATCAAGCAAAACCACAAAAGGATATAAAATTCTCAGGGATAAAATTCTGAAGACACAAAAAGAAATAATTTCTTCAAAGATGAATAAAAAAGTGTAAGCTGAAGAAACTAAGGTGGAGGCACAACTCACTAATTAATTTAGATTTTTTAGAATGTTTATTCAGAAAATGGAAACAAAGATCAAAGTCAGAGGGTGAACAAAAGAGTGTAGCCCTGTAAGAATAGATTTAGGAATATTAATGCCCACCATGAGCTCAGCTGGAAGAAAAAAGCTAAGACATCAGAAAGTGGGATTTTGATTATCTGGAGGGAATGAGAAGGATCAAAGAAGGGAAAAGACTTGCTTAAAGTGAACAGGATAGGGGCGGCTAGGTGGCATAGTGGATAAAGCACTGGCCTTGGAGTCAGGACTACCTGGGTTCAAATCCGGCCTCAGACACTTAATAATTACCTAGCTGTGTGGCCTTGGGCAAGCCACTTAACCCCATTGCCTTGCAAAAACCTAAAAAAAAAAAAAAAGTGAACAGGACAGTGATAACTGACAGCTGAGAGAGGATACAACTGGTCAGCTCAGAGTCATCAAACCATTGTCACAAATAACTTAGACATCACCTAGTCCTCATACCCTCATTGTTTTGATCAGAACCTGGCCCAGATAAACAACATCCTCAAGTACTGAAAGAACTGGCAGAAATAATGACTGCAAGAGGCCTTTCACAGTCCCTTCCTCTGCTTCCCACTCATCCTCCTTCTCCTCTTCTAGTGCCTTCCTTCTGAAATTACTTTCCATTTGCATTGTATCTATCTTGTATATGCAACTTTTTGAATTTGGTATCCTCCTGTGTTTTTGCCTTTTTTTGTATCTCCAGCATTTTAGCACAGGGCCTGGCCATTAATAAATGTTTGTTGACTGACTGACTAAGCCATTGTGACTGATATTTGAAAGATTACAGTAAAGAAGAGGCACCACAGGATTGGAAAAGGTCAGAAAAACCAATTTTCCCAAAAGGGGGTAGGGGAAAAAGAAAATAGAATCTATAAACTATAATCAGTAAACCTGAATTCAGTTCCTATGGGAAATTTCAATTGACTCTTTAAAGAATAGTAAAGATGTCAAGAAGGAAGCTGTGATGGTAAAATGCCAAGCTTCATCAAGAACAAGACATGTTGCACTAGCCCTTTCTTTTTTTGACCAGTTTACTAAATTAGTAAGTCAGGGAAATATTTTTGATACAGTTTGCCTTGAGTTTAGAAAAACATTTGAGAAGTTATTTCATGCTATCTTTGTGGAAAAGTTAGAGAAATGTGAAACAGACAATAATGCAATTAGATGGATTCAAAACTGTTTGGACTGTTTTTGTTGTTCAGTCATGTTCAACTGCTAATGACCTCATTTGGGGTTTTCTTGGCAAAGATATGGAAATGATTTTCCATTTCTTTGTCTAGCTCCTTTTAAGATGAGGAAGCTGAGGCAAACAAAGGTTAAGTAACTTTCTCAGGGTCACATACACACATTCATGGTGTCTAAAGCTGAATTTGAACTCAGGTCTTCTGACTAAATGTCCTGATTCTATCAACTGAACCCTGAAGCTACTACTATTTGGATAACTAGATTCAAAGAAATCTTTAATTCAGTGTCAATTTGATAGGAGGTCTATGGATAGAGTCAAGCAAGCCCCCTTAGAATCTGTACATAATTTCATAAGTAACATACTTATCAAATTTGTAGATGACACAAAGCTCAAAAGAATAATACACTTAGATAACAAGAGTCAGAATCCCAAAAACTTTTGAGACAATAGTGTATTGGACTGAATGAAGATATTGTACAATGAAGATAAATTTAATAGGGAGAAATGTAGTCTTATATCTGGGCTCAAAAGTCTATTTCCCATGTACAAAATGAAGGAGTTACAGTTAAGAGAACAGTTTATCTGGGGGATAGAGAGGAGATGTGTGGTTTTAATGGTCTGAAGGTTCACAATGAGTCAGCACCATGATGTGGCAATCAAAAAAAGCTAACTGTGTTCTTGGGCAACACCAAGAAAAGTAGAAGTTACAAATTACAAGAATAAAAAGGAAGGTAGTCCCTCTCTACTCTTCCCTGATTATAGCAATCTTGAATACTGTGTTCTATTGTGACTGCCATGACTTAAGAGTGAAAAACTAGATGTCCAGAAAAAGGAAAGGAAGATACTAAAAAGTTTTAGTCAGAGAATAAAAGATTTAAGGGTACAGAGAACTCTCTCTAGGTATTTGAAAGTCTGTCATGTGAAGGAGGGGATAACAAGACAGTGAATAGAAGTGGCAAAGAGGCAAATGACTTGATATAAGAAAAAATTTTTGAATACTTTGAGTCTAGTGGTAAAATGAATTGCCCAAAAAGCTGATGGGTTCTTACTCACCAGAGATCTTCAAGCAGAAGTTGAAATATCATTTTCCAGTAATTTTATTAAAAGAATGCTAGATTTGAAATCAAGGGCTAAAATTTGAATAGTGGGCCTACTGCTCACTACTTGTAGGACATAGAATAAGTCACTTAACTTCTCTTGGCCTCTTTTTTTCTCATCTCTAAGATGAGAAAGTTGGACTGCATGATTTCAGACTTCCCTTCCAACTCTGAATTTGTGGTCCAGTAATCCTAGTAGAGATTCTGTTTCAGATATATTATGCACTTTGCTGAGGCTGCTGGGGCTTCATAGAACCTTAGAATTGGAAAGAACTTCAGTGGTGATGTAGCCCAACTGATACTCAAAAGAAAATCCCAATATAACCTACCCAACAAGTAATTGTCCAGTCTTTGCTTGAAGACATACAAGGAAGAGGAGTTCTAATTTATAGGCAGTCCATTTCAGCAGATATCCAAATAATTGAAATCTTCCAACATGATATCCTGCATCCATGTCAGGTTTGTGGTTTGCATCAGGATTTCATCATCCATTTCCTCCAGCTGGCCTGAAGACCTTTAATATACACCCACAGCATATATGTATAAATATATATCTTCTGTATCTTCTTACTCTGGTACTCACCACAATGCTTTGATCATCACCTCTGTTTTACTATCTTTAATTCTATGGACTTCTATACAAGAAATTCACTTTGATGTTATCTATTCCTTTTGAACAGTGTGTACCTTTCCACTAGTTTTTTCTAGCTACATCCTATCAAGTCTGAGCAATGCTTGTAAGGTTCCATTTATATCCTTAAATATCTAGCTCTCATTATTACTCTTGCTGTAGGTATTGGGGTATATCCACACACAAACACATAGATATACACAAACATAAACATAAACATACATATATATTAAATACATATAAATATGATTCCTTTCTCCTCTTATTTATCAATGTCTCATATTTGTTGTTCTTTCTATATTACGCTTAATGGGTTTTGTTTCATTATCTGGATACTTTTCTCCATTTGTTTTCATTTTATAACCTTTTTACCAGATCTGCCAATATTCTCAGTTTTATTTAAATGTATTCCATCCCTGACCCAACCTCATCATTCCTTTATTATACAGTATAGTCCAGAATCCCCATTCCCATTCTCTAATACTATCTTTCTAGCTGGCCATTCACAGACCATAACCTAGATTCCCTTTAAGGTCCCTACCTTTCATTGGCATCAGTAGTAAAAACAGTATTTTACTCCTCAGTTGACTGCTCAGAGACTTTCCAAGTTCCTTCCAATGGTGTCATTTGTTACGAGCTGAATCCAGAAGTGGATCATGGGTACTGGGATTTAATAAGCCACAAGAGGCTCTCTGTCACATTCCAAATGCACCTATATAGAAAACAAACGCATTTTCCAATTTTTCAAGTGAAATAATCTCTAAACAGAATCATTTACCACCAGAGTCCATCTTTTCTTCCTGAAGTTGGCAAAAGACAAGACAACCTTACTTTCTAGGTTGTATATGCATGGCATGTGAAAATCTAAGTCTTACTTAGAAATAAGTACCCAAATTATCTTCTCTGGGAAGAACCTAATACCTGTGTGCCAAAGTCTATATTCTATGCTTCCTCTTCTTGGCACATTCATCCAGCTGGTAATCTCTTGATCCTCCTGACTGATTTAGATTCTTCTATCCCCTTAGAATATTTTTTATTTTTTATTTTTTTCTTGAACCTTATCTTCTTTCCATCCTGAGAACACTTCATCTTCCTTAATAAATGAGAGTAGAGACGTTCTCTTTTACTACTTAATACCCACTTACTTATGGAAGACCCCTCTCTTCAATCCCATTTTCATTTTCTTAGCTAAATCTTTTCAAAACCTTATCAGCCCCTCTTCAGGCAGGCCAGAATAAATTTAAAAATATATTGTTCTGTATGATCAAACTATGCTAACTGCTATATACCTTCTGATAGAGAAATGATGAACTTATATTGTAAAACAAGACATTTTGGGATCATAATGAATGAGAGAATTTCTTCTTCTTTTTGTCAAGAAAAATCCCTTGTTACAAAGATTTTGTTTTTCTTTTTTTTCCAATGGAGGAATAAGAGGTAGGAGGGGAGGAATAAATTTTGTTAATTAAAAAAATTATTTAAAATAAATTTTAAATTTAAATTTAAAACATAAGACTAACAGTTGTTTTATGTATTGGGCATGAAATAATGAGAAGTGCCACTCATATATCCATTCCTTTTACCATCACCACCACTGAAATCCCAGTTGCCCTTGCCTTTGTGATGAATACCCCTTGTCTCCCAAAAGATATTCACCATACATTATATAGTCATATATCATTGATTATTGAACTTGTCCTGAGGTTGGAGAAATTCTCCCATTTTGTAAATATGGGTAAGTCTTGGCATTTGGGCAGTGTTACATGAATATGATAGAAATTTTGATAGTCCAACAGTACTTCAACAGCTAATTTTGACCTTCATGATCTCCTCCCTCTAGAAGCACAACCTTCTTAGGGATCCTAATAATCAACTGAGGAATACAAGGAGAGTATTTGACAGAACAGGACTCTGGATAACCAAGAATTAGTTGTATCTTGATATCCATCTTGTTATCTTTCTGACAGTACCTTGCAACTGTTAGACTTTTCATCTAAGCAAGCACCTGTATACATGTCATAAGACTCCCCTCATGCTAGTTACAGTAATTTATTTAGTCAGTCCTAACCAGTACCATCTGCCATTAGTTATGTGGTTCCGCTAACCACAGAGGATCACCCATCAATGTGTCAATAAACGCTCTTAATCTGGTCTTTAATATTTTTTTAATGTGTGACGTAGTGATTTGATTTTAAATTGTGTTAAACTTTCAGGAGCTATGCCAGGTACTTGCTAAAATTTCCAGTGCTATCTGTATAATCTTTAGGTGGAAGGAGAAAAAACTCCATTGAACTTTTGTGGTAATAAAATTATTTCAGTTTAGCTCTCCATCTGTTCATTGAACTTCCTGTGGGTTTTCTTCAAATCCCATGATTGACAGCACAGACAGTCTTTAAAGGCTTTGGTCTGTTTCTATCCCCAAATCCCAACCACTAAATCAGACTTTTGCTTTGTCTATGAGACAGAAGTCAGGATATTCCACTGTGGGAGGTTGATTCACTAAAGCTAATAAAAAGTTCTGGCCTAAGCTTGAGATTCTGGCATTACCCCTGGCTCCAGCCAGCAGATCAACAAGATTGCTGTCATTACCTTTGGTTTGAGACCAAATCCAGGAGATGGGTTATCTCTCCTCATTGAGATGAGTGGCAGAGCAACTGCCTGCCTCTGAGAGGCAGAGGCTGACCATGGAGGGCTGGCACCAGCTTCCTCAGCAGAGAGGCACAGGCAGGAGCTGGGTGGTTACAGAAAGGATTCCTACTGTGGAACTGTTAACTCAAAACTCTTCAATCCCCAACCCCTCCTTCCCTCTCCCAACACCCCATCCCTCCACCACTCAAATAAAGCCAGGAGTCAGGAGTTATGAGGGGGTGATTACAGGATACAGACTGCCCTGGATGTGCTTAAGAATATCTTTTCGAGGGGCAGCTAGGTGGCGCAGTGGACAGAGCACCAGCCCTGGAGTCAGGAGTACCTGAGTTCAAATCTGGCCTCAGACACCTAGCTGTGTGGCCTTGGGCGAGCCACTTAACCCCATTGCCTTGCAAAAAACTTAAAAAAACAAAAAAGAATATCTTTTCGCAGGTGTCGATTTGGTCAATTTAGTATGGTAGAAAGTGCTGGACCTGGAGTCAGAAGGCCTAGTTCAAATGCCACTTACTGTGTGACCTTAGCAAGTCACTCTCTGAACTTCAGATTCTTCATCTCTAAAATGAAAAGAGGTAGAATATTGAACTAAATGATCTCTAAAGCCATGATGCTATGATCAGATAAGCGGATTTCATGGGAAATACATGATAATACATGTCTAAGTGCTTTTATCTCTTTTATTCCCCTGAGCATTTCAACCTCCAGGACACATGAAAAAGTCTTGACATATTTCCCCAAATTCTTAGCTAACCCTATAATTTTATGAAGAATGCTTATTATTTATATTTAAAGGTCATTTTTCCATCTCCCTTCAAGGCTAAGCTCAAAAGTATTACCTTCCATAAGATGTATTTTTCCCCTAGTTCTCTGAGTTTTTAGTGCTTTCACCATAGCCATACCAGCCCTGAAGTTACTGTGTATTATTTGCTTATAATTTATGTGGGAGTAGGGGGTTAGGAGAGATATCGTCCAGTGGAATATAAGGTCTCCATAGGCTGAGTTTGTTTCATTTTGTCTATATTCCAGAGGCCGAACATACACTAAATGCTTAGTAAATGCTGGTTGACTCAGGGGCGGCTAGGTGGCACAGTGGATAAAGCACCAGCCTGGAATCAGGAATACCTGGGTTCACATCCAGTCTCAGACACTTAATAATTACCTATCTGTGTGGCCTTGGGCAAGCCACTTTAACCCCATTTGCCTTGCAAAAAACCTAAAAAAAAAAAAGAAGAAGAAATGACAAACAGGATGGTTTTAGAAAAACCTAGAAGAACATAAATGAACTGATACAAAGTAAAGTGAAAACCAGGAGAACCTTGTAAGCAGTAACAGCAGTGTTGTAACCATAATAAAATATTGAATTCTTAACTACTCTTATCAATACAATGATCTAAGACAATTCCAAAAAAACAATGATAAAAAATTCTCTCCAGTGAGAGAACCAGTAAACTCTTAGGGCAGACCAAAGCATACTTTTTTCACTTTCTATATGTTTCTTGATTTTTTTTTTCACAGCATGATTAATGTGGAAATATGTTGTGAGATGGACTTCACATGTATAATTAATAACATATTGCTTGCCTTCTGAATGGATGGGGGAAGGTAGGAGGCAGAGAATGTGGAAATCAAACTTTTTTTTAAATGAAGGAAGAAAGGAAAGGATACTTTTTAAGAAGGAAGGAACCAAACAAGCAAGCCAGTTAAACAATATAAGTAAACTTCTTCAGTACTTGTTTCTGTATCTTTAGCCAGGAAGTTTCCAGATTCATTTCCATCATTTTTTTTCTTTTATTCATGGGTGTACAAATAATGCAGCCAAATAAGAAAATGCATCTTTAATTGCTATGAAAAGTATAGGAAGGGCAGCTAGGTGGCGTAGTGGATAGAGTACCGGCTCTGGAGTCAGGAGTACTTGAGTTCAAATCCAGCCTCAGACACTTAATAATTACCTAGCTGTGTGGCCTTGGGCAAGCCACTTAACCTCATTGCCTTGCAAAAAAACCTAAAGAAAAAAAAGAAGAAAAGTATAGGAAACTTGATACTTCATTTTTTAGACTACACTGGTGTAACATTTTGGCAGCCCAGCACAACCATTAAATTTGACTTTCAAGATCATAGGATCATAAAGTTAAACCTAAAGAAGATCTTAGAGGTCATAGGTTTATTTTAAGAATTAGAACTTGGAGGTCATTGTTTCCAGCTGCTTCATTTCACAGATGAGGAAACTGAGACTCAGAGATTATGATTTATCCAAGACTGTATTCACACCTAGGTTCTGCACCCTTCACACCCTGCACTTTTTCCACTGCATCAGCCCTTCATAGGTGAATAATGTTTTAAAATTTTCCAAATATGCTCATATATGTGATATAAATGTTATTCTCATTTTTATAGATAGGGACAAGAATGATTCTTTAAAGTTCAAAATTACTTCACCCAAATGACATAGCTAATAAGAGTTGAGATGACCCCAGTTTTTCTGAATACTGCTTCACATTCTTTCCTTGATCACTAAATTGATTATTAAATTACCACTGAAAAGCAGAAGGGGACATCATCATTGATCAGTGTGAAGACTTGATAATAAAATCAACATAAGATGGATATTGGCAGATAAACCAAATGAAAACCAGGATATGCTTTTTTTAAAAAATTAAGGTGAAGGTGAATAATGACTAATATAAAGAAAGTCAGTGAGTCTTACCCATTTCAGCTGCTGCCCAAACACAAAAGAATCTGCCTAATGAAAAAACTAAAGTAATTGTTTACAGGTCATTGTGAAATTGTAATTTACTTTCAGATTAGTGTAGTAGTTATTAAGTAGTTCTTGCTGCTGCTAAGTGTCTTGTGCACATTTCACCAATGGATGGTAAAATTATTATTATTATTTCAGATATAAACACAACCAAAGTAAAGGGTGTGGTGGCCTCACCTCCCTGTTCACCATTTTACTGGGGAAATCAAATATTTGGAAGGCAAAGTTATTTTCAGAGCTTCTCTATCTTTAGTGATCCAGAAAGTATTTTCACTCATACCCACTTTTATTTAACATTTTCTAATTAGCTAGTCATCAGGACTTCCCCCAGTATCATAAAGGAATGTGAAAGTCATGTCAAACCATTGAATATTTCCTGCCCAGCTAGCATACCTTCATTGAAAATAATTTCTGGGTAAGCAGTTTCAATTTGTTTGAGCTCCCCATTTTATACCTCTTGGAGACTATGTGCAGCAATCTTAGATATATTTTCCCACATCCTTGAATAAGACCTTCAGAGAAAATCCCCCCCTCAATATATCACTGGATAGAACAGATTTTTCATTTTCTTGAGGAGTCATTTTATTTTAAAAAGCACCTTTGCTTCCAGTCACAATCCTAGGAACAGTGAAAGTATGAAGTGGTGAAAAATTCTTGGGCCATTTATTAATGAATTTGTAGAATGCTGATATTCTAAGTGGAAAAAGAAAAACTATTTAGTACTTTTTTCTTACACATGTTGCCTGACAAAATCACTGACTATTCCCAAGAAGAACGCGGTACAGGAGGAAAAGTGAAACACTTATTAACCTTTCCTCATAGGAAAATGAAAATAGCTTTCCCTCTCCATATACAGAATCCCTGAAGATTTTTTTATTGTTCTTTATTTTGGTTATATCTACTATTATTTTATTCAGAATTTGGTAATAACTGGTAATAGGGGCCACTAGGTGACACAGTGGATAGAGCACCATCCCTGGAGTCAGGAGGACCTGGGTTCAAATGTGGCCTCAGACACTTAATAATTACCTAGCTGTGTGGTCTTGGGCAAGCCACTTAACCTCATTGCCATAAATAAATTTAAAAATTCTAAATAACTGGTAATAATTAAGAATTTGATTATAACTTTTTTGACCCTAAAAAAGTTATCCTAACTTGAAAAGTTTAAGGAACCAGTGGATATCTAAGGCTTCTTCCTCTGTAATTCCTTAATCCAGGATATGAATGGAGACTTTAATGGAGACACTGCTGCTACTATAATTGATAGGTGACATCAGATCCCTGTCTCTCAGGAGGCAAGCTGGAAACCATGCAGAATCCCTGAACAATTGGTTTTAATGGACAGGTGGCCTAGTTATAAAGGAATAGTAAAGACTGTAATTCTTAAAACTTTAGAATCTTGACTTTTGACTTAACTTTCATAATAAAGAACTAATTGTAACTTGTTTGATTGAGTTAAAGAAAGACCAGGATCTTGCAAATATTGATGTTGTAAAGGGAAATGGAGGTGGGGGCAAAGGGAATTCCTGGGTGTGGGCCACCTTTAAAATTTCCAAGCTCATACCTAGAGTCATCTGGTTTTGGTTTTAAGTAAAGTTGTATAGGTAGGTATTATTTGTGTTGAGCTGGTGTGTTAAGTTAACATGGACAACTGCACAAGGGAAGTATCTGAATACTTATTTTTGTGTTTTTTGTTGTTCCTTCCAGCACAAACAAGCCCTTGGGACTCAGTGTAAAAGTCAACCTGAATACCAAGTGGCCAACCAGCCAGTCATAGGAATGTGCTGTTGACCCAACAAAAAGCTACCCAAGCACTGAGCTCAAGGGATGCCAGAAGTAACTCCTTTTCATTCACAGGCAAAACCAGCCCTCAACTCTCTTCTTCTGTCTCACTACACATCACAAGTGGTAGTTTATCCCTAGTTTGGGCCATGTTCTTATAAATAATGTAACAGCTACCATTTTATCTTCTCCCAGTGATCCATGTGGCTTTGAGTTGTGTCTGTGTCAACAGTTTGAACAGGTTGGAATTTTCCTATAGAAGCAGATTTTATATGGTAGGGGCAGTAAGCAGGATGGTAGAGAGTCCTGACTGTTTCTGAGTCTGTTTTTCTTGCCTCAGACCCCAACTGATCTTGACCATACTTCTAGGAAAGCTTGTCACTAAATAGCTGATCACTTACACTACTGATATATGATTTGAGAATTGGCCTAGAGTGTTTCTGAGCCTATGGGCACAGACTGGGTCTAGAGTCCCAAGGTCTGAGCAGTGTGTCCCATGCCTGGGCAGAGCAGCCAGCTGCTACCTATTACTCTTAACAAAGGACACTCTCTAAATATGAGACTTAGCCATCTGAAGGGTCCCATACAACATGTATAGGATCATAGATTTAAAACTGGAGAGAACCTTGAAGATGATCTTTAACCCATCTTTTTTTCTTACTTAGAATGTCCCCTTCTTTGGCAACCTGTAGCAAGACATTTAAGATCTCACTCAGAACTCAAAATCCTGTAAAAGCCTTCCATGCCCAGCTGCTCCCCACACTAATGGGCAGCTCCATGATTGCAGTTGTAGAGCTCCAGGTCTGGAGTTGGAGGATATGAGTTCAAAGGCAGACTCAGATACTCACTAACTATATGACCCTAGGCAAGTCACTTAACCTCTATTGGTTTCAGTTTCCTCATCATACAGTCCTCCTCCTAGGATCATTGTGAGGATCAAATGAAATAGTAATTGTAAAAGTGCTAAGGGCAATGCCAAGCACATGCAAAGGAGATCCTACGTAAATGATTGCTGTTGTTTTTCTGTCTGATCTACTCTAGGTGCCCACTACACCTAGGTAGATAATTGATATCATTTTATTTTATATTAATTCATAGATTAATTACTCTAGATGGTTCTTTTTTTTTTTTTTTTTTTTTTTTTTTTAGTTTTTGCAAGGCAATGGGGTTAAGTGGCTTGCCCAAGGCCACACGGCTAGGTGATTATTAAGTGTCTGAGGTCGGATTTGAACTCAGGTACTCCTGACTCCAAGGCCAGTGCTCTATCCACTACGCCACCTAGCCGCCCCTCTGGATGGTTCTTAACTGATTTTATATTCATCTATTCTTTTTCCCCCTACAAGACTGAAAGCTTCTCAAAGAGACAACTTCCCATCTTTTATATCATCACTGACCCAATCAAAGCTCCTCTTGGGGCACACAAGAAACATTTCTTGAATGAAATACTAAAATTGCTTAGGAAAACAAAGAGAGAGAGAGATTGAGAGAGAGGAAGGTTTCTGTGTTGTAAGCATCTGGTGACTAGAGTGCTGGGCCTGGCAGATATGGACCCTGGGCACATGGCTCTCCTCAACTGTAGAAAGAGAATCACAATAGCACCTAACTCTCAAGGTGGTTGTCAGAGCACAGGGCCTGACACAGAGTAGGCACTGTAGCAATGCCTCTCTTCTCCCTCTTCCCCTTCCCCCTTTTTGTATCTAATGCTGTATTTTTAAAAATTAGGCCTTCTCCACAAAGAGTTAAATGGAGTAAAACTGGCCCATGCGTAAGTTATCCAGGAACAACCTAGACACTCAGAGCAGTCTGAGCCACACCACCTTTCAGAGTTTAGAGCGGGCCTAAGTGACCTAGAGCTATTCCTCTCCTTGACTGGAACTTCTCACAGCCCCCCTCCCCAGCTGCACCTTCAGGCAGAGGTCTGGAGGGCTTCATATGAGACACTTGCAAAAAAGGCCCACTTTCCCCAGGCTTGGGAAGTCAGCTGCTCTAGTTTTGACTCAGCAGAAGTAGGTTAGCAGTAAAAATAGAAAACCAAAAGCCCCAACTCATGATCAGGTGCTAAAATCTAAAGTGCTACCTTGGGACTGCTATACCTCACACATTCTTACTTGTCAGACGATTGGAACTGAAAGATGCAGAATTTTTCACAAGGAAATTGCTTGGCAGAAAATGAGGACATCAGTTATCTTTGCACTCTTCTACTAGCTCCAGCCTTTCTAGCCACCTAGCAAACACTGTAATCACTACCTCCCTCCTGAAAAGCAGAGTCCCTCCCTCATAGTCCTTCAGAATTGTAGCAGCAAGTGTGCCTCTGACCTCGATGGGTGGTGGGTCATGGTCATATAGGGAGATCTACTGCCACATTTACCCTAACTTTCTCTTGAGCATTTTAGTTTCTCAGCCTCATTCAAGACTAAGGAAGTCTGCCAACTCCAGGCCAACTATGCCCTAAATAACATGTCTACCAGGTAGGACCAGATCTAAATTGTATAGTCAGTAGTGTTTATTTGAACTTTCACATCTTTTCCCTTCTTTGGCATTTCCCTGTGTTTTCTGATGCCCCCATCCTCTTTGGTACCTGTCCTGTGTCTTCCTTATTCCCACAGGCTTCCTTTTGTTGTTGTTCTTATTCAGTCATTTCAGTTGTGTTCTAGTCTTCATGATCCCATTTGGGGTTTTCTTGTCAGAGATGTCATTTCCTTCTCCAACTCATTTTATGGATGAGGAAACTGAAGCAAACAGGGTGAAGTGATTGGCCCAGTGTCTGAGGCCACTTTGAATTGAGGTCTTTCTGACTCCAGGCCTTTATCTTGTATAAATTAGCAAAGGGTGATTAAACCTCTCCAGAAAATATTTACGTTTTCATCAATACTGCTTGAAAACCAAAAGAATCCTAAGGAATAATTCTCTAAGGGTAGAGGAGACACTTTCAGATAGAGAATACTGCCCACAGAACACTTCACCAGGGCAGCAACTTACTCTGCCTACATACAACAACCACCTTACTTCTAAAAGGGATGAATTCTATTTCTCATCACTTTTGTCCTTGTATTTGTGGAGAGTTTGAAAGGATATATTGGCTGATAGTGAGAACATGTTAGGTTTGGCATTAATTCATTTTGGGTTAAGTCATTGTGGTGTTTTGGGTTCAGTTTTTTTTTTTTTTGGCAGGGGGAGGGAACTGAAAATATTCAATTTCAAGTAACAGGGAATTACATTTATCTCATTCCACTTTCAGAAATTTCCAGAACTGAAGTTCAAGTATGTGGAAGAGGAACAGCCTGAGGAATTCTTCATCCCCTACGTCTGGTCTCTTGTGTACAATTCAGCTGTTGCCCTATACTGGAACCCACAGGACATCCAGTTATTCACGATGGATTCAGGCTGAGGGCCTGGGCTCAGCTTCCCCCCTCCCTCCCCCACCCCCTGCCCCCATGCAAAGCAACTCTTCTAGTTACCTATTCCTGGAGGAGACAAATCTGTGCAAACTCTAGACCTGAGGCAAACAGAGAATGGAGCTTTCTAACCTTGTATAGTTTTTGACTTTGAAATTTCATACCACATAGTAGGAGGGTACCAAGTATAGAATGTGACACAAAAAAAAAAGGAAAGGACAAAAAACTCAATAAGAATAAAAGTATGATATGTGACCTTTAATTTGATTTCTCAACAGAAAATCTAGAGCTTATCCAGAGAATTGATGTTTTATGAATTCAGCATACTAATGCTGTTCAAGGGTTCAGAGGGACTTGGGGGCCGGGGAGGAAGAGGTTGGGATTTTTTTGTTTATGTCTTTGTTTTAATGCTAAGAATGGGTAAATGAAAAAAAAATCAAGTTAACAAGCTGACTGAACAAGTATTCAGGGAAATTAAATTGAAAAGCTTATAAATCTGGTTACCTTTCAAGGAGATCTCCTTTTATTTAACCAGCTTTGTGTATTTTTTTTTTTACTTCTACACAAGCCATCTTCCCAAAGAAGGGAAATAATTCCTTGCTCTAAAGCTGCCCCTGCTCTCTGAGCTAGAAGTAAAGTAGAAACCAAGGGTGATTCCTGTGAATTGTTCAACTATGTATTGCTCATTGGGGAAGGAGTTAATTTTGAAAGCAACTTATTTTGTTGCTTTCAGGGAGTCGGGAAGAAGAGGGGAAAGATCAATACAATTCATTCAGTGAACATTGATTAAGCTCTAGGTTAGGAACTCTACTAGGCCAGGGATATGGAGATGAGAACCATTGCAATCCCCATCCCTTTCCTGGCCATGTGCACAAATGAATGAGGGGGAGATAAAGTCAAAGAAGAGAGCCCAACAAAGGGCTATGAGAAGTTAAGAAGACTGTTGCATTTAGGGAGGGGAGGTAGCCCTAATAGTCAAATCCTTTTGAAGACAAAAACTATGTGTTTCTCTTTCCGGTGGATGAGAAAGCTTTCCTGTTTGCCTCCCTACACTGAGCCACTGATTCAGCCAAAGAGGGGATGCTCAGGAAGGAGCTTCACTGGGGACCATGGTGGGCATGTTGACCACCATCTGACTTTAGCTCTCATCATCTGCAGCTTGTTCATCTCAAAAACTGTAGACAGGAATGTGGTTTCATCATAACTTGTAAAAAATATTCAAACCCCCAAAAATACCCAAAACCCCCCCAAAATCTTAAAAATATCCAAAACTTTCTGAAGATGTTTAAACTTGCTGTGTTCCTTTCAACCAAAAAAGCAAAAATGTCACGCAGGTAGTATTATACGTGAGACTTTTTTTTCAAACGATATTATTTGATATCTTCCTGAGAGCAGCATCTCCTTGCTTCAGGATCAGAGGACCAGAGGAACTTGGGTCTCCTGACTTTTTTCAGATAGCCCTCTAACCAGCTTTTCTAACTCAGTCTCTTCCCATTCTAAAAAGAAGGTCAACATTGTGAGAATTGGCAGTCATAGAGCTTTCTGCCATCAAAGCCCCTTTTCTCTCTTACCCAGTTTGAGCCTCCCAACAACTACAGAAGTTATAGCAGGTGGCCTCACCTTCTTTTGATCTGTCATCCAGAGGCAGTGACACCTGCCATGCTGATCTCGTTCATGGCAGCACCAGAACTTGGGCTCAAGCTCCCTAGTCATCCAGTACCCCCCCAGGACACACAGCCCTTTTCCTGCTCCTATGGAAACTCTCTTTTAGGTAAGCATGCATAGTATTGGTGCATATAAGGTATAAAAACATTCAATGTAGCATACCCAGAATAATTTTCTTAGCTACTTTCACCTTAGATTGCTGGCTTTGGGAAAGAGACCATCTGAAAACTGAAACAGCAGATCTCTTTTTGTAGAAAGAGGAAATCATTGATTATCAACAAGTAAAAGTTGCATTTAAATTGGACTTGGAAAAGGGTTCACAGCTTTGAAAGCATCAAGCAGAATGACTTTGTGTGGTGGTTTGAGTCTTGTCCTTTGCCTGTTGGAGACATCAAGAAGAGAAGGTTGGCAAGGCCACCCAACTTTCCTTCCTGCCCCCCAAAACTTAGAACCTGGTTTGGACAGTTGGACCCTCAGTGAAGTATAGGGAAAGAGTTACTTAATGGCTTCAGCACAAAAAAAATCATGGCTCTCCAGAGCTCAGTAGCCTTGCTGGTCATTAAACTAGGGAGTCAAGGGAGGCAGCAGACACAGCCAGGCTGCCAAGCTCTTCCCCCTCCCCCTACCATCTGGCCTCAGGGAACCGATGTTCCCTGAGAGGAGCAAGTTGGTGCCCCAACAAATCATTTTCTTTCTGTCTCTCTTTTTTAATTAACCACACAGTGGAGGGGTTCGGCAGGCCAGCACCGCAGCTGGGTCCACAACCTCCAACTAAAGTTGGAAAGAGGGACAATTACCAGAACTATATTGCCAGCTTGAGGGGTGGTGGAGAATGGGAGCCAAGATGCATGAGTCGGCCTGGCTTCTCCACCCATGTTCACCCCTGCACCACCATCCCTCTATGGGCTTTGAAAAGCTGGCCACTTGGCACCTTTTCTGTACTGTGTGAGAGACTTATTGTCTCATAATAAAATGGGGGGGAGGAGTCGAACAAATAACTCAGATTACTCCTGTCTTCATTTTGCATGCCAATTTACTTGCAGTGCATGATAGGGAAGGGTGAGAAGGGGAAGCAGTCAAAATCTTACTATTTACACACAGTAGGAGATAATAAAAATTATGCTGTTTTCACTGGGCAGGGCTCTTGTGCTCAGGTGGAAATTATTTACTTCTGATTTTGGCCAAGAGAATGAAGTGATGATGGAGCCTGGTTTTTGTTCCATGTAGTGCTCTGGCATAATATTTATTTTTCTGCCTTTTCTTCCCCTTTCAGCAGTTCATTCCCTAACAAGAGTTCAAGGCATTTTTTATTTGTTTTTAAAAGAAAAGAACAAAATTTTGCTTTGACCAACTCACCTCCCCAGCCTGATACAATTAGTAATTATTAAATGAAATTCAGTTCGCAGTTCAAGTCTGTTGTGATATATGTAGTCAGCTCTTCTCACTCTGATCCCACAGTACATACATATTACTGAGGAAGAATAATGAAGCCAATCAGCAGTGAGGATTCCTGAGGAGCCCGAGACTGACAGGAGAGTCAAAGGCCAGAACCTAGGAACTCAAGAGGCCCTAGGAAGAAGATTCCAAAAGATGAAATGAGGAAGTTCAGGGCAAAGAGAATATTGCCCCACCCTCTTCCCCTTCAAAAGTTTTAAGAAAGAAGTAATATTAAAGGGAAGAAAAATCACAATAGAGGAAAAAAACCTTTTTTCAACCTCCTTCCTGAAAAGTAAACTTATGAAGGAGATCATGTTTGGAATCCATTTAGTGCAAGATTTAAGCCAGATCTGCCATTCTTCAAGGCTAATGTCAATAATCCAAGCAGGTTGGAGAAGGTTTGAGATTTATTTTGTCCCTTTGAGGCTGAATCACTTCTACACCTAATTACTGGGTTGGGAAGCTTGCTCCCATCTAACAATGGTTAGAATGTTGAGCCTGGAGTCAGGATCAGAGTTCAAATTCTTCCTCAGACACTTATGACCCTGGGCAAGTCACTTAACTACAGATCATAATAGCTACCCCATCCCAAGTTGTTGTAAGAATTAAATATGATAATTGTAACAGGCATAGCATGACACTCTATAAAAATTAGCTGTTTTTATTATCTACTCTTATCCCTAGATGAAAAGGCATCCCACTCTAATTTTTCCAACAGGCAGAGCTGTAACTAGCCATTTGAGCCTTCATGGAAGTGGCATGAGACATTTAGAGGCCCAAGAGGGATTCATCTGGGCTTCTGCCACCTGATCACTCTGCAGCAGTTTCCTATTTTAATTATCCTTACTAAGGAGGTGTTAGTAAACCTTGAGATTCCATTTCTAACGTGCTGATAAACTTCTAACAACCTATCCTGATTTTAGCACTCTGGTGCTTCCCTGCACTAGGTATTGTTCTAATCTAGATTCTCCTTGAGGGCCAATTAGGTAGCACAATGGATTAAAAACCCTTACTAGCTGTGTGGTCCTGGGCAAGTCCCTTAACCCTCGTTGCCTTAATTTCCTCATCTGTCAAATTAACTAGAGAAGGAAATGGAAAATCATTCTGGTATCTTTTCCAAGTAGATCTCAAATGGGGTCATAAAGAGTCAGACATGACTGAACAATAAGACTCCATGAAAATAGCAAATGAGGGGAAACCCATTACCCTCCATAGGCAACTGGTTTCATTTCCTCCTTAATATCTTTTTTTTCTGAGTTTTTCTTTACATTGAGTTTAAATCTTGCTCTTTGCAACTTCCTCCCATTGTTTCTTATTCTAACTTCTTGGAGTCATGCTGAAGAAGTTGTAATTCCTCTTCCACTTGAAAGCCCATCAAGTATTGAAGAAACTTATTGTGTTGCCCCTGAGTCTTTTCTAGATGAAACATCCTTAATTCTTTCAATGCTCCTGTCTTCTTACCAAACTCTTTATTTCCTCTAAATTGGCTTCCAAATACCAATAACCTTATCACAGCACATGAACTGAGACCCTATCAAATTAAAGTATGGTGGGATTGTTGCCTCTCTGATTCTTGATGCTATCTATGAATCTGTGTTTCTATAATCCATGCAGCCTGAGATCCCTTTTTTGATTGCTGACACCCCACTAATTCATTGAGTTACAGTCAACTTAATCTGCACCCCCAGGTTTGATTTGTTTTCATGTTGTCTAGCTATGATGTTCCCCATTCTGTACTTGTACTTTTAAAAATTTTTTAAACCAACATTGGGAATTTAGCTTTATCCATGTTTAATTTCATCTTCGAATCAGCTCTCAATTATTGCTTGTTGGACTTTTGGGGTTCCCAACTTTGATCCAAAATGTTCTCTTTCCCTACTAATTTTGTTATCATTTGCAGAATCATGCATGCTCATCCAAATCATTACTAAAAAGGTAATAGAACAAGTCAAAAGGCAAACTCCTGGGACACTCCACTCCCAATCCCCCATTGGGGTTTCATGGAGATGCTATCCCCATAGCTACCACCTGCAATCTAGGAGGCTGCCAAGTAGTGGAGCCTAAATTATGATTCATTCTCTTGACAGTCTAGGTGGCCATAGACACATATAACTGAGAACATAGAGAAGGTGATCTGCTCAACTATGCTTTCTTGTATAAAAGTCTATTAAAAATCAAAATCACAACAAACAGCAGGTACTCTTTAAAGTAAAAAATTTATTACATTCAGAATCTTATTTGAACCTCCCAAAAACCCTTTGAAATAGATACAAGCTATGTTTTTATCAGTTCTTGCATAGGCCTCTGGAAATCTGCTGACTTACACTCTTCTAGGAAGAACAAATGATGGAAGTGTCCCCAGTTGTAGGCCCTGCCAATTGTCTTTCCCTAACATCATAATCTGAACCTACCCTATCTCATCCTTACTACTCCAAGAGCCCTCTACTCCATCCTTAATAGTCACAGAAATTATTCTTCAATCTATGACTTTTGTTACCTAACTAATCAATAAACACGTAAGTAGTGACTACACATCAAGCACTAGTGATACAAAAAAAGGCAAAAGACAGCCCTTGCTTTTAAAGAGACAACATGCAAATAAATATACAAAGTAAACTATATACAGAATAAAAAGGAAATAATTAGAGACAGAGACACTAGAATGAAGAGGAGTTGGGGAAGTTTTCTGCAAAAGGTGGGATTTGGATTGGGATGTGGAAGCCAAGGAGAGCAGGAGTCAATATGAAGGAAAGAAAATGTTTCAAGCGTGGGGGACATCCAGGAAAAAAAAATCTTAAGTGGAGACATACACACACTTAATTGGGTATAAAAATCTAACTTACTCAACAGGAAAATAGGAGGAGAAAGGAATAATAGAAAGGAAAACGGTGATAAAAAGAAGGGACTATTAAAGCAAGTAATGGTCAGAAGCAAATAGACTTTTGGTGAAGGACAGAGTGAAAAGAGAGAAGGATGAGCTGAAAAAAATAAGATGGAAGAAAGTGCACAGTTGGTAATCATGAATTGAATGGAATGACTTCACTAATAAAACAGAAGTGGATAACTGAGTTAGAGAATCCAATAATATGTTGTTTACCAGAAAGTCATTGGAAACTGAGAGATACACAGAGTTTAAAAGAAAAAGGGTGCTGGGGGCATCTGGGTGGTACAGTGGATAGAGCACCAGCCCTGAAGTCAGGAGGAACTAAATTCAAATCCAGCCTCAGACACCTAATACTGTGTGTGATTGTGAACAATGCACTTAATCCCATTGCCTTGCAAAAAAAAATTTTTTAAAGACATTGACTCAAAATTTATTATGTTTCAGCTGTGATTTAAAAGAAGATAGGAATAGTAATCTTGATCTCAGTAAAAGCAAAAACAAAAACAAAAAATAGATCTAATTAAAAGAGATAATTAGAGAAGCTCATCTTACCAAAAAGACACAATAAACAATGAAGTAATATCATTACTAAACAGATGCACCAAATGGCACAGAATCCAAATTCTTAAAGGAAAAGTTAAGTGAGTTACAAAATGAAATAGTAAAGCTATACTGGGGGGAACCTCAACTTTCCCATCTCAGAGTTAGAAAAATCTAACCCTAAAATAAATAAGAATGAAGTTAAGAAAATGAATAGAACTTTTTTTAAAAAAATTAGATATGATTGACCTCTGGAGAAAATGGAATGGGAATTAGAAAGGAATGTCTTTTTCTTGCCTATACAGGATAGTTTCACAAACATTGACCATGTATCATGGCATTAAAAAAATCACAAAAAATACAGAAAAGCAGAAATATTAAATACATCCTTTTCAAACCCTACTGCAATAAAAATTTTATTAAAGGGTCACAAAAGTATAGATTAAAAGTTGATTAGGGCCTAAATAAATCAAACCTTGGAAGACATATGAATTGATGTAGAGAGAAATGATTCAGAACAATTTATACTATAACAGCATTGTAAAAACTCTGGAAGATTTAAGAATTCTGATCAACCAAGATTCCAAATTGATTAGAACCTAAATAAATCTAAATAATTTAATCCTAAACTAATCCAAAGAACAAACCATAGAAACAATAATTTTGTGGAAAGAGGATGACATCAATGAGATAACACAACAAAATCTTTGGGATGCAGCTAAAGCAGTACTAAAGGAAAAGTTAACATTCTAAAAGCATATATCAATAAAAGAAAGAGCAGATCAATGAACTGAAAATGCATCTTTTAAAACTAGTAAAAGAACAAATTAAAAATCCCCTATTAAATGCCATAGTGAAAATCTTGCAATTCAAAGGAGAGTAATTAAACTAAAAGTAAAATTTAAAAAATTTTTGAACTAATGAAAAGGGTGAATACACCACCAATGAAGTTGAAATGAAAGCAATTATTAGGACTTATTTTGCCCAATTAAATGCCAATAAAAACAACAATCTAAGTGATACAAATGAATATTTACAAAACTATAAATATAAATAATATAAATTACCCAGATTAACAGAAAAGAAAATAGAATACTTAGATTACCCAATCTTAGAAAAACCCATCAGAGAGCTTCCTAAGAAAAGATCTCCAGAAACTAATGGATTCACAAGTAAATTCTACCAAACATTAAAGAATAATTCATCCCAATACTATATAAATTATTTGAAAATATAGACAAAGGATTCCTACCAAGTTCCCTTTATGACACAAATATGGTTTTGATAACCTAAAACAAAGACAACAAAATGATAGGTCAATTTCCCTAATGAATATTAAATAAAATACTAGCAAAGAAATTGCAAATATTTAACAAAGATCTTACATTGTGATCAGGTGAGATTTATACCAGGAATTCCTAACTGGTTCACTATTATAAGCATAACTGACTATATCAATTTTAAAAAACAACAAAAATCATATATTTGATTATGTTCAAAGTCTTCTCTAACCACTTCATCCTGATTACTTTTTCCCTCCTCAAATAGAGACCACCATTGTTTCTACCCATTTTTTCCTGAATCTCATAGATCACATTAGAATACTTACATTATTGGTTTTTATTGTCATTTAACTCTTCTATTTAATAACTTTTGTCTAATAACTTTTGATAAGTACATATCTATCCAACTAGAGAATAAATTTCCTTTTATTCAATTCTAAGCATTTTTTCCTCTCACCTCTCCAAAGTGAAAAAAAATGAAAATCATTATAATATATTGACATAATGAAGCAAAACAAATTGCCACATTGGCCATCCTCAGAAATGTTTGTCTCATTTTCCATGTTTAGTCCATCACCTTTCTGTCAGGAAATAAGTAGTCTTCCTCATTGGTGGTCCTCTGGAATCTTGGTTGATCAGAATTCTTAAGTCTTCCAGAGTTGTTTTTACAATACTGTTACAGTATAAATTGTTCTGAATAATTTCTCTCTGCATCAATTCATATAAGTCTTCCAAGGTTTCTCTGAAACTAACTCTTCACTTCTGATAGCATTTGGGGGAAGGGACCAGATCTTGTGCTACTTTGTTTCCATAGGATTCATCATAGTTGTTTATACATAGTATTTTATTTCTTCAGGAACATTTGTTGATTGAATGAAAAAATAAATAAATTATCTGTCATGTGGAATATGAGATCTTATTACAAGAGATAAAATCTCAAGATGAGGAAAAAAGTGAATCTACCTATTAAACCCTCCTAATTGAATTAACAAGGAGCCACATTTCCCTTGAGTATCATTTTTTCCTCTGGTCCTTGGCACTTATCACTGGGTGCTATTTAGGAAAGAACAGCAAACTTCAGCTTCACAAGCCTCTTCTGAAGGCAGCAGAGCCTGGGTTGGGAGCTAGCACTGTGAACTGGCAGATCCCCCTTTGGAAGAGTCCCACCAATGTTCCTCTGTACTGTCAGAGCACCTCCAAGGTTCTGCACACTGTCTTGTTAATGAGAAAGTTGTTCTGGAAATCCAGCTGTTTCCCCAGGATGGAAACAAACTTGTAAATTCTCAAATAGGAAATTTTATAAAGCCTCTGGCAGCCACTTGCCTAGTTTATGACTGGAAATGAAAAAGGATTTACGTTCACTGTTGGGTCCAGCAAGCCATGCTTGACCCTGATGGTTAGACGTGGATCCCTAGCTAAAGGCCAGGGCCATGATCAAATAAACAATTGAACATCTGAACCAGAACTCTGTGCTTTTGTTGATATCTTTTGCTCTGACTTATGGTTGATATCTTTTGCCATGACCACTGCTAGATTTCAACAGTGAATGGCTTACTTTGTGTCTGACTACCTATGTGACCTTGGGAAAGTCACAAGCAAATCAGTCTCTAGACCAAAGTAGTCTCAACTGTAAAATGGAGACCTGCTCCATCTCCCTTGTCAAGAATGTTAGGTAGATCAAATAGGATGGATAAAAGTGTGCTTTGAGAAGTCTAAAGCTAAAATAAATGAACAAAGCAGTAAACTTTCTAGAAATAGGAGAAAATGCAAGGATTTCTCTCTTGGGGGAAAGCCCATTTCTCATGACATAGAGATCTTTGTCAGGAAGAACTGACTCAGACCCTTCCCCACCCCAATTCAGACAGCTTTGAGAAATAGCTGGAGATAGCTTGCATGGGCCAGCTGCCCTACTAGAGGAGGAAAGAGAAACTAAAGGATCCCTCTGAAACTTGTCATGGCAGATTTATAACTAGCATCTCTTAGTCAGAGGAAAGTTGCATATTCTTAGTGGGTGGGTAGGAGAGATCATCTAATGGAGAAAAAGAGAGAAAGAGATCTCAGGACATAACCAGTGATACTGGGGAGGTTGGGATGGGGCTGACCAAGCTTTTGGGGCAGGAGAGGAGTTGATCCCAACCAGCCATCTGATGTCTTATTTTAACTGTTCTTGCTAACTAGCTGTTAAGCTAATGTTATTTCTTCTGAAAACACTGCAAGTTTCATCAGTCCCCTCTAAAGTCCGTGTACTAAATTCAGCACCTTGGGGCAAAACTATGATTAGCATGCCTTAGTTTTGGCTCTGGTTAGAAGGTACTATTGTTAGTATGGATCATGCACCAGAATACTGGGAAAGGGAAGTGATGACCCACCATGAATTCTCCAACCTAAGTCAAGAACCTCAAGAGAAGAGGGCCATATCCACCTGATGTAGCCCCTTTGTGTGCAGGATAGTATTATGAAACTCAAGTGTTAAATAACCCAAGGCTTAAATAGCCTGGAGACATTGAACAGGGCTGGACCAAAGATCAAAATGGTTCAGAACTTTCAGAAAAGGAATAATTCTGGCTTCCTGCCCTTTCCTGGGATACCACTCCTGTGAGTTCTGTAAGTCCTGGAAATTATAACCACCAGGTCCAGTGCTCTATATGTCATATTACCTCGCTGCCTTTAGATTTGAGGCAAGAGAGAGTGAGGAACCATGGATAACACCTAAGTTGGCAAAGAAAAAGGTCATCTCATTTTGGTGAAGGATCTGGGAGACATGAGATGAGAATGGAAGGAGGAGTTCTCAGCAGATGACTGGTAGAACCACGATGCCCTCAATAGTAATAGGTAAGTTTGGAAGGTATAAGGGTTTGGAAAGGGAAGATAATGAGGTATGTTTTAGATAAACTTAGTTAAGATATCTATGGTACATCCAATTGGAGATTCAAGAGTAGAGATCAGCAGAGACCACCAGAATTAGAGCTGGATAAACAGTATAGAGGAAAAGAGAAAAGGACCCAAGTTAGAGCCCTGTGGGATACCCATGATGAGCTGGTATGACCTGAACAAAAATCCAGCAAAAGAGATTAACAAGGAATGATCAAATAGATTGAAATAAAACATCCAACAATGTAGAGCAAGAGAGTATCCCTACCCACACAGCATAGTGAGAAGTCACCTGTCTCAATAGGTGCAAGCCTAAAGAACAAACTCAATTTAACATGGACTCCAGTGAAATGCAGTTCTCCAAAGAGACCTGGCAATACAACATTAATGAATTTAGGATAAAGTTTCCTGGTATCATTGAGGATCCTAGAATTTGTAGTGGAAAGGAACCTTAAAAATCTACAACTTTCAGATGAGGGGAAAAAAGGCCTGGGATGTCACTTGGCCAAAGACACAAATCTTAGGAATCATGACTGAGAGTTGACAGCTTTTAGAAACAAATTAATATTCCTAAAGCATGGGCCACAGAGCACTGTTCCAGAAGATATGACCTGAATTACTGATATGGAACTGATTAGGGATCAACTCTGTACCTCACTGTCACTGGGGGGAAATCACTTCCCCCTGAGATGCTGATGAAGTAATGTGTGTGTGGTGTGTGTGTATGTGTGTGTGTGTGGGGGGGGGGTGTATGTGTATGGAGTGTGTGTGTGTGTGTGTGTGTGTGTGTGTGTGTGTGTGTGTGTATGTGTGTGTGTGTGTTGGGAAGGGGGTCATTATCATCATCCACCCCAACTTCAGACCAAGATGCAGTAGCACAGAACTCAGGTCCAGAGTATCCCCTAACCTTGACATACTTGTTCTTTACAAGAGAGAGAAAGTGGGTAAATGTGTGGGAATAAGTGGGAAGAATGAAGTACACATAAGAGCTGGGGACCAGTCAGGGATTCTCCTGTACAGAAAACCAGGAAACCTGGGTAACAACCTCCATTTGGCTACTAATCAAGGGATCTGGACATTGAAATTCAGCTTTCTCATTTATAAAATGAAGGAACCCTGCTGTGCCTAATGGAAGCATTGCAAAGATGGGAAAATGTTTTCAAAAGGAAGGGGGAAAATAGTCATTGTGCATATTAATTTATTAGTATAATTGTTTTGAATTTCCTTCTGATGGATGCTGAGGTGTCTGTAGGCATCAGTGTCCGAGGTAAAGAGCCCCAGCTCTCCCACGGGGCTGGCCACAGTCTTTGCTTCCAGAGCCATGGGCAAGGGACCTTTGCATGGGGTGGGATCACCTCCTCTAGGAGTCAAGCTTCCATACAGTTCTGGGATTCAAGCCCATGATGCAGGACTTTGTGAGCAGTTCCTTGGAGCCAGTGAGGCAGCCAGAGCCTGGGATCCAAGGAAGGGCTAGCCAATTGACTGACTGATCCATTCTCCTCAAGTCAACACCATAAGATTTTTTTTTATTAATCACAAAAAAGAAAAACCCCAAAAACATACACACCACCCTGCCTTGGCAAGTACCTTTAGATTCCATGTCTGTGAGCAGCTCTGACAATTCCTCCTGGCTCAGAAATGACTCGCTTAGCTCAGCATGTTTCCATTAAGGGGACACACCCAACACCCCACCAGGCCCACTCCTTGCTGTGGATACCCTTTGTCCAGGTCACTGACTGGTCAGCCTCACTGCCAGCTAAGAAGGGCCCCTCCATGTCCCAGAGAGCATTTCTCAGCTGATTGCTTCCCTTACCTCTCCATTCCTTTTCTTCTCTCTTTCCTTCCTATCTTCCTCTCTCCCAGTTGTCTCCTTTATCATACCCATCATTTCTCTAATCTCCATTTTTGCTTCCCATTTATTACTCCTTTCTTCTCATTTCCTTTCTCTCTCTTTCCCTCTTCTCCCCCATCTCTTCTTTCTACCCTCCTCCATATCCTCACTCCTTCATCCCTTTTTTTCTGCTCTCACCTTCCTACAAGTTCTTTCCTCTCCTTTCATAGAACTTCAGTCTGGGAAGAACCCTAGAGACCATCTAATTCAACCCCCTACCAAACTCAAAGAAAGGAAGTAAATGATCCAAGGTCACATAGGTAGTAAGTAACAGAATTGAGATTAAAATGAAAGTCTTCTTTCAAATATATCCAGTTATCCTTTAACAACAACATGCTGCCTCTCCATCTCCTCTTTCATTCTCCATTTTCCTCTCCCTCATTTCTCTTTTCATTCTTCCCTTTCTTTCTTTTTTCATCTTCTCTCATTTGTTTCCCCTCTTTCATTTTGCTTTGTTCATCCTCTCTTCCTTCATTTTCTCCTTGTATATTTTTCCTACTTCCTTTTTCTTTCCTCCACTTCTGTTTCTCATATTCCTCTCTTACAACTTTCTCCCCTCCTCTCTCATTTTCCTCTCTCTCTCTCCTTCACTATCTCAGTCTCTTCCCTCCATTCTTTACCTAGGCAGTCAGGTGGTACAGTGGCTAGAATGCCAGATCTAGAGAAAGGAAGATATACTTCAGACACTGAATAGCAATGTGTCCTTGAACAAGGCACTTTATGCAAAAGAAGGTGGCTTAGCCCTCCCTGAACTAAAATTATATTATAAAATATCAGTCATCAAAACTGTTTGGTATTGGCTAAGAAATAGAGTGGTGGACCAGTGGAATAGACTAGGTGCAAAAGCAGGAGATGATTATAGTAATCTGCTGTTTGATAAACCCAAAGAGTCCAGCTAGTGGGATAAAAACTCCCGCTTTGATAAAAACTGCTGGGATAATTGGAAGTTAGTATGAAAGAAACGTAGATGAGACCAACACCTAATACCCTTTACAAAGCTAAGTTCCAAATGGTTACAGGACATAGACATAAAAAAAAACAACACTATAAGCAAATTAGAAGATCAAGGACCAGTTTACCTGTCAGACCTATGGAAAGGGGAGCAGATTATGACTGAGGAAGAGTTGGAGAACATCACCAAAAACCAATTAGATGATTTTGATTACATTAAATTAAAAAGCTTTTGCACAGATAAAACCAATGTAATCAAAATCAAAAGAAAAGTAGTAAACTGGGAAACAATCTTTACAACTAATGATTCTGACAAAGGACTCATTTCTAAAATATACAGAGAACTGAGTCATATTTTTAAAACAAAAAGCCATTCCCCAATTGACAAATGGTCAAAGGATATGCAAAGGCAATTTACAGATGAGATCAAAGCAATCCATAGCCATATGAAAAATTGCTCTAAATCATTAATTATTAGAGAAATGCAGATTAAAACTTCTCTAAGGTACCACCTCATACCTCTCAGATTGGCCAATATGACCAGAAAGGATAATGATCATTGTTGGAAGGGTTGTGGGAAATCTAGAACACTTATTGCACTATTGGTGGAGCTATGAACTCGTCCAACCTTTCTGGAGAGAAATTTGGAACTACACCCAAAGGGCAACAAAAATGTGCATACCCTTTGACCCAGCAATATCATTACTGGGTCTATACCCTGAAGAGATGATGAAAAAGGGTAAAAACATCACTTGTACAAAAATATTTATAGAAATCCTGTTTGTGGTGGCAAAGAATTAGAAATCAAGTAAATGTCCTTCAATTGGGGAATGGCTTAACAAACTGTGGTATATGTATGTCATGGAACACTATTGTTCTATTAGAAACCAGGAGGGACGGGATTTCAGGGAAGCCTGGAGGGATTTGTATGAACTGATGCTGAGTGAGATGAGCAGAACCAGGAAAACACTGTACACCCTAACAGCAACATGGGGGCGATGATCAACCTTGAAGGACTCGCTCATTCCATCAGTGCAGCAATCAGGGACAATTTTGAGCTGTCTGCAAAAGAGAGTACCATCTGTATCCAGATAAGGAGCTGTGGAGTTTGAACAAAGTTCAAGGACTATTCCCTTTAATTTAGGGGGAAAAAAACATATATCTTATTGACTGATCTTGTTACCTCTTAGACTTCTTGTCTCTTCCTTAAGAATATGATTTCTCGCTCATCACACTCAATTTGGATCAATGTACAACATGGAAATAAAGTAAAGACAGACAGATTGCTTTCTGTGGGGGGTGGGGGAGGGAAGTAAGATGGGGGGGAAATTGTAAAACTCAATATCTTTAATAAAAAAAAGCAATTAAAAAAATAAGGCACTTTAATGACCCAACTTCGTCCTCTTTAAAAGAGGAATAATATTAATAATAGAACCTATTATATAAAGTTGTCAGAATCAACTGAAATAACATGTAAAGTGATTTGTGAATGTTAAAGCACTGTATAGAAGCTAATTATTATTACTAATATTACTGCTCTGTCCTATCCTAATTCTACTCCCCTGGTTTATGCCTTGATCCTACTTTTTTTTTTTTTAGTTTCTGTCCTTTTAGACAGATGACTGGTATATGGAAACTTGAAGATGACAAGTGTCCAGGAAAGTAACAGAATTAGGAACTCCAAGGGAGCAGCAAGGTGATAGAAAGGAGGGGCAACCAGGTGGCACAGTTCTATTGAGTACCAACTCTGGAGTCAGGAGGACCTGAGTTCAAATGTGACCTCAGACACTACCTGTGTGACCCTGAGCAAGTCACTTAACCCCAAATTGCCTCCAACTGATAGGAATAAGTGTCCCAGCTCTCCCTTTGACTCAGAGCAAGTTCATGGTAGAGGTAAGGTAATATAGTCTTGTAGTGTGAATGCTTCAGAGAGGTCTATCAAGAAATTTAGGTAGGGTGTAAGTAAAGGAATGCAAGTAAATGTCTAGCAATCAGATCTCTAGAGGGTTAAAAAAAACTTTACAGGGGACATAACTCTTAAATTTAATCTATGTATTAACTTTCTCTCCATCACTTTCTTAAGTCTAAATAATCAGCAAAACAATCAAGACCTGATTTGCAGTTTTTACTAATTTCTAAGGTGTAAAAGCTCACAGTGAAAACTGAACAATTACTTGTCACTCTTGACTTGCTGGTTCAAGCTTGCTCCAGTATACCACTGGATGTAAGTGAAAAAACAGGCATGTCTTATCCATTGCCTAGTATTCTCCACAGAAGCTGGCACAGTGAGAGTCCAGAGAAAGTGATTGTGGAATGATAGGTTCAAGTCAATGAGGTTTGTTCTTTCTTTCAAGGGGGCACACCCAACACCCCAATGCTCAGATCTCTAAATTAGAAAGGTTTTTTTTTTTAATTAACTAGGGGAGGCTAGGTGGCACAGTGGATAAAGCACCGGCCCTGGAGTCAAGAATACCTGAGTTCAAATCTGATCTCAGACACTTAATAATTACCTAGCTGTGTGGCCTTGGGCAAGCCACTTAACCCCATTTTCCTTGCAAAAAAACCCTAAAAAAATTAACTATTGGGGTGTGGAGCCAAGATGGTGAAAGGAGAAGAGCCTCTCTTAGGTACTCTCTCTATAATATTTCCAAACTCACAAAATAATGACTCTAACTAAATTTTCAAGAGACAAAACCCACAGAAATATCCAGTGAGGCAGCTCTCCAGACCAAGGTAACCTGGAAAATAGTGGAAAGGCTCAGCTCCATGAGCCAGAGTGAAGGAACTTCAGCCTCCAGGAGGTAGTCCCAGGGCACCTGGGAACCATGGCTCATGGGGGGGCGGGGGGCCAGTTTCCTGATCTACACCCCAGGGAGCACCAAGTACAACTTGGAAGATCAGTAGTGGGGCATCTGCCAGAGCAAGCAAACAAATGAAGCCCAGCCCTCAGGGCACTCAGTGAGCAGCAGTGGCCACAGCAGCCCAGATCCAGAAAAATGAAGTAGGCAGAGCTGGTAAGCAGGAGCTCCCAAGCAACTGAGCCTTGAGTGCTCAACCTACCAAAGGTAGGGGAGTGGAAAGAGACTTCCAGGATTTGTCCTCTGTACCTGGAACAGGACTCTGGGGCTCTGACCACATTCAGATCCTGATCACAGTCTAGGCCCACCAATAGAACAGCAGGCCCCCCCACTCCAAGTCAGCCCCATGGCAGAGGGGTGCGCTTGTGGTCATTCACAGACCAGGAGGGAAGACAGAGCTTCAAACACTGAAATCATTGGGGGAGGTGTCCCAATAATATGAAAAAGCTCAAGAAGCACCCCAAAATCAGGCACAGGCTGGGGAAATGAGTAAACAGAGAAAAAAAGGAATACCATAGAGACATACATTGTCTATGATACCAAGAAGGATCAAAATACTCAATCTGAAGATGAGGAAGTACAAGCTTCTACATCTAAAGACTCCAAGAAAAACAGAAATTGGACTCAGGCTATGACAGATCTCAAAAAAGATTTTGAAAATCAAGTAAGGGAGATAAAAGAAACGAGAGAGATGCAGGAAAAACATGAAAAAGAAGTCAGCAGTTTAGCCAAAAAGATCCAAAAATATGTTGAAGAAAATAGCATGTTAAAAACCAGCTTAGGCCAAAAGGGCAAAACAGTTCAAAAAGTTATTGAGGAGAAGAATGCTTTAAAAAAGCAGAATTTGGGGGCAGGGCCAAGATGGCAACAAGAGCAGATCATGTCTTAGGCGCTCTCTCATAAATCTTCAAAACTAAGGACTCTAAATTTTCTAGAGACAGAACCCACAGAGGGACCCAGGGAGGCAGTTCTCCTACTCAAGGTAACCTGGAAAAGAGCAGAAAGGTTCTGCTCCCCTGGGGTTGGAGGGGCGGCCCGCCAGAGGGGTGGCCCACCAGAGCGAAAGAACTTCAGCCTCCCGGAAGCAGCTCCAGGGCACTGGGAGCCCGGCTCACAGCAGCAGGGGAGTTTCCTGATCTATGCCCCAGGGAGCAACGAGCACAACTTGGGGGAACAGCAGGGGACCTCTGCCAGAGCAAGCATGTGAAGCCCGGCCCTCAGGGAATACAGAGAGCAGAAGCCCCCAGGGATGAGCTCATTGAACCTAGGGAGGGGAGTGAAGAGAGAGAGAGTGCAGAGCTCTGTCCTCTACCCCTGGAACAGGACTCTGGGGTTCTGAACAAATTCAGATCCTGATCGCAGTCTAGGCCCCCCACAGAGCAGCCCCATGGCAGAGGGGGGCACATATGGTCATTCACAGACCAGGAGGGAGGACAGAGCCTCACACACTGAGACCCTTGTGGGAGTGTCTCAAAGGCTCAGGAAGCACCCCAAAACCAGGCTCAGGCTGGGAAAATGAGCAAGCAGAGAAAAAAGAGGAACACCATTGAGAAATATTTTGCATATGAGCCCAAGAAGGATCGATATACTCAGTCTGAAAATGAGGAAGCACAAGCTCCTGCATCTAAAGACGCCCAAGAAAAAAAGAAATTGGGATCAGGCTATGACAGAGCTCAAAAAAGACTTTGAAAGCCAAATGAGGGAGTTAGAAGAAAAACTAGGAAAAGAAATGAAAGAGATGCAGGAAAAACATGAAAATGAAGTCAGCAGCTTAGTCAAATCCAAAAAAATGCTGAAGAAAATAGCATGCTAAAAACCAGCTTAGGTCAAATGGATAAAACAGTTCAAAAAGTTGTTGAGGAGAAAAATGCCTTAAGAAGCAAAATTGGCTAGACTGAAAAAGAGATAAGAAAATTCTCTGAGGAAAACAAATCCTTCAGACAAAGAATAGAACTCAGGGAGATTGATGAATTTACGAAAAATCAGGACTCATTATTTCAAAACCAAAAAAAAAAATGAAAAATCAGAAGAAAATGTGAAACATCTCATTGAAAAAACAACTGATATGAAAAACAGACTTAGGAAAGATAATTTAAAAATTATTGGAATACCTGAAAGTCATGATCAGGAAAAGAGCCTTGACATCATTTTCAAAGAATTACTACAGGAAAATTGCCCCGATATCCTAGAAGCAAAGGGCAAAATAGAAATGGAGAGAATCCACAGATTCCCCCAAAGAAAGAGATCCCAAAAAACCAACCCCTAGGAATATTATAGCCAAGTTCTAGAACTCCCAAGTCAAAGAGAAAATATTACAAGCAGCCAGAAGGACACAGTTCAAATATTATGGAGCTGCAGTCAGGATCACACAGGACTTAGCAGCAACTACATTAAAAGCTCATAGGGCTTGGAATATAATATACTGGAAGGCAAAAGAGCTTAGAATGCAGCCAAGAATCAACTACCCAGCAAAACTGAATGTCCTCTTCCAAGGAAAAAGATGGACTTTCGATGAACCAGGGGAATTTCAAATGTTCCTGTTGGAATGGCCAGAGCTGAACAGAAGGTTTGATCTTCAGATACATGACTTGGGTGAAGCATAGAGTTTGGAGGAGAAGGGGAAAATATGAGGGACTTAATGATGATGAACTGCATGTATTTCTGTATAGAAAAATGACATTGATAATACTCATATGAAACTTCTCAGTTAATAGAGCAGGTAGAGGGAGCTTTTATAGTTGAAGCACAGGAGAAAGCTGAATTTGAAGATAAAATATGGTGTAAAAATGGAGTCAATAGCAAAAAGGGAAATGTAATGGGAGAAAGTAAAAGGAGAGGGGGAATAGGTCAAGATATTTCATATAAGATTTTTCCTTATTACAATGAGCTATTGCAATGATATGGAAGGGGGGGAGGCAAGGGGGAATGAGGGAATCTTTGCTCTCATCAGAGGTGGCTAGGAGAGGAAACAGCATATATATACTCAATGGGGTATAGGCATCTGGAGTAAGAAGGAGGGGGAGGGACAGGGCAAAAGGGGGTGATGTGAGTGATGGAGGAGAGGATGGACCATGGTGGGAGAGCGGTCAGATATAACACGTTTTCTTTTTTACTTCTTGCAAGGGGTTGGGATTGGATGGCCTGTCCTGGACCATAGGGCCAGGTGGATGCAGGGCCTAAGGGGTGGTATGGGGGCTCAGGGCTTCTTGGCCCCAGGACCAGTGATCTGTCTGCTGCGCCACTCAGCGACCCTACAGCAGAGTCAGAGTGAAAGGAGAGAGAAAATATAGTACATGGTAGTGGAGAAATAAGAAAGGAGGGAGTTGTGATCAGCAATGGCAACGGTGGAAAAATATGAAAGTAACTTTTGTGATGGACTTATCATAAAGAATGTGATCCACCCATGACAGAGTTGTTGGTGTTGGAACACAGACTGAAGCACATTTTTTATTATTATTATTATTATTATTATTATTATTATTATTATTATTATTATTATTTTATTATTATTATTTGGAGGGTGCAGGGCAAATGGGGCTGGGTGGCCTGCCTGGGGCCTCTTAGCAGGGTGAGCATTGGGTGTCTGAGGCCGGATTCAGACCCAGGTGCTCCTGGATCAAGGGCCAGTGCTCTGTCTGCCACCCAGCCGCCCCTACTATTATTACTATTTTATTTTATTTTGGGTCTTTTTTTTCTGGTTTTTGCAGGGCAGTGGGGATCGGGTGGCTTGCATGTCACACGGCTGGGTGATTGTTGGGTGTATGAGGCCAGATATGGGCTCAGGTGCTCCTGGCTCCAGGGCTGGTGCTCCATCCATTGCACCACCTGGCCATACCTACAATTATTACTATTATTTTTTTAATTTTAATTTTTTTCTCTCCCCTTTATTGCTCAAGCGAGTCTATATTTTTTTGGGGGGGAAGGGGGTATTTTGTTTACTCTTAAACAAGAATATTTTATTAATGTATAAAAAACATTATTTGTACAAAATGAGAATAAATAAAAAAATCCTAAATGGGATCATGAAGAGTTCATAACTCAAAATGACTGTGGCAATGGATGGAGAAAAATAAGTTTAGAAAAAGCTTGATGAGGGATCAAAAACCATCCTTAGGTCATTTATGAATGAAAATGGAGGGACAAGAAGGAGATTTCTTCCCTTCAACAAAATGGAAAAGATTAATAAAGATTATGATAGCCTGCATGGCCTTGGACAAGCCACTTAACCCCATCTGCCTTGCAAAAATGTAAAAAAAAAAAAAAGATTTTGATAGCAACTTTTTCCATGGATGACAGTAAAACTGTTCTACTTAGGCTACAATTAGTATTTTTTATGTGCTAGCCATCATGCTAGTTGTGGAGGAGCCAACCCCCCCCAAAATAAAACAGTCCCTGCCCTCAAGAGGTTTACATTCTACTGGGGGGAACAGTTCACACACACACACACACACACACGAATACACAAAACAAAGACAAAGTAACCTTTCAGGAGGAGGACTAGCACTATTGAGGGGACCAGGAAAGACTTCATAAAAATGGAAGCACTTGAGCTGGATCTTGAAAGAGTCTCAGAAGGCAGAGGTAGAAGAGGGAGCACCCACTAATTAATAATGGGACCCAGCCAATGCATGGTCACTGCATCACTGTGCATGGACAGAGTGTGAGGAACAGAAAGAAAAAGCCAGGTTGGCTGCATTATAACATGAACAGAGAGAAATGTTGTATAATGAGTCTTGAACAGTAGGAAAACATTCAGATTGTGAAGAATTCTAACTGCCAAAAAAGAGGAAATTGTTTATCTTTAATTTTAGGGGTGCAATAATAGGGAACCTCTGGGATTTATTGAATCTAGTTTGAGGCTGAATTAAGAGGCTATTGTAATAGTCCAGGTGAGATATAATGAAGTCATGTTTGTAAGAGTGGAAGGAAGAGGATGCATGCAAGAAGTATTAAGAGGTAGAGAAAATAAGATTTGGCAATAGATTGGTTATGGGGGTGAGAGAGACTGAGGAGTGTGAAATTGAATGTAAGAATGACGGTCATCTTGACAGAAATGGTTGGTTGGTCATTGCCCTTCATTCTCAAAGAGAATTGAAATGACATTATTATGTTGAAGTCAATGTACATTATGTCTGACTGTGACTGATCAGATGATTACAAGTTTGGAAGTCTTTACCACAGATCAAGCCCAAATAATCCACATGTACATTCAGAGAATAGATGTCTTCAAATTTGCCCATCTCATGTTTCTTCTGAGCAACTGCAATTCTGCCTCTCATAGGGCACAATGCCTTCCTTTGATATGAGCTTACCACATTGGATGATTCTTTGCCAGGATCTCCCATGTTATGCAATCAATTCCAATTCTTCCCTCAATAAAAATATGCAAGTTTGAAAGTGAGGTATTTTGAGAAAGAGGGTAAAGGAAGATTAATTTAGTTTTTGACGTGATAGTTTTAGAACAGGATATCAATTCAAAATGTCCAATAGATCATTGTTGATATCTAACTTGTGATTTCTAGGTCTGGGACTCATCAATATTGAGAGGATGATTAACATCATAATCATACCAATGAAGCAAAATGAGAAGTTAGAATTGGCACTAAAGAATCAAAGATGGGAAGAAACTAGACATAGTATAGATAAAGGAAGTTTAGTTCTGGAGACAATGCAATTGGGGGAGGGCTATGTACTAGTTATCCAAAAGAAAGGAGAACAACAACCAAAAAAATGAGGGAGACTCAGATCACCAATGCTCTTCTTACTGGAAAAAGCAATCCGAAAAAAATATTAGCAACTACAGATCCAGAGAGGAAGCTAGGTGGCACCACAGTGCACAAAGCACCAAGTCAGGAAGACTCATTTTTTTGAGTTCAAATCTGGTCTCAGACAGTCAGTAACTGGGTGACTTTGGGCAAATCATGTAACTCTCTTTGCCTCAGTTTCCTCATCTATAAAATGAGCTGGAGAAGGAGTGGCAAATCACTCCAGGATCTCTGCCAAGAAAACCTCAAATGGGGTCATGAAGAGTTAGACATGACTGAAAATGACTAAACAATAAACTTCCATATACTAATTTTCCTACATATACAAAATCCTTATTAAAATAATCTACACAAAAGATATCATTGATGATGAAAAATAGCAAACAAATGATATCCTAGACCAAGGGCTCTTAACCTGTGGGTGTCATGGACTCCTCTACTTTGACAGGTTAGGGAAGTTAATGAACTTCTCAAAATAATACTTTTAAATGCATAAAATATGTAGAATTACAAAGAAAATATTGAAACACAATCCCCTTACCCCACAAAAAAATTTTTTTCAAGTTCTTTAAACTCAGATTAAGAACATTTGTTCTGGAGTCAAGGTGGTATAGTGAACAGACTGATCTGGAAAATCTGGGTTCAAGTCCTGCCTGGGACATAGTCTAATTTTGTGACCTTAGAAAAATCACAATCACTCAGTCTTCAAGAGCAATTGTTTTCCAGGTTTTTCACAGTAGTAGAATTCCTGCAGTTTAGACACAATTTTCTCAGAACTTAAGTAAAATCCTCTAAAATTATCATTTTAATGCCTACAAAGAAACAGCATAGAATTCATTTTTTTATATGAGATTTTTCAGGGTACCTAACTGCACAATTTGGAAACTGCTCTACACCAGCAGTATCAAACTCAAATAAAAATGGGGGCCACTAAACCATACATAAGAATCCCTGTGGACTTCATTTTGACTTAGAAAAACCACACATGTTTATATATTTTTCTTTTTTCAATAATATATCAACACATTAAAATCAGAGAGGAATTACATTTTATTCTGGTTCAGGCTACAGTCAGGAGTGGTGTGGGCCATAAGCAATCCATGGGTTTGCTACATCTACTCTAAGACTGCCAGGGGCAGAAAAGACCCTAACATGTTTTGATAGAGGGAGTTACCTCACCTGGGAGTTCCCTGAGCCAGTGAAATCACAGATATAATTAATCCCTTTCCCATCTTTACAGTTAAATAATAAATAAAAGATCTCACTCTGCTTTTTTTACTGACTTTTACTATCCCTCATCCATTTTATATATAGTTTGCATACTATCTCCCTTCATTAGATTATAAACTGCTTGTAGGCAAAGAGACTGGTTTTTTGCCTTTTTTTGTATGTGCACCCCCACCCCCAGCTTAGCACAGTCCCTGCACATAGAAGTCACTTAATAAATTTTTATTGATTAATTATTTTTAACATTTTGATTCAGTAGAACAAAGTACTGTTTTAAAGGCTAAGTTATCCCTCATGAATGTGTTCAATTAAATTCAATAAACCTTTATTTTTTTTAGGTTGTTTTTTTTTTTTGGCAAGGCAAATGGGGTTAAGTGGCTTGCCCAAGACCATACAGCTAGGTAATTATTAAGTGTCTGAGACCAGATTTGAGCCAGGTACAATTGACTCCAGGGCGGGTGCCACCTAGCTGCCCCTCAATAAACCTTTATTAAGCACTTAGTACATAAAGAATGTGTGACCCTGGGCAAGTCATTTAATATCTGTTTACCTTAATCCAATGGCAAATCACTCCAGTATCTTTGCCAAGAAAACCCCATGAATAAGCATTGATGTGATATGGTCCATGGAGTCACAAAGAGTCAGATGCAACTGAATGACTTACCAACATAAAAAATATAGTTCTACACTATTGTTCTGTTAGAAACCAGGAGGGACAGGAATTCAGGGAAGCCTGGAGAGATTTATATGAACTGTTGCTGAGTGAGATGAGCAGAACCAGAAAAACACTGTACACCCTAATAATCAATCTTGATGGACTTGCTCATTCCATCAGTGCAACAATCAGGGACAATTTGGGGCTGTCTGTGATGGAAAATACCATCTGTATCCAGAGAAACAACTGTGGAGTTTGAACAAAGACTGAGGACTATTACCTTTAATTTAGAAAAAAAAAAAAAAGAAACATATCTTATTGTCTGATCTTGCTTTCTCTTATACTTTATGTTTCTTCCTTAAGGATGATTTCTCTCTCATCACACTCAATTTGGATCAATGTACAACATGGAAACAATGTAAAGACTGGCAAATTGCCTTCTGTGGGGGGGTGGGGGAGGGAAGTAAGATTAGGGGAAAAATTGTAAAACTCAAAATAAATAAAATCTTTATATATATATATATATATATATATATATATATATATATTTCTAAATGCTGGGGATAAGAAGACAAAAATGAAAAATGGGTACCACCTTCAAGGAATTCTCATTCTACTGTGCAATAAATAAATGATTCCTTGGATATGAATCAACAGAGACAACTTCAAAAATTGCAATGGAGAGATACTCATGCCCTTCAAAGCTGTTTTCCATTGTCAAATCAATCAAAAGAGCTCAATCTATCTAGCCCAGGAAAAAGCAAATAGATGTAGAATGCCTAATGTCCAGACAGAACAGTTGTATGGACAGATTATTGTAGATGAACAAGATCCAGAATAGAATGGGGGGAGGGGGGGAGAAATTTGCTTTTGGAAAGTCACCAGTGCTTTTAATGACCCCAAACATACCCCCAAAATAGGGGAAGATTCTCAGCACATTGGGCTGGCCCCTTGTGGAAGATTTATGGGAAAATGTGGACAAAAGTCAGATGGTATGAGAAGATTTCTGTGCTTTGCATCACTGGACAAACTAGGATGTATCACAGTAGTAGGTGTTAGTCTAACTCATTTTATTAATAATTGTAATAGCTAAGAGTTATACTTTAAAATTTGCAAGGCATGTTGCATATATATTATCTCATTTGGTCCCCACAACAACCCTATGTGGTAGGAGCTATTATTAACTCCTATTTTAAAGTTGAAGAAACTGAGGAAAACAGGTTAAATGACTTGCCCAGGGTCACAAAGCAAGTAAATGCCTGAAGCAGGATTTGAAGCAGAGTTGTCATACTGTCCAAGTCCAGTTTACTAGACACTATACCACCTAACTGCCTTGGAAATAAGAAGCCTGAGATAGAAAAAGTAACTTGCCCAAAGGTATACCAGTAGTAGTAGTAGTAGTAGTAGTAGTAGTAGTAGTAGTAGTAGTAGTAGTAGTAGTAGCAGCAGCAGCAAGAACATCAGGTAGTTCTTTTTAGGTCTTCACAATGATTCCCATGCTGGTTTCACTATGCCAATCTACCTCACTTTATCATATTGGCATTCAAACATCTTTTTTACTCCCCCTCTTTTGTTTTATTTTTTCCTTTTGTTTTGTTGGAGGTGGTGTCACTAGGGTGGAGAAAGCAGATAAGGAAGGCCCTGTAGCAAGGGAGGAAAACACTACTCCAGAGTGGTTTCCACTCAGGCTCCATCTTATATTCAAATCATATGATTTACAACTGAACAGAGGTCAGTCCAGTCTCATTTTACAGACAAGGGAACTGAGGCACTGAAATGGTCAAAGTAACAGAATTATGATTTGAAGCCAGATGACTCCAAATTTGAGCACTCTTTTCACCCACCAAGATTGTTTCTTGGGTATATATGGTGTCCTTCCAAACAGACTGAATCACTTGAGAGCAAAAGTCATCCTCAGAGGGAATACCTTAGGGAAAAGAACAAACAGGTTCTGCTTACTGTAAATGGTAATTTACCCTGAGTCTGTAGGGAGTTGGGAAGACAGAGATTAGGCCCAAGTCTCAGCCAAGAGTGGGAGAGTTCCCAACCTTCCCTGAAGATGGAAGGAAGAGGCTCCTAAATGTCATCACTCTCAAATCCCTAGTAACCTAAATGGTAAAGAAATAGAGAGTCTCCTCTCATCTTCTCCCTAGATTGAGCATACACTAAGTGTCCTATAAAGGTAGGACGATGATAGGTAATGCTGAGGACTTCCTATTCCCAGCTACAGTGAAGTCAAAGGACCTGGGGACTATCCCCTTACTCCATACTATCAGGGTCCTCCAAGTTTGGAGTTCAGAGCTCCAAGTTCAGGAAAGAGAAGACCCTCCCCCTTTGCAATGAAAGTAGTAATGGGTGGCCCTTAGCATTATTTATCATCATATATAATCATCACAAAGTATTTATAGGACATTTGGGAGAAGAGGAGAGGAGAGGGCTCCTGTTTTCTTAGAAGAATGGCAAGTGTCCTCCATGCTTTGGCCAAAAGCCTTAGTGATGGAAGATAGGGTGGTAGCTAGCAAAGCAAAAGGAGACTAATATTCCATGAAGGGGTGGGCCCAGGCTAATCACCTCAGATTTTTTCCCCCAAGTCAGAAGTCCTGCCCCTCCGCATCTGTTCTTAGTTGAACCTTCTTTCTGTCCTACAGCAATCTGCCAGTCCTGCCAATCCTGCCAGACATAGGCTGGAGAAAATGAGACCTTGGGATGGTTAGACTGGCCGTGCAGAAGGATAAAGGGATGGGGTGGGGATGAAGAATGGGGGATGTCCTAGCACCCCATCCCTTCCCCCACTATTGACAGAAAACAATTAGGGACCCCAAAGCACAACCTTAACCACACAGCAGGGAAAGCCAGAAACCAGATGTGGGCTGTGGTCATTCCTGAATTGTACACATCTTCAAAGGCAGATTATATTCCATGTTCCTTTGGGCAATTTTAGAACAAGTTTGTAAAACTGGAATTTTAATGGGTGACATGTTGGGAGCGTGTACGTGTGTGTGTGTGTGTGTGTGTGTGTGTGTGTGTGTGTGTTGCTAGATTGGGGATTTCTTTTTTCTGTAGCTTTGGTTGCTGTGGCCTCAGCTGGAGGGTGGGGGGTGAATAGGGAGGAAAGGGAGAAAAGAGGGTTGGAATGTGATTTAAGACTTTGAAGTCAGTTGTTTCTTTTCTGGAGCTGAAAAGAAATGGCTAAAGGGTGGAGGGGCTGAGGGAAGACACACCCAAATAGCCTGGAGGCTTCAATCTGGGGGTGGAGTGGGGTGGGGTGAGACATGGGGATGCCTCCTACCTAGGCTGGTTGTGACTGAAGGACATGGGGGTACACTGCCTGAGCCAGCCCATGACCTCCTAATTCCCACACACCCTTTCATCCCTCCCAGATCCAGGACGGCTTTCTGTGCTTTCTAAAATTGTGAAATCTGTCTTCTGCGTCCTCCAAGCAGCCATCTGAATGCCCCCTGTCCATCTCCTGTCCCAAAGACACTGCAAGTTGTTGGTCAGTCTATGGGTCCCAAGGTGGCCCCCCTCCCAGCATCCTATCAACTTGAAATTCTCCCTTCCTCTCACCTCACCTTAAACACTCCCCAGGTAAGACTGTAGGGTTTGAAGCTCTGGGTGTTGCTAAGGACCTGAGTTGGAGCAGCCTCACTGGATAGTTTTGGGACCCCCTCCAAGAATGTTTGGTAAATGAGGAATGGGTAAAAGAACAGGGGAGAACCAGGCTTAAGACCTGACAGGGCTAGAGGAGCACAAGGTGAAATGAAGGTGGCAGAGGATCCTAGAGGGGTGGCAAGCTGATTCTATCCGCTCCTCCGGACTTCTCACATCTCAAGGAATTTGTTCATCATTTTCCAATACCTCACTGCCTTGCCCCCTCCTTAAGGGAGAAGTTCTGGATAGATGTCTTTAATATGAATAGTAAAAACTGAGATTGGTGAGTACAAGTGAAGTCATTACCAGCTCATTATCCTCTCCAGACTTCCCTTCCTCCTGATAGCAGCAGCCTTAACCCCTTTCAGATGTCTCCACCTCAGGACTTGCTCTTTTTCTGACTGGGGAGTCCCTATTCAGTGCAGCTCCATCCACTCACTCTCCACTTCACCTCCTCCCCATCAGCCTTTCTCCCACCTTCCAGGTCCTCTTTTATTCTTTGAGTCTTCTATTTGAATGTAAGCTTCTTGAGGATAGGATTGGCTTCATATACTAGTAAATGTATCCCCAACACTTGGCATAGGGTCTGACACATCCACTTAATAAGCATTGGCTCAATCTAGCTAGCTATCCTTAGGAATATTATCTTTAGCTCTATTGGAATAATAAGAATGCTAATTATAATTATCATAACTATCACAGCCCATGAGGAAGGTGCCTACAGATGTCGTGAAGCCTAGACATTTTCTTCTGATTTCTCTCGTAAGCCTACTTCTTAAGATTTCCCAGTCTTTTGAACTATACACATCTATCCAGAATCATGACCCCACTCCATATATAGGGATCCATACATGGTCACTCTTCTTTCCTGACAGTTGCTACATCAATTTTAGAAATGGGAAAACCAGTTCAGAGAAATTAAAAGATGCTAATAAAGTTCTGATATCCCAAATGTAGAAAGAATAGATATAAATATTTACAAGGGAGAACCACTCTACAATGAATAAGTAGTCAAAGAATATGATTGAGCAGTTCTAAAAAAACAGAAATACAATGTTTCAAATTGCCAGCAATTAAAGCAGTGCTTCTGCCTCAAATCTATCAAACTGGTATGTTGCTGTACAGTCATTTGGGGTTTTCTTGGCAATGATGAAGCATTAGTTTCTTCTCCACCTCATTTGACAGATGAGAAAACTGAGGCAATCAGGGTTAAATAACTTGCCATGGGTCATATAACTAGTAGTTGTCTGAACCTAAGTTTGAACCCAGGAAGATGAGTCTTCCTGTCTTCAGGTCTGGCTTTCTTCCCACTGTGCCACCTAGCTGCCCCCATCAAATTAATACAACAAAATGGTAAATGCTGGGAAGACTGTCACACTAATAAGTCCTTAGTAGGGCTGTGAATTAGTCCTATTCTGGAAAATAATTTCAAATTATACTTTAAAAATCATTGAACTATACATACACTTTGCTTTTATTTCATTTTTTCTATGAATTTAATCACCAAAGAAAGAGCATTTCTACATACGCTGAACATAAAAAGAGACTGACATGAAACTATGAATCTTCACTCACTTTTTAGAAATATATCACAAATCCCACATGTAATCTGCAACACTTACCTGCAAGACTTAACTCTCTTTTGTTCTGTGCATTATTTAAAATGTTTCCCTGGTTCTCTCTTTTTGGCATCCCTAATGCTAACCCTGTTCCTTTCTAATACCCCTAATTAAAAAACAAAAGTAAAAATTAACAAAATAAAACAAAAAACTTTTGTAACAAATAAACAACAGTCAAGCTAACAAAGCCACACAGTGGCCAGGTTAAAAAATATACCTCTCATTCTACATGTAGAATGCGTCAACTATCAGGAAGTAGGTAACAAATTTCATCATAGTCCTCTAGAGACATGGTTTAAGTCAGATGACATAAATTTCTCGGTCATTTTGCTTTACAAAATAATGTCCTTGTAGAAATTGTTCTGATTTTGCTCACTTTACTCTACATCAAGTTCTGCTAACTCAAGATTCTTTTAAAGTTTTTTCAGACTGAGTTTTCATATCTTGCCATCTTGCCCAGGCTAGAAGAGTAGTGGCCATTCCTGAGCCTATCCCATCACTGATTGGCACAGGAACTCTTAGTTCATTTCCCACCGGGACAATCTCTTCCTCCATAAGTAGCCTGGTGGCTCCAAAGAGTTTCCCACATTGGGAAATTAGCCCTATTTCAGCTCAGAACTCTTGAGTCCAAAGCCTCAGTCTCCCAAGTAACAGGAATTACAGGGATCACACCACCATATTCATCTCTTCTGCAATTTCCTACAGCACAAAAATATTACATTACATTCATATACTATGTGTTCAGTCATTCCCCATTATATGAACACCCATTCCTATGCTTAGATTCTGGTTCTTTTCTTCATTTTATACCATCCATGTCCCTTTCAAGATCTGAAAGTTTATTTCCTTGCAATTATTTCTTCCCTAGTTTTAGCCCACTTTTTAAAGTTAATTTTTTCAACTAACAAGTATTTATTTTCTCTCCATCCCACCCTCCCCTTCTCTCATTAGAAAAGAGAGAGGAAATAAAGCCCTTTTAACAAATATGGGGACGGCTAGGTGGCATAGTGGATAAAGCACTGGCCTTGGAGTCAGGAGTACCTGGGTTCAAATCTGGTCTCAGACACTTAATAATTACCTGGTTGTATGGCCTTGGGCAAGCCACTTAACCCCATTTGCCTTGCAAAAAACAACAACAACAACAAAAAACAAAAGCAAATATGCATTGTCAAACAAAGCAAATTCCTAAATTGTTCACAAATAGTCTCATTCTACACATTTTAGTCCATCAACTTTTTACAAGAAGAGGCCAGGATTCTCAAGCATGGATCCTCTGGAATTGTCCTTGCTCATTGCATTGCTTAGATTTCTCAGTTCTTTCCAAGTTGTTCTTTTTCTGTGTTGGTGACAGTATAACTTGTCCTCCTAGTTCTGTTCATTTTATTTTCAGCAGTTCTTCTGTCTTCCCAGGCTTCTGTAAAACCATCTCTTCATCATTTCTTATAATACAATAGGATTCCATTAGACGAATGCACCATAATTTGTTCAGTCATTTCCCCAATCAACAGAAACTCCTAGTTCTTTGCCACTACCAAAAAAAATGTGGCTATAAATATTTTTATACCTATATCTTTTTTTCTTTCTTTGATATTTTTGGGAGTGTAGATTTAGTTGTGGTATCAATGGGAGTGCAAAGATTAGTGATTTTGGGGGCATGGTTCCAAACTGCATTCTAGAATGTATATACCAATGGATATACAGTTTCACCAACAGTGCATTAATGAATTATATTCCCTCTTAACCACCCTCCCCTCATAACTCAGATGAGTTTGAGGTGCTTCTATACAAACTATTTGTGTGTTGGAGAAGCTATGGGAAAACAAACAATGTCATTCCTGGTGCCCTCCAAGGCTCCTGCTGTGGGTTCAGAGAACTTTCTCAGGAGATCCCTCCATTCTTGCTTCCTCTGTATATCAAAATTTATAGGCCTATCTCTGGTCATAGAAGTAAGAAATCTATGAATTTTATTTGATTGTGCTGATGCTGACTTTACTGGTGGCCTCCTTTCCTATTGACCAATGACTTCTGACTAATTCTTTGTGCATTTATGTAATAAAAGAAGTCATCTCCTGCTGCCATTGTTGAATTTCTTGGTCATTATTCAGGCTGAGACTTTTAAGTTGTTGCTTGTCATAGGTATGTAGGAGTTGGACTCCCTGTCTCCATTCATGCAGTCATGGGAAAGGTCAAAAATCTTTGATCAAACAAGACCACTGCTAGATATATAACGCCAAAGAAGTTAAAAAAGGGGGGCAGCTAGGTGGCGCAGTGGATAAAGCACCGGCCCTGGAGTCAGGAGTACCTGGGTTCAAATCCAGTCTCAGACACTTAATAATTACCTAGCCGGGTGGCCTTGGGCAAGCCACTTAACCCCTTTTGCCTTGCAAAAAACCTAAAAAAAAAAAAGAAGTTAAAAAAGGGAAGGGTAGAGGTCTCAAACACAGATAGATAGATACATAGATGATAGATAGGTAGACAAACAGATGATAGATAATAAAGACAGATAGATAAAGAGGGAGAGAGAGAGAGACAGAGAGAGAGAGAGAAAACATTTAGTAAGCAGTCAGTGTGTTAAGCCCTGGAAATACAAACACAAACAAAAGAAAGGTCCCTCCCTAAAGGAACTTACCCTCTAAAGAGAAAGACAACACATAAAAGGTACCTTGAAGGAAATTTGAGGGAATGCATGTATTAATATGGCATAGATTTATCTGGGAAGTGGTCTCTTGCCCTTACAAAGTAAGGCAAAAACTAACCTATGAGAGCCAAGCAATCTAGGGACAGGGTTTAGGTTACTAGTGGGGGTGGAGACAGTCGTCCAGGTAAAGGCAGCCTGGCATGGGATAGACTGAGATGATTAGACTATATTTAGATTAATTTTCTAGAGACAAAAATATTTATAATAGCACCTTTTGTAGTAGCAAAAAAACTGGAAACAAAGTGAATGCTAAGGGAAAAAAAATGAACAAATTATGTGTGTATATATACATATACATATACATATACATATACATATACATATACATATACATATACATATACACATACACATACACATACACATACACATACACATACACATACATATACATATACATATACATATACATATACATATACATATGTTAGACAGATTTCTAAAAAAACATGATGGCATTAAGATATGTCATCAATCCATTATCTTCTAGTCTAGATTATTTTACTTTTGGGGTGATCAACTTGAGTTCTATCTCTATGGTCCCCTCTATGAGCAATGACACTTGCTTCCACTAGGGCTGTTGTCAGTATCTATAGGGGACAGAATGAAAATATTTGGAAATAAACATGGCCTCTGTCAATGGCATAAATATGAGTAAGCTCTCCTCTTCTCTTTTTTTTAAGGTAATGAGGTTAAGTAACTTGCCCAACAGCTAGGTAATTATTAAGTGTCTGAGATCGAATTGGAACTCAGGTCCTTATGACACCAGGGCCAGTGCTCTATCCACTGCACCACCTAGCTGCTCCCAGCTCTCTTCTTAAAAAATAAATTCCTATATAGGTAACACTTAGTCAATAAGCTCACATCAGCTACAATGCCTTCAATTGCATGCTAAGCAAACTGTAAGATACTTTTGATTAATTGTCATTCTATACCCTAAGATCAATCAGAGAGGAAGAATAACATAATAGGAAAAGACCTAGGAGTTGAGTCCTGGGGGCTGAAATTCCACCTCTGAAACATATTTTGTGACTTTGGAGAAATCACTTTATATTTCTAAATCTCAGTTTACTCATATATTTAGTGAGTAAACTAATACTATGAACCTTGAAGTACTATATAAAGTTAAAAGCAATTATTATCAGAGAACTTCAAGCAATGTTATGACTATTAAGGCCATTTAGTTTGGAAAAATTCAAATCGGCAGAACTTCCAAAATGTTACTTGTTAGGCAAGGACTCTAAATTTTGTGAAACCAAAGAAAATACAGAATAGGTAAATATACGTTTGTGTGTGCGCGTGCATGTGTGTGTGTGTGTGAATATATGCATGTGTGTCTATGAGTGTACATACATAATCTTTTTTTTCATCTCTTTGAGGATTTAACCCTAGCAGTGGTATTGATAGGTCAAAGGGGTCAAACCATTACTAAATACTTTAGTAATTTGGAGGCCATAGGTCCAAATTCTTTCCAGAATGGCTGGACTGATTCACAGTTCAACCAATACAGTGCATTAATATATCTGTCTTTCTGCAGTTCCACCAACATTTGTTATTTTCTTTATTCATAATCTTTGCCATTCTGATGAATGTGTTGGTTTAAATTGGCTTAATTTGCATTTGTCTAATTATTAGTTATATAGAACATTTCTTAACATGTTGTTATTGTTCAGTTGTTTAGTATCATAACTATTGAACTTGGCCTGTCCATCCTTTGTCCATTTGTCAGTTGAAGAATGACTTTTACTCACATGGATTTGAATAATTTCTTTATATATCTTGAAAATGAGACCTTTAGGGGCAGCTAGGTGGTGCAGTGGATAAAGCGCCGGCCCTGGAGTCAGGAGTACCTGGGTTCAAATCTGGTTTCAAACACTTAATAATTACCTAGCTGTGTGGCCTTGGGCAAGCCACTTAACCCCACTTGCCTTGCAAAAAAAAGAAAGAAAGAAAATGAGACCTTTATCAGAGAAACTCGCTACCAATATTTCTCCCAGTTAACTATTTTCCTTCTAATTTTAGTTACATTGGTTTTGTTTGTATAAAAACATTTAAATGTTGTATAATCCAAATTGTCTGTTTTATAATTTTGTGATCCTCTCTATTGATTGTTTGGTCATGAATTCTTCTCCGGTCCATATATCTATCTTAAAAGTAATTTCTTCCTTGTTACTCTAATCTGTAAATGATATCACCCTTTATTTCTAAGTCATGTATCTATTTGGAGATTATCTTAGCATATATTATAAGATTTTGACCTATACCTAATTTCTGCTAAACTGCTTTCCTCTTTCTCTAGCAGTTTTTGTTAAATAGTGAATTTTCTCCCCCGTAACTTGAGTTTTAGGATTTATCAAATCCTAAACTACTGTGTTCATTTGTTTCTGGATTTTGTGTACCTATTCTGTTCCCCCGATTGGCCTCTATGGTCTTTTTAATTAGCACTAAATCATTTTGATCATTATTTATTTGTACTATAATTTGAACTCTAACCCTCCTAAGTCCCTTCTTTCCTAATCTTTTTCAATTCCTTCAGAGTCTTAACCTGAAAATTAAAGGGGTGCTCATTAATTTGAGAATAACTGAAGAAATTATGGTATGCCCATGTAATTAAATACCATAATTTAATTATGAACCATAAGAAATGATGAAGGGATGGTTTCAGATAAGATGAGAAGACTTGTATAAACTGATACAGAGTGAAGGGAGCAAAACCAGGAAAGCAATTTATATAATAGTAGCATTTTCAGCTTCAGACAACTTTAAGAAACTCCTTAACAACTCTAATGAATACAATGGTCAGATAGGATTCTAGACCTACCTGGTGATATAGGTGGTGAAGTCAGGGTGCTGATTGAGAAAATTGGGGGGGGGGGGTATAGCAAATTTGGGAATTTGTTTTGTTTAACAATGTATAGCTCTGAAAAGGGTTTTACTTTTGATTTCCTTATTTTTATTGGAGAGGAAGATCTGGGAAAGAAATAACTTTTTCACTGAAAAAATAAATTTAAAATCTAAAATAAAATAATAAACAATGTATGGATGAATAAATGTAGATAGAAAGATTGAAGGATAGAAAAAACAGAAGAGATGGAATTATAGACATGGACAGTTTTGAAAATGATACGTTGGGATTAATTATATATTTTTAAAGATAAGTAGGCTGTATGTAATAGAGATTTATAGGTACATGAGTGATCTTTTTCTGTCCTATTACTCAGTCAGTAAGTATTTATTAAACACCCATGACATACTGGCCCTGTATTAAGGACTGGAAATACAAAGAAAAGTAAAAGACAGTTCCTGCCCTGAGGAGCCCACAATCTAATGATGCAAACTCTATACAAATGATCATTTCATTTGGTTTTTCTTAAGTTTAAAATTTCTAAAATATAAAATTTAAAAAGAAAAAAGCGTGGTGTAAAGGAAATGAACGTGGATTCTTAAGACTGGTTTTCTATGACTTTGAACACAGCTTTGCTATATCCAAAAGACTTTTCCTCCCTGGGCAAAGCTTCTGTTTCTTCATCTATAAAATGGAAGGGCTTGCTTATAGATCCTAGGAATTTAGAGCTGAAATTTAGAATGTTTGCAGCTTTATATTTGAAACCTCAGCTTTATTCCCACCTTCTCCCTTTCACTCACCCCATCTATGCGATGCAAGGCCAGATCTTTTATCTTCACATTTCTGAAATATATTTGTCTCCTATTCAGGGCAACAACGGTACAGTAGTGAATAGAGCAGCAAGATTCCCCTCCCTGAGTCTTAGACTCAGATACTTACTTGCAGTATGACTTTGACCAGTCATTTAAACCTGTTTACCTCAGTTTCCTCATCTGTAAAATAAGATGGAGAAGGAAATGGCAAAACAAACTAAATGGGATCAGGAAGAGTTGGACACAACCAAAACAACCAAATAACAAAAGCATAGTTGTTTGCATATCGTCTCTCTTTTCCATTAGACAATGAGCTCCTTGAGAGCAAGGACCTTTTTTTTGGCCTCCCCAGCACCGGCCACCTAAACACATAGCTGCCCCTGATTAAGTAACTTTCTTTTGTTTGTTTGTTTGTTTGTTTGTTTGTTTCTTTCTTTCTTTCTTTCTTTTTGCAAGGCAATGGGGTTAAGTGGCTTGCCCAAGGCCACAGGACTAGGTAATTATTAAGTGTCTGAGGTTGGATTTGAACTCAGGTACTACTGACTCCAGTGCTCTATCCACTGCGCCACCTAGCTGCCCCTTCAAGTAACTTTCTAACTAGTCTTCCAACCTTGAGTCTCTCTCCACTCCAATTCATCCTCCACTAAACTGCCAAGGTTATTTTCCTATCACAGAGTAATGATAGACTCAAGATGCAGGAGACACATTTTTGGGGGACATAGCTGTTCAGAAAATTTTTTTTTGTTTAACTATGTATAGCTATGGGGTGGGGAGATTAGAAGAGGAGAAAAGTAAAATTTTGTTCTTTAAAAAAAATTTTGAAGACATTTTAAAAAACAAAAATCATTTTGTCATCTGTGAGGAAGATGAATTGGAGTGGGGAGATCCTTGAGAAAGAAATGCCAGAAAGGAGGCTTTGGCAATTCTCCAAATAAACTGGGGTTGTAGCTGTGAGAATGGGGAAAGGAAAGATGAAGATGGATGGAAGAGATGTGAATATATAAATGATGAGACTTGATAAATGATATGAAAAAATAAAATGTACTGCCCTTTATTGTTGATGATGATGATGTTTGTCCCTTGTTCTCTAAGAAAACCATGACATCAGGAGATGTTGCCATGAAAAGCAAGTGAATTGGATTGGAGTGAGGATTTGTGCTGTCATTGTCCTCACTTTCTTCTCTGGAGCCATCTAGGGTCCAGTGACCAGAAATGAATTAGGATGACTGGAGATAACCCTGGATACAAGGTTATCAGGGTTAAGAGACTCACCCAAAATCACATAACTAGTATCTGAGTCAGGTCCTCCTGACTTCAAGGTCAGTGCTCTACCCACTGCACCACCTAGCTGCCAATCCTGTATTATTGGATAAGTGCCAAAAGAATGAGAGGTTAAAGGTATAGGCTGGATAGACATGGCATACTGCAGTATGGTCATACTCAAATAAAAATCAGGTCACCTAAATTATGCATATTGACTTAGAAACCACACATTAGCATGATCTATTTTTATTGCATTTTGATTTATTTTATTAAAAATTTTCCAATTATATTTCAGTCTTGTTTAGGCAGTTCTCAGAAGGCAGAGGACAGCTTAACACCTCTGGTTTAGTGGTTAGAATACCACAAACTAGGGGCAGCTAGGTGGCACAGTGGATAGAGCACCAGCCTTGGAGTCAGGAGTACCTGAGTTCAAATCCAGCCTCAGACACTTAATAATTACGTAGCTGTGTGGCCTTGGGCAAGCCACATAACCCCATTGCCTTGAAAAATCTTAAAAAAAAGAATACCACAAAGTAGGGGTAGCTGGGCCAGTAGAGAGAACGCTGAACTTGGAGTCAGGAAGATCTGAATTCAAATCCTTCCCTATACACTAGATGTTTGACCCTAAACAAACCATTTAATATCTTTCCGCAGTAATTTCCTCCTCTACAAAGAAAAAAAAAAGTAGCACCTTTCTTATGGGATGGTTTTAAGGATTGAATAAGTAAAATATGTGAGATACTTCTAAAATCTTAAAGTGCCTTAATATTTCTACTTCCAGTTCAGAAGTGAAAGCTCTTTGCTGACCTGGAGTGATCACAAACTTCAATGAAGTAATGGTGCACCAGGTCCCAAACTGACCTAGAGAAAGCTAGTGTCACTGAGGCTGTACATTGGGGAAGCTGTAAGTAGTTGGGGCCACAGAGAGGACTCTGCTCTGAGTGGGGTGGACCTTCAGCACAGGTCAGGGCTTGGGCAGGGAAGGGAGGGTGGGGGATAGGAGGGCTGGTTTGGCAGGGATGTGGCAAAGGAAAACCCAAAGCCCTGGGCAGGGACCTGGGAAAAGCTCTGACCAGGTTCTGAGAACTGGGAGGGAGGAGTCTGATCTGTCCAACCCCAAGGGTCCATTCACCCCATTCTTGCTCCAGGAAAGAAAGTCACAAAGGGGCAAGGGGTCTCTTCTCTTTCCGGTTCTCCCCCAGCAGCCCAGCCCAAAGCAGCGAGCTCCTAGGAAGCTGGTATTTATAACTGGAATGCAGACAAGTTGGGCCAGCTCTGGGTCAGGCAGGGGAGGGGCTGTGCCTAGTAGCTCCTCCGCCCCTGCCCCCAGACCACGGGGTCCAGGGGGGCATCTTGGCTATCATTGTCTGCTTGCCTGGGTCCCACCAGTCGGGGCCCCAGGACTGTCTCTGGCCCCATGTGGGAGCAGGCCTGGCTTTCCTCTGCTTCACTCTGCATTTCCAGGGCAGGCCTGCACACACACGTGGGGGGAATGGGTGGGTACCGGCTGGTTCTCTGAAGCCTTGGTGTGCACGGCCAGCCCACACTGATTTCTCCCCTGCCTGACTCATCGTAGCTCTTTATTCTCCTTGCCATGGAGCTTGGCCCTGATCCAGAGCTCCTCATCTGCTCCAATCCCCTGACTTTATGGGAGGCCTGGAATGGGGACACAAGGAGCTAGGGCAGTGCAGGGACCTAGGGTCCAGGCCTCCCTACTGCCCATCCAGGGACCCTTCTACACCCTTCCTCTAAAGGTTCTGTTTGCACAGATCTTGTCTTTCCACCATCTAGACTGTGACCTCCTCAAGGACAGGATTCATGCTTTTATCCCCTTTTAGGATATCCTCCAACACCTCAGTGATCAGAGAATGCTTGTCCAATCAGCTGCCTCATTCCAGAGGTGGGCATGCCTCCATAGGACTTCACCCACAGGCTGGGCTGCAAAGCTTGCTGGCTCCCCAAGATCCAGGCTGTGGAAGGAGGCACTGGGCTCTGTGTCTTTCCCTTTGCCCATCCTGCCAAGCCAGGCCTTCCACCATCACACTGGCAGGACTGGATTCCCAAGGGCTTAAATAACTCAGTTGGTAGAATATCAGATTTTTCTTTTTAATTTAAGGATCTGGGTTTTAAGTCTCTGTGCAGCTAGATGGCAGAGTGACTGGAACAATGGGCCTAGAGTCAAGAAAATCTGAGTTTAAATCCAGCTTCAAACTGTGCAACCTTGGGCAGGACATTTAGCCTTTGCTTGCCTCAGTTTCCTCTACTGTAAAATGGAAATAATAACAGCACTTTCCTCTTAGGGTTGTTGGGAGGAACAAATGAGATTAAAATCTGTTAAACGCTCAGGGCTATCCACCTCAGGCTCAGGTGCTCAGCTTTCTTATGACCATTTTTTTCACCTTCACCCTGACAGCTAAGAGTATTTAAAGCTCTGATGGAGAAGACCGAAGAAATCTTTTCTTCCTGCTCCAACCTCTTACACACAAATTGTGGCCAGGCCAGTCACACAACATGGAAGGGTCTATGCTGGTCAGTAAGGCGAGAACCATTCCATCATCTTTTGTCAGATAGCTCATCTGATGATGCTCTGAAAATAATTTAAAAATAAAACTCTATACCCATGCAGAAATGTGATGAGACCTGAGACAGTTTTATGTGAGTCCGTGGGCCTCACCCCTCACCTCCCACCATGCATACCAAGATTTTGGATCCCTAGAACTGCAAAAGGTGACTCAGCAGACAGCATGCTAGGCTCAAAGTCGGAGAGACTCTTCTTCCTGAGTTCAAATCCAGTTCAGACACTCAGTAGTTTTTGTGACCCTGGGCAAGTCACTAGACCACCTTTTCCTCAGTTTCCTCATCTGTAAAATGAGCTGGAGGAAGAAATGGCAAACCCAGGATCTTTGCCAAAAAAACCCAATATAGCTCACAAAGAGTCAGACATGTCTGAAACGATTGGACAAACAACAAGAATCAATCACTATGCTGAGGGCTGGGGAGAGAAAGGTAAAGGAAGGCAAAACACATGGTCTCTTGCCCCCCAAGAAGCTCTCATTCTAACAGGGAAGATGCTAAGCAAATAATGAATGTGAGTAATTATGTATAAGTAGATATGAAAGTATGAGTAAGATGCATGCACACAAGGAGAGAGGGAAAGAGGTCTCAAAGGAAGCTCCAGCTCAGCCTCATGGCCCCAGAAATAATGATCAGGAGTGAGCCCAATTCAGAGAGGAAACAGCATGCACATTCAATAGGGCATAGACATCTGGAGGAAAAAGGAGAGAAGGGGGATGGGGGAGGGAAGGGGGGAATGGGGGTGATAGAGGAGATCATAGGAGGGGATAGTCAGATATAACACATTTTCTTTTTTACTTTTTGCAAGGTGGTGGTATTGGGTGACCTGTCTGGAACCAAGGGTCCCTGGAGTGGGATGTAGACTTGGGGCATCCTGGCCCCAGGGCCAGTGCTCCGTCCACTGCATTACTCAGCTACCCCACAGCACATTTTTGAAGAGGGACAGAGTGAAAGAAGAGAGAAAATATAATAGGTGAAAGTGGGAAGAAATGGATGGAGGCAATTACAATCAGCAACAGCAACTGTGGAAAAATATGGAAGTAACTTCTATGATGCACTTATGGTAAAGAATGTGATCCACCTGAGACAGAACTGATGGTATCAGAACACAGGCTGAAACAGTTTTTTCTCTTCCTTTTACTTTATTTCTCATGAGGTTCTATATTTTTGTGGGGGAGGGAGTATGAGGTTTACTCTTAAAGAAGAATATGTGTAAATGTGTAAAGAAGAATATGTTAAATAAATTAAAGAAAAAAAGAAAAAAAAAAGGAGTGAGTCCAATGCTGATGTCTGAATGTTATGATACCAAGTGCTCTCCTACAGAGAAACTTCAATGCTCAGTTCTTTTCCTTCCTTGCTAGGTCACCCACCATATCCCCAGTCTTCTGCTTACCATCCTCCTTCAGTGTAGTCATAACATTCCTCCCCTTTCCCTTGGCATCGAGAGTCAGACCCCCTCCCTGAACTCCTCCAGGACTAAGACCAAGTCCTTAACTAGCCCCCATTCCAAGACCTTGAATAGGTCTTTAGTCCTGGGTTAATTCAGGTTTCTCTGTTTCATGTTGATGAAATTAAAGGGTGAGGACACAGACAAGAGCGGAAGGAGAGATTATGCCTGTAGGTAGCAGGAAGGGGTCTTCAGGAAGGGGCTCAATGAACTTTCACTGGACAAGGACATCTTTTTTTTCCCCGACCTGATTTTTCCTGAATACACGGGATGAGAAGAAAAGGGCCTTAGACTAACTACTCTGCTTCCAACCCCCCCCAACCCACAGAGATTTTAATCCAGTTTGACCCAGATAAATTAGTGTCTACTGAGCAAATGCCTTCCCTCTCTCTGGACCTCAGTTTCCTCCTCTGGAAAACTGGGCTGCTCCACCCCTTTTGCCTCTGGGGCCAGAGTGAAGAGCAGTGAGGTCATGTCTGGGAATGACTGGGAGCTACTCACCAGGAAGACGCTCTATAAATACATCATCATCCTCATTATCATCATTAAGGCCCAGGGAGAGCCCGGGCTTGACTGAGAGATTCAGAGACTTCAGCATGAGTAGTTCTAAAAGAATGAATGGGAGGCTGGACTTCCAGGGCCCAAAGAAAACCTAGGGATGGAGCCCAAAGCATAAGATGCGTGGGAACTGCAAAGAACTGGCTGAACTAGGCACCCCAACTCTCTTCCTGCAGTCCTTCTGCTCCAACCCAGAAACATCCTCACCCCTCTGCCTCCCGGCCCCAGCATCATTCTCTTGCCCAGGACCACTGGCTATTTCTGACCTCCAAGCTTCTATCTGAGATGACTCTCCTCTCCTCTACCTCCCCACCCCTCTAATCATGCCACTCTTCTCTCTTTTTGCCTTTCTAAACCTAGTTAAAAACTTACCACACCCCACCCATAATTGTACTAGGGCTCAGTATTGGTTTATGTAAACCTAGTAATGATCGTACAACTCATCTCACTCCTAGATCTTAGGACAACACATTTACAATTGGACTAAGAAGCTCTTTCTACTTTTGGCCCTGAGCAGATCACATTTGGGGCACAGGCAGTTCTGGGTACCCGATTTTAGGCTTCCCTATTACCTATAGAAAAAGACTGAATTCAATGTCTACCACAATCAGATTCCCCAACCTACCTTTCTAATTTAATGTTTAAATATCGATCCCCACAGAATTCCGTATTTTGATCTCTCCGTGCTTCTCTAACCGTCTTTTTTTTTTTTGAAAGCCTGGAGTATTTAGTCTTTCTCCAAACAGTTCCTCATCCTGTGCCCCTCACCTGAACACACCCTCTTCTCCTTTCACCTCCCCCATTCAACCACTCTAAGGCTCACTTAGCTTTCAGGCTTTACCAGCTTTCAGGATCCTGCTTAAGCCCTGCTTCCTCCAAGAGGCTTTTCCAATCCCATCCCCTAACTCTCCCTCCAGGGAATGCCTCCATTCCCCTTGTCTAGTACACTGTTATCTTTTGGTTATCTTTTCTGTGCCTGCCTATCTTCTCTCCCCAACTAAACTGTAAATTCCTTAAGGTCAAGGGCCATGGGAAGATATTTCTTTGTATTCCCCTCTTATAACCTACTTGGTAGGCACTCAAGAAATATTTGTTACACAGACTCCATCCTAATTCAGACCTCTGGCCTGGACTATTTGAAAACAACTTCTTAATCAACCTCCCTGGCTAATCTTGCCCTTAGTTGCCAAAGTGACATTTCAAAGCACCTGATCAGAACATGCCCTGAGCAAGACGCTTCAATGATTCCCCAGGTCTGAAAGGTATGCCTTCTCATCTCATCCCTCCCCTCAATTTGGAAACTCTTGATAGCTCAACTTCAGTGTCATTCCCTATAAAAAAGCCTCTGCTGATTTCCTCCCTCTCCCTAAGTGGTCAATAAATACTTCTTCATCACCCTGAAATTACCTAAAGATGGACCCCACCTCCAGGAGAATATAAATGACTTGAGAACAGGGATCTATCAAAACCCCAGATACTGAATTGGTATCTGATGCTCTGCCCAGACTCATTCCTCAAAAGTTCACACACTCCTACCCCCTTATACTCTCCCCATTTTAATAGTTCTGAACCTCACCCAGAGCTCCATTCCCTAAACCCAACTACCCACTCTCTTACTCCCTTTCGTCTCAATCCTATCTCCTCAATGACCCACTTCATAAATTCCCATTCCTTCCAGCATGTTCTCTGGAATGCTTCCATAAGTAATAAAGTTCCCTTCATCTTAAATATTAAATCTCTTCCTTTTTCATCCTTTTTTCCTCTAGCACTCATGGAGACCTGACTCTACTGATGAGAGTCATAACATCATTTCATTCATGCTTTCCTTTCTCTTACCCCTTCCCCACCTCACTGGAGAGGGGGATATGTCAGAACACTCTTAGTTTTCCATTGCCACTTTCCAGACTCTACCTTTGCTGCCATCCTCCACTCCTTTGAGTGAAGGATGAATTGAATGAAATCTAATATCAGAAAATTTGGACCTTTGTCAGAGAGGTTCAAATGCTTTACCAGGATTCTGAAGGTTACTGAAGTCATGAACATTTCTGGGAGTGTTCAGGAAAAAAACACTAGAAGCAGAAAAAGAAAGCAGGACATTGAAGTGGAAAGTGAGATTGCCTCCATCCTGAGTCCATGCAGATTTGACAGGGTCAAGCACTTAGCATAGATTTGTAGTTCTCTGCTATCCTTTTCAAAGACTTTCAAAGATTTTAAAGATACAGTGATCAACCCCCAAACCCCAATCCAAAGATTGATGATAACACAAGTTATTCACTTTTTTTTTAGATTTTTGCTAGGCAATAGGGTTAAGTGACTTGCCCAAGGCCACACAGCTAGGTAATTATTAAGTGTCTGAGGCCACATTTGAACTCAGATACTCCTGACTCCAGGGTCAGTGCTCTATCCACTGTGCCACCTAGCTGCCCCAAGTTACTCACTTCTTAACAGAGATATGATTGACTAAGGGCATAAAATGAGACATCCTTTTTTTAAAAAATATTGGCTTTATGTGGAAATTTGTTTTGCTCAACTATGCTTATTATAAGTTTTATTTTTCTTTCTTTTTTTCCAATGGGAAGACAGGCATTGGGAAAGAGAGAAAACAAATACAGAATAATAAAAACTGAAAAATTACTCATTTTTAAAATGCAAAGACTCGAAGAAGAAAATGTTGTGTTTTCCCTCAGTCACTCCATTTAACAATGTAGCTGAGGCAGGGTGAGTAGTACTATGACCATGAGTGCTGAGCCCCCCGTCTAGGTTGGGCAAGACGACCTGGGTGAACCTTAAGACAGACGACTCTGAGCTTGGAAAAAGGCAGCTGCTGTTAATTACATCACTCCTTTGGGTTTGTGCTTAACTTCTCTGTGAGAAGAATTTAATTTTGGAAAATCTTGGCTCCTGGGGCAATGGGCTGTACCCAGTCAATCTAAACCCAGTTCTTTCTTTGATCATTTGAAGAGACTGGGCAGTTATGCCATCTGGAAAAAGCAGAAGACCCATCCATCTATCCATCCAGCACCTAGTGTAAGAGTGGAAAATGGGTAGGGCAGTCAGGCAAAGGAGATTCCCAGGAGATCAACCCTGTTGAGCAGCTGTGTGCAAAAGCCTTCTGAGCCAGACCAAGGTGGCTTAGTGATAAGCCACTTGAGTAGACAAGATGATAAACAGGAGAAATAAAAAAGCAGAAAGAAAGAGAGATTTTTATCTGAAACTTCATTCCTCTTGACCACACACACACACACACACACACACACACACACAAAAACACACACACACCCACCCCTTATGAGGGTTGCTTCTCATGGGTTCCCTCTACCTCTGGCATCTGAATCTGTTCTACTAATGGGGACTTCACCGATAAAAATGTCTCCTCATTCAATTCAGATCTGGTAGGCTTCTGTAGACCTATAGTACTTCTTTCTTCAGGGAATTCTTTTTTTTTTAAATTATTGGTGCTAGCAATTTTATTTGTTTTTTTTTTAACAAGGCAATGGGGTTAAGTGATTTGTCCAAGGTCCCATAGCTAGGTTATTTTTAAGTGTCTTAGGACAGATTTGAACTCAGGTCCTCCTGAATCCAGCGCTGGTGCTCTATCCACCTAGCCACCCCATCCTCAGGGAATTCTATACCTGATTTCAATTTTTTTTCTCCACCTCAACTTGCCTTTATATTAATAAAGATAAATTCAAAATACATATTAATGGTATCTGAAATATCCTAACTTTCCAGTTCCTTCATTGACTTATCTCAGAGAGCTGAACTTACCTTTGACCTTGCCTTCACAATGTTGTATTTCCATGTTTATGAACTCTGAAAGTACTTCATTCAATTATTCTCTTTTAATATTACTTTTCTTCTTATGCCTTGCTGCTCTTAACCTGCCCTTCCTTCTCTCTTCATTCCCACCTCCTCTTAGTTCTTTCCCAGGCCACCACACATGCACAATCTATTACTCTCTTCCCTTACTAGTCTCAGCTCCTTGGTGAACCAATTCAACTCTACACTCTCCTTAACTCTCCAAGTCTTCCTTCTTTGTCCATCATCAATCATGCTTCAGGAAACCCTGACTAGATTTCTCCCACCATTCAACTCCTTTCCTCATATTCATATATGCTAAAGGGAGCCAAAAGAAATCACAAAATCATGATAATCAGGTCTATCTAATCTCAATTGGCCCTTGCTGTGTGGAGGCAATTCTACTCTTTCATGGCCAATTCAACTATCCTGCTGCTGTTCCAAACTTCATCTCTTCTCAAGTTTCCCATTATCTCTCCACATCCCCACTTTGCAGAGGCCCTAGCTTGATATTTCACTGAAAGAAAATTATTTCAGAGGCAGCTGGTGGCACAGTGGATAGGGTACTAGCCCTGAAGTCAGAAAGACCTGAGTTCAAATTCTGCCTCAGACTCTGAATAATTATCTGGCTGTGTGACCTTGGGCTGGTCATTTAATCCCATTGCCTTGCAAAAGAAAAAAAAATTATTTCCCTTCCCTTTTCCACTCAGAATATTCAAATATCTTCCCCATTCTCTCCTTCATTCTGGTTTGAGTTGAAGAGGAACCCCTTTTCCTTATCCTTCTACACCTACTTTTAAGAAATAGCTAGGGCAGCTAGGTGGCGCAGTGGACAGAGCACCAGCCCTGGAGTCAGGAGTATCTGGGTTCAAATCCAGTCTCAGACACTTAATAATTTCCTAGCTGTGTGGCCTTGGGCAAGCCACTTAAATCCAATGCCTTGCAAAAAAAAGAAGAAAAGAAATGAGACTTTTATCAGAACTCCTGGTTGTGAAGATTGTTTCCCAGCTTTCTGCATTTCTTCTAATTCTGGCAGCAATGATTTTTATTAGGGCAAAAACTTTTTAATTGGGGTGGCTAGGTGGCACAGTGGATAGAACACTGGCCCTGGAGTCAGGAGTACCTGGGTTCAAATCCGGCCTCAGACACTTAATAATTACCTAGCTGTGTGGCCTTGGGCAAGCCACTTAACCCCATTGCCTTGCAAAATCTAAAAAAAAAAACAACCCTTTTTAATTTAATATAGTCAAAATAATTCATTTTGCAGTTTATAATCTGCTCTAATTCTTTTTTGGTCATAAATTTATCCCTTTCCCATAGATCAGATAGATAATTTTTTGGTCTATTAATTTATCTATGAATATCTCTCTATATATGTCTAAATCCTATACCCACTTTGACCTGATTTTGGTATTGGGTGTGAGATGTGGGTCTATGCCTAGTTTTTGCCATACTATTTTCCAGGTTTCCCAACAATTTTTGTCAAATAGTGAGTTCTCCCAGAGGCTGATGTCCTTGGGTTTGTCAAATAGTAGACTGCTGCAGTCATTTACTGTAGTTTCTTTTGAACCTATCCTAATCCACTGGTCTATCACTCTATCTCTTAACCAGTACCAGGCAGTTTTGATGACTGCTGCTTTATATTACAGTTTTAGATCTGGTAGAGCTAGGCCACTTTCCATTACATTTTTTTCCATCAGTTCCCTTGCTATTCTTACCCTTTTGTTGCTCCAGATGAATTTTGTTACTATTTTTCTAGCTCGGTAAATTGTCCTTCATTCTTTTCTTTATTCTTTTTTTTAGATTTTTTTTTGCAAGGCAATGGGGTTAAGTGACTTGCCCAAGGCCACACACCTAGGTAATTATTAAGTGTCTGAGACTGGATTTGAACTCAGGTACTCCGGACTCCAGGGCCAGTGCTCTATCCATTGTGCCACCTAGCCACCCCCTGTCCTTCATTCTTGAAAAAGATCATGACATCAGAGAGGTGATAACATGACACGCAAGTGAATTGTATTTAAGTGAGAGAGGGCTGTGCAAAGTCACCAGCCTCATTCTTTCTTCCAGCACTATCTTGGTACAATGGCAAGACATGGATCAGAACAACTAGAGATGACCGGGTACATATTAGGAATTTAATAAATGCTCATTCCATTCATTTTTAGCATATTTTTTCTAGCCTTCTCTAGCAAATTGCCTCTCTAAAGTAGTCAGGTGCTTTCTTATGGAAAGTGAAATTAGAGCCAAATCTTGAAGATGAATAGGAAAAATAAGATTCAGGGACTGAGGAGGAAAGGCTGACAAAAGATGGAGTGACTCTAGACAGTCACACTTAGGATCAGCTTCCCTGGGTTCAGTTCTCAAGTTTATGCAGATCATTCAGAGTAGACCCACATCTCTATTGACTTTTAGAGGTCTCAAAGTGTATGTCCCATAGACATTTCAAATGTCATATGTCCAAAGTAGAACTCCTTCATTTTTCCCTTAAATCTTCCCTTCTTCCTAATATCCTATTGAGGATATTAACATTTTCCTTCTTACCCAAGTTCAAAACCCTCAATATTACCTTCAACTCCCCCATCTGTTGCCAAATCTTGCTAATTTCTCCTTCACATTCACACACACACACACACACACACACACAAACATACACTGCCACTCTCCTAGGACAGATCCTCATCATCTCTTGCCTGGGCTTCTGCAATAAGCTTCTGACAGAAATCCCACCAAGTCTTTTCCCATTCCAATCCATCCTTCACTCATTTACTATAATGATTTTCTTTTAGGAAAAATAAATATGACCATAAACTCCAATAACTCCCTATTACAACCAGGATGGATTTTATCATCTTATATTTATCATGGCAGGGTTGGGGGTGGGGGGGGGTGTAACTAGGTGGCAAAGTGAATAGAGAGCACTAGGCCTGAATTTAGGAAGACTTCTCTTCCTATGTGACTCTGGACAAGTCACTTTACCCTGTTTGCCTCAGTTTCCTGATCTATAAAATGATCCAGAGAAGAAAATGGCAAACCACTTCAGTATTATTGCCAAGAAAACTCCAAATGGGGTCACAAAGAGTCATACATGATTAAAATGACTTTACAACATTTATCATTTACAACTCTTCCAGTCTTCCTACATTTTATACTCCTACATGAATTCTATGATTTAACTATGCTGGCTATTCCTTATGTATAACCCACCAACTTCCCTTTGTCCCATCTCATCCCCATGACTGGAATAATTTTCCCTTCTCCCTATGAATCTTATCTTTCCTCTAAGTCTTGAAGACTTAGCTCCAATTCTACTCCCTAAAGGAGATCTTTTCTGGTTCCCATACCTACTTCCTGCTTCTAATGCCTTTTAATTCTACTTTAATCCTGAGATTGTTGTTTTTGTCCCATTGTTTACATCGTGTTTGATTCTTTATGAGCCCCTTTGGGATTTTCTTAAAGGATATACTGGGTACCAGAGTTCAAATCCGACCTCAGACACTTAATAATTACCTAGCTGTGTGGCCTTGGGCAAGCCACTTAACCCCACTGCCTTGCAAAAACCTTAAAAAAAAAGATATATACTGGAATGGTTTGCCATTTCCTTCTCCAGCTCATTTTACAGATAAGGAAACTGAGACAAACAGAGTGGAATGACTTGCCCAGAATCACACAGTAGGAATTGTCTGAGGCCAGATTCCGACTCACTGAGTCCTGGGAGGCACTCCTCTGTTGAACCACCTAGCTGTTTTCCTTCTAGATTGCCTCCTATTTTCTCTGTATATACTGTATATACTCACATGTTTACCTCCTGTAGGCAGGAGGACTTTCGATCAGGTATGTTTTCCTGGTAAAGTCTTTAGGGTAGAGGGTGACTAAGGCCCCTTCCAACTCTCACATTTTATGATTCTATGACTCTCTGAGGAAGAGTTGGGAGAGGCAGTTTTCAGAGTGGGGCCTGGCCTCGGCAATCTCTAAGATCTGAGGTTCTTGGAATTGGCCCTTATTAAAGGACGCCTTGGCTAGTTCTAGTTGTGCAATAACAGCCAATGCAGTTCATCTTAATTCAGTAAACATGTATTAAGTGCTTACTAGAAAAAGACAGTTCCTGCCTTCAAGGAGCATGCCATCTAATGGGGTCACCAAAATATGTAAACAGATACATACAAAGCAAACTCTATTGCGTAATGAGGAAATAATTAAAGGAGGGAAAGCACTAGAATTAAGAGGGGTTAGGGAAGGCTTCCTATAAAAGATGAAATTTTAATTGAGACTTAAAGGAAGCACCAGGGAGGTCAATAGTTAGAGCAGAGGAAAGAAGGATTCTAGACAGGGGTAAGAGCAGAGAAAATGCTCCGAATTGAAAGATGGAGCATCTGGTTTGAAGAACAGCCAGGAGGCCAGTGTCACTGGATGGTAGCAAGGTATAAGGAGTAGTTGGGGATGGGGGCAGCTAAGTGGTGCAGTGACTAGAACACCAGCCCTGGAGTCAGGAGGATCTGAGTTCTAACATACCTCAGACACTTAATGATTACCTAGCTGTGTGACCTTGAGCAAGTCACTTAACCGCATTGCCTTAAAAAAATAAAAATAAAAAAGAAGTAGTTGGGGGCTCAGACAGCAGTGCCTTAAGGCTAGAAGGAGACCCTGGAGTTTTTTGAATAAGGAGATGACATGATAAGACCTTTGGTTTAAGAAAAATCATTTTAATGACTGAAAGGAGGATGGAATAGAGTGGGGAGAGACTTGAGACAGACAGATCAGAATATTGCAATAGTCCAGGAGTGAGATGATGAGAACTGTCCATCTTCTCTCCTCAAATATTCCTAATTCACTTTATTTCTCCTCTCCATCCTTCTTTGTCTACCTAATATTATATATACCCATATATCCTTCTTTGTCTACCTAATAGTATATATATATATATATATATATATATATATATATATATTCATATACATCAGTAAAATGTAAGCTTCATAAGGGCAGGGCTTATGTGGCTTAAAGGTAGATTTCCTGAAGACATTTTGGTCTTTGTAACCCTAGGGCCTACCACTTAATAGGCATTAAATAAATGTTGGCTAAAGTTGAACTTTAGGAAAACATGATATCCTGCAGCTGGAAAATGCTAGACCTGGAATAGGAGAGCCTAGATTTCACATGTTACCTCCAATACTGACTTTATAATTTTGAGCAAGTTACTTAATTAGTCTGAGTCTCAGTAACCTTGTTTGTAAAATGGAAATTCTACTTGTCCTATTAACCTTATAAAGTACTCATAGGAAAATGTTTTATAAGCTTTTGGGGATTATGTGACTATAGATTATTACTATTATCTCACTCTTCTCATCTTTTTCAGCGGGATTCAGATAGAAATAGAACAAGAACCAGTATCTATCCTACTGTTATTCTTTCACAGTTAATGTTCGGTCAACAATTGTGTAGATGAATAAAATTGAGGTTTTCTGTAATTGGATGAAAGTATTAGAAAGAAGTCTTATTCTCTGGATATTCACTGAAAGCCTCCCTTATATGTATTTCATTGAATCCCTCTCTATTTTTATTTTTATTTCTTTGCTAGTTTTTATATTTGAGAGCTTTTTGTTTTTATAGTTTGGAGGTTGTAGGCATTTGGTCTGTGACATCTTTTTAAAAATGTTCTTAGGGCAGCCAGGTGGCGTGGTGGGTAGAGCACTGGCCCTGGAGTCACCTTAAGCTCTCTGAGGGCAAACTCTGGAGTTATTTTTCTGTTCAAGTCTCATCCTAGGTTGAGGGCTTAGGTGTAATAAGCTCTTGATACAAGTCTGAGGAGTGGATGATTGACAGTGTTTGATGGGAAGAAATTTCTACTTACGACAAAGTAATAATACCCATTTCTCTCTTAGGCTAAGAAGGGCAAGTTACAAAGCACTTTCATAAATGATTGATCTTTAAAACTATGAATGAGGCCTAAGCATGGATGGCTCAGCAGGCTTCAGTGACCAGAGGGGGCAGTGTTGTATAGGGGAAATGATGCTGAGCCAGTCGTCGGCCTCAGCAGCCAGGTCTAGCTTTGATTCAGCCGCTGACTTGCTGTGTGATCTTGGACAAGCTGATTTGCTTCTCTGGGTCCCAGTTTCCTCATATGTAACACAGTGATGCAGTCCCTGTCCCCTTTCACTAGCTTGTTTGAGGTTCAAAAAGGATACTTAGTGAGGGCATAGTTTTAAAAGATTAAATAAAATTATATATATTTTTAACCTTGAGAGGCAGCATACTAGATGGTGAGCTAGGCTCAAATCCTACTTCTGACATTAGCTTTTATAACCCTGGGCAAATCAATGACCCCTAGCTAACTCTGGAAGACTTATCTAGATGGAATTCCCCCCAGCTAAGAAAATAACAGATCCTTCATGCTTCCTATATTGTTACTCAATGTCCCAGTCAAAGACATTCTAGGTCCCCCATACTCTGGCGCCAACCTAACTTTTATGTCTTTATTCTAATTGATCCCTTGTAAGAGCTCTGCAGCCTCTGACAGTGGCTTTCTCTGCCTTTTCCTACTTATAAGCCTTTGTCCAGGCCTCTCTCTCTCATTCTCTCTCTCTCTCTCTCTCTCTCTCTCTCTCTCTCTGCCTGGAACATACTCTCATCTCTCTCTGTCCATTGCTCAGTCCACCTTAGGGTCTCATTTTCCTAGGAAACCTTTTCTGACTACCCCAGTCTTACCTTTCTCTGCCATCCTCCAGCCCTAATCCTCCTTCTATATTATTTAGGGAGCTCTTTGAATATTTTTTTTGTTGTTTAGTCATGTCTGACTCTTCCTGACATCATTTGGAATTTTCTCAGTAAAGATACTAGAAATATTTTGACATTTCCTTCTCCAGTTCATTTGACAGATGAGGAAACTGAGGCAAACAGGTTTAAGTGACTTGTCCAAGGTCAACAGCTAGTGAGTATCTGGGGCCAGATTTGAACTCTGGAAGATGAGTCTTCCTTGCTCCAGGCTGAGTGCTCTATCCATCCCACTATCTGTGTAATGTATGTAGGTCTGCACACTCCTATCCCCAATCTAGATTATAAACTCCCTGTGGGCAAGGAGTTATCTCAGAGTGATTCTAAGAGTCATCCACCTGACTCCATAGCAGACTGGTTGTCTCCAAAATGATTGAAATAGATTTCAAGTGACCTTCAGTCCTGAGAGGAAGGGTAGAAGGTATCATTCCATTTACAAGTGAGACCACTGAGACCAAAGGGCATGAAGTGGTTTCATGTCTGGCATCTCCTTGTTTCTAGTCCCCTATGCTGATCATTACACCACAATGCCTCTCTGTGTGGTCTATGGCACCATGCTCACCCACAGCAAAAAATGCTTATAAACTTTCTGCTTAGCCTTTTGGCTTTGTGGAAGAAGTGCTGAACAGGATATCAGAAGAACTACAACTGTCTACCGGAATTGGGCAAGTTATTTCCCCTTTAAGGGCCTTAGTTTCTTCCCCTTTACATGGACAGACCGGACTAGATGTCTAAGGGGCCCTTCTGCTCTAGGATTCACTCTATCTCTTTCACTCTTGTCTCTATCTCTCTGTTTCTTTGTCTCCATCTCTATCTCTTTATCTCTCTTTCTCCCTCTGGCTTCCCTACCCCTCCCTCCTTTTTATAATCTAAGATTTGCAGGCCCTTCGTTTTTTTTTCCCATAGATTTGTCTCCTTTTTCCATCTGTCTCCCTCCCTTCCCCCCACCCCTACATCCCAGGATCTGGTCAGCTTAGCAGTAGGTATGGAATGTGCAGGCCCCTACCACTCCTAGGCCTGCTAATTGTAACTTGTCTAGACTTTCCCCTCCCTTCTCTTACCCACTTGTAAAAGAACAAAAGTGGGGAGGGGTGGACAGGGTTGAGGGCAGGAGGGCTGGAAAGGGCAGGTCGGAGGCCTCCCTCCTGGAACACTGACCCAAGATATTCAGACTTCAACCTCCGATACCTCCATTCTCCACATTCCTCCAACCCCACCTTAAGAAGTATTTGGGTAAAGGTCTCCCCCTTTGGGGGGGATGGAAAGGGCTCAGCTCTGGGGAATTCTGATGAAACTACAAAAAGCCATTCAGACTAAACAACTATGTCAGCTCTCAAGTATTAATTCCTTAATAGAGCCTATATCCTGTTCTATTAGGTTGGGGGTTCATGCTGCAGTTGAGCAAAGAGGAGATGCCTGTGAATAAGTATTGAAAATTTGACTTTAAGACTTTTGAAGCATATTTAAAAGCTGGAGCAGCAGTCTTTATAGATATTCTCTTCCCTTCAATTCATACACCAAAATCTGGCCTCATCTTGCCCATGGGGCGTTTGTTTAGAGGTTTTCAGTTGGCATCCAATTCTTTGTGACCCCATTTGGGGTTTTCTTGGCAGAGGTACTGAAGTGGATTGCCATTTCCTTTTCCAGCTCATTTTACAGATGAGGAAACTGAGACCAAGAGGGTGAAGTGATTTGCCCAACTTCACACAGATAGTAAACTTGATTCAGATCTTCCTAGCTTCAGACCCAGCACTCTATCCACTGTACCAAGTACTTACCTTATAGAGAGCCAGGAGAAAGGCAATAGCTGTAAGTCCTCAAACCATCATGAGTCACTTTTTGATGACCACAGATATGCTTCTATTGATCCTTTCTACCTAGAACCAATCTTGGAAAGACCAGTATAGACTTAGAATCTTAGACTTCTCTCTTCTAATCTGCCTTCTTTCCTTTCTTCTCTTCCCCTGACCCTCCCTCCCCCCACATACACACTGTCTAAGAATCATGGACTGGGTCAAAGAATCATGGATTTAGAGCTGAAAGAGCTTAAAGGCCATTGAATTCAATCCCTTATTTTACAGATGGAGAAACTGAGGCACAGAGAAATTATTCATCTTGCCTGAAGTTACACATGTATCTAAATCAGGATTTGAACTCATCTTTCTGATTCCAAACCATTTCTTTATCTTCTAGATTATACCTCTCAGATATACTCAATGCTCAATAAAAACTGGACGGTTGATCAACTGATAAATCCTGATCCCAATATAATCATTACTCATACTACTTAGAAGGACAGGCTAGAACTTTGTATTAGGGTTTTGAGCATCATTTCTTAGATCCCCCCCCAGAGCATCTGAGATCTCATCATGCAGGCATTCCCTCCAGCTTTACAGGTCACAGTCCATCCAGTGACCCTCTTTATAAATTCAGGTAGAATTCCTGAATTTAATTATGCCCTCAGGCACTTATTGGTTGTGTGACCCTGGGCAAGTCCCTTAATCTGGTTTGCCTCAGTTTCCTCATCTGTAAAATAGAGAAGGAAATGGCAAACTTCTCCAAAAGGGATCAGGAAGAGTCAGACAGACACAACAGAAAAAAAAATGCTAGAAAAACAAAGAAATAGCACAATGTCTGTTACATCATAGGTGCTTAATAAAAACATGTTCTCCTCCCTTGACTTTCTCCTTTCCCATTCCCTCCTAGAAAATTGCCTCAGAGGATTCATTCAAAGGACTGAAGGTCTTCCTTGAGTTCTCTTTGCATGGCCAAGATGCCCGTGGAGCCCCCAAACTCTCTGTTTTAGCACATTCATGCCCAGATTCTTCTCTCCTGTCACACTACATCTCCTTTGTCATTCCTTGTTTGGAAGGGCTTTTCGCCTGTTCACCTGTCTACACCCACCATGAACCTCTCCATTGACCTTTGGGTGATCCTCAGCTTTCATAGTTCAGAGACTACTGTGTTCCATGACTCAGCCATCTGTCAGTGCTGTAAGAATCCTGGTGTTTAAAAGCTGGTCCCTGTCTCAAGGAGAAGCTTCTTAATAATAGCTTACTGCTAAAAAAGTATTATCAACTCACTTCTACAGGATCTTAAAGTTTTTTCCTCACCACATCCCATGAAATATAAAGGACAAGAACTATTACCCCAATTCACATATGCGGAAATTGAATCTATGAGATAGCCAAGGTGGACTGCAGCCCCCTCAGGGGGGAAAACTAATGTTACATTTTCAATGTGAGCATTTACACCTCAAAAAACAGCAGGACTTGATTTATTGTTTTCTTGACAGTCTAGACTTGAGAAAATGCTGGAGAAAAATGTTAATAATGCAAATTAAACTTAAAATTGTATTGTGGGCTCATTTTCCCCCCAGAGAACTGGTTATGGCTAAACTTTTACAAGCACCTTTTGCCCAGCAGCCCCCCTATTTTGAATCACTCTTTTGGACAATATCCCAATTGCCTTCTCCCCAGCTCATACTCCCCCACTTCCTTCTTACAAACTTAAGAGACTTTTCTCCTTCTTTGCTCACCACCCCCTTGCTCACTAATACCTCTCTTCTTTTTTCTCAGGTATCTCTCCATCTTCCCCCTCCCCAACTGCCCATCTTCCACTTTCATCCCTAGTCTCACCACCCCAACACTTTCTCATCATCATCTCTCATCCTCAGCTCTCCTTCATCATCCTCTATATTTGGGAGGTAGAGAGGGAGGGTTGTCCACAAGTAGAATGCATTGTAGTGAATATCCCATCACTGAAGGCCTTCAAGTGGAAAACTGGCCACAGTTGTTGGAGTCCTCACCCTCTCCCTTCAGTGGTCTTAGAGATTCCTTCCAAGTCTGAGATTCTGGGATTTAATATATTGCCTCCACTGCACACCCCAGAGCAAAAAGGGAAGGACTCATAAATTGTAATATAGGTCAAACAGACACAAGGACCACAGGGTGAGAAAAAGTGACCTTGAGTCCCAGGTGACCTAAGTGTCTGAGGTCCCAAAGAACTAGGGGAGGGAACTGAAGGCATTCATCCATCTAGCCAAGAGGCCCAAATAATCTCCTGCTCACCAAACAAATTCCTTCCAGAATAAGAATAGAAGCAAGCATTTTCAATAAACATTTTACCTCCCTCTCCCCCTGCCCAAAGACCTTATTCAATAGATCAATCAACAAACATTTATTACTGAGTAGGAGAACACTTTTCTAGTTCAGATGATAAAGACAAAAGTGAACCAATCCCTGCCTTCAAGGAGTTCACATTCTAAAGCAATTCTAGTTTGTGGAATTGGACAAATCCTCCAACTAAAATTGTCCGCCTTCTCTGGAGACCCCACCCCAGGCTAGGAAAGTCTATTAACATGTCTCTTCTATTCATAGTCTAAGGACCCAGCCCAAAGAGAGAGATAGAGGAGAGACAATCTTATAAATTGTCCTAGACAGTTTAACTTGTGACTGATCTCTTCTCTCCCACTCCCCTAGTCTAATGTGTAAATGAAGATCCTTAACTCCCAACCCTTCCCCACCCTACAAAAGTCTAAGTCCCTACAAACCAGGAGACACCCTGGTCTCAGTTTGCCCCCGATCCCTGCAGGTAGAATAATTCTCTAAAGGAGATGCTGAAATGTCACATTTCAATTCTCTAAATTGGGGGGATTTAGTTGTGGATCTATATGCCAGAACTCTGTCCTAGACCCATTTCTTTCTCCATTTCCTTGTGATTTTCTTGCTCCCATGAACCTAAATTAATCTCTCTCCAGTGATCTTTTTTTCCATTCCCATCCTTGGTTTCTGTGAAGCATTGGACAGGACTGAGATAGACTTTCTGGATACTCTTCATTCTATGTATTCATGGCATCACTCTTTCTTGGTTCTCTTTCCAACCTTCACTCTTCAATCACTTTGGCTACATCATCTATATCCCATAACTTCGGATGTATCCCAAGGCTTCTTCGACCTAGCTCCTCTCCTCTCCTTACATCTATCTCCTAGTGGTTCCATCAGACTCCATGCATTTGGTTACTCATATACAGGTGACTCACAGATCCCTAGAACCAGGCCTCATTACTCTGACCTTTAATTAGCAACAGCCTACCAACTTCTCAGCTCATTTTATAGATGAGGAAACTGAGGCAAACAGGTTTAAGAGACTCAGGATTTATCCAGTAAATTTCTAAGGTGGAATTTGAACACACAAAGATGAATCTTATTCAGACCTTGCTGTAACTGCTTCAACCTATCCATTGTACCACCTTGTCTTTCTTTAATTAAAACTCAGAGGTTTCAGGGTGGGGGGGGGCAGGTATAAGAGGCTATGTTACAACATGACTTTAATGGTAATGTTTTACATGACTACACATATTTGACCTACATCAAATAACTTGCTTTCTCAATGAGGGGGAGTAGAATAGGAAGAAGGGAGAGAATTCAGAACTCAGTTTTTAAAATGAATGTTAATAAGGAAAAATAAAATAAAATATCTCAAAAAATTCCTAAAACAAAAAATAAATGACAACTCAGGTCCTATTTCCTACATAGAAATTGAGATGAAACCTCTTGTCAGGGTCATGCAGCTATGACTGTCTGAGAAAAGATTTGAACCTAAATATACTAGTCCATGTCTAACACTCAGTTTCAAGCTCTTGAGGGCAGAATTTAGGTCTCAACATCTTCAGGAATCATTCACTGAATTCTTAGGAAGAGCTAAATCAGTTGGGCTCTTAACAAATACTTGGTTGACATAAGTTGTGGACTAGATGGATTTCAAGTCTGGGATTTCAATCTGGAGGGTCAGGAAAAAGAAACAGGGGAGAAAGAAGGAAGTTCAGTGGGGTACAGAGAAGGAAAGGAAGAGGTAAATAATTAAGGTAGGAATGCTTTAGTACCAGCTTCCCACTGAGCCATTGAGAGTCATCTGCATGGTCTGAACTGATCAATAGTCTGAACGTGTTATGACATGGCATGCTCAGAAGATGTTAGTATTTTTAGTAAAGATTTCCTCAACATATCATTACTATATCATTTCTCCCCCTCCCTCCTGCTTTCTCCCCCATTGATAGATGAAGCTGTTGCTTAGAGACTGGGTGAGAGGGGAACATAACATAAAGAGCTGGAAGCACCTTCGTCTAATATAGATCCTAGATCTTAGTCTCAGCATCACCCCCACCCACACAAACACACACACACACACACACACACACACACACACACACACACACAAACACAAACTAGAGAGGACTTAGTTTGTGCTGAGTTTTGTCTCTGATAGACTCTCCTTTATATAGGCCAGTGGTTTCCTTCATTTCCAATTCTACCATCTTGTGAATCAGGAAATATTTCCAAGAGTGTACCATGAGCACCTACTCCAACCCAAGCATTGGCTACACACAAACACAATTAGGATATAGTCCCTACCTTCAAGGAGCATACATTCTTCTGGGGGGAGGGTCAGATCTTTTGGAATGTCATAGGAACAAGAGCTCCTAGACCTGGAAGGAACCCCTATTACCTCCCCTTCACAGAGGACTCCAGGGTGATTCTAGCTGCTGCTGGTTTTTCAGCTGTTGTGGCTTTTTTGAGGGATTATCAGATTTGTGGTGGTTTGGAATTCTTGGGGGATGGTGCAGAGGGAAGTTTCTTTTCTTGCTGTTTTAAAAATCTTTGAGAGGCATTTAATTGCCCCAAACCTCTCTCTACAAGTCCTGAAATAGTAGAAAAGATCCTAGGCTGATCTAGGAATTCAATGACTTTTTCCCTAGTCCTTAGCTTTGAAGTTGTGTCCAACTCTTCTTGACCACATTTGAGCTTTTTTTGGCAAAGAAATCAGATCACTTGATTTGCCATTTTCTTCTTCAACTCACTTTTTTTTTTTTTGCAAAGCAAATGGGGTTAAGTGGCTTGCCCAAGGCCACATAGCTAGGTAATTATTAAGTGTCTGAGGCCGGATTTAAACCCAGGTACTCCTGACTCCAGGGCTGGTGCTCTATCCACCATGTCACCTAGTCGTCCTCTTCAACTCACTTTTGCAGAAGAGGAACTGAGGTAAAGTGACTTGCCCAGGGTCATAGGGCTAGTAAGTGTCTTAAGACAGATCTGAACTCAGGAAGATGGATCTTCCTGATTCTACGTCCTGCCTTCTATCCACTGACCAAGAGTCTCTATTGAAGACTAATGGGATATCTGCTTTTGAGGAAATCACTTTTCTTTTTTCAGTTTTCTTATCTATAAAATTTGGAAAAGAGAGGGAAGTTGGACTAGGTCAGTAGTTTCCAACTTTTTTTTTAATATAATTTTCTTAATAGGTTTTGGTTTTTTGCTACCTAGATTTCCCCAGTCTGCTTTTAATCTCCCCTTCTCAGAGAACCATTTTTTCCTTTGCAAGGCAAATGGGGTTAAGTGGCTTGCCCAAGGCCACACAGCTAGGTAATTGTTAAGTGTCTGAGACTGGAATTGAACCCAGGTACTCCACTATGCCACCTAGCCGCCCCTCAGAGAACCATTTTAAAAAAAAAGAAAAAAAGAAAAAGAGGAAGAAAAAAATCAGTATTAGATGGGGAAGAAAAAACAAATGTGATTTTATGGATACCCCGCATATGAGCACCCAAACCTCTACAAAAGGAATAGAGGGGAGAAGGGAAAAATTATCTTCTCATATTTTTTCTTGGGGGCCAAATCAGTTCTTTATAATCCTGTAAATTGTTTTCAGTTGGTTTGTAGTTATTATTTCTTCTTTTTACATTTGTAATAAATTGTATATATTGTTTTCCTGGTTTCATTGCATCAATTAATGGGTGTCTTCCCTATCCTCTGTATTCTGTATCCTCTGTATGTTCCCAAATTTGTCAAATATCAGCAACCCAATTTTAATCTAGAGACTTTTTGTAGAGTTTCCAATATGATAGGAATTATAATATTGTACACAAGGAAAACACATAATCCATCATTCAGCAAGTATTTATTTAGGAATTACTAAATGTTAAGCACTGTGCTAATACAGAGACAAAACTGATGCAATCCCTGCCCTCAGGAGCTTACGTTCAACAAGTGAAACAGCACTTGTTACATATAAAGAAATACAAAGTACACACAAAGTAAATACAAGGTCAGTTGGTGGAGGCAGTAGCAGCTGGGGTGAACAGGAAAGGCCTCCTATAGGAGCCTGTGGGAATAACTGCCTTTCTATATCATGATTTCAGTAATACCTTCAATAAAATAAGCACTACATTCATCACGAGAGCCTCTACAGAAATTTGAAAACTAGTAGTATGCATTTCATATAGACTCCTCTTTTTCTATTTTTCTTTATATATTAAAATGTTTGTGAATTGTTTTTGAATGCCCTATTTACAATAAACAAGAAAAGGGAAATGGATAAAATTAGAAAAATAGTTGTATAAGTATGTGTGAGACATTGTTATTTAATCAGTCAATGGAAAGTATGTTCATTCATCATGCTGTACATTGCACTGGAACCAAATGAAGAACAACACATTGATGCCTCAAAAGCAGATTTCTCCCAATAACTCTTCAGTCTGTGAGGAGTCACTCCATACGGTCCTGTCCAAGCTTCCTTTTATCTCACTATGACTCTAGGGGTTGGTATGGGTCTGCTTTTGAACAACAAACTAATGAAAATTAAATCAGAGGGTATCTATTCACTTGAGAAAGGCCTGATCTCTGTACTGTTCCATACTAGCAGGAGTTCTGCCCTCTGGGAAGTTAGAGCACAAATGTAACTTCCCAGAGAGCAGGAGTTTCTGCTAGTACCGGCCTGAACAGCAAAGAATCATGCAAGAGCAAGCTTTGATACAATCATCTGACCTGTTAGCTCACTTCCAGGGTCCCTGTTAGACCTCAAACAAACTATTAACTCTATGTCAGATTGATTCATTCATGTATAGGCTCATGGGGTTCAATCAGTGGAAAAAGATCATCTAGTCCATCTCATTATCTTGCAGGTGAGGAAACTGAGATCCAGAGAGGTGAAGGTTGGCAATTTTGTCCAAATCTTTCTGACCACTCTGATGAGATCTCAAATCATAAGAAGGCATGGATTTGAGTTGAATTTAAAGTCAGAGGAACCATATCCAAATCCTAGCTGAATCATTTATTAGTTGTGTAACTCTGGGCAAATCATTAATTGTTCAGTTCTTTCAGTCCTGTCTGTCTCTTCATGATGCCATTAGGGTTTTTCTTGGCAAAGATACTGGAATGGTTTGCCATTTCCTTCTCCAGCTCATTTTACAGATGAGGAAACTGAAACCAACAGGGTTAAGTGACTAGTCCAGGGAAAAGGTGTGAAGTCAAATTTGGACTCAAGTCTTGACTCCAGACTTAGTATTCTATCTGAGCCAGGTAGCTGCACTTAACCTCTCAGGAAAAAGTGGGAATTAAAATTGATGACCTCCAAGTTTCCTTTCAGCTGTAAATCTATAAACTTAGACAAACAGAATTTGAACCCAGGTCTCTGACTCCAAATCCAGTCAGTAGCCTTTCCATTATTGTATTAACTCAACAAATTGGTGGGTTTTTTTTTAACTATGACCATTTCTCTTTTTAAATGTTATTTTATTTTTGCAATTATACACAATGGTAGTTTTCAACATTCATCTTTTTGTAAGTTATTGAGTTCCATATTTTTCTATCTCCTTCCCTTCCCTAGTCCCCCCCCCCAATAATCTGATATAGGTTATACATGTGCAATCATGTTAAACATATTTCCATTTTAGTCATTCAACAAGTATTTATTAAGGACCTCCTATACTTAGTAGAAGACACTGGCTAATAATATTGAATTGAATTAAATGAATGGAGAATTTATTAAGCATGTACAAAAGGCACTGAGTGTGTTAAGCCCTGGTGATAGAAATGGAAGCTTTCAAGGAGCTCACATTCCAATCAAGAAGACAATACATAGGGAAGGTTTCAGGAACAAGTCTAGCAGATGTAATTAATCTTCTTTTATGTCATTTCTACTGATATCATATTTGATTTTTTCTTCAGGTTATTTTTTCAACATATTTGATCTATCTACTGATAATATTCTAATTTTTGATGAGGAACTATTTGAGAGAAACAAGAACGTTCTTTTCCCAGTCTCTAATAGCTGTAACTGTAGAACCTGCAGAAATAGCAGGTACCAGTCTGCATCTCCACAGTATATAGCTCATAATTTTTTAAAATTTATTTATTTATTTATTTTGAATTTCACAATTTTCCCCCTAATCTTGCTTCCTTCCCTCCATCCGCCACAGAAGGCATTCTGTTAGTCTTTATATTGTTTCCATGGTATACATTGATCTCAGTTGAATGTGATAAGAGAGAAATCATGTCTTTAAGGAAAAAAATAAAGTTTAAGAGATAGCAAAATTACATAAGATAATGGGTTTTTTTTTAATTAAAGGTAATAGTCTTTGTTCAAATTCCACAGTTCTTTCTCTGGATGGTATTCTTCCATTGCAGATACCCCCAAATTGTGCCTGATGGAATGAGCAAGTCCATTAAGGTTGATCATCACCCCCATGTTGCTGTGAGGATGTACAATGTTCTTCTGGCTCTGGCTAAGCATCAATTCATGCACATTCTTCCAGGCTTCCCTGAATTCCCATCCCTCCTGGTTTCTAATAGAACAATAGTGTTCCATAACATACATATGCCACAATTTATTCGGCCATTCCCCAAATGATGGACATTCATGTAGTTTCCAATTTTTTTGCCACCACAAACAGGACTGCTATGAATATTTTTGTACAAGTGATGTTTTTACCCTTTTTCATCATCTCTTCAGGTGGATCAAAAGGTATGCACATTTTTATTGCCCTTTGGGCATAATTCCAAATTGCTCTCCAGAAAAGTTGGATGAGTTCACAGCTCCACCAACAATGTATTAGTGCCCCAGATTTCCCACATCCCTTCCAACATTGATCATTGTCCTTTTTGGTCATATTGGCCAGTCTGAGAGGTGTGAGGTGATACCTCAGAGAAACTTTGATTTGCACTTCTCTAATAAGTAGTGATTTAGAGCAAATTTTCATATGACTATGGATAGCTTTGATTTCTTCATCTGTTAATTTCCTTGGCATATCCTTTCATCATTTGTCAATTGGGGAATGGCTTGTTTTTTGAAAAATTTGACTCAGTTCTCTGTGTATTTTAGAAATGAGTCCTTTGTCAGAAATACTAGTTGTAAACAGTGTTTCTCTATTTACTACATTTCTTTTGATCTTGGTTACAGTGGTTTTGTCTGTGCAAAAGCTTTTTAATTTAATGTAAATTATCTAGTTTGTTTATAATGATGTTCTCCATCACTTCCTTGGACATAAACTCTTCCCTTTCCATAGATCTGACAAGTGAACTATTCCTTGATCTCCTAGTTTGCTTATAATATTGTTTTTTATGTCTGAATCCTGTAGGATATAGCTCATATTCCTCAGATGATGGCACAGGTTATTCCCAAAGCTTTGGGGTTCAGTGTTGGGAAAGAAATGAGGATCATAGGCTGTTCCCACTGGTTTAGCTAGGTTGACTTGCCTTTAATTGGTTTGAAGTTGAAGGTCACTTCTACAAAGAGACATCTCCTTGAATGGATGCTGGGTTGGAGCAGGACTATTGGTCTGGGGATGTCCCATCTGCCAGTGAGTAGCAGGTAGTCAGAAGTTGTTGCTAGTGGTGATTAAAAAAAAAGATGACCCCTCTTTTCCATGATGATGCTTTTTCTCATATTATTTATATTAAATCCTGGTATTTAGCTGGTGCTTTTATGCTTTAAAAGGACTTTCTTGAAAAATAAGTATTGTTTAATATCATCAAAATTTCTCCCAATATCTCAGGGATATTTCTCCCTTTCCCTTTCAGAGAACAATCTCATATAACAAATAATATTTTTAAAAAGAAAAAGTCAGAAAAATTTATCTATACATCAAAATTATCTGAAAATATCTGCAAAAGAATGGCATGGGGGTGTCTTCTCTTTTCCCTTTAGTGGAATGATACTTGTTCTTACAAAGCTTTCAGCAACATTACATCACTAGACATTCTCTGCTGAGAAGTTCTGGATTGTGAGTATATCTACTACCTCTGTGTATTCAGACTGGAGTGCAGACAATGCATTTTCCCAGATAAATACTTGAATTGTGTTTGATTTCTTCTATCAAAGGCCCTAAGGCCCAGAGTTGTCTCCATACTTCTCCAAAAGATTTCCCTTTAGCCTCTTCCCTTGGTGAGAGACTGCAATATTCTCAAGAACTTGATATCTATGCATTTCCATTTGAATCTAAATCTACCTCTACTCAGACTGATTGTGACTGGAGATGAGTGGGTAGGTAGCACTTCCTAAGGGCTGTCTGGTTGGTAGTAGACCAGAAGCAAAGAAATTCCAAAAGGGGGCTTCTTGGTGGTGGTGGGGGCAGGGAGAGGACTAGGAATACAAGAATTCCATTCTTATTCATCACGGCCTTAGGTAGGAATGAGTTAAAAAGAAAAAATTTCAGCACATTATGGTTCCTAGACCAAGAGGGATCTGGAGAGAGAAGCTAAGCTCTTCTAAATCTACTTACTGCTGGATAGCAAATCATAGTTTTAAGGACCTAGAAGTCTGAGCTGGAGACTATTGTCCAGACCCAAAGCCTCTTATTGTCTTTCCCCAAGAGGCCAAGCACAGGAATAATAATATTTCCTTAGTCCTATAAGGCTTACAAAGGACTTCCCTCACAGTTGAATTGATGTGATATTACTTTTAGTCCTATTTTACAGATGAGGCAACTGAGGCTCTGGGCAGTGTGCCTATGAGATAGCAGACATTCACCTTTCTGGGCCTCAGTTGCTTTATCTGTAAAATGAAGGTGTTGGACTAGTTGACCTCATAGGTTCTTTCCAGCTCTATGTCTATAATCCTAAGAAGTGAATTGATTCACTCAGGATCACACAGTTTGGGCACCAGGTCTCAAATCCAGAGCTTCAGACTTTTTAATGCATGTTATTGCCCCTACCCCCTTCTTTTCTCACACATGAATGATTTCTTGAATTAATGTTGAATAAATTCCCCCACAACCTATTATCCATGAGAATTTGTGTATAAAAAGCTAATTCAAGCTTGATGACAGATGAGGCTTCTTAATGATAAGAGCTGTCAAAAAGTGGAAACCTTGAGGTGGGTTTCGAGACTGGATGATGATCAATTGTTAGGTGCATTCCTCAGAGAAGGATTAAGTAAGGTAAATATTCTTTTGGGGTCTGGTTAGACTAGCTAACAGCTTAGATCCCTTCTGGATTTCAAATTCTGTGAGTTCTGTAATAAAATGTCATATTTATATATTGCCTTAATATTTGGAAAGTGCAAGGCACATATTATCTCATTCTGGCCATGAAACAAATCTGTGAAATAGATGCCATTATTATTATTACTGTGAGGAATGAAGGGCATTGTTGGTCTTCACAGGGTGAGGAGGAAGGCCCCCTTTGAAATCCATTATAAAGGGGGGAATGGCCCCAGTCAATCACACAACTGGGAGAGTTCTTCTATCCCATTCCAAAGATGAGAAACTAGATTAGAAGAAACTAGTCCTTAACTGGTTAAGAGTAACCTAGTCTTGACCTTCACCTTTGCACATGCTCAAAGAGATCTATCTGTTTTTGCTCATAATAAGCAGGGTGAGGAAACATATATGAACCAATGTATCAATTAGATTTGTGACCCCAACCTATGATCGGCATGAATGGGGCAGGAACAGTCTTTCAAAGTGCATAAAAGAGTTTGTATGTTAGGATTTCCCCTCCCCTCTCTCCCACCACAAGAGAGGTGTGCCATTTTGTTAAGATCTCTTAATAAAAACCATTTTAATCACTCTGGACTAAGTATTCTCGAGCCATTTATAACAATTACCAACATCTTTGTTTTTTTAAACAAATGAGTAAATTATGAGTGAAAAGGGGTTAAGTGATTTGTCCATGTTGGCAAGTAAATGTCGGAGGTGGGATTTGAACCCAGGTCTTCCTAACCCCAAATCCATTGCTCAGTCCATTATGGTATCCTGCCTCTCCTAGAGCAATATTATTATTTTTTTTCCAAGGCAAACGGGGTTAAGTGGCTTGCCCAAGGCCACACAGCTAGGTAACTATTAAGTGTCTGGGACCAGATTTGAACCCAGATACTCCTGACTCCAGGGCCGGTGCTCTATCCACTGCGCCACATAACCGCCCTGCAATATTATAATATAGTACCAAGGACTTTAGTGTCTAGGAAAATTGATTGATAAATGATTGACAAATGGCACCTTGGAAAGAAAACTGGATTTGGAATCTCAGGGGATGGAGGTTTGAATTTTGGCTCAGTCATTTACTACCAATGTGACCCCTTGGGCTAATTCAGCCTTAGCATTGGATTAAACTCAATAAAATGAGAGAGTGAACTAGTTGGCCTCTAAGGAGGTGTTAAGTGCTTTACAATATTGTCCCATTTGATTCTCATGACAACTCTGTGAAGTAGATGCTGTTATGGTTCCCATTTTACAGTTGGGTAAACTGAGGCAGAGAGGAGGTTAAAGTGACTTGCCAGGATCACACAGCTGGTAAGTATTGAACTCAGGGCTTTCTGACTCCAGGCTCTATCTACTTCATCACCTAACTGGCTCTAAGTTCTCCCCCAGTTCTAAATATAAAAATCCTTCTAAATGACAAATGGGGGGGGGGGGGGGCTGCTAGGTAGTACAGTGGAAAAAGCACCGGCCCTGGAGTCAGGAGTACCTGGGTTCAAATCTGGTCTCAGACACTTAATAATTACCTAGCTGTGTGGCCTTGGGCAAGCCACTTAACCCCGTTTGCCTTGCAAAAAACCTAAAAAAAACCTAAAAAAAAAAAAGACAAATACAAAGAACAACAGATACAGCTTCGTGCTGTACCAGTACTCAGAAATGGTGAAGGATGGAGTGGGCCCTCAGTGGGGGCTTCACAGAAAGATTCCATTTAACAAAGATGGCCCTGGTGCTAAAAGCAGTGATGTGACTTAATCACAGCCATGCAGCTGCTTGGTGGCCTCACTCAGACCCTTCCCTCCCACCATCTCCACTCAGTTGCCAAATGCTGTCCAGTCTACTACTAGATGTCTCTTGCATCAGTCTCCTTTGCTCCATTCACGTAGCCACCACCTATTTCAGGCTCTGGTCTGAGCCACAATAATAGCCTCCTAAGTGGGTCTTCCTTCTTCCAGTCCCTCCTTCTCCAATCCATCCTCTAAACAGCTGCAAAAGAATCTCTCTGAGACACAGGCATGACCTTGCCAATCTATTGCTTTGGAGCCTCCAGTGGTTTGATGGAACTAGGAACTGCTCCATTTCTTATATTAATAATAATGGTAACAAGAAGCAAAATAACTAGTATTAATATGCATTAAAACATTTTCCAGAGTGAAGTAGAACAAGTCACCTAGATGGCACAGTGGGTAGTCAGGAGGACCTGAGTGCAAATGTGAAATCAGACGTTTACTGTGTGACCTTGAGCAAGTCACTTCACCCTGAATGCTTCACAACCAGATCTCCAGTGGTCCTGATTCATATCTGACCACTTGACCTAGGTGGTTCTGAAGGAGAAAGTAAGACTGGTGAGGTAGCACAGTTCCCCCCACCCCACCCCCCACTCAAATCCAATTCATGTGCTTGTCAAGACATCATCTTCCTCATGTCATGGTCTTCTTTAAGAATGAAGGACGGGAAAGCTAGGTGGCACAGAGGATAGAGCAAATCTGGCCTCAAACATTTAATAATTACCTGGTCATGTGACCTTGGGAAAGTCACTTAACCCCATTGCCTTGCAAAACCAAACCAAAACAAACAAACAAAAAAAAAGAATGAAGGACAAACATCATAAGAATGAGCCAAAAAACCAAACTCCCAAATTACTTACTAATCAGTCAGCCAAAAAACATCTATTAAATGCTTACTGTTTGTTAGGAAGGGTGTGGAGTACTAGGGTACAAAGAAAGATAAAAAAAAATCGATGACCCTATCTACAGGGAACTGACATTCTAAAGGCCCATTCTTGGCACTAGAAGTTGGTGGATCTTACTCAATTGGGCAGGTGTGTCCAATTTCACCTGCAGGCTGGATTGGGCTCTCAAAGTCATTTATTTGACCCCCCCACATCAGATAACTGGAAAATGAAGGAACAGGTAAACGCATAGCCAACATTGCAACATCATGGAGCAGCTTAACCCTTAACTAACTTGGTTCTACTTTTTCACATAACTAACATTGTGTGATCTTCACAGTCCACCAGTTTTGTTGTTTTTTGTTTTTTTTTTAAACAAAAGATAAGCATATGGGAATTAGGATCTTTATTTGAAAACATTACATGACTTGTAATTTCAATAGCCAACTTTACTGTATGCAGCATTAATTGCTATTTTGTCAAGATTTTAGAAAACACCAACTGCATTTCAGTAATTTGCTACTCCATTCTCAGTTGACATCAACACATTGCCTGCAAACTTGCAAATAGGCTGTATAGAGTTGCAGAGTTGCAACTTAAAGAAAAATTTATTCAAGTGTCTTTATGGGACTTTTAAGTTGTACTGGCCTGAAGGAAAATATCATTTCACAAACATGCCCTGTTCATGATGTCTCTTTTGGGGAGAATATATATTTGGGAGCAACTTTTTTTCCCATATGAAGCATATAAAAAGTAAATATAGAATAAAAATTTCACATGAGCATCTTGAAAATATTCTTTGCATCATTACAACCTCTATCAAACCAAATATAGATGCACTGGTATCAAAAAGTCAGTGTTCACATTAAAAATGACTTGATCTTATTTTTGTTTAAAAAACAAATGTTTGGGGTGGCTAGGTGGTGCAGTGGATAGAATACCGGTGGCCTTGGAGTCAGGAGTACCTGAGTTCAAATCCAGCCTCAGACACTTAATAATTACCTAGCTGTGTGGCCTTGGGCAAGCCACTTAATCCCATTGCCTTGCAAAAACTAAAAAAAAAAAAAAAAAAAGCAAATGTTTAATTATACTTTATTACATTTTATTATTATACTCATTGGTAATATGGTTTACATTGTACTCATAAATAAACATTAAATTCTATATATGCCCCTTGACAAGTTTTTGTTGAGCAATGCAGCCCAGAACAGCTAAAAGGCTGGATACCCCTGGTCTAGGGATCAAAGAGCAAGGGCAAGGCCAATGTCTAGAAGGAAGGAAAAACTGGGAGGAAGGGAGTGTATTGGACTGGGAAAACAGGAATGGATCAAAGGAATCAAGGCCTAAAATAAATACAGGCCGGCAATAATGACTGAGAGTGAAACTATGGGGAGGTAGGAGGACATTTAGCAATTTAGAAGCTTAGAAGTAAAACATTTTGCAGTTGAGATGAAGTGTAAGGGTTGAACAGTCTTGTGGGTGTCTGAGATTGAAAAGTGATGGAGACCATAGAAATTTAGAAAGTTCAGAGTTGGGGACTGAGAAAAGATTTAGAGCCTGAAGCATTTTAGAGGCCACTTAATCCAACCTCTTCTCATTTTTCAAATGAGGAAAAGTAAGACTCAGAGGATTAGTCGGTGTTGTGAAACCCAAATAGAAACAGAAGCCCCTAATAGATACATAAGGATCCTGGCAGGTACCTATCTGACTTAGGTTTTAAAATGTAAAGTTGTCTTTTATTGTACTTTATTAAATATTTCCCAATTCTACTTTAATTGGGGCTCGTGCTGAACTTGGGAGGATTGCAGGCCCCATGTGGCCTTGTGTTTGACACCCAATCATCTAGCAAATATTCAAACTGGGTTTTGAATCCAAGTCTCTTGACTTCCAGGTCCAAGCTTTTCCTTTGTGCCTCAAGTATTCTCTAGAAAATGTTAATCAGGCAATCAATTCCAGGCAATCAATGCAACACAAGAGCCTCCCCACCCACTTTCTGAACTTCTCTGGACATCAGCAGAATTGGTTGTCCCTGAGACCTCCTGGTCTGTTTTAGTCCAGAGAGAGGGAGGGTGGGCACCAGCATGTGGAGGAACACTCGGAGGGTCCCCTCCCCTCCTCAGCTCCCATCCTCTTCCCTCTGCCCATCCAACCCTCCTTCACCTCCCTAGGTTTAGCTGCTCTCTCCACTGGGGCCTGGAGTCACTGGAATACTGAACAAAATCATTTTTTGGCATGACTGCAAATGCTGGGGCTCTTCACCAGCCTTTACATTGTTGAGGTGAGGGAAGAGAGAAGGACAGGTATGAATACATGTAGAGTCGCCTACTTCTGTGTTTGTAGCATGTGCAGTGGATGTAGGTATGTGTGGTTATTGGGTACGGTGGGGGTAATGTGTGGGGCATGTGCAGTTGTGTCTTGTGATGATGTCTATGATGATAGGTGTGGGTCAGAGAGAGGGACAGTCAGCCACATCATGGCAGGAAGAATAAATTTGTTCCCTCTTTCCAAGTCCATGACTCTAAGTTCCCAGGTGTATTATGGGCTACAGCTGCTTGAGAGACTGGCTTAAGGCCTCATCCTCTGCCTGGGGAGAAGAGGAAAAGGAGAGGTCATCCTGGGTTAAGTTAGAGGAGCCACAGCATCTGTGTAAAGGGTCAAATAAACTTTGGTCTGGTTATTGGGAGCAGAGGCTCCCAAGGGCTGCTGGAGGTCACCATGGACCTTACGCAATTTGGCTGATTAGTGAACCCCTGAAGGAACTGACCCACAAGCTCCACTGAGACTGCAGCTGCGCAGGCTGCCCCTAAACCCACCCCACTGTGCCTCTTTGGGTGGAATCTGGACAAGGGAGATTTAATTACTTAGGATAACACTTCACGGCTCAGGAATAACCAAATTATTTGGAAAGTTCAAGTTCAGGAAATCCATGCGCCTCCCTCTCCTTCCATCCTGGTCTTCCCCCTCCTTCCCCCATTTCTTCTTTTTCCTAAATGACAATCCTTGGCATTTATCTATTGTGTATTGCTGCTCAGAATCTAATACTGATGTCTCATTGTGACATGGAGACAACCTTGGGGTCTCAAAGTCTGTTGAAACCTGAACTTTGACAAGTTCTACCAGGCTTCCAGGATGGATATGGTGACTGAAGCTTTTGTCTGCTCTCTAAAAAGTAGAAACCTTTCTCCAACAGGTCATTTGTTTGGAATTGAATCCATTTGGCCATGGCATCCCATGATATGAGTAAAAAAAATTGAAACAGTGCTCAGTCCTGCGTAGTCCTCCCATTTCACTAGGGATGGAGTTGTAAAAACAAAAAACAGTAAGGCAGCTGATATCTTCCCCAGGCTGGGGAATCTGAACAGCCAGGTAGCAATTTCTACAGCAGAAGCTTGGGGGGGGGGGGGGTGAGAGAGAGAGAGAGACAGACAGATAGACAGAGAGACAGACAGAGAGAGAGAGAGGAGAGACAGAGAAACAGAGAGACAGAGACAGAGAGAGAGAGAGAGACAGGAGAGAGAGACAGAGAGAGAGAGACAGGAGAGACAGGAGAGAGAGAGACAGAGAGAGACAGGAGAGAGAGAGACAGAGAGAGAGACAGAGAGAGAGCGAGAGTAGAGAGAGAGAGAGAGACAGAAACAGAGACAGAGACAGAGAGAGAGACAGGAGGACAGGAGAGAGAGAGAGACAGAGAGAGACAGATAGAGAGAGACAGAGAGAGAGAGAGAGAGAGAGAGAGACAGAGAGAGAGCGAGAGTAAGAGAGAGAGAGAGACAGAAACAGAGACAGAGACAGAGAGAGAGAGAAAGGAGGATGAGAGAGAGAGACAGAGAGAAACAGAGAGAGAGACAGGAGGACAGGAGAGAGAGAGATAGACACAGAGAGAGAGATAGACAGAGACAGAGGGAGACAGAGAGAGAGAGAAACAGATAGAGACAGACAGAGAGAGAGACAGGAGGACAGGAGAGAGAGACAGAGAGACAAAGAGAGAGACAGGAGGACAGGAGAGAGAGAGAGAGAGAGAGAGAGAGAGAGAGAGAGAGAGAGACAGGAGAGAGAGACAGTTTTATATATATATATATATAGAGAGAGAGAGAGAGAGAGACAGAGAGACAGAGACAGAGAGAGAGAGACAGGAGGAAAGGAGAGAGAGAGAGAGACAGAGAGACAAAGAGAGAGACAGGAGGACAGGAGAGAGACAGAGAGAGAGACAAGAGAGAAAGAGACAGAGAGACAGGAGTGAGAGAGACAGAGAGAGACAGAGACAGAGAGAGAGACAGGAGAGAGAGACAGTTATATATATACATATTATATATATATATATATATATATATAGAGAGAGAGAGAGAGAGAGAGAGAGAGAGAGAGAGAGAGAGAGAGACAGGAGAGAGAGAGAGAAACAGAGAGACAGACAGAGAGAGAGAGAGCAAGAGAGAGACAGAAACAAAGAGACAGAGACAGACAGAGAGAGACAGGACAGGAGAGAGAGACAGAGAGAGAGTGAGAGCAAGAGAGAGAGACAGGAGAGAGAGACAGAGACAGACAGAGAGAGAGAGAGCAAGAGAGAGAGACAGAAACAAAGAGACAGAGACAGACAGAGAGAGAGAGACAGAGAGAGAGACAGAGACAGAGAGAGAGAGAGAGACAGAGAGAGAGACAGGAGAGACAGAGAGAGAGACAGGAGTGAGAGAGACAGAGAGAGAGAGAGAGACAGAGAGAGACAGGAGAGAGAGAGACAGAGAGAGAGACAGGAGAGAGAGACAGAAACAGACAGAGAGAGACAGAGAGAGAGAGAGACAGAGAGAGAGACAGAGAGAGAGACAGGAGGACAGGAGAGAGAGAGAGACAGAGAGAGACAGAGAGAGAGAGAGACAGGAGAGAGACAGATAGAGACAGAGAGAAACAGAGAGGAGAGACAGAGAGAGACAGAGAAAGAGAGGAGAGAGACAGAGAGACAGAGAGAAACAGAGACAGAGACAGAGGGAGAGAGAGGAGACAGAGAGAGACAGAGAGAGAGACAGATAGAGAGAGAGAGACAGAGAGAAACAGAGAGAGAGAGAGACAGAGAGAGACAGAGAGAGGAGAGAGACAGAGAAAGAGAGAGAGGAGAGAGACAGAGAGACAGAGAAACAGAGAGACAGAGACAGAGGGAGAGAGAGACAGGAGAGAGAGAGACAGGAGGGAGAGAGGGAGAGAGAGAGAGAAAGAGATGGGGAAGAGACAAAGAAGAAAGGAAAGAGGCAGAATGAAAAAGAGGGGGACAAAGAGGGAAAGAAAAATATATAGAGAAAAAATGGAGAGAAAGAAAAGGGAGGAAAGGGAAAGAAACAGGAAGAAAAAAGGAGAGCGGAACAGAAAGAAGGAAAGAGAAACTAGGAAGGGAGGAGAGATAGGGAGGAAGAGAGAGAAAGAAAGAAATAGAGGGAGGGGAGAGAGAAAGAAAGAAAAAAGAAAGAGAAAGAAAGAAAGAAAGAAAGAAAGAAAGAAAGAAAGAAAGAAAGGAAGGAAGGAAGGAAGGAAGGAAGAAAGAGAAAGTAAGAGGAGAGAGAGAGAGACAGAAAAAGAGGAGGGAGAAAGAGAAAGAAAGAGGATTGGAAAGAAACGGAGTAGGAGAGAGAGAAAGAGGGAAAAAGAGAAAGAGAGGAAAGGAGGAAGAGAGGAAAAACATAGAAAGAGAGACCACCCAAAAGGAAAAAGTTCACTTGCTGCTGATCCCACTGTGGTCAGGGGAAGTGAAATGTGAACTGGATAATTAGCAGCCTTGCAAAGAAATTAGGTCCCAATGAGTCTTGAATATGAACCCCTCTATGGGTTGTACTTGTAGTAATAAGTTACTGGATTCTGTTATTCCTTGAAATTCCCCCTTCGATGTAGAATTAACTACTGGTTTCATACCTAAGGGGAAAAAAAATCCAAAACCTTATTTTTAAAAGCAGCTTAATGGCTTTTTAAAGACAGTGTTAAATGATGACAAGCCAATATTTGTGGCAAGCCAAAACCAATGGGTTTTGTAATAGATATAAAAGCCCACTTGGTCAGAATTTCATTTTCCAAAAGATTGCTTCCTGGGCTTAGGAAATAGTTCATTTTTGAGAAAAGAGGGAAATCCTAGGGAAGAGGAAAAGGAAACAGAATGAACCTAAAAGGAGCTACATGAAGATGACTAGACATGACTCCCAAAGAGTCCTGACCTTCGGAGGGCAAAAAAAGTATAGTCAGAGGACAAATACAGGTGGATTTCTGGACAGGATGCTCACTTTATTGAGGTTAGGCAGCAGAGTAAAAGATAGACCATAGATTCTCTAAAACCACTAAGAGAATTGCAGCCAGAAAGCAGAATGCTGACCTAAAGAGCAGAGCTCATAGCTACCAAGGTAGTGCACCATTTCCTTCAGTTTGCAGTTGGGAACCTTGACGGGAATGGGAGGAAACTTCCTTGCCAGGCTTTTCTGGGGAAGAGGAGAATGAAAAAGAATGTACTCGTTTAGAAAATGGAACCTGAGAATATTTCTTTCCTTCTTTCTTTCTTTTTTAAGAAGGATATTAGGCCTTCACAGATGGTTTTCTTCAATATTAACCGACAATAAACAGAGCAATCTAGGAACCATGAACCATAGCACCAGAAGTAATTGACTCTGATCTGCTCCCTGATGTCATGGTCTTCTTCCAGAATAAAGGACAAATATCATCAAATTCCCTCAACAGCAATCCCTAACAAGGCTATCCAGCTTTTGAGTAAGGTTTGAGGAAGGGGGAAACCACTCTCTCCTTAAGTAATCCATGCTGTTGTTAAATGGCTGTAGTTATTGGAAAGTTTTTCCCTTTCATATGGAGCTAAAAATCTGACTTTCTGTAACTCCCATCCATTGCTTCTGCCCTTCAGGGTCAAGCAGAAAACTTCTAATTACTCTTCCATGTTATATAGCCTTTTAGATACTTGAATGCCCCAAAGTTTCTCTTTCCCAGGCTAAGTATCCCTAATTCCTTGTCAAACAATCCTTGGAAGGCATAGTCTTAAACTCACTATCTTTTAAAACACTTTTATTTTATAGCAATTAACAAGTATTTGTTTTCTTTCTCTCTTTTCTTCATTCATGGGGAAAAAGAAAAACAGAATGCTTTAAATAAAAATGTATAAAGAAGTCAATTAAGCAAACAAGAATTTATAAAGTATCTTTTATTGTGATAGTAACTGTGCAAAACTAGATTTCTAATATTGGTCATATTTCAAAGATGTAAAAATGTATATTTCCTTCATCAGGAAGTGGAATGCATGTTTCAGCCTCAGGTCTCTGGAATAGGGATTGGTAATTGCTCAGATCAGAGTTCTTAAATTTTTCCAAAGTTCTTTGTCTTTTTATAAATATATATTATTTTCCTAGTTTACTACTTCCCTCTGAAGTTTATAATTCTTTGTAATTTTTATAATTTATAATTTTATAAAAATTTAGATATAATTTATATATATATATATATATAAAAATTTATAATTTATCATTCTTCCTGTTTATAATTTTATAATTCTTCCTGTTTCTCTGCACAATATACTCCACTTTCACATACCACAATTTGTTTAATCATTCCCCCCAGTTGATGGTCATTCTCTCAGTTTCCAACTCCTTACCACCACAAAAAAGGGCTACTATAAATATTTTTTTACATATTTTATTTCTTAAATCTATTTGCAGGCATGGATCTAGTAACGAGTGATATTGCTGGGTCAGAGAGTATGCACTGCTTAGCACTTTTTTTAAATGTATAATTCACCAACTACACTCTGAGTCCTGCCTTCTGACCAGTTCTGAATCCAGTTGGATTGCCTAATCTATATCTTTCTACTTTTTTCACAATAATCATATAAGATACTTTTTTAAAAAGTCTTGCTAAAATCTAGGTAAACTATATCCTTGATATTTTCTTCATCTACTAGTCCAGTCTAGTAGTCATGACAAAACATGAAATGAGGTTACTCTGGCATGACCTATTCTTAATGAACTAATACCAGCTCTTAGCTTTGATCCCTTTCCTATCTAAATGATTGCTAACCATCTTTTTAATCACCCATTGTAAAGTTTTCCCAACTGAAATCATTCATGTTAAACTCAGAAAGGACTTAGTGAAATTTTACTTAAAAAGGCTCATCTCTTTTTCAAGTTATTTGAGAATTTTGATGCTATTTTGTCATCAATTTTGTTAGGTGCAATTTCTGGGGTTTGCAGAAGTAAAAATTGTCAGAAACTTTAAGTTTTCAACTTTTTCCTCTTCATATTTTCTCAGTTTTGTCTCTGATTTTATCTAATCCAAGTTTAGAGATGAAGTTTTTGTTTTGTTGTTTTTAAATCATTGCTCTATACTGAGTGTTGGGAATATAAGTTATATGACTTGGAGTTAAAGGTACAATTGACAAAAAGTAGTATGAAGTCCTTACCTATTAGTAACAGGAAATGTTTCTTACATTGTTATGATACAATATTGGTTCACAATGCAAGTATTCATGTCTTCAGTCAGTTGTTGTCTGTCAGACTTGTTGTCTGCCCTTCCTTAGGAGTCAGTTTTAGCTGCCATGAAATACTTTCAGCAGATATGGGATTAGCATGTCTGATTTGTTCTAATGTATTTTGATTTCTCATGGAATCACAATACAAAGAAATGTCATTCACTCCATTCTCCTCAAGGACAAGCTGGGGGTCATTGAAATGGTTTCAAAATAGAGTTAGCCTGCTTTCTGACCAATCTTCTCTGTGCCTTAGATAAATGGAAGCAGTTTCTTTCTATTGGATGGGCATGCTTAACTAAATCAGGAAAATTACAACAGCCACCTGGTCATCTTCCTAGGGTTTCTGCCAAGTCTTTACAGCTACCATAGATGTTTTAGGGCACTCACAGACCCTGCTTTACATCACTTTGGGTGAAATTATTTCACTCAGTTGTTGCGCTACCCTATCTCCTACAACTTGGACAACGGACAAGGAGAGAATGATGAGGATGCTGATTTTTCCCCCTCTGGAATTCCTGTAACACTTATGATGAGTGCCCTATAATCTCACCCACAGATTCTGTCTCTTATTGTCTTCTAATTAGTTCATTTTCATACCTCTTCAAACAGAGTCTCTGTTCCTTTTGGGCAGGGGTTATTTTTTCTTTCTCTTCTATCACAAGAGTTTGGCAGATTTTTTTTTTAAAGCTAGGACTAATTGTGAAGAGAACCTAAGATTCAAAGGGAAAGTAGAGGCCAAAAACCAGGTTCAAAGTGAATCCATCTGGAAGGAGGAGTTGCCTCTGATCAGAATCCCCATAAACCAAAAAATATCAACCAAGTAAGGAATTAGGAAATGATACTAGAAGTTAAAATGGATACTGATATCCAGAAAGGAAAGATAACTGGGAGAATCAATCAGAAAAGGCTTCAATGGAGAAGCAAGTCTTAATTATCAGGTGACTGAATATGAGGACTTTTTTTTTCGTATTTCTCATGCTGTCTAGAACAATGCTTTGATCACAGTATGTGCTTAGGATGATAATTGACTGTGTATGCAGGGAGGGAAAGAGCTGTCATTAGCAGTGGTATCTGGTAAAAAATATGTGTGGGTTGGAATATCTGAGTCACTAATTTCCAAGTCCCCTGGTCCAGCCAGCTTCCCTGATCCCAGAGATTCTGACTCCAACTCTCAGAGGCACCTGAACTTGGCCTTGTACTTCCTGGCACCAGGAACCCTTCCTGCCTAAAATTCCAAGACTATGACAAGTGCTCCCTCCTCACCCCACCCTCAGGCAATGAGTATTACATCATTCTGATGTCACCTTCACCAAGAGTGTCTCAGGTGATGCCAAAGAAGGGAAGTATCATTCTGGGAAGCAGAGAGATGTGAGCACTTGGCTTCCATCCTTACTCTCTCCGAGCAACCCTGTAAACAGGGGTGGGCGCTATTTTAGGGAAATAAGATCAAATGTGGATATCAATTCCCTTAGCTACTTTTGACTGTGTACTTCTGTCTATTTTGGTGAATGCCGATGATGGTAACACTACACATTACTAAGCGCTCTGAGTCTGAAATTCAATCATGAGTCTGGCACTAGAAGAATGATTGTGAATTCCTATAGGATAGATGGTTGCCTAGCAACCAGAGTTTGAAGGCAAACAGAGTATCAGACAGGGCACTATATAACAAGGGAATAAATCACAGTTTGGTTAAGTTTGAAAAGTGTCAACTCCAGAATCTTATGAGGGTTTCAAGGGTCCCTCACTCTCCAAATATTTATACGTGTCAGGGAACATGGCAGACAAAAAGTACAGATTTTAACTACAGAAGAAAATGCTCCTTGATAGGGGTAACTGTGTTGCTCAAATTCCATGATGACAAATACCTTTATAACGGAAACCTTAAATAAGAAAAAGATTTCCAAAACTCCTGAGAGAAGTATCTTAAGGGGAAGGGATGGGGGTAAGGGGAGTAAGGGTGGGAAGCTTTCAAAAGGAATGGAAATTGTTGTCAATGTGATTTGGATATTGTACTGTGGGAGAGACATGGGGCAAAAGGTATGGAGGGTTTTTTAAATTGCTGTGATGTCATAATTTTGCTGTGCTTATCTGTAGACACAACTCCCCACCCAAAACAACAGAGGCAACTTAAAAGAGGAAAGCCCTGGAATGAACTGTTTGTTTCAATGGTTGCTTAGCAAGGAAAGGTCTGGTCTCCAGATTCTAAAATTATTGGCCAGCAAAGACCTTCAAAAACTACCTAGGTCAAAGCCCAGGAACCTCTTTAGTCCCAAGGGTCCCCCAACAGTGCTAAGTTGGGTGTCTGAGAACACTGGCAAGAATGAGATCTAGAAAGAAATATGACAATAGAAAGAAGGGGAAAAAATAATTTTCTAATCTAGATGGAAGAACTCTGCCCAGGAAGAGTTTGATTTAGGATTGGATCTTATTTACAAAACAAGGTAAAAAAGATTGAAGAATGGTTTGATAGTTTGGTCTTTGCTTATAATTTGAAAGATATATCCCTTTACTAGGGGGTAAATATTCTCACAGACTCCCTTTGAGAGTCTCTGAACACTCTTTGACCTAGGTATTGGTTAGCCCATAATACCATAAGATGAAGGATTTATTCAAGGCCCCTGGGTTATATTTGGATGAGGCCTTTAAAAAGCAAGAGAAGGAGACAGCCAAAGAGAAGCAGGTTGGATATACACAGATCCAGGTGGGAGCCATGGGAGCCCCAGGAGGAGAGAGAACATCATGGCCCTAGAGCTGGCTAGAAATAGAGGCAGCTGTGTAGTGAGGAGGAGCTGATGTAAGATCATAGATTTAGAGCTGGAAAGGACTTTAGAAGGCTGTTGAGTCCATTCTCCTTCTTTTACAGACAAGGAGAGGTCAAGTGACTTGCTTGAGATTGCACAATAAGTTTCTGAGGCAGGACTTGAATCCAGATCTTCCTAAATCCAAGTCTAGTGCCTTCTCAATTACACGGCTAAAATGGAACCTGCAGTAACATGAGTAGCAATAACAGTAGCTCTGTTCTAAAATTATATGAGATGGGGGGCAATTTCTCTAGTCAATACTGGGTGGAGGTGGGGGAGAGAGACATAACTATGTAGGACAGATCACCTCCTCACCAGCTTCCCTTCATTCAGTTAGTGACTGTTGGATTGAGTTCGACTAGCCTAGATGACTCTGTCTGACCTACCAGCTACCAACCAAATATTCATTGCTACCTAGATGACTTGTGGTAATGGAGTATGATGACCAGGTATCATCTCTCTTATTTAAGAGAAGGAAAAAAAAGAAAGCAAGACTCATATCTCAGAGGACAGATAGTATCAGCAATGACTATGGTCAATCTATAGGTGATCTAAAGGTCTAGGGCAAGAGATCCTCTTAAGAAATCAAGGTAGCAGGAAAACTCAGCAAATGATCCACAGGCAAGGGTACCTTCAGGGTGATTTTCACCTCCCTGTGTTCCCTTTCCAGCTTTCGATCATGTGTTCTGACTGTGCTGCTGCCAGTCATCCTTCAAAGAATCCTCCAGTCTCAGACCTAAAAGAGACTAGGGAACTAGGCCAGTTTGATTTGTAGGAGAGGAAGAAGAGGAAGATTTCGATGATAGAAGAGGAGATGAAGAAGATCAACTTTGCTCGTGATCACAGTTACAGACAAATTGAAGGTTGGAACCAAGGTTTCCTGCCTCTCATTCCAATGTTTTCTGCCTTAGATGTATCACCCCTCTGAGGTTTCCATTTCCTGAGGTCATTCTCTTCTTCCAGACTGCCCCATGTTCCAGAACCTTCCTGACTCCTTTATGTCCCTATCAAAATTTATCTTTTAAGAAAAAATAAAACATTATTTAAAACTTAAAAACAGCAACAACAACAACAACAACAATGAAACATTTTTAAAATAGAAGAAAGTTCAATTGGGGAAACAGGCAAGCATGGCTATCTTGGAACCACTGTGTTTATATATTTTATGTTTATATACAATGCATGTATAGTTATATGCATTGTATATAAACATATACCATATATAATAAAAATATGATATATATATATACATGTACTAATATATAAATAAATGTTATATGAATATAGAAGCAATATAGATAGAAATATATTATTATCTATTTTTAAGTGGCATGTAATAGATTCATTCAATCCCTATTTCTGGTCTTCTTTGTACATGGAAAAGTTAATATGTGCTGATGTTCTAACTCTTAATAATTATTTTTTTTACAAAGCTCCATATGATCAAAGGAAATGATATGATCTATGTCCTAGTTCTTTAGGAAAGGTGAGGTTGGGGGTGGGAAGTAGCTCTAGAGCTGTGATTTCCTTTGTGAAGAAAATTCCCTTTAATAATGAGATATTTTGTCTTCATATCATAACTTTTTCTCTTTCTTTGGTAAAACAAGCCCTGGGTGAATGTTTTTCCCTTCTACAGTTTTATCATTTAGTCAAATGCGCCTGTAGAAAACATTGCTTAAAAAAAAAAGAAAACATTGCATATCAGGTGGAGTTCGGCCAGTGTCTTTTTCCCCATACAATTCAAAACAACATGGAAAGATTTGATCTTTGCTTAATGTAATGGGTAGTTCTAGTTTCAGAAGACAGATGCCTCCTACCTCTCATTAGAGAAGTATGAATAAGTTATATATTGTCCGACAAATTCAAAATATTGATTTGCTTAACTGCGCTTCTTTGCAAGAGAAGGTTCTTTTTGGGGAAGGAGGCAGGAAACTTTCATTGGGAAGTTTAAAAAGCATCAAAAATGTTTCAAACGGGGCAGCTAGATGGCGCAGTGGATAGAGCAGCAGCCCTGGAGTCAGGAGTACCTGGGTTCAAATCCAGTCTCAGACACTTAATAATTACCTAGCTGTGTGGCCTTGGGCAAATCACTTAAACCCATTTGCCTTGCAAAAAAAACTAAAAAAAAAATTGGGGGGGAGAAAGAATAGCTAGTTTTAAGAATTGGAGAAGGAAGACTTCAATGGAAAAAGTGGCATTTGATTTGGGCCTTGAATGAATTATAAGATTCCAACCAATATGATAGGGAAACCCAATTCTAGAAAGAGGGACAGTATAAGCAAAGAGACAGAGATGGGAGTAGACTAGGTGAGAAGAGAAAACAGAATTAGAAAATCAGTGCATCACAGAAGCAGAGAACTAAAAGGGACCTCAGAGATCATCTAGATCAACATCTTCATTTTACAGATGAGGAAACAGGTTTAGAAATGAGAAGTAACCTGATGGAGATCATACAGTAAATGGCAAAACTGGAATTTGATTCCAGGTCTTCTGAATCCTTATCTACTGTTCTCTCATGTAGGTTGTTAAAAGGCAAAGTCTGTGAAATGATATTTAAAAAGGCTATAAAGATGTGTTGAAGTCAAATTGTAAAAGTCCTTAAATTCAGAATCAGGAATTTATATTTAATTCATTTGGCAATAAGGAAACATTGAATGTTTCTGAGTAGTGACATAACATTCAAAATAGTACACTGGGAAGATTCTTTAGGCTGTGGTGTGAAGGATGAACTGATGAGAGTAGAACCTGGAAGCAGATCAATTAAGAGGTATTCCAGTAATATAAAGGAGAGGTGATAGAATCCTAAACAAGTATGATAGAAATGGAAATGAAAAGGAGAGGTTGGATGAATTTAAGAACTATTATGGAAGTACAATGGGTCATACTTGACAAGGAATTGAATTAGGGGGTTGACTGAGGGACTGGGCAGAGTAGATGAAGTTCTGAGCCTGGTGATGCTATCCACAGAAGCAGAAAAACTAGATAGTCAGAAGGTAGTCCTGGAGGTTCTAGGTGGAACAGAAGACTTGGAGCTTTAGAAGTGGAGATGTAAGTTTACGGATCTCATTCATTGAAGTGATCATGAAAGCCTCATGAATGACTGAGATCCCTGAAGAAGAGAAATTTTGGAAGAGAGGAAACTAGAGGGAAGAACTGAGCCCTGGGGAACTTGTATAGTTCAATATTTAAAAAAGCATTGATTTCATCTGTTTGAGTACTGCATTTATAAAGGCAGATTAAAAGCTCTGAAATTTCAATAGATGATCTTTGAGGGTTGCTAGGACTGAAAAATTCATCAATTTATCAATCCCCTGGCCAACCTAGTGAGGTGCTTCTCCAAGTCTCACTTGGCTGACCTGATCCTCAGAGGACACACTGGCTAAATACACAAAAGCCTTTCCAGACAGAACCTGCCAGAGCTTGTCTTCTTTGAGGAGGCAGGGTCACCTCCACACTACAAAGAGGCATCCTGGGTCACAGGACTTGCCTTAGGGGACACTAGTTTAAAGAAAGGGAAGAGAATGAGGAAAACAGAAGGCATAGAAGTAATTGAGAATGTAAGGTCTCAGAAACTAAAGGAGAGAGTATAGAGAAAGAAAGGGCATTTTATGGCCTAAAATGAACAGATAGATCAAGGAGGGTGAGGTTTGAAAGAGAGATTATTATTTAGTGATAGGGAAATCACTAGAATCAACCAGTCAGATAGCATTCAACACACATTCTTTGTGTGGGAGGCCCTATACTAAGCACTAGGGATACTAAGAAGGGTTTAAAAAAATTTATATATTTTTAAGGTGCTTCCAATCTAAAAGATGAGGCAATATGCAGACAATTATGTGTAAACAAGATATATATATTATATATATATATATATATATATATATATATATATATATATGATAAATTAGGGAAAATAGAGAGAAGGCATTAAAATGAAAGAGGATTAGGAAGATTTCTTTTTAAAAAAAATGTTTGTTTTTTCAACCAAATGCAACAGTAGTTTTTACTAATCATTTTTTTTGCAAAGTTTTGAATACTACATTGTTCCTCCCTCCTTCCCTTCCCTCTCCCTTCCCCCTGACAGAAAGCAATTTGATGTAGGCTTTACATTTATAATCATGTTAAACAAAGAACCATATTGATCATCTTGTGAGAGAAGAATCAGATCCAAACAGAAGAAAACATTAGAGAGGGGGGAAAAGTGATATCATATAAAAATTGAAGATAATAAGCTTTGGTCTTCACTGAAACTTCACAGTTTTTTCTTTGGATTTGGATGGTATTTTTCATCACAAGTCTTTTAAAATTGTCTTTGATTATTGCACTGATGATCATCACCCCATGTTGTTTTTAGTGTGTTAATGTTCTTCTGATTCTGCTCATCTCACATGGGATCAATTCATGAAAATCTTTCCAGGCTTCTCTGAAATCTAGAGCCCTTTGATAGGAAAGTCTTCTTGAGGAAGATGGGAATTTTAACTGAGAATTGAAGGAAACTAGAAGGCAAGAAAAGTACTAGGAGACAGACAGAGTTTTAGATCTGGAGGACAGACAGGGAAAATGTTGGAGTGGCAAGATGGAATCAGCCAGCACCAATGGATCACAGAGAATATGGGGAGCAGTAAAGTATAAGACTGGAAAGACAGGAAAAGAATGGATTATGAAAGACTCTAAAAGCCAAACAGAATTTTATGTTTGATTCTGGAGGTATTAAGAAGTCATAACCTAGACAAATCATTTAACTCTGCCTCAGTTTCTTCACCTGTAAAATAAACCAGAAAAAGAAATAGTCAACCATTCCAGGAAATGGAATGCCAGGAAAACCCCAAATAAGGTCACGAAGAGTTGGATGTGATTGAAAAGCAACAAATTACATTCCTTAACTCATATGATATATCCCACAAATAAGAAGTTTTTGTTGAAAGTGGGAGGTAAGGATTAAAGTGAAGGGCTGAGGATTCAGGATAGGGTTTAGAAAAGAGGATCCTTGTCTATTCTTTTGTAATCTGGGGAAGAAAGAATAGAAATGGAGAATGGATAAATATGAAAACAATAAGAGTAGAAAGATTCAGACTTTGTTTCTGAGTTCTAGCTCTGTCATTCATAACTATTATGATCTTGGGCAAGTCATTTAACCACAAGGAAACTTGTAAAATAAAGGGATTAGACTAGAATCTTCTTGGTTCTTCCTTCCTCTAAATTCTATAATTAATTACCTTGACAACATGGTCTCTCCTCTTAAGGAACTTTCAAGGTAGTCAAAATGATAACTATGTTTCAACATAACCATGATAGCAGCCAAAACATGAAAATCTCATCACAGAAGATTTTAGGACCCATTTTTTTTTTGAGATCCTTATTGCTGGTCACCAAATTCCAGTCCAACAGAAAAATTTAGTCAATCCCACAGGGTTTGGTCAAAACGCGACATGTCCTATAAGAGCTGCAGTTTTGTGGGGTGGAGAAAGAGAGAAGGTCCTGGGATAGTATTTTTATTCAAGTAAGTTACTATTTTAGTTTTATTGTTGGGTTGGAAGCTAAGTGTCAATTAAAATTTTTCACTGAAGAGAAAATACATTTGTTATATTTCTTAATCCCTATACTCAGCAGTCTATTTGTGTGTTCACATGTGAAATTTATAGAAAGACATGTATATATAAGCAGATATGTGTACAAACATGTGAAGTCCTTTCCAAATGTGAAAAAAAGCCTGCTTTCTTAAACTTGTTTAGTTAGAAACTATTGGATTTGGTATTTTTATCATGAAATGGTAGAAGGTGATGGTGATGTGTGTGTCCCCTTGACATGCCATTTCCCACGAGGACTAAAAAGCTCATCACATTTTATTTTATCATCAACAAGTCATTCATCTCGATCTGCTTTTTAAAGCCCCCATGGACATTTTGCCAATCACTAATAGAAACTAAATAAACACAGCCAAACAGTGTCATCTATCTGTGGCTGAGTAATTATGAGGAATTCCTCCTTAAATAGATGTTTAAGTAAATATAGAAATATCATTTTACAGAGGGTGGCTCAGGAAGAAGGGGTATGTATTCTGGGGAAGGAGGAGGACAATAAAGACAATTAAGGGACCCCTTACATGTGAGTGTGGATATAAAGCTAAGGCTCCGTAAGCAGTGAGCGGGAAGGGGGATTTGGTTTTTAAAAGACCATTTTTTTCCCTTGGAGTATCAATCAGTAGCTTGTCTCATAGCTGGAATCTTCTTACCGGCCGTTTTGAATTTCAGCAGCTTCATTCATAAAAGTGGCTTCTTTAGACTTCCATTCCTGGCTTAGTGATGGAGTCCAAGTCATAGAAGCAGAATCACAGGGTTGGGAAGGGAGATCAGAGAGGAAGAATCAATCATTAGCTCATATTTTACAGTTTATATACTATAACTCATTACCATCTGTTTCCTTCATAGCACTCTTTGGTGTGAGTATTATTATCCCCATTTTACAAATGGGAGAAATGGGACTCAGAGAAATTATGATTTTATCCAGGATCAAGAGCTAGGTCATAATGAGGGTTCAACCCATATTAAGTATTTAATAAATACTTTTTGATAGAGAAATTGATTCTAACTCCAAGAATCATAGTTCTTTCCACTATGCCTTGGTTGACTCTTAGTTCAACTGCCAGATACCTATTATATGCAGCACCTTCATCAGGTAGTATTGAGAGGAGGAGGGATGGATACAAAAAGTGTAAAACATGGCTCCTATCCACAAGATGTTTGCCGTTATTATTGAGTTGACCCCAACTCATCCACAATTTCTCAGTTATGTTCAGTTCTTTGTGACTCCATTTGGGGTTTTCTTGGCAAAGATACTAGAGTTGTTTGCCATTTCCTTCTCCAGCTCATTTGATTGTTGAGGAAATGAAGGCAAACAGGGTAAAGTGACTTACTTATTCAGGATCACTCAGTTAGAAAGTATCTGAATTTGGATTTGAACTCAGGTCTTCCACCTAGCTTACTGGGGAATCAAATAATCTAGGTACAAATCCCAGCTTTGCTATGATTCTGTGTGACTTTAAACAAGTCACTAAACTTTTCTGGACATCAATCTCCTCAACTATGAAAGGAAGGGGGTATGACTGATTTTCCAAGTTGCTCTTCTTGGAGACTTGGGTTGAGAGAGATTACACTTCTTTTATGTTCCTACTTTTTTATCCCCATTGGGTTAGGCTAGCCAGTTCCTAGCTCTGGGGCATAGTATCCATCTCTTCCAGAAGAGATGAGATAAAGTCTATTTTGTTATTAAGCAAAAGTTACTTCTCCAGTCCCAATACTGAGGACCCTCACCCAGAGATCTTTAATCTGACTAAATTAAATCTGTGAATACTCTGTTGCACAATTTGTATGCAAAAAAACTCACAGAAAAATTTTTATTTAACAGACAATAATAATGATGATAATGATAACAGCTAACATTCACATAATGCAGGGGAAGGGAACTTCTGGCCCTAGTTATATTGGTCTGTTGTTGGCAACTGTAGGCAGAACTCTAAATTCAATAAATCTAGTAGTTTTTTAGGGGTGAATTAATTAAATGTTTGATTTAATATAGCCCTCAAATGTTATAAATATCCAAATGGTCCTTGGCAGATAAAAGGCTCCCCACCCCTGAATTACAGTGCTTTAAGATTTGCAAAACCACTTTACAAGTATTACTTCATTTTATCCTCATAATAAATCTGGACAACTATTATTATTCCATTTTACAGATGAAGAAACTGATGAAGACAGAGTTTAAATGACTTGCCCAGAGTCACAATAGCTGATTAAGTGTCTGATATCAGATTTGAATTTTGGTCTTTCTAACCAGTGCTCAATATAGTGTCATTTAGTTGACACCTTTAAGGCTGCTTTTAACAGACAGAAATTAAAAACAAACAAACAAAAACCAGAATGAAATTTCTGGCAGAAGCCCAAAGATTTGAAGTTCCCAATCACTAATACATCTTACTTCTTTGTAACTTTGACCAAGGTGCTTTTCGACTCTGGGCTTAATTTCTCCTCATCTATAAAATAAAGGAAATATAAAATGAGGGGAATGAGTTCTTTCTTCCTTGAGATATAGGAGCCAGAAGGTTATATTCTATTCTTTTTATGATTGTTGTTCAGTCGTGTCTGACTCTTCAGGGTCCATTTGAGGTTTTCTAGGCAAAGATACTGGAATGATTTTCCATTTCCTTCTCCAACTCTTTTGCCAGATGAGAAAAACTGAGGCAAACAAGGTAAAGTGACTTGCCCAGGGTCACCTAGCTAGGAAGTGACTGAAGCCAGATTTGAGTTCAGGAAGATGAATCTTCCTGACTCCAGGCCACCTAGATGCCCCATATCAGCAAACAGTGGAAAATAATGCTACAGAGCAAGAGCCTAGACCATCAATCTAGTTTTCATTCTAAGAATTCATCATAAAGCCAATTCAAAAGATTTTCATTTGTCCTACCTTTGCCTGGAGGTGGGGCTATAGTAGCTATTTTAAATCCCTTATTTGTGAAGTTACCCCATTTGTCTCTTACTTAGGAGCAAGATTTACTTATAAACCTCTGATCTCCCTTTGGCTACAACTTTCAATAGTCATGGTACTCTAAAATAGGTTAGAATTTGATTAGATTCTTGCCTGACTAGTGGTCCAGCAGCTGATTTTCCCAAACTTTACTGTTTGTCTAATTCTACCAAGCCAAGACTCCCTGCTTGGTTCTTTTTGACCAACCCCAGCACTATGACCATCTTTCCTGTGGCCACCTTCTCAATTCATGTCACAATGCATCATTTAAAACAGAAATCCAAATTCCTAACCCTAACCCTGCTTCAATCCCTTCCCTATATCATAGGAGCTTTCTGTGTGGTAGCAAAGAACTGGGAACTAAAGAGATGTCCATCAATTTGGGAATGACTGACCAACTTATATGATGGAATAATATTGTGCTGTGAGAAGTGATGAAGCATCAGTTTCAGAGAAACCTGGTTGATTTGTATGAACTGATATAGAATCAGGAGAGCAATCTATATAATGTGTGTGTATTAATTATATAATAATATAATAAATCTAAATAATATAGCATAAAGACAAACAACTTTGAAAGACAATTCTGTTTATCCAATGATCAGACATGATCCTGGAGGATTCACAATATAATTTTTTATTCCACTGACCTCCTAGCAGAAAGGTGATGAATAATATTGAACAACGCCAACATGGGAATTTGTTTTGCCTGACTAGTTATATTTGTTACAAGGATTTTGTTTTCTTCTTTTGTAATTTGGAAAAAATTCATTTTAAGGTACAAGAAATAGGATTATCTAAAGTTATTCCAGATCTAATGAACTGATCACTTAATGAGCAAACACAGAATAAACATCTAGCATGTACAAAAAAAAATGCCCTTCAGTATTGACCAATGAATTAGATGGGATTGTACCCTTACAGACTTGTTGCAGAGAGAACATATATTTGAGACATAAGGCAATAAGTGCTACAGGAAATTAGAAAAAGGAGAGATCAGTGTGATATGAAATAGTTGAAAAGGTAGACCAGAGCTAAATCTCGAATGTTAGGATTTGAATAGGTAAAGGGAACTACAGATGGGGGGGTGGCAGGGAACAGCTTGAACAAAGCAATGGAGGTAGGAAACTGTAAGACTCTTAGGGACTGGTTTCTCAGCATGTTTTTTGGGTTCCTTTCCCTAACTTAATTGGGATTAGGAACTCTCTACTGAGCCTATCACTTTCCCAATCGAAATTGAGTTTGGAAAGTTCTTTGGCTAACGAAAGCTCTTCTGGGTTGGGATAGTGAGTCTTGGATTATCTCTAAATAAAGTTTGAGCAGCTAGGTGATAAAGCAAATGTAGCGGTAGGCCTGAAGGCAGTAAGACTCATCTTGCTAAATTCAAATTAAGCCTCAGAGGCTTACTGAGTGACCCTGGGCAAGTTACTTCACCCTGTGTTTGCCTCAGTTTCTTTATCTATCAAATGAGCTGGAGAAGGAAATGGCAAACCACTCCAGTATCTTTGCCAAGAAACCCCAAAATGGGTCAAAAAGAGTCAGACATGACAGAACAAGAACTGTAACAACAAAAGTCAAGTTTGTTAACTGCTCCTGTTGCTCCAGCTCTCTGCTTTCCAAGTCTTAATTACAGCTATAAAGTTAGAGAAAAACGGCACAGATGGTGTCTGTGATAGGGAAATAAAGTCCCCAAGAATTGGAGGCTGAGCATTGAGGAGTCAAGATTTTGGAGAGAAACTAAGCTACTAAATCTCAATTCTTACCCAGGCCTGGAATCTATGGAAGGAATTTGAGACCTAATCTTATCCATTCTGCTCTGAGGAATTTGTCCCTGTGGGCAAAAGAGGAAAGTACAGGGATGTCTAGCCTATTGCAGACACCCATGACCCAGAGCCCTTCCCTCTGTGATATAAACAGTAACAACCCCTAGATAAGCTGAGCCCCCTAGAAATGGCAGTTCTTTAAGGAATCTGAAAATCCAAGGGTCAGGTAGGTGGTTGGTCACCTATTTTTCAAGCTATTAACAAGTCACTCAACAGCTAGGTGGTGCAGTGGATGGAGCACTTTCTGGGAGTCAGGAGACCCTGAGTTCAAATATGGCCTAGCTGTGCGACCTTGAACAAGATACTTAACCCTATTGCCTTAAATAAATAAAAAAAAATTTTTAAATAAATGATAAAAAAAGTTTTTCTCACATTCAATTTTGATCAATGTATAGCATGGAAACAATGTATAAAGATTATCAGATTGCCTTCTGTGGCAGGGAGAGAGGGAAGTGAAGGGAGGGTGGGGAAAAATTGTAAAACTCAAAATAAATAAAATCTTAAAAAAATTCAAAACCTAACAAAAATGATAGGTAGAAACTATTATTGTATATAATTGGAAAACAAAATATTTATATAATAATTTTTAAAAAGTCACTCGAGGTGGCTAGGTGGTGCAGTAGACAGAGCGCCAGCCCTGGAGTCAGGAGTCTCTGAGTTCAAATCTGACCTCAGAAACTAGATAATTACCTATCTGTGTGGCCTTGGGCATGCCACTTAACCCCATTGCCTTGAAAAAACCTAAAAAAAAAGTCACTTGGCTTAGACAGTACCCTTGAACCCTATACATTTTCATTTTGTTTTGGGTCTCTCAGAAAAAACCTCCTTTTGGAGTATGTTTTGGCACTGTTCCCCAGAGAGGGATGGTTTATTTCTTGCCTCCATGGTCTTGCTTAAATTGTTGCTCCCATTTGAGATTCTCTCTCTTCTCCTCCTGATTCAGAGGAATGGGAAGATTTGGAGGAACTGATGAAAAAGTAGAAAAGCCTAAACAGCAAGACATTGTATGTAGTGACTCTGTCAAAAAGGGACTAAAAGGGAATAGAACTCTGAGTAAATGAAAAACCAGTAATTATTTTGAAAAAAAAAAAGGAAGAAACTTCCCTGCCCCCTCTTACAGTGAAATGGAGGCCTCAGAGGACAGAACACCACATACATGGACACAGTAGATCATTTCATTAGATGCTTTATTGCTTTGCTGTTTTTCTGTATTATGATGCGTCATACAATTTGGGACAGGGTGGGAGCTAGAGCTGGATCAGTACCCACAGAAATAGAAGCAGCATTTGAAAGAACAATGCCAAGGGTCCAGTTCTGCTACTTGGTTCATCTATGTGACCTTGCCAATTTATTAAGACTTTCTGAACCTGAAGGTCCTCATGCTATTAATTGTAGCTTGTTTTATATAGCTCTTCAAAACACTTTACAAGTACTACCTCATTTTTATCCTCACAGCTTAGGTACTGCTACAATCTTCCTTTTACAGACTGAAGAAACAGTAGGGAAGTTTAGTTACTTGCCCAATATCACATAACTTTAAAGTGAGTGAGGTTGAATTTGAACTCAGGTCTTCCTGATGTCAGGTTCAAAGATCTATCTATTGGGCCACCTGCCTCAGCTGTAAAAATAGAAGACTAGCCTAGACAGACTCTTAGCTTCCTTCTAGCTGTAAATCAATAGCCTAAGATAATATTTTAAAAATAAATCACTCCTACCATTTCCCAAGAACCAGTTTAATATCTCAATGAAGCCTCCCTTTATTCCTGAAGTCCACACTGATTTCTCCTTCCTCAGAGTTTCTTGAGCACTTATTATTATTAATTAGCACTTATTAATCACTACTTATTAGTAGTATTACTTCTTATAAATAAATCCATGCCAGTGTGCATGATCTTGGAGTCAGGAAATTGATTTTGAATCATGGTATTGTCACTTAGTAATTGTTTGATCTTGGGCTATTCTTTGAATCACTGTATGCCTCAGTCTCCTCATTTGTAAAATGTTAACAAAGCTACCTGAACTATCCACTTCACAGTCTTTGTAAAGAAATCATTAAAGCACTACATAAATGAGTTCTTATCTATTACATCTTTCTCTAATAGACTGTACATCACCTGAAGGCAGAAACTATGTCTTATACCTTTAGGGAGCTTCTTTGCCTCACTTAATAAATATTTGGATGAAAAGTTCCTAGAGCTTGAAAGTTAGAGGATCATCTCTGATCAAATCTCTTGTTTTTCAGGAAGGAAACTGAAGGCTAGAAATGATTATCAACTGAATGTGAGATCATACACCTTGTTAATTAATTACAGGAGCAGAAACAGAACCCAGGTTTCTAGACTTTGGGTCTATCAGTCTTCCCTCTTTCTTGTGCCATCTTCATTAATTGACAACTTAATTAATTGAGAAACCTTCTTACTTGACCAGACCCACTCCTTCTCTGATTAAGACTCACCTTAAAGGGGGAGTGGAGGGGGAGAAGAAGGAGGAGGGTTATGAGAAGAAGGGGTGGGTTGTGTTGGTGAATAAAAGAACGAATGAGAGGCTCAAGTGGGTACTCCTAGTGTAAGGGCTCATGTAACTTTGGGTAGTGATGGGTAGGGACAACAATTAAGAATTTGATCTTGAATGAGATTATTCAATACAAATGTACAACCCCCCTCCCCTCCAAATGCCATAGGCTACAGCCTGATTTCCTTGCTGCCTCCTAGTTTTCACACTTTTACTTTTTTTCTGGCAGCTAAGTAGTACAGTGAATAGCACCCTGAACCTGGATTCAAGATGACTTGAGTTTAAAATTTTTTCTCAGACATTTACTAGCACTGTCATTTAACCTGTCTGCCTCAGTTTCTTCAGTTGTAAATTAGAGTTCATAATAGTACATCTCTCCAAGGGTTATTGTGAGAGCAAATCTAGAAAGTAGTAGGCACTTAATAATTCTTGTTCCTGGGATGGCTAGGTGACACAGTAGATAGAGCACTGGCCCTGGAGTCAGGAGTACTTGAGTTCGAATCTGCCGTCAAACACTTAATAATTACCTAGCTGTGTGGGCTTGGGCAAGCCACTTCACTGTACTGCCTTGCAAAAACCTAAATAATAATAATAATAATAATAATAATAACAATAACCCTGACTAAGGTGTTAAATAAAAAATATAAAAACACTTCTTATATCTGTAGTGAAATGAATTGAGACATCATTTGTCTTTTCCTTCTTTGAATTATAGTTTCCTCCAATGAGTTGTTTGCTCTCCAGGACTTTCTTATTCATAACCCTAATCCATAAATTTTGTAGAAAGTAGATGATCGATCAAATCATGTTGGTTGAAAGAAGATCCCTGTGTTATGTGCTCACTCCTGATACAATCCCTTTCATTCTCTAGGATCCTTTCCAGCTCTGAGGTTCTGTAAGAATGTGAAAGCCAAAAGGAGGAAAGGTTGTTTCAATACCTAGAAGTGATCTTCCTGGAAGGCTGGGACTACATCTTCTGCAAAGGGCCCCAGCCTGGATTTGTTGGGGAGAATCCTGAGGCACTCTGTCCATAATTCACTACAACCCATTTTCCAGAAAGAACTTTTGGACTCTGGTTCTATGGTAGAGCTGATTTGGGTGGGCATTTTCCAGGAAAAAAAGCAAAAAAATATGACTCTCTTCCTCAGTTCAAGCAAAATTCTGGAAAACTTTAAAACATGGAAACCACCGTGGGGAGGGACAGAGAAGGGAAAGAGGGTGAGGCCAGGAGAGTTGGGAGATTGCAGCTTATTTTCTGAGAACTTATTTCTCCCTGAGCAGCAAGTCCTAATCCTAGCAATTTTAGGGCCAGATTCAATAAAAACTCTGTCTGCAGAGGGCTGCTCAAAGCCACAGAAAATAAATATTTCATGACTTGTCCAGCCTTCTGCAACATGAAGCCCAGTGAGAGGTTCTATTGACTCTTGGCCTGAGTGGGATATGGACACAGTTTGGAATTCACTGCCCGGCCAATCAACTTCCTACCACCAGTTAAAACCATTTAAAATCGTTAAGTAGAGGTTCCGGTTTGGAGGGGGAAAAACAGAGGGAGAGAGGAAGAAAAAGAGAAGCTCATAAAGGCCAATTTATTTTAGGTCAAGGCCAGAAGCTGTTGGGTCATCTTGTTTGTTTAAAATACCATTTGGGGTTAGGTCCTTACCCTTGCTTTTACACTTTTACCTCATCTCTCCTCCAAAAAGTGCCAATCACTTCAGTAGAAATACTCTAGTCATTGCAGAAAAGACTGGCTTAGAAAACTCTAGTATCTGTGTCTTCAGTAACTTTTAGTTCTTCTAGGGAAGGACCATGAGGAAAAAACCATCAGTTCATCACAGTTTCAGATTTAATAACAGTTATACTAACTAGTATATATATATATATATATATATATATATATATATATATATATATATATATATATATATACATATATATGATAAATAACTTTGTGTAGGGAATTCTTTTGATTAGATCTAAAAGGGTACTTCAAGAATCCTACTAATCCTACCCCTTCATTTTTCATCTTAGAGATTGAGGCCTGATCCTTTAAATGATTTGCCTAGAGGGGCAGCTAGGTGGCACACTGGATAGAGTATTAGTCCTGAAGTCAGGATAGATCTGAGTTCAAATCCAGTCCCTTGCCCTGGGTAATTCATTTCACTTCTGTCGCAGTATATTCAACTGTAAAATGAACTAATAATAATAATATCTATCTTAGAGGGGGGGGTTTTGAAGATCAAAGGAGATAAAGGTCAGTTAGATAATCCAGTAGATGGAGCATCAGAGTCAGAAGTTCAAATCCTGTCTCAGACATTTATACACACTAGCTGAATGATCTGACTACCTTGCCTAAAATGAAATGAGATAATATTTGAAAAGCTTTTTCCCTTCTCCCCTTTTCCCTAAGGACACATGGGTAGTAGATATTAGATCTGGGACTTGAACCAAAATTGGGTGACCCCAAAACCAAAACTTTGATATATAGCATACCATACTGTCCTATTCAGAGTCTTATCAAATGGTTCCTGAGATAACTAAATATACATATATATATATATATATATATTTACATATTTATATTTGGTTATATATGTATAAATATATATAAATAAAATTTTAAGAATATTTTAAATGTGAGAGATTGGGAAACTTCTCATTAGTGAAGCTGTTTGTTTTAAACAAACAAGATGACCCAACAGCTTCTGAAGTCACATAGACTCAATTTCAAACTTAGAGTGGAGTCAGGAGGACCTGAGTTCAAATCCAGCCTCAGACCCTTAATACTTACTAGCTGTGTGACCTTGGGGAAATCATTTAACCCCATTGCCTTGAAAAACCAAAAAAAAAAGAAAAGGAATTTAAGAACTCATTCTTAGAGAAGTGAAGAATATATAGAGACTATAGCAATAAAAAGTATAGGTTGATTGGGGGAAATGGATGAAAAGCTGTGGAATTAGGATAATGTAGTGAACTATTATAATAAATTATAAATTTGAGGAACTCAGAAAAGATTTATATGAACTAAGGCAGAGAGGAAACAAGCAAAATCAAAAGAACATTACAACAACAATAATAATAATAATTGTAATAGTAGTTAGCATTTATATGGCATTTTAAAGTTTGCAAATTATTTTATATACATTTTTTTATCTGACCCTCACAACAGCCCTTTTAGGTAGGTGCTATTATTATCTCCATTTTATAAAAACTGACTTGCCCAAACTACCAAATGTCTGAGACAGGATTTGAATTGCCTTCCTAAATCCAAGCCCAACATTCTATCTCCTTGGTCACCCAGCTGCCTATTATACAGGGCCATAATAATGTAAATGAAGAGATTCCTAAAAGAAAATTTGTGTTTGAGTAACTGGAAAACTGATGAAGGTCCAAGAGAATAGATAATGAAATATACCTCTTCCCTCATTTGAGAAAGATAGAGGGCTTCTAGGTGAGAAGAATTTACAATAGTATAATAATGTTTGTCCTTTATTTTTGAAGAAGACCACAACATTAGGGAGTTGATGTCATAACAAGCACAAGAATTGGATTTGAGTTGAGGGGATGTGGTACTAAGTCACCAGCCTCACTTTCTCCTCCAGAGCCATCTGGGTCCAGTGGTCAGATATGAATCAGGATGACTGGAGATGGCCCTGTATACAAGGCAATCAGGGTTAAGTGACCTGCCCAAAGTCACACAGGTAATGTCTGAGACTGTATTCAAAGTTCCATCCTCCCCTCACTCAAATCCAGTTCTTGTGCCTGTCATGGCATCACCTCCCTGATGTCCTGGTCTTCTTCCCCAGTGTAGGGCAAAACACAATAGTGTACATATTGGTACAATAAACAAGGCAGCCTGGGAATAGAAGAGTCAGTCCTTAAGCCAGGAAGATAAGGACTTTTTCTGGGCAAGATACTCAATCTCTCAGTGCTCCAGGAACTCTTTTAAAAAAAAAATTATTTTTTTCAGTTAACAAAAATTTACCTTCTCTTTCACCAACCTCCTCAACCCTAATCACTTTGTGAAATAAAGAAAAATAAAAGCTCTGTTACATGTAGTCAAGGAAAAGAAAATCCCATATTATCCAAGTTCTAAAAAAAGTCTCAATCATTCTTCTTGAGTCCATCCCTTCTTTGCCAGGAGGGAGGAACATGTTTCATCATGAGTTTTTTGGAATGGTGGCTGGTCATTCCATCATTGTATAGATTATTCTCCTGGCTATGTCCACTTCACTGTAAATCAGTTGATACAAATCTGCTCAGATTTCTCCAAAACCATTTTCTTTTTTTTAAATTTAATTTAATTTAATTTTTTTAATTCTCATTTTGTACAATTTTTTTACATTAATAGAATATTCTTGTTTAAGAATAAACAAAATACCCCTCCCCCCATGAATATAGACTTGTTTGGGCGATAAAGTAAAGGGGAGAGAAAAAAATTAAAATTAAAAAAAATAATAGTAATAATTGTAAGTATGGCCAGGTGGCGCAATGGACAAAGCACCAGCCCTGGAGCCACGAGCATCTGAGCCCACATCCAGCCCCGTAGACCCAACAATCACCCAGCTGTGTGACATGCAAGCCACCCAACCCCCAGTGCCCTGCAAAAACCAAAAAGAAGAAAAAAAAGACCCAAAATAAAGTAAAATAGCAATAATAGTAGGGGTGGCTGGGTGGCAGACAGAGCATTGGCCCTTGAGCCATGAGCACCCGGGTCCAAATCCGGCCTCAGACACCCAAAGATCACCCTACTATGTGGCCCCAGGCAGGCCACCCAGCCCCATTTGCCCTGCACCCTCCCCCAAATAATAATAATAAAAAATGTGCTTGAGTCTTTGTTCCAACACCAACAACTCTGTTGCGGGTGGATCACATTCTTTATGGTAAGTCCATCGCAAAAGTTACTTCCATATTTTTCCACCATTGCCATTGCTGGTTGCAACTCCCTCCTTTCGTATTTCTTCACTACCATGTACTATATTTTCTCTCTCCTTTCACTCTGACTCTGCTGTAGGGTAGCTGAGTGGCTCAGCAGACAGATCCCTGGTCCTGGGGCCAAGAGGCCCCAAGCCCCCATACCACCCCTTAGGCCCAGCATCCACCTGGCCCTATGGTCCCGGACAGGCCATCCAATTCCAGCCCCTTGAAGAAGTAAAAAAGAAAATGTGTTTTATCTGACCCCTCTCCCCCCATGGTCCATCCTCTCCTCCATCACTCACATCCCCCCCTTCCCCGTCCCCCCCTCTCCTTCTTACTCCAGATGCCTATACCCTGTTGAGTATATATGTTGTTTCCTCTCCTAGCCACCTCTGATGAGAGCAAAGATTCCCTCATTCCCCCTTGCCTTCCCCCCTTCCATATCACTGCAATAGCTCATTGGAATAAAGAAAAATCTTATTATATGAAATATCTTGGCCTATTCCTCCTCTCCTTTTTCTTTCTCCCATTACATTTCCCTATTTACTATTAACTCCATTTTTATACCATATTTTATCTTCACATTCAGCTTTCTCCTGTGCTTCATCTATAAAATCTCCTTCTACCTGCTCTGTTAATTGAGAGGGTTCATATGAGTATTATCAGTGTTATTTTTCTATGCAGGAATACATGCAGTTCATCATCATTAAGTCCCTCATATTTTCCCCTTCTCTTCCAATCTCAAAGTCTTGAGCTCTGTCATAGCCTGATCCCAGTTTCTGTTTCTCTTGGAGTCTTTAGATGCAGGAGCTTGTGTTTCTCATCTTCAGACTGAGTATTTTGACCCTTCTTGGGCTCATAGGCAAAATATTTCTCAATGGTGTTCCTCTTCTTTCTCTGCTTGCTCATTTTCCCAGTGCTTCACCTGAGTCTTGTATTTGAAGATCAAACCTTCTGTCCAGCTCTGGCCATTCCAACAGGAACATTTGAAATTCCCTGGTTCACTGAAAGTCCATCTTTTTCCCTGGAAGAGGACGTTCAATTTTGCTGGGTAGTTGATTCTCGGTTGCATTCTAAGCTCTTTTGCCTTCTGGTGTATGATATTCCAAGCCCTGCAAGCTTTTAATGTAGCTGCTGCTAAGTCCTGTGAGATCCTGACTGCAGCTCCACAATATTTGAATTGTGCCCTTCTGGTTGCTTGTAATATTTTCTCTTTGACTTGGGAGTTCTGGAACTTGGCTATAATATTCCTAGGGGTTGGTTTTTTGGGATCTCTTTCTCCGGGGGATCGATGGATTCTCTCCATTTCTATTTTGCCCTCTGATTCTAGGATATCAGGGAAATTTTCCTGTAGTAATTCTTTGAAAATGATGTCAAGGCTCTTTTTCTAATCATAATTTTCAGGTATTCCAATAATTTTTAAATTATCTTTCCTAAATCTGTTTTCCATATCCGTTGTTTTTTCAATGAGATGTTTCACATTTTCTTCTAATTTTCCATTCTTTTGGTTTTGAAGTAAAATTCATCAACTTCCCTGAGTTCTATTCTTTGTCTGAAGGATTTATTTTCCTCAGAGAGCTTTCTTATCTCTTTTTCCATCTGGCCAATTCTGCTTTTAAAAGCATTCTTCTCCTCAATAACTTTTTGAACTGTTTTATCCATTTGACCTAAGCTGGTTTTTAGCATGCTATTTTCTTTAGCATTCTTTTGGATTTCCTTGACTAAGCTACTGACTTCATTTTCATATTTTTCCTGCATCTCTCTCTCCTTTCTTTTCCCAGTTTTTCTTCTAGCTCCCTCATTTGATTTTCAAAGGTTTTTTTTAGCTCTATCATAGCCTGATCCCAATTTCTGTTTTTCTTGGAGTCTTTAGATGGAGGAGCTTGTGCTTCCTTATCTTCAGACTGAGTATTTTGACCCTTCTTGGGTTCATAGGCAAAATATTTCTCAATGGTGTTCCTCTTTTTTCTCTGCTTGCTCATTTTCTCAGCCTAAGCCTGTTTTTGGGGTGCTTTCTGAGCTTTTGGGACACTCCCACAAGGGTCTCAGTGTGTGAGGCTCTGTCCTCCCTCCTGGTCTGTGCCCCCCTCTGCCAGGGGCTGAGGTGGAGGGGCCCTGCTGTTCTATGGGGGGCCTAGGCTGTGATCAGGATCTGAATGTGGTCAGAGCCCCAGAGTCCTGTTCCAGGAGCAGTGGACAGAGCTCTGCAGTCTCTCTCTCTTCACTCCCCTCCCTAGGTTCAATGGGCTCATGCCCTGGGGGCTCCTGCTTACAGGCTCTGCCTGCTTCTGTTTCCTGGATTGGGACTGCCTTGTCCATGCTGCTCACTGTGTGCTCTGAGGGCTGGGCTTCATGTGCTCGCTTTGGCAGAGGTCCCTTGCTGTTCCCCCAAGTTGTGCCGGTGCTCCCTGGGAGTAGGTCAGGAAATTCCTCCCGCAGCTATGATCCTGGCTCCCAGTGCCCTGGGGCTTCCCCCGGGAGGCTGAAGTTCTTTCACTCTGGCGGCCACCCCTCTGGCGGGTGCCCCTCCAACCCCGGGGGAGCAGAGCCTTTCTGCTCTTTTCCAGGTTACCTTGAGTAGGAGAACTGCCTCACTGTGTCCCTCTGTGGGTTCTGTCTCTCAAAAATTTAGTTAGAGTCCTTAGTTTATAAGTTTTATGAGAGAGTGTCTAAGACATGATCCTCTCCTGTCACCATCTTGGATCTGCCCCCCTTCACACTGTTTTTGAATGATAATTTTCTATTTCTTTTCCTTTTGCTTTCCTCTTCTCCTTTTCCATTCTTCTCTTCAGATCATCAAGAAACAGAACTGTTCCCAAATCTCTTCTAATTAGACTTCCTCAATGACCTGGCTAGGGCTCAGAAGGAACATATATCATCTCTGTATATTAGAATGTAATATTTTTCCTTGTTTAGTCCTTTATCTTTGCTTATATTTACCTTTTTTGTTTCCTCTCAACTCCTGTGTTTGAACATCAAAATTTCTGTACATCTTTGATCTTTTCAACATGAATGCTTAGCTTATAATAGATTGCTTTCTGTCAGGAAGAAAAAGAGGAAGGGAGAAAAGAATAAAACTCAAAAACTACTATTGCATAATTGGAAAAATAAATAAATAAAATATTTTTTAAAAAACCATGAATGCTTAATCATTCTCTATTTCTTTAAAGGTCCTCATTGGTAGGGAGCAGGCTTGTTATAGATTTTTGCATTGGATTTATTCAGACTTATTTTCTAGAACTTTTTGCAGGAATTGGAGCTTCTTGTTCTGCTTCCTATTACTCCACCATCTTTGCTCTCCATCTCCATATAGAGTTCTAACAGGCTAGTCTCAAGAACAGGGGGCCAAAGAGGAGCAGAAGATTGCAAAAGAAAAGATTGCAAAAGGGGCCTTTTATAGACTGTCTTATTATCTTTACCAACTGACTCTTAATCCCAAAGGCATAACTAGAAGTTTTTACATATTACAATAAAGTTTTTATTTCCCCTCAAAATAAAAGGGTATATAAAATGTAAATATATGTAAAATATGAAATATTTATGAATATTTTTAAAATATATAATATTAGAGTGCAAAGGAACATGTGATATCACCTAGTACATCTCTACAGATAAGGAAATTGAAGGTCATGGTGGAAGGGACTTTATACATATCAAAATACCTAGAAATCATAGCTATATTATGTTATATTATATTATTGAATGGCAAAGAAATTACTGTTCAGGATGATTACTCTGAGTCATAAAAGGAGGGTTAAAGTATGTCCAATGGCATATTCTGTTAAGAAGGCAAGGAAATGAATAATATAAAAGAGTTTCAGTAAAAATTTAAAATTAACTGATAAGTAGCAATGCAAACTCAGTATAACCTAGCATAATTAGCCATGGAGAAGAAACAACACAGTGTAGTACAAAGTTACATTTGGAATCAGACCACATGGCTAAGAATTTCAGCCTGGTTCCTCCCTATCTGGATCTATTCACCTCTCCCCTCTCCTCTAGTTCTGAATTTCTTATCTATAAAAAGAAGGTACTGAACTAGCTTTCCTAATATTTTATAATTCTTGAAGTTGTTCAGAACCAAATAGGGATTCCTTATCCTCATTGCTCCCTAAAGTGATGGGGTGCCATTCTTCTAATCCAATGTACCTTTCAACAATACCCTTCAATGCTAAATTGGAAGGAGCTAGTGTTTTGGGGTATGTCAGAGATATATGAAAAGGCAAGGACAAGAAAATACAGTCTACTGTCTTCTAGTTTGAGCAATAATAATAACTACAGAGATATTCTTTGGGCATCTAATCCATGCCTAGCAGTATCCATTTATCATGGCAGGCAAGGAATCACTAATGCCAGAACCATATCCCTGTCTTTTTTTCCCCAAGAAGGAATCCCTGAGAACAAAGAACACTACATTTTGATCCAAAGGGAAAAAAAATCTTTCTTTTGGAGACAAAAGTGAGTTGTAGACTTCTTGATATATTCTGTTTTCTGTAGGTATGCTCATCTCTTTTGATTTTGTCTATTAGGTAGTGGGGCAGCCAGGTGGCACAGTGGAGAATGCTAGACCAGGAGTTCAAATCTAGCTTCAGATATTTACTGCATGACCCTGGACAAGTCATTTAACCCTCTTTGCCTCAGTTTCCCACTCTATAAAATGAGCTGCAGAAGGAAATGCTAAACCACTCCAGTATTTCTGCCAAACGGGATCACAAAGAGTCATACATGACTGAATGTCAACATTAGACAAAACTGCCCTCACAAAAATGAGGCTTTGTTTCTTTTTTTTTCTTTATATGGTATATCAGGTACTGAGATGTGAGAGTACAAATTTTGTATATCCTTGCCAACTATAGGGCATGTTTTTCTGTCTTTCTGTATGATTCCTCTCCATCAAAATTTTGGATATAAAGACATTTCCAACAAAATTTTTGTATAAAAAGTATTACCTGAGGGAAACTAATGATAGTGATGCCAACCAAAAACAAAAATAAGGAAGGTCATTGAGCATTTCTTTAACGAAGAGAATCACAGATAAATGGACAATTAGAACACATCCAAGGGCGGCTAGGTGGCACAGTGAATAGAGCATTGGCCTTTGAGTCAGGAGTACCTTCCGACCTCAGACAGTTAATACCTAGCCATGTGACCCTGGGCAAGCCACTTAACCCTATTGCTTTGAAAAATCTAAAAAAAAAAAAAAAAGAATACATCCAAAAGTTCTATCTTAAGTTATAGCAAAAACCAAACTATAGGCTGTAGGTATTTGCAGTTTAGTATGATTCTTTATATAAGGAAATGGTTGCTCTTAATATGTTAATGTCATGATCTTTTTAAATGTTTAAGTGAAAAGTTAAAAAAAAAATAATGAGCTGTCTCTGAGGTACCACCTCACACCTCTTAGACTGGCCAATATGACCAGAAAGGATAATGATCATTGTTGGAAGGGTTGTGGGAAATCTGGGACACTATTACACTGTTGGTATTTTTTTTTGCAAGGCAAATGGGGTTAAGTGGCTTGCCCAAGGTCACACAGCTAGGTAATTATTAAGTGTCTGAGACCGGATTTGAACCCAGGTACTCCTGACTCCAGGGTCGGTGCTTTATACACTGCACCACCTAGCCGCCCCAACACTATTACACTGTTGGTGGAGCTGTGAACTCATCCAACCTTTCTGAAGAGAAATTTGGAACTATGCTCAAAAGGGCAACAAAAATGAGCATACCCTTTGATCCAGCAATACCACTACTGGGTCTATACCCTGAAGAGATGAGGAAAAAGGGTAAAAACATCACTTGTACAAACATATTCATAGCAGCCCTGTTTGTGGTGGCAAAGAATTGGAAATCAAGTAAATGTCCTTCGATTGGGGAATGGCTTAGCAAACTATTGTTCTATTAGAAACCAGGAGGGACAGGAATTCAGGGAAGCCTGGAGGGATTTGCATGAACTGATGCTGATGAGATGAGCAGAACCAGAAAAATACTGTATACCCTAACAGCAACATGGGGGTGATGATCAACCTTGATGGATTTGCTCATTCTATCAGTGCAACAATCAGGGACAATTTGGGGCTGTCTGCAGTAGAGAATACCATCTGTATTGAAAGAACCATGGAGTTTGAACAAAGACCAAGCACTATTACCTTTAATTTAGAAAAAAAACCTGATAACTTATTGTCTGATCTTGCTATCTCTTATACTTTATGTTTCTTCTTTAAGGATATGATTTCTCTCTCATCACATTCAATTTGGATCAATGTATACCATGGAAACAATGTAAAGACTAACCGATTGCCTTCTGTGGTGGTGGGGGGAAGTAAGATTAGGGCAAAAATTGTAAAACTCAAAATAAATAAAATCTTTAATAGAAGGGAGGGTTCAAGTCTTTTTCTTTTCTTTTTTTTTTAATTTTTTATGCATTTTGAACTCAAATATATAAAGACAAAAAAATTTCCATAATACACAGCACATCCCAAAAAGAGAATTCTCTATAAAATCATGAATTTACATTTCATGCTTTTTACTTTTTTTGAAAAGCTATATAAGTGCTACTTGTCATTTTCAAAGCCACTCTGCTTTTTATGCTTCCTTCTACAATTTCTTTTATTCTCTGCTGTGCATTTTTTATAACCCTCCCCAGATGGCTACCATTAGATACACACAAATAGATATGTATGTATGTATGTATGTGTGTGTATATATATATATATATATGTATATATATATATATATATGTAATATATGTCAAACCACACTATACATACTTCTATTTATCAGTTCTTTCTCTGGCAGCAGATATTATCTTCCTTCATAAATCCTTTGATTTTCATTTGGGTAGGAAAAGTTCACTTCTTTTTTTAATGTTTTAAATTTTTATTTATTCTTATTTTTGCACAATTGATTTTTTTATATATTACTAAAATATTCTTGTTTAAGAGTCAACATAATACCCCTCCCCCAAATAATAGACACGCATGAGCAATAAAGAGAAAAATTAAATTAAAATTTATTATTATTATTATTATTATTATTATTATTATTATTATTATTATTATGGCAGCCAGGTGGCACAGTGGATGGAGCAAATACCTCCTACCCCCCAAAAAATATAGATTTACTTGAGTGATAAAATAAAGGGGAGAGAAAAAAATTAAAATTAAAATTAAAAAATAATAGTAATAATTGTAGGTATGGCCAGATGGCGCAGTGGACAGCCCTGGAGCCAAGAGCACCCAAGTCCATATCTGGCCCTGTACACCCAACAATCACCCAGCCATGTGACCATGCAAGCCACCCCAACACCACTGCCCTGCAAAAACCAAAAAAAAAGAAAAAAAAAAGACATAAAATAAAATAGTAATAATAGTAGGGGTGGCTGGGTGTCAGACAGAACACTGGCCCTTGAGCCAGGAGCACCCAGGTCCAAATCCAGCCTCAGACACCCAATGATCACCCTGCTATGTGGCCCCAGGCAGGCCACCCAGCCCCATTTGCCCTGCACCCCCCCAAAAACAACAATAATAATAAAAAATGTGCTTCAGTCTGTGTTCCAACACCACCAACTCTGTGGCGGGTGGATCACATTCTTTGTGATAAGTCCATTGTAAAAGTTACCTCCATATTTTTCCACCGTTGCCATTGCTGATTGCAACTCCCTCCTTTTGTGTTTCTCCACTACCATGTACTACATTTTCTCTTTCCTCTCACTCTGACTCTGCTGTAGGGTCACTGAGTGGTGCAGCAGACAGATCCCCAGCTCTGGGGCCAAGAGGCCCTGAGCCCCCTTACCACTCCTTAGGCCCAACATCCACCTGGCCCTATGGTCCCGGATAGGCCATCCAATCCCAGCCCCTTGCAAGAAGTAAAAAAGAAAATGTGTTATCTCTGACCACTCTCCCCGCCATGGTCCATCCTCTCCTCCCTCCCTCACATCCCCCCTTCCCCCTGTCCCGCCCTCCTTCTTACCCTAGATGTCTATACCCCATTGAGTATATATACTGTTTCCTCTTCTAGCCACCTCTAATGAGAAGGAAGGTTCTCTCATTCCGCCTTGCCTTCCCCCCTTCCATATCATTGAAATAGCGCATTGTAATAAAAAAAATCTTATATGAAATATCTTAGCCTATTCCACCTCTCCTTTCTCTTACTCCCATTACATTTCCCTTTTAGCCATTGACTCCATTTTTACAATATATTATATCTTCAAATTCAGCTTTCTCCTGTGCTTCATCTATAAAAGCTCCTTCTACCTGCTCTATTAACTGAGAAGGTTCATATGAATATTATCAGTATCATTTTTCTATGCAAGAATACATGCAGTTCATTGTCATTAAGTCCCTCTTATTTTCCCCTTCTCCTCCACTTTTTATGCTTCACCTGAGTCCTGTACCTGAAGATCAAACCTTCTGTTCAGCTCTGGCCATTTCAACAGGAACATTTGAAATTCCCCTGGTTGACTGAAAGTCCATCTTTTCCCCTGGAAGAGGACGTTCAGTTTTGCTGGGTAGTTGATTCTTGGTTGCATTCTGAGCTCTGGAAAAGTTCACTTCTAAAGAAGAAAGGGAGGAGTATATATTGAGAAAAAAACTAATGAAAAAGCAAATAGAATCAAGAAAGATTATTTTATTTCTAAAAATAGTAGTAATAACATAGAGATATTTAGCCTTTTAAGGTTTTTAAACCGCTTTATATCATCTCATTTCATCTTCCAATAAACTTTGTAAGGTAGGTATGATTATTACCCATATTTACAGATGAGGAAACTTCATTTTGGAGAAGTTAAAAGACTTGGGGCGGCTAGGTGGTGCAGTGGATAAAGCACCGGCCTTAGAGTCAGGAGTACCTGAGTTCAAACCTGGCCTCAGATACTTAATAATTACCTAGCTGTGTGGCCTTGGGCAAGCCACTTAACCCCATTTGCCTTGCAAAAACCTAAAAAAAAAAAAGAAGAAGTTATAAGACTTGTCCAGAGTCACACAGTTAGCAAGTTTCTGAGGTGAAATTTGAACCCAAGTCTTCTTGGTTTCAAAAATATATAGATCTGATTCTGGCTCATATAGCTTCATTGGGTGCTTCTTGACTCATCAATTCATGAATCAGAAAAAATAAAAATATTTTGATTTGGGCACATTACTCAGACTGGTTCAGTTCAAGTCCTTGGCTCAGACATGCTCCTTATGTATCCTTGGAGAATTTGTACTGTAGCTTAAAACAAGGAGTCAGCTTTGAGGGAGAGAAGAGACAGGGAGACAGAAGTCAGATGCTCTGAAACATGGGTGGGGAGGCCATAGAGATCAGGGAAAGTCTAGTCAATTGATGTGTCCTTTGGAGATGAAAGAGAAAAGCCAAAGAGATGATCTATGTTCTCAGAGACCAGCATAGGACTTTTCACATAGTCTCACTCCAGAGAGACAGCCAGCTATAACTTGTTGCAAAAAATCCTCAGGATGTAGGAATTTGGGGTTGTTATTTTCTGCAACCAAGAACATATAAGACGACACAAATAAATTGTCTAAATCTGCTGATGTGATGAATGTGGGTAAGCTGAAGAAAATGGAATCTATAAGCTTTAGTGGGTCTATTCACACACATACCACTTAGAGAGAGATCAGTATCATTCTTATCCTAATATAAGTAATATCAGACAGAGATCGGCACCCTGGAATGAGTGCCTATCATCCTAACAGACCCCAGCTCATACAGATCATGTGTGTACGCGTGCGCACACACACGCACACACACACACACACACACACACACACACACACACACACAGACAGTCTCTCTTATAGCCAAGGGAAGGCCTTGGGATTTAAAAAAAAGAAAGATTTAAGAATTGAATAGAGAGAATACTTTGCAGATTCCTTTGAGGCTACTCAGTATTTAAGTCAGAAGAAGGCTGGAGTAATCAGGAAAGGTTTAATGATAAAGGTAGGAAGTTATGGCAATGATTACTGACATTTATGCACAAAGAGGATGTCCCAAAAGTCTTTGTGCTGTTTTAATCTCTTGAAACTTGGAATTGTACCAATATTTTGGGGACACCCTGAGACTTGCTAGGAAGTTTACAAGGCACTTTGCCACTGGATCTTCACAACATCTCTGTGAAATGTGCTACTAGTATTATTATCCTCAATTTATAGATGAGGAAATTGTTTCAGAGGGTTAAATGACTTGCCTACAGTCAAAAAACTAAGAGATGCAATAAAAAGGTTTTGAATCTAGGTCTTTTCTAAATGCATGCCTCACACTCTTCCCATTCTTCTTGCTTCTGGACCTCCTGCTAGTCATATAACCTTAAGTAAACTACCTTTCAGTTTCTTCATGTATAGTATAAGAAAGTAAAACTAGATAACCATTAAAATCTAAAAATGATAGATCAATACCAAATGGAATCCTCATAGAATGTAGAGTTAAGTCACAAATATTTGTCAAGTGCCTACTATGTGCTTAATGCTGAAGATACAAAGACAACATTCCATCCTTTTTCCACAAGTTGCTCAGTCTAATGGGAGAGACAAATAACTAAGTAAAAACAAAATATAATAGAGGAAAAAGAGAAGATAATCTTCCTGGAGAGGCATTAGTTGAGAAGGTGGGGAGAATTAGGAATGGCATCTTACATAAGACAGGATCTTAGCTAAGACTTAAATGTAACCATGATCACCTAGGTGGCACAGGGGACAAAGCACCAGGTCTAGAGTCAGGAGGATCTGAGTTCAAATATGACCTTAGACTCTTACAAGTCATGTGATCCTGAGCAAGTCATTTAATGCTGTTTGTCTTGGTTTCCTCATCTGTAAAATGAGCTAGAGAGGAAAATGGCAAACTATTCCAGTATCTTTGCCAAGAAAACCCAAATTGGGTCATGAAGAGCTGACATAACTGAAAACAGCTCAACAGCAAGAAAAATTAAGCCAGGAAGCAGAAATGAGGAAGGAGGGAATTCCAAGAGTAAGGAACAACCATTGAAAAGAAGAAACAGGTAAAAAGATTATTATTTGTTATTTAATATTGTATGGATTGGTGCCTGAGGGGTGGAGATTCTCTTGGTTGCTTTGCGTCTGAATTTGAGAGGGGATACTCGATACACTTCACAGGAGGTAAATTAGAACATAAGAAAGGATGAGGTTAGGGAAGTTTAAAATTATCACTCAATGCCAGAATGATGATAACAAATCAATCGACAAGCATTTATTAAGTGTCTGTTATGTGCCAGATAATGTATGAAGTACTAAGAGACAAAAACAATTAAGGTCCATGTGAGTATAACAAGAACTCTTTTAGGAAGAAACCTTGGAAGATGGTTAAGTCATTTAACCACTTTGAAAGTTTCCTTGTCTATAAATTGTCAATAATAATGCTAATAGCACATGTTGTGAGGATCAAGTGAAAAAATGTTTGTAGAGTACCTTGTAAAACTTCCAGCAAGCTACAAAGTATCCCCAAAATCTTACAGCACCTCTGACTTTCAATGAAATATTCATCTTAATACTCAGGAAGTATAAACATCAAGGGATTTGTTTCAATGACTGAGGACTATATTTTATATTTGTCTTCCTTTGTGAGCTGGTCATCAATTATATGGACAACAGGTGCCAGCTGATCTCTCTTCTAGAGTGAAAGACCTTAAGGAATGTCTCTTCCTTCCAGCTTTTAGAGAAAATGAAGACTTCTTAGATTCAATGGAGGAAATATTTCAGGAAGAAAGTAAGAAAAAATTCCTGAGGGATTGGAAGCAAACCCAAACTACTGTCAAAGAGGTTGTCAAGTGGGAAAATGGGACACAAAGAACAAAGAGGAGAATAATATTGTTACTTATGGAATTATACATAGATAGTAAATTCATGTATTCAGAAGAAATTGAGGCAACCAAAATCAGTAAGACACCTAGGATATAAAGGCACTTAGTAAACTAGAATAATCCTAGTTACACAAGGGCAGAAAAAAAGCTTGGACAAGATGGTTGATGATCTTTCCCTTCCTCCACTCCTCCATGGGTAAAGAGATATCCATATGAAGACATGAAACAGATAATTAAGAGCAGAGTTATCTTTCTAAAGAGTTTATCAGTCATGGTAAAAAGAACTGGAACTAGGTAAAAAGTTAGGGCCTCTCTCTAGTCTACCTCATTCTCCATTTTTTTTTTATCTTCTCTCTTCCTACTCAATTCCCCCAGTTACTTTGTCTTTCACTTCCCTTTACAGTCTGGACCGTGCATTCCCAGGTGAGGAAACTCGCACTATCAAATGCAGATAGTAATACAATTTATCACTTTAAGGAGTTTACTGGAGCGCAGTTTGTAATCACGTAACAAGTATGTATCAGAGACCAAATGAGGTAGAATCTCTTAATTAACGATGATGATGATGGGTTTCTTTAGCTATTTTCCATGCCTAGAATACTCTTCATTTCTGCCTCCTGACTTTCCTGTCTTCAGGTCCCAACTTAAATCCCACCTGTTATAGGAAACGTTTCCTAAAGCCTCTTAATTCTAGTGCCTTCCCTCTATTGATTATTTTCTATGTATTCTGTGCATAGTTTGTGTATAATTGTTTTTAAGTTGACCCATCCATTAGATTGGGGGTCCTGTCTTTTGCCTTGATATGTATCCTTTCAGGCACAGTGCCTGAAACTTAGTGCTTATTGACTGACTGATAATGACAATACTGGTAACAATATCTTATTTATTTAGAATATGTCATGTAAAATACAAGGCTGGACAAATCAAAATCCAGAATTAAGATTTCTGGGAGAAATATCAATAATTTCAGCGATGCAGATGATACCACTTTCCTGACAGTAAAGAAGAATTATAGAGCCTCTTAAGGAGGGTGAAAGAGGAAAGTACAAAAACTGACTTGAACCTTAACATTTAAAAAAAACACAACTAAAATCATGGCAAGTAGTCCCATCAATTTCTGGCAAAAGGAAGAAGAAGAAATGAAAGCAGTGTCAAATTTTACATTCTTAGGCTCAAAGATCATTTTAATGGCAACTGCAGTCATGAAATTAAAAGAGCTTTCTTCTTGGAAGAAAAACTATGGCGAAGAGGGAAAAAAAGAGAAATCACCTTGCTGGCCAAGGTCTATATAGTCAGAAGCTATGGTTTTTTTCAGTAGCAATGTATGGCTGTGAAAGTTGGACTATAAGGAAAACTGAGTGCTACAGAATTGACTGTTTCAAAATGTGATACTAGAGAAGACTTTTGAGATTCAAAGATCAAATCATTCAATTCAATACTTAAAGACATTAATTCAAACTATTCAATAGGACAAATACTGAAGCTAAAGCTTAAATACTTTACTCAGATAATGAGAATACAGGACTCATTGAAAAATACCCTGATGTTGGGAAAGACTGAAGGCAAGAGGAAAAGGGAATGGCAGAGGATGAGATGGACAGATAGTGATGTGGAAGCAACAAACAAACTTGGAAAAGACCTTGGGAGATAGTGGAGGATAGAAGGACCTGGCATGCTATATAATCCATGGGGTCACAAAGAGGTGGACATGACTGAACAAATGTTTAACAACAAACTTTCCTGATTTGATTTTTGAAACAAAGTAGATTAATCACTAAGTAGGTTGAATGAAAGAATCAAAAGGGTCAAAAGCTTTTATTAAACTTTTACTATACCTGAAAACATTGAAACAGAAGAATGAAGACAGTTTCTTGTTCTCAGAAAGTTCATCTTAATGAATTGAGGACCACCTGTATTGAAGGTTTCAGGGAAGGGACATGGAAAAGTCCCTTAGTTCAAAAAAGTACCAAAGTTCCCTTAGGTGCAGCAGTATAAGAAATGGTAGTACATCTTTCATTTCATTTCCACTGATGAAGCCTTAAGTTCTTCTGATGTTCAGAACTCTGAGTCCAAAAAAATATATAATTTTCACTTTATTTTTCTTGTCTTTTTTGGTTTATATGGCTAGTATGGGAAAATGTTTTGCAGAATTTCACATGTATAATTTATATTATATTGCTTCTCAAAGGAGGATAGGGGTAGAGAGGAGAGAATTTGAAACTAAATTTTAAAAAATGAATTTTAATGATTATACATGTATAACTTACATCAGATTGTTTGCTGCCATGGTGATGGGGGATGGAAGAGCAGGTAGTAGAAAAATGTGGAACTCAAGAACTTGCAAAAGGATGAATGTCGAAAACTATTTTTGCATGTAATTGGAAAAAATAAAATAGAAAAATAAAATTAATGTTAAAGTATAATTCTAAAACAACTAATATACCATTATACAAATTAACATAATTTCCTTTTTTTTCCCCTTAGAGTAAGAAGAATGATAGATCAGATGAATGCTTTTCAAGTAAGGTACTTTGATTTCAGTAATCTGCAAGTAATTTGACCAAGTTATTCATCATTGACTCTTGGACAAGATGAGGAAATGCTAACTGGCTGTTGGTACAAGTCTTAGTCCAAGCTAACTGAACCACAAGGCTGTGTCCTTGACCTGACCTGGTCAACAATTTAACAAGTATTGAAGACAGAGGGCATTTTTAACGAGTCTGTATGTGTCATGAAATTTGTATAGAGAACTAATATATTGGATGATAAAAGCAGAATCTTAAAGGATCTCAAAATATGGAAAGGATGTACTTATAAATGAGATAAAAATTCATGAAGATAAATACAAATTTCTGCATTTAGGTTCAGAAAATCATATTCAGGTTAAGAGTTATAGGGCTGAAAAGTTTGTATGTGGGGAGAAAAACTTCTACAGACATTAGTTGCTTATAAGCCCAACAAAGATTGAACAAATGTGATATACAAAAAAAGTAGCCAAAATCTCAGGCTGCATATTTAGTAAAGCAGCTAGATGATACAATGCATGGAGCATTGCAGTGACTGGAGTCAGGAACACATCTTTCTGAATTCAAATCTGACCTCAGACAAAGTAGTTGTGTGAGCTTAGGCAAGTCATTTAACTCTGTTTGCCTCAGTTTTCTCATCTGGCAAATGAACTGGAGAAGGAAATGGCAAACTACTCCAGTATCTTTGCCAAGAAAACCCTAAATGGGGTCATGAAGAGTCAGATATGATTATTTGACAAAACAATAATACCCCTTTATGTTAACGTTAAAAAATCTTGCTAGCATTTCCCAGAAATTTCATATCATTAATTAACTCTCCCTCTCTAGAAATTTCTTTATACTACTTTATATCATATTCATTTATCTGTATCCATGCGATACCATACATGCCATTCTCCAGAAGAAACAGAAGATCTTCAAGGACAGGATTACACAGCTGCCCAGGGACATACAGCTATTAAGTACCTAAGGTCACAGATACTGCATTCTATCCACTATACTATTTTATAGTCCCTGCATTCTGATCTACTATACCATCTTAATTAATATTTGTCCTTCATTTTCAAAGAAGACCATGATATCAGAAAGGTGATGCCATGATAAACATGTGAATTGGATTTGAGGGAGGGGGAGCTGTGCTAAGTCTCCAGTTTCACTTTCTCCTTCAGAACCATCTGGGTCCAATGGCCAGATGTGCATCAGGAGATAGCCCTGGATGCAAGGCAAGCAGAGTTGCCCAAATTCACACAAGTAGTAAGTGTCTGAGGTCAAATCTGAACTCAGGTCCTCCTGACTATACCACATAGCTGTCCTATTAAGGGGTATAATAAGAAAGAAAGTTCTTGAGGAAGTTGGATTATGGAGGACTATAAATGTTGAGATGAGAATTTTGTATTTTACTCTGAAGGCTATAAGGAACCAAGAGGATTTTTGAGTAGGAGTAACAAAGCAAAATCTGTTTTAAGAAAATCAGTCTGGCATCAGTGCAGAGGATGGACTGGAGAGAGGTGAGACCAAACTCAAGATCAATAGGTTCTTGTTCAAACAAAAAGTCCTGCACCATGGTGGTAACCATGTGAGTGGACAGGTGGGCACAAATGTGGGAATTTGGAGAAGACTGTTTAGAAAGAAGCAAAAAAAAAAATTCCAGATTTCAAGGAGCCCACAGGTTAATGGTGGGAGACAATGCAAAAACCTATTACAAAGAAGAGATATATGCATTAAAATAGAGATGATCAACAGAGACTAGATATGGATAACACAGTTAAGGATGGCCACATTAGTTGAGAACTTTTGTGTTTGGAAGGACTGTGCTCTGCAGAAAATTGGGACGTTAGGAGAAGAGATAGGTTTAAGTGGGAAGAGTTGGTTTTGTAGATGTGGAGTTTGAGATTTCTGGAATGGCCAGGAAGAGATGCTTAGTAAGCATTTGCTCACAGGACTGGAATTCAGGAAAGAAATTTAGGGATAAGTCACACAGGTTTGGAAGTAGTTTGCAAAGAAATGATAAGCAAGCCCTTGGCACCTGATGGTCAGACCCTTATCTGGAGGTAACTTGTTCCCTAGCAATTGAAGCATGTCTGTGGGGAGTGAGAAGGGTGACCAGGGCAGAGGTAAATTGATGTAGACATAGAAGTTAAGTCATACTTGAACTCCTCTCCAAGGTTCTTTCTGTTACAACACTGCCTTTCCCCAAGTTCTTCTTCTATCTTAAATATTATTTATTCTATATTCTAAAATAATAATTAAATACTTATAAATATTATTTATTAAATGTGCTTAAATTTAATTTCTTAAATATTCTTAAACATCTTTTAAAAGTATTATTAATAAATATTATTAAATAATATTCTATTATTTTCAATTTTTATTTTTATTTACACATTACTAAAATAGTCTTGTAAGAGTGAGCAAAATCCCCCCTCCCTCCCCCAAAATGGAAAAACCTCAGAAAAACAAAGTGAAAGAAAGAGAAAAAAAATTGTACCTCAGTCTGTGTTCAGACCCAATTAACTGTCTCTGGGTGGATTGAATTCTTCATCACAAGTCCATCAGAGAAGTTGTTTTCATATTTTTTCCAGTTGCTTTCTTCTATTCTAAAAAAAATGAAAGGGTCAGCTAAGTGGTGCAGTGAATACACCGTGTGACCTGGAGTCAGGAGGACCTGAGTTCAAATCCAGATCAAATCCATTTAATATTTACTTAGCTGTGTGACCTTGGTCAAATCACTTAACCCCATTGCCCTATAAAAAAAAAGAAGAGAAGAATAGCCTATGGCTGATTCTCCACTTAGAGACCTTGGGTGCCTTTTTCTCCTGCCTAATAAAGGAAGCTTTTAGCCTCCTTTGTAAGTGTAGTGGGAGAAGCTGTCTTGAATCTGGAACAAAAATGAAGACAATAGTCCCAGCTACTTCTCAAGTTTATTGTAAGGATTGAATGAGATAATAAAGTATGTGAATCTTTGGAAATCGTAAAAACTATTAAAATAAATCATGATGCCAATACATTAAGTATAAATTTGTGATATTTAAATATTCTATAAAAATAAACTATCACATGACCCTACTCCTCCTGTGCTCTTCAGGAAGGTCAGTCAGCTGTAAAGCAAAGGGGCAATAGGCGCATGTGGGCAGGGGAGGTGAGCGGTCGGGGCATAGGCGCATGTGGGCAGGGGAGGTGAGCGGTCGGGGGGCATAGGCGCATGTGGGCAGGGGAGGTGAGCGGTCGGGGGGCATAGGCGCATGTGGGCAGGGGAGGTGAGCGGTCGCGACATGGGCGCATGTGGGCAGGGGAGGTGAGCGGTCGGGGCATGGGCGCATGTGGGCAGGGGAGGTGAGCGGTCGGGGCATGGGCGCATCCGGGCAGGGGAGGTGAGCGGTCGGGGGGCATAGGCGCATGTGGGCAGGGGAGGTGAGCGGTCGGGGCATAGGCGCATCCGGGCAGGGGAGGAGAGCGGTCGGGGGGCATAGGCGCATGTGGGCAGGGGAGGTGAGCAGTCGGGGCATAGGCGCATCCGGGCAGGGGAGGTGAGCGGTCGGGGAATGGGCGCATGTGGGCAGGGGAGGTGAGCGGTCGGGGCATAGGCGCATCCGGGCAGGGGAGGTGAGCGGTCTGGGGGCATAGGCGCATGTGGGCAGGGGAGGTGAGCGGTCGGGGGGCATAGGCGCATGTGGGCAGGGGAGGTGAGCAGTCGGGGCATAGGCGCATCCGGGCAGGGGAGGTGAGCGGTCGGGGAATGGGCGCATGTGGGCAGGGGAGGTGAGCGGTCGGGGCATAGGCGCATCCGGGCAGGGGAGGTGAGCGGTCTGGGGGCATAGGCGCATGTGGGCAGGGGAGGTGAGCGGTCGGGGGGCATAGGCGCATGTGGGCAGGGGAGGTGAGCGGTCGGGGGGCATAGGCGCATCTGGGCAGGGGAGGTGAGCGGTCGGGGCATGGGCGCATGTGGGCAGGGGAGGTGAGCGGTCGGGGCATAGGCGCATCCGGGCAGGGGAGGTGAGCGGTCGGGGCATAGGCGCATGTGGGCAGGGGAGGTGAGCGGTCGGGACATGGGCGCATGTGGGCAGGGGAGGTGAGCGGTCGGGGCATGGGCGCATCCGGGCAGGGGAGGTGAGCGGTCGGGGGGCATAGGCGCATGTGGGCAGGGGAGGTGAGCGGTCGGGGCATGGGCGCATCCGGGCAGGGGAGGTGAGCGGTCGGGGGGCATAGGCGCATGTGGGCAGGGGAGGTGAGCAGTCGGGGCATAGGCGCATCCGGGCAGGGGAGGTGAGCGGTCGGGGGGCATAGGCGCATGTGGGCAGGGGAGGTGAGCGGTCGGGGCATAGGCGCATCCGGGCAGGGGAGGTGAGCGGTCGGGGGGCATAGACGCATGTGGGCAGGGGAGGTGAGCAGTCGGGGCATAGGCGCATCCGGGCAGGGGAGGTGAGCGGTCGGGGAATGGGCGCATGTGGGCAGGGGAGGTGAGCGGTCGGGGCATAGGCGCATCCGGGCAGGGGAGGTGAGCGGTCTGGGGGCATAGGCGCATGTGGGCAGGGGAGGTGAGCGGTCGGGGGGCATAGGCGCATCTGGGCAGGGGAGGTGAGCGGTCGGGGCATGGCCGCATGTGGGCAGGGGAGGTGAGCGGTCGGGGCATAGGCGCATCCGGGCAGGGGAGGTGAGCGGTCGGGGCATAGGCGCATGTGGGCAGGGGAGGTGAGCGGTCGGGGCATAGGCGCATGTGGGCAGGGGAGGTGAGCGGTCGGGGGGCATAGGCGCATGTGGGCAGGGGAGGTGAGCGGTCGGGGCATAGGCGCATGCGGGCAGGGGAGGTGAGCGGTCGGGGGGCATAGGCGCATGTGGGCAGGGGAGGTGAGCGGTCGGGGCATAGGCGCATCCGGGCAGGGGAGGTGAGCGGTCGGGGGGCATAGGCGCATGTGGGCAGGGGAGGTGAGCAGTCGGGGCATAGGAGCATCCGGGCAGGGGAGGTGAGCGGTCGGGGAATGGGCGCATGTGGGCAGGGGAGGTGAGCGGTCGGGGCATAGGCGCATCCGGGCAGGGGAGGTGAGCGGTCTGGGGGCATAGGCGCATGTGGGCAGGGGAGGTGAGCGGTCGGGGCATAGGCGCATCCGGGCAGGGGAGGTGAGCGGTCGGGGGGCATAGGCGCATCCGGGCAGGGGAGGTGAGCAGTCGGGGCATAGGCGCATCCGGGCAGGGGAGGTGAGCGGTCGGGGGGCATAGGCGCATGTGGGCAGGGGAGGTGAGCGGTCGGGGCATAGGCGCATCCGGGCAGGGGAGGTGAGCGGTCGGGGAATGGGCGCATGTGGGCAGGGGAGGTGAGCGGTCGGGGCATAGGCGCATCCGGGCAGGGGAGGTGAGCGGTCTGGGGGCATAGGCGCATCCGGGCAGGGGAGGTGAGCGGTCGGGGGGCATAGGCGCATGTGGGCAGGGGAGGTGAGCGGTCGGGGCATAGGCGCATGTGGGCAGGGGAGGTGAGCGGTCGGGGCATGGGCGCATGTGGGCAGCGGAGGTGAGCGGCGGACACTCTCTGCGCTGCCAGGCGGGCGCGGGGGCTCCGCGGCGGGGGTGCTCTCTCCCGGCTCGGACGGCGCCCCTCCCTCCCTGGGTTCGGCGGACAGACAAGCGTCCCTGCGGAGCCCCGACGGAAAGTGGGGGGCCTGCTGCGGTGAAGGGGGTCGCGGCAGGCCGCGCGGCGGCGGGGGCAGTGAGGCCGGCGGGGCGGGGGCGGGCCGCAGGGACCGCCGCCCCTGGGCCCGGCCGGCCCGGCACCCAGCCCCAAGTCCCGGGGTTCCAGGGAGACTCGTTGTCCCGCCCTAGGGCTTAGGTCACGGGCCACGGGTGTTGCCGGGCTCCGGGCCGGGCAGGGCCCGCCCCCCTCGTGCCGGGGAGACGGGGAGGAGGGACGCGGCGCTGCCAGGGCCTCCGCGAGCGCGCGCCCGAGCCCAGCCGAGCCGAGCCGAGCCGAGCCGAGCCGAGCCGAGCCGAGCCGAGCCGAGCCCAGCCCGAGCCCGAGCCCAGCCGAGCCCAGCCGAGCCCAGCCGAGCCCAGCCGAGCCCAGGCCGAGCGCGCGCACTGAGGACGCTCCGCTGAGGCCCCGCCGGCGCCGCCGCGCTGAGTCACAGACAGGCTGCCGCCGCGGGGCGCCCGGGGTGCGCGCGCACACACGCACACACACGCACGCGGCGCGGGCACGTGGCCCGGTGCGGCGGGGAAAGCACGCACGTGCCCGGGGCCCGGGGCCGCGCCCCCGCCGCCCCATCCCCTCTCGGGCCCCTCCCCAGGGGAAGCGGGGCACATGGCCCCTGGGGGAGGGGCGCGGCCCCGGCGGGGCGGGGGCTTCCGAGACCGGGGCCAGTCACCCCAGGGGGGCCCGTGCCCCGCGGCCCGCGCACACCCGCCGCCCCGGCGCGAGCCCGCGGAGCCCGCGGAGAGCCAACATGGCCTCCTGCCCCCCACCCCAGCCTTGTCGTTGTTGTGTGCGTGTGTCTGTGTGTGTGTCATTGTGTGCGTCTGTGTCATCGTGTGCGTCTGTGTCATTGTGTGTGTCTGTGTGTGTCATTGTGTGTGTCATTGTGTGTGTCTGTGTGTGTCATTGTGTGCGTCTGTGTCATTGTGTGTGTCTGTGTGTGTCTGTCTGCATTGTGTGCGTCTGTGTGTCTGCATTGTGTGTGGCTGTCTGCATTGTGTGCGTCTGTGTGTCTGCATTGTGTGCGTCTGTGTCATTGTGTGTGTCTGTGTCATTGTGTGTGTCTGTGTGTCTGCATTGTGTGTATCTGTCTGCATTGTGCGTGTCTGTGTGTCTGCATTGTGTCTGTGTCATTGTGTGTCTGTGTGTCTGCATTGTTTGTGTGCCTGTCGTTGTGTGTATGTGTCTTTGTCATTATGTGTGTCTGTGTGTGTACTGTGTGTGTGCGCACATGTGTGTGTACAGTGTGTGTGTGTGTGTGTGTGTGTGTGTGCAGTTTTGTTAGTCACCTAGCCACCTAACCATATCTTTATTCTCTACCAGATAAATCAAATGACCGACCTCGGGCCTGGCATCGCATTCCCCAGCCCCACTGACTCATTTGGGGCGGATTGGCAAGAAGGGCGAAAGCAGGAGCCTCTCAACTAAACAAAAGAAGCTGCGGCGCACCTTTCTATGGTTTCTTATAGACATCACCTGCCCCCACCCCCACCCCCCCAGCTGTACTGGAAGGCAGACTCTCACAGTTCCCATTTCCTTCAAAAGCTCCACTCAGACACCTGCATAAGATTTTTTTTCTGCTCTCCTCAGCTATTACAGTTCCAAAGTCCTAAATGTCTTTTTATTTACTTTGAGTACACTTTCTACATATTGTATTTATATGTGTACATACTGTCGCTGCCAATAGACTGTAAGTTCTTTGCCGGCAGAGACATCTTTTTTTCTTTGTTTCTCCAGTGAATGTAACAGGTGACTAATAAATGTATGCTGTTGCCTGGATTATTTGATGTCATCTTTTGCAAAGGTCTCCTCCGCATCAGATGAGTCCTGGACTGGTTCCCCAGATTGTGTCTTGCTGGGAAAGGGTAAATAAAATATTGGGTTATCCCTTCATCAGACACAAAACTCTATGATACTATAAATTAGAGTTGTAAAGGCCCTAAGACAAGGAAAAAGGAATAGAGAGCATGGGAAAGGACAGAAAGGGATAAAATTGATTGGAATTTCTTATAGTTTATAAAATTATGTGGTTTTATATCTTTTTCCTTCTCAAAGTGAATTGAAAAAAACACTACAATAAGAAACAACTTGATAAGTTTACGTTAAAAAAAAAATTTTAGAGCAAATGTTCTAGCCACAGGAGACCTTAAAAATAAGTCCAATCCCATAACTTACAAGTCTTCTGCATTTATAGATGGAGAAACAGAAAAAAAGATAAGAAATATATGGCCCAGGGCAGCTAGGTGGCACAGTGGATAAAGCACCAGCCCTAGAGTCAGGAGTACCTGGGTTCAAATCCAGTCTCAGACACTTAATAATTACCTCACTGTGTGCCCTTGGGCAAGCCACTGAACCCCATTTGCCTTACAGAAACCTAAATACATACATATATATATATATATATATATATATATATATATAACCCAATGTCACATAGTTACAGAAGAAGCTAAAATTGAATACCTCATTTTCCTGCCTCTCAGGGTTTCTTCTACTATACCAGGTTGCCTTTCAGTGTTCAGAACTGCTATTTCTGGGAGTAGACAATTCTAAGGAAGGAAATGTTTCTGTTGGGGCAGATACATAATTTTTTGGAGAGTTACCTGTACCACTAAAAAGTGAAATGACCTGGCCAAGGTCACACAAGCAACAGTTCTCAGAAACAGGACTTGAAATACCTACTATTTGGACTCCCTGCCTCAAGTATCTCCTCCATTAAGCTGTCAAAAGTGATCTTCCTAAAGCATAGATCTTAACATATCATTCCTTTATTTAATAAATGCCAATGATTCAAGAACAAAGGGCAAACAACAGTTATTTCTGAGATTAAATATGAAACATTTCCTTTGGAATTTAAAGCCCTTTGTCTTTCTAGTCTATTTTGCTTTATTCACTCCAGTCACACTGGCCTCCCTGTTTCTAACACAGTCTATGGTCTGAGTCTTAGGACTTTATATCCTGCATCCGCTGCCCCCCTTTCAGATTTTGCTCACACCTCACATTTTGGAGGTGTCATTCCTGGTCATTTATTCTTTCATTCCAGGTTGCATCTTTTCTCCAAGATCACCTATTTACACTGTACATATTTTGTATGAAGGTAAAAATTTTGACAGGTTGCCTCTCCTATTAGAATGTGAGCTCCTTGAGACCAAGAACTCCTTTTTTCTTTTTTTTTTTTAATCCCTCGTGCTTATCATAGTACCTGTCACTAATTAAGTCTCAATAAATGTTTGTTGACTGAGCCCAGGTTATTCTGACTCTGAACTTGGTACTCTTTTGACTAGGTCATCCTGCCTCTTAATATACCAGTAAAAATTATTTTACTTGCTAAAAGACTTCAATGAAAAAACTTTTTGGTTCATTCACCTCAGTTTATCCCATTGAAAGAGACTTTAGAGCATTATTGGCTGATAAAATTAGTATCTATAAAGAAGCTTTTAAAACACAACCCCCTTATTACTACAGAGTTCCAGTTTGTCAGAGTCCAGGTGCATTCCTTTCTATATGTACTCAGACTCATACTTCAAAAATATATGATTTCATCAATGTAGGTAATTCTCATACTGCAACCCTTCATGAGTGGTTGTAGTTGAAAAAATTCTGTTACCTAAAGGACCAATGCACTGGTGACAAACTACTTTGGCCTTCAAACTAGCCTGGCCTTCAAGTCACAGACCCAGAAGGTATCACTGGACCTCATGGAAGCCTTCCCAATTTAGTAGAATCATGCTTGGGCTCAACTAGAAAATCTCATTGAGCCCCCTTTTCATCATTTCTAAAACAAGTGTTGTTGGAGATGGTGTCTGACTTCCCTTCCAGCTTCAAATCTATGATCCCATGATGCCCATGATCTTCAAGCCCCTAATAAGTTATCAAAAGAGAACTTTTGTCTTTGTCATTCAAACTCTTAACCCAATACCTGCATATCATAGATACTATTGATCACTTATTGATTAGAAAATAGGGTGTCTGTGTGTGTGTGTGTGTGTGTGTGTGTGTGTGTGTGTGTGTGTGAGTGTGTGTGTATGTGCAGATGGCACTGTGGATAGAGCCCTGACCTTGGAGTCGGGAGGATAGGAGTTCAAATTCAGCCCCAGACACCTGATACTTATTAGCCTGTGTGACTTTGGGCAAGTCACTTAACCTGAACTACCTTCATCCAGGACCATCTCCAGTTCTGATTCATATCTGGCCACTGGACCCAGATGACTCTAGAGGAGAAAGTAAGACTGGTCAATTAGCACAGCATCCTCCCAGTCAAATCCAATTCGTGGGCTTGTCATGGTATCAGCTCCTTATTTCATAGTCTTCTTTCAGAATAAAGGACAAAAACATCATCATATGTGTATGCATAAACAAACTAGGGTGTTGTGTGTATTGTACACATGAGCACATATGTGTAAATGGAATGTGTAGGTGCCTATGCATACATATGCTTGTTTATATGTATACTTTCATACTATCTCTTTTTCAGCATGGGACAGTAGATAAAAAGTTAACTCAGAGTCAGGAAGACCTGGGTCCAGGTTCGGCTTCTGACACAAACTGGTTGTGTAACCTTGAACAAATTTCCTGGCTTTTCCACATTCCCCCGAAAATTGTCTAAGACCATAAGTGGCAGAATTATAGTTATTTGCTGATGTGCATAAGAGGGAATTTCCTTCACAGATGAAATCACAGATCTGGATTGTATTGTACATCTATACATACATATGTATACACATGTATATTTGTATATTATATATGTGTGTGGTATGTGTGTGTTCATGTAGGTAAGAATATATTAATGTATATACACATCATGAAAAGATCCACAAAAATGTGGAGGAGCAAGGTACCAGTGGACATAGAGCATCCACATTGATGAAACCACAAATCTTGTGAAGTATTCAGTAGGTGAGCTTGCACAGATATTTAATTGTGGGATAAGCTGAAAATAGAACTGGATGAGGTAGGAGCCAGTCAAGGGCAAAAGGCAGAGTTCCTTCCTGATCTAGAATTTTATGATTCTATGAATCATCCCTATCCTTAAAGCCCTGACTCAAATGCTGAGCCTTCCCCGACTCTTTACTTGTAACAACCATCCCCTTCACAATTCACACACTTTGTCTTGAATCTCTGTGATAATCTGTGTAATATCTGTGTAATATTGTGTGCTATGGCCGTGGATGAGAGGCAGCAGTAGGGAGCTGATCTCAAAGAAGCCTACAAGACCTGGGCTCAAGTCTAGCCTCTGAAATATCACTGGCTGTATGACCTTGAGCAAATGATTTAATCTTGAAGGGAGACAGGAAACTTTTTAAGATTATAAACTGCAGAGAAGATGCCAACCTTCTTAGCAAAATGCCTGGTCTATTGAACTTCTTAAATGCTTAATCAATACAAATTGATTGACAACCAGAATTGTTAGATTATCTAAGAATTCCTTGTTAAAATAAATGACCAGTCCAGTCTCCTGTTTCTATCCCTATAACTATGTACTGGTATCACCCTCTTGGACATTGCCCTTCCATAATCAAATGAGCTAATGCGTGTAAAGTATTGTGTTGTTATTTTTAGCTTCATAGCATTGTACTTTACACAATTGGGGTAATAAATGTATATTTTTCATTAAATTAAAGCATTATATAAGTGTCAGCTGTCTCCTCACCTTTTCCAATAAGGTTCACAACAGATGGCTAGCTCCATGGGTAAATGACCCAGTTCAGAAATCAGAGGCTTTCCCTGATTAGTCTTGTTACATAAATGATAAAGGAAATCTTGAATCTTTCTGAAATTCAGAGTGTGGTATCTAGACCATTGGACACAAGTGGGGACATACACCCTTTAGAGATGTCTATGATCCACACTGACTGAATTACAATTTGCACAAAATATTATAAAGTCTGATCTCTTTCTGAGATGGAGTAGCTTCGTTGTGGGTCAGACTAAAGGATAATTTCATCTGGCTTCTGTATTTGAGAAGACACTTAGTATGTATCTACATAACACTTTATACTTTCCAAAAGACTCTGACATCCTTCTTCTCTTCCCATTTTAAAAATGAATAACTGAGACCTAGAGAGATGCTCCCAAATCACATGGTTACTTCAAAAAAGAGTCAGTTCTGGAAACCAGGTCTCCTGATTTCTAGACCTGGGTCCTTTAGAGAAAAGACCCACTTCCCATTTGGGAAATCTTGTTTTTCTTTTTATCGCTTTGTGTCTGATAGTCAAAGTATGCTAGTCAAGTCAATGATTCAGCCAGCATTTCTTCAGAGCTTTCTAAGCATTGAGGTTTCAAAGAAAGCCAGAACTAATAATAATCTTCACATTCTATACTCACATTCTTATAGGGGGGAACAATAAAATAACTAGACACATAGAAAATATAAACAGGGTAAAGAGAAGACACTAAGGGCAGGCAAGGATGGTGGAGGAAGGGAGATTTTCTGCAGAAGTTGGAATGGAAACAGAGTTTTAAGTGGTCAAAGAGGGAGGTGGAGTAGAGAATTCTAAACAAGGAGGATAGACAATGGAAAGTCAAGGATTTAGAGTAGAGTGAGTAGAAAAATGAGGAAATAGAAAGAGAACTAGAATTAAGGATGCAGGCTAGGATGCAGAGGATATTGCTTCATTTGATGAATGAACTTCTTTGTGATATTCTTTCCCATGCATTTTATACACTGATTTCCTAGGTAGGCAGCAGGGACACTAAATTAACAGTTGCAAGTTGGCAGAAATGTCCATTTTTGTTGTTGTTCAGTCATTTCAATCATCTTAGTGACCCCATTTAAGGTTTTCTTGGCAAAGATATTGAAGTGGTTTGCCATTTCCTTCTCATTTTACAGATGAGAAAACTGAGGCAAATAGAATTAAGTGACTTGCCTAGGATCACACAGATAGTAAGTGTCTGAGACCAGATCTGAGCTTAGCTCTTCCTTACTCCAGGCCAGTCACCCTTTCCACCTAGCTGCCCATGTCAAATTTTTTTTTTAATCTTTGCAAGGCAATGGGGTTAAATGACTTGCCCAAGGTCACAGCTAGGTAATATTAAATGTCTGAGATGGGATTTGAACTCAGGTCCTCCTGACTCCAGGGCCCATGCTCTACTCACTGTGCCACCTAGCTACCCCACCCCCATTTCAATTTTAATTCAATGCAACAAACATTGATTAAACCTATAATGTGCAAGAAATTGTGTTAAGTGCTAAAGATATAAAAATGAAATTGTTCTAGCCTCAAGGAGCTTATGTCTATTGGAGTCTAGGGTGGGTGAGAGTAAAAAAAAATCCCACAAATATGATAGAAGGTGAGAAGTAAAAGGAGACAAAGAGAAATTAGACAAAGAAATTAATTTGAGGGAGGAGAGAACCAACTGCTTGGATAAGGCTTCACTTAGGAAGGTGAAGGTCAAGATATTTAAAGGGACAAGTGAGAGGAGAATGCCAGGCTAGGGAGAAAGCTTGGGTGAATGCCTTGGAGTCAATAGCAATTTTTTGTTCAGGGAAATGCTAGTAGTCTCCTTTGGTTGAATTGTAGAGTCCATGAAAACAAGGAAATAGATTTGTAGTAGAAGAAATGAGTTTAAATTGAACTCTGCCATTTACTATTTGTGTAACCTTGGTTCTCTTGACCTTAGAGTCTACTTAAAACCTTTCAGAGCTTCCATGTCCTCACCAGTCATTACTCCCGCCCATGAACGTTGTGGTCCAATTACACTTGCCTACTTTCTGGTTCTCCCTCATGTTTTACCATGCCACTTACTAGTTCTTTAGCTAGAGTCAAAGATTGTGACGCTTGGACCTTAAAGACCATCTAGTGACCCTCTCATCTTGCAAATGAGGAGATTGAGACCCAAAGAAGCTTTGGGATTTATTCAAAGTCAAACTCCAAGTTGGTGGGGGATTCAAGGATGAGAGCCCAGTTTCTCCCTAGAACCCTGACCTTTGGATTTGAAAGACTAGGGCCCATTTTTTTTCCCAAACATTCTCTTTGGAACCTCTCAACAGTTTAGGGAAATAAATATGCAGGTATTATTATTCTCATTTGACCCAGAGGAAATTGAGAGAGAAAATGAGGCAGTGGAACCAGGAAGTACCTTTCTCAAAACCTATGATCCTTTGATATCATGAACAATATGAAATAATGTTGAAAAGGTCGATTGGAGTTAGCCTGTGAATGGAATCAAGAGGATTTGGTGTCAGACTGGCTCTTGCACTTGCAGAAAAGGGCTAATTAAAGAGAGAACAAATAGAATGGACATAGTGTTCCCCTTAATTGAGTCCAGACTGCATCTTTGCATTCCTAGAACTGGAACACTGGTTAGTCACTCATCATAGACAAATTGAGCCTAGTCAATAAGCATTTAGTCCAGGACGTTATTGCTTAGGTTCTAGGGAGGCCAAGAGAAGCAAAAGACAATCCTTGTTTGCAAAGGACTTCTCAGTCTAAGGAGAGAAAGATTTGCAAACAAATGCAAACAAATTTGCATAGAAATAAAATATATACAGGATAAACTGGAGGTAGTCTCATTGGAAAGGTCTAACATTAAGGGGAAGTGGGGAAAACTTTTTGTAATTGGTCGAATTTTAGTTGAGACTTGAAGGAAGCCAGGAGTTAGAGAGAAGAAAGAGAACTTTTTGAGAAAAAAACTCAGTGTCTTATAGAAGAACAGCAAGGGTACAACTATATCTAGTAGAGGGAAGTAATGTGTAGACTGGAAAAGTAGGAAGGGGCCAGGTTACAAGGTTTAAAGGTGTGGAGTAGGAGGGTAAACCAATCAACAAAGTCAAATGAAGGTTTTATATTTTATTCAAAATATAATATTGGACCCACTGGAGGTCATTGAATAGAGGGTGCCATGCTTAGACTAACTGTCAGCTGAGTGGATTGGAGTGGTGAGAGACTTGAGGCAGGAGAGGGATTAGCAGGTTATTACAGTAATTCAGGCATGAGGTGAGGACCCTCACCACAGTGGTGAGATTCAGAGGAGAGAAAAGGTCATATACAAGAGATGTGTTGGAAAGGTAGGGTAAACAGACTGTGGCAACAGAGTGGATATGAGGTGGGGATGGGGGGAGAGAAGATGTGAGAAAGTAAAGACTAAAGACCAGGCTAATTAGTTGATTGTGCGGTTGGCTTACTGGGAAGATGATGGTCCCCTCAATAGTAACAGGGAATTAATTTAGGAAGATAATTAGCTCAGTTTGGACATGTAGAATTTAAAATGTCTACAGGACATCCAGTTCAAGATGTCCAACAGGCATTTGGAAATGTGGGACTAGGGGTCTTAGAGAGAGGTTAAAGTTGGATTAAGTAGATATGAGAATCTACTTTATAAATATTCAGTGAATCCTTGTTGATTGAATGACTTTTAACTCTAAGGAAGAGAAAATGAGACTCCTGACCCACCATCTATCTGTAGAACATGGACTGGCCAGGATCTTTCTGTGACTGGGATAGCTTGTAGTCAAATGACCTTGATTCAAATTCCACCTCTGTCATTTACTGGTCATTTGACCTTGTATTGGAAATGACTTCATCTCACCATCATTCATTTATATGTGAAATGAAAGCATTAGATCTTTTCACTTTTTGATTCATGAAATTTGTGGTTCACAAACTCCAGATTTTGTCCCCCTGGGCCACATAGTGCCAACAGAAATGATCTGAAAATGGGATCCTTCATGCATATTTCTTTATTTTTCAAACCTCTATTGGCTCCACACATTGGCACCATTAAAGGTTTGGTGGGCCAGAAGAAAACTTCCCAGTACTGCTATTGAGCACAAAATGCTTCCATTTAAGTGGCTGTTAAAGTTGCAAATTTACATCATCTCAAGACAACCCTGCAAGGAAGTGCAAATAGTATCCCCATGTTACAGAGGAGGGAACTGAGGCTGAAAGAAGTTAAGTGACTTTCAGTGTTACATAGTCAATATACGAGACTCCAAGTCTTCCTCCTCTAAATAGGTTGTTCTTTTCAGTTTAGGGCCTAAAGGCATGAAAATAGCAAAAAGGAAGGCGGTGCTAGGAAAGCTTGGTAAGAATAACAGTCCAAGTGGGGGAAGATAAAGGTTTGGGTGGGGAAGAATTTCAGCCAGGTGGAGCCAAGGTAGTGGCAGACTGGGGCAAAGCTACAAAGGTAAAGATAGGCAAATTTGCAGACAGCTGGAGATAAGGGAGGTGGAATGATGTGCCAATCCTGGAGTCTGGCAGGGCTACAGACAGCTAAAGAAAGTAGGAGTCTCTGCTAGGGGAGGAAGAGAGGAGAGGAGATTAGTATCAACCCCAGCCTCTAGGCTCCAAGTCTCTTTTTTTGAATAAGGACCTTTTAGATGCAAAAGTAAATATGTGCATTCTAAATGTTGGCTCCCTCTATTGCCTCCTCTGTTTTCTGTGGAAGACTCAAATGGAGGAAGTTATTTAAATTTGTTCTATATCCTTGCTTGGACTGAATTTGGTCCTAAGTAGTTTTTCTTAATTTTTATAATAAAGTTGTGAGGGTTTTTTTGGTGGAATTTTAAACAAAGGTGACAGGTTTCAAACCATCTCAACTTTCATAAAGAAGGAGAGAGAAAAGGAAAGAATAGAGTTTAAATCATAAACTGTTAAAGCTTAGAGAATATCTCACGCACTTTAACTTGATGCCTGGGGAAACTGAAGCCCAGAGAAGAGATTAGACCAAAGGAAAAGAGCCACTAAGGAGTGGAGTCAGGATTTAAACTTAACCATGAGACACATGTGACACATCCTGCAATACCCTCCCATTCATAACATAAAATATCCAAAGTATTAGAGCAAAAAGAGTTCACCTCACTTTTTTTCCATGTGAGTATCTGGAATTGTGCCTAGTCCTTAACTCTCCCACAGCCTTGGGCTTTGGCCTTGGACAAATCCTAAAACCTCTTTGGTTCTGAGTTTCCTCATTTTCAAGATGAGAGGTCTTTAAGGTCCAAGTCTCATGTTCTACAACTATATGTTAAATAGCTAGTCAAGTGACCTAGCTTAGACCAGAACCCCAGTACCTGGATTTGCCAAGCTTTTTTTTCAAAGTGCTTTCCCTCACATTTTCTTCAGAACCCTGCTACAGTTTGGGGAAGTAAATATGAAGATATTATTTGCATTTGACTCAAAGGAAATTGATGCTCAAAGAAGTTTAGAGATTGTGGATGAGGTGGGGAGGGAGGGGAGTAGAAGGCTGAGGACTGGAGGATGGGAATAGAAGTATTAAGAGTATTTAGTTTGTGAATATTTTTTGTTCTTCTACTGGACTCCTAGCTTCAACCCTTTCTTAGCTATGTGACCAGGAGCAGAAGAAGATTTTTATTACTGGCCCTCACAGGATTATTGTGAGGAGAGCAACTTGTAGTTCTTAAAATGTGATGGAAATAAGAGTACTTAACCTATTAAAGTGGCTGTAAATGACCAACAATTTGTGAGTTAACTGGAATCATCATGGAGCCTATTAGTTTAAAATGTTGGCCTAACCTCTCTAGCATTTGGTGGTTTTTCTGGACTCAGTGCATTGAATGCTGGTCATTTGTTCAGAGATAACTCTAGATAATCACCTGCTTCCTCCAGAATGATTTATTAATTGGATTCCAGTCAGTCAAAAAGTATTTATTAAGTGTTTAATCAGTTCTAGGAACTATGCTAAGGGCATTGTTGTTTGTCCTTCACTCTTGAAGAGGACAGAGATATCTGGGAGGTGATACTATGACTTGCAAGTGATTGGATTTAAGTGAAGGAAGAATGTGCAATGTTACCAGCTTCACTCTCTCCTCCAGAGCCATATGGGTCCAGTGGCAGGACTACTGGAGATGGTCCCCCATGCTAAATACAGAGGATACGAAGAAAGGCGAAAACATAGTTCCTCACCTTCTAATGAGGTCAACAACCCATAATATGTAAATCTGTAAATAACTAGCTAAATATAAAATACATACTCAAAAGATGAAGGCAATCTCAAAGGGGAAGACACTGGTAGGTAGGGGATCAGGAAAAATCTTACAGAAGGTGAGATTTAAGCTTAGTTTTGAAGGAAGAGAGGGAAACTAAAAGTCAAAGGGAGAGAACATTCTAGGTATGAAGTGCAATCAATGCAAAAATACAAAGATAAAAGATGAGGTACTCTGTGAAAGAATCAGAAAGTAGATAAGTGGGATTGGACCACAAAGTTCATGGAGGGGAGTAAAATAAGGGGACGGGTAGGAAAGATCAAGTCATGAAGATCCTTTAAATGCCAAACAGAGGACTTTATAATTGGTTCTAGAGATAGTAGAGTCATGAAGTTCATTAGTGGGAAGGAACTTATTGAGCCCTTAGTATTTCAGACACTGAGAAAAGTGCTGAACATACAAACACAAACTAAAAAAAAGAGTGACTCTCTACCCAAAGGGAGTTTATCATCTTATGAGGAAAGACTACATGCAAAAGGAAGGGGGGACAAGGGGTGGGGAAGACTTGGGGTGGGGAAGACTTGGACCTGGTTTTAATCTGAAAACCAGGAATAGAACCCTGAAGGCTGACTAGCCTAGATTCCTTAATAAAAATAGAAACCAATGGAGGAATTCATCAATGAGAGAATCTGACAGGTCTTTCAGAAGAATATCCCAAGGTAAGGGTCATGGGAATATTCAGAGAGGGTCATGGATGTCTTAAGAAAATCATTTTGGCCTTTGAGTGGAAATAGGAATTGTGGTGGGTAGAAGCTTTAGGGACAGGGTGGCAATTAGGAAAGAGGTAATGAGGGCCTGAACTAGGGTTCTTTCTGTGTGAATGGAGAAAAATAGACTTTTATAAGAATTTTTGTGAAGATAGAAACAACAAGATTTGGCAACAAATTGGATATGTGAGGTTAGTGAGAATGAGTCCAGGATCTCCATTTCCATTCTGTGGATTGTCCCCTCTACCTTTGTCTTTATTCTCTTTTCCACTCTTTTCTATATCTTTTAATTTTTCCAATATCCTGTTATTCAGTTATGTCTCTTTGTGACCCCTTTTGGGGTTTTCTTGGAAAAAAATACAGGGGTGGTTTGTGATTTTCTTCTCAAGCTCATTTTACAGATGAAGAAACTAAGGCAAACAGGGTTAGGTAACTTTCCCAGAGTCCCATAGTAAGTAAGTGTCTGAGATGAGATTTGACCTCATGAATATAAATTTTCCTGACTTCAAACCTGGTACTCTATTCACTACACCACCTAGCCACCATGCCTACCTCCCTGAATATTTTCCTAACTACTCTCAACCACTTTCATTATTCTTACTTTTAATGCCTATATTAATGCAGTTTAACATTTGACTACATTTTGAACTTGAACTATTATTGAACCTTCCCCTGAATGTAAGTCCTGTTTTCCAAACTAAATTGTAAGCCCATGAGAATGGAGTTCTGTGTTCTATGATTCCCTCCCACCCCTAAACTCCTTCCTATGAAAATGAACATGTTTCTGGGTAAGTGAAGTGGGGAAAGAAAGAGCAAAAAAAGCCATTGCTACAGCTCTAAAAAAGGACCACAGAATGATGAGAGGGCTAAAGACAGCATTCAAGAAATAATTGAAAAAGCTAGGTAGGGTTTTTTTTAACCCAGAGAAGAGAAAATTTAGACCAGTATAATTGTCTTCAAGTATCTGAATAGCTGTGATTTTAAACTTTGGAAGTTGGAGAAAGAAAGATTGAGGCTGGGTATAAGGAAAAACTTTCTAGTAATTGGAGCTAAGCCAAAATGAAATGGGTTCCCTTGAGAAATAGTAGGTTTCTCCCTCACTTGAAGGTCTTAAGGCAAAAACTAGATGATCTCTTGTCAATTATGCAATAGAGAGAATTCTTGTTCAGGTACAGGTTGAACTAGATGATTTCTGAGGTCTCTTTCAACTCTTAGATTCCCGGAGTGTGTGATTTACCAAAAAGGGATAAATTACTATGACTCTACATTCCTAAAATGAGAGCTGATGAGCTCCCAGTTGTGAGCCAGCAAGTCAGATAAACATTTACCAAGTGCACACTATGATGGATGCCAGACATTGTGATAATCACTAAGAATATGAAAGAGGGGCGGCTAGGTGGCGTAGTGAGTAAAGCACGGGCCCTGGAGTCAGAAGTACCTGGGTTCAAATCCCGTTTCAGACACTTAATAATTACCTAGCTGTGTGGCCTTGGGCAAACCACTTAACCCCATTGCCTTGCAAAAAATAAAAAATAAATAGAAATGCAAAAAATAAAAAAAAAGAATATGAAAGAAAGAAAAGGAAAAAGACAGAGAGAGAGAGAGAGAGACAGACACAGAGAATCAGAGAGACAGAATGAGAAACAGAGAAAGAAAGAAGAAAAAAGAGTGAGAGAGACAGAAACAGAGACAAAGACAGAGAAAGGACAGACAGAGATAGATACAGAAAGAGAGAGAAAACTGATAGAACACAAAGTACAAAAAGAAGCTGAAAAGCTAGGGGTACCTTACCTAGTTACCCTGGAGTGGGAGGAAAGAGAGGATGATGGCAAAGGAGGAGTAGAGCTAGTTGGGAAATGAATCAGTGGCCAATATGAGTGCCTTCCTTAAATGAAGGTTCTAGGAAGAGCTCTCCATTTCTACCCTCTCCAATCAGGAGGGGTCAGGATAGGGGTTACTATTGAGTATTAGTTCCAGATCTGAAAATTACTTCTAAAGTCACAATGAGCTCAGTGCAAAGGCAACAAACTATTCTTTCCCTTAAATGTAGCATGTGCTCTGCCATAGAGTACCCATAGGAAGAGTGAGCAAAAGTTAGAGCTCCAAAGTGTGAGAGATACATCTCTCTCTCTCTCTCTCTCTCTCTCTCTCTCTCTCTCTCTCTCTCTTTCTCTCTCTCTCTCTCTCTCTCTGGCTCTCTCTCTCTTTTTTTTTTTTTTTTTTTTTTTTAGGTTTTTGCAAGGCAAATGGGGTTAAGTGGCTTGCCCAAGGCCACACAGCTAGGTAATTATTAAGTGGCTGAGACCCGATTCCAACCTGGGTACTCCTGACTCCAGGGCCGGTGCTTTATCCACTATACCACCTAGCCACCCTGCTAGTTCTCTCTTGAATCTATAACTGAATCTCTGCTTCTTGAAGTTTCTTACCCCGTCTCTCTGCTCTCTATTGTTTCCTACTGAACAAGATACTGAGCTGTAAAACTCCTTAGCCTCTGCACTTGGGATAGAGGTATTGAGGGGGAAAGAGGAAGAATCCCCTTCCCTCTTCTCCCTTGTTGCTTTCTAGTTGTTCTCAATTTGTAATCCCTATGATGACACTATGTCTCTGGTCATCTTTTCATTGGAAATACTGATTCTATCTTCTATTTCTTGACTCCATGGTTGGTCCCAGTAGGAGGGGTCAGAATATTTCTTGCTCCCAAAAAGCACTTCTACCATCATCATTTCTCCTTTGAGACTCTTATCTAAATTTATCACCTAATTCAGATCCTGGTGACCATTAGCTATTGATTTCTAAGATTCTTTCTCATTTTCAATAAGTTTAGTGCCTAGATAACAGCCTCTTCATCACATTACTTGCCCTCATATTAGGACTTCAACATATATGTTGCTGTTCTCTCAAATACCTTAACTTCTCAGTGCCTTAATCTACTCAATTTACATTAACTACTTCATTCTGCCTCAATTAAATATAGTCATATTTTACTATCAGCCACAACTGTTCCATTTCCAAGTTCAAAATATTCAAAATTCCTTTTCTGATCATCATCTTTTAACAAACATACCATTTCTCCCTATTTCTTACTACTCCTAAACTCAAACTTCATTTTCACCATGACTTCCAAATCTTCTAAATTTAAATTTATTTTTTACCCAGGTCATTACTCTTTTTTTGAATATGCTCTCCTCACTTATCAATTTGAGCCAAATGGTAAACCATTTCAACTCTATACTATCCTCTACTCTCAAACCCCTAGTTCTGTGGTTTTATTGCTGATCACACCTTGGCAACCTCCAACCTTGGATTATTTAGACCATCTATCTCATTTGCTCCTACTCATGTACTGCTCAACAAAGTTGGAAGTAGTCACAAAATCATGCTGACTTATTCCATTACAAATTTATGCTATTCAATCTCAGCGGTATTTGGCCTGCGTAAGGGGATCCTTTTGCTCTTCCCTAATTGATTTTCTATCCTACCTACCAACTTAACTTTTCCAAACTTTCTCTTTTCTCCCTTAGGACTTCTTCCCTAACCCTCTCAGTTTTCCTGGGAAAAGAATTTAAGTCCTCTAGTCTCAAGATTCTCTCCTTTTCCTCACCTCACATCCCTTTGATAACCTCATCTACTGTCATTTTTTTATTCACATCTGACTCTTTGTGACTTCTTTTGGTGCTTTCTTGGCAACTGATACTGGAGTAGCTTGCCATTTAGTTCTTTAGCCGCTCTAGTTTTACAAATGAGAAGATAGGATGAAATGTGTGGGTAGAGGGGTTAGTCTTGGTAAGGCGTAAGATCACTTCATGTGAGACAAGAGTAAAGGAAGAGATCATGGAAGATGACATCTGTGTTATTGGAAGAGGAGAGAAGATGTAGCTTGTGGTAAATGGATTCAATTTTTTCTATAAAATGTAAGACAAGGTTCTCAGTTGAGAAAGGGGGATATGATGAGCCTCAAGAGGCTTTAATACAGATGAAAAAAGTTTGAAAGCTGCTGTGGAGAGTGGATAGTAATTTGATAAAGGAGGCATAGTAGGATTGCCTAGCAGCAGTGAGAGCCCAGTTAAGGTTGTATAATAAATTAGTAATGGACCTAATCAGAGCAATTGAATGTTTTTCTCCACTTTTGTTCAGCAGCATGTGTAGGGTCAAAGATAGCAAATGGTGAGAGTGATTCAAGGCTGAGACTGCATTTAATCTAATGTCTCTCTTAATAAGATAGAAAGATGTATCTCAAATACAAAATGCTCTATTTGGTATCCAGTGACCTTTACAACCAATTCCCTGACATCTTCCTATTTCCTTAGTCTTATACTTTATTCTCCTCCTTGTTCCACATAAAATGTGATCCAGTGACACTGGCCTCTTTGCTGTTCCACAAATAAGATGCTCTCTCTCAGAACTGGGCATTTTCTCTGACTGTTCCCCATCTCTGGAATACTCTTTCCTTATTCCACATACTGACTTTCCTAGAGTTCCAACCAAAATCTCATTTTTTATAGGAAACTTTTTCCAACACCTCTTAATTCTCTTACCTTCTGCTTGTTAATTATTTCCTATTTATCCTGTATATAGTTTGTTTCTACAATTTGTTTGCTTGTCTCTTCCATTAGATTGTGTTTTCTTTTTAAAATATTTTATTTTTCCCAATTGCAGGTAAATATAATTTTTAACATTCAATTTTTAAAAATTTTGAGTCCTACATTTCCTTCTTCTCCACCTAAAATGGTAATTTAATGTTATATATGTGCAATCATGTAAGACATCTATCCATATTAGTCATGGTTTGAAGAAGAAAAAAACCAAAAGAAAAAACATTGAAAAGTAAAGAAAATAGTGTGCTTCAATCTGTATTCACACTCCATTGGTTTTTTTCTCTAGATAGTACTTTTCAACATGACTCTTGGGATTGTCTTGGATCACCATATTGCTGAGAATGGCTAAGTCTTGCACAGTTGATCATCAAGCAGCATTGTTGTTGCTTTGTACAATGTTCTTCTGGTTCTGCTCATTTCACTTTGCGTCAGTTCATGTAAGTCTTTCCAGGTATTCCTGAAATCAGCTTGCTTATCATTTTTTATAGCATAATAGTCTTCCATAAAGATGTCTCATCCCAATTGATTGGCATTTCCTCATTTTAATTATTTATGACACACATACAACCCTCCCTTCTACCCCACCAATCAGAATTTAAGCAAAAGGTGAGCTTCTCTTATTTATGATTATGTCTCTGATATGTCTGACTTCTTTGTTAGCAAAACACTATAAAGTAATAGCTTCAGGGATCCAACTACTTGTCTAGCTCTGAAATGTAGTACAAATCACCCAACTCTTATCATATAACTTTCCAATTCATGTGATCTGATCTTCAGTTCATAGATTTAGAGCTAGAAATAATTTTCAAAATCATCTAGTCCACCTCTCTTTCCACCCAGACACACACACTCAGACACACTCAGAGTTGAAGCAAATGAAATACAGTGAAGTTAAATGAAGTACCTAAAGACAAATAAGTAGTATTAGAGACTACTTATCCTTACTCCAAATCCAACTCTCTTTAAGCCTTTGAGAAGAAATTCAGAGGTTCCATGCTAAACATCTTATGTTAAACATTCAAGGCTAATTTTTTGGATTCAAATGGATTATTATTATTATTATAGTAAAGACACATTATTGCATTTGCCTATACTTGTTATGAGGCAGTTGATGGCTCAGTGAATAGGATACTGGATCTGGAGTCAGGAAAATCTGAGTTAAAATCAATCTCAGACACTTCCCAGTTGTATGACTCTGGAAAAGTCACTTAATCCTTTATTGCCTGATAAAATGACAAACCACTCCAGTATCTGTGCCAGGTAAATCCCAAATGGGGTCATGAAGGGTTGGAAGCAATTGTATAACAACATTATAATATTAGTTACTGTATGAATAGATATATTATTCTGTGTTTGTCTATATTATTTAAAAAAAAAAGGAATTTTATTTTCTTTTCAGAGGCAATTGGAATCAAGTGATTTTCCCAGAGTCACCTGACTCCAGGTCTGTTGCCCTACTGCACTACCTAGCCATCTTCCCATAAAGAAATTTTCATCAGTTTCATCACTTCTGATTCATATTCAACCAAATTCCAAAACATTTTTTGAAGGGCAACATTTTTTCATCCAATTTTTATTTTCTCAAATTCTCTTTCTCACTTCATCCTTCCCTCACCCATTGAGAAGGCAAAAAATACAAAATTGATTACAAATATGAAGTCATCAAAAAAATTTCTACATTTATCCATATTCTTTTTTTAAAATTTTATTTATTTAAGGCAATGGGGTTAAGTGATTTGCTCAAGGTCACATAGCTAGACAATTATTAAATGTCTGAGGGTGGATTTGAACTCAGGCTCTCCTGACTCCAGGGCCAGTGCTCTATCTACATTTTTTTTAAAGGAAATAAAGCGAAAGAAAAGAGGAAAAGAAATTCTGTCTGTACTCTGAACCTATCAGTTTTCTCTCTGGGGGTGGTGAACATTTTTCATCATGAACCTTTTGGAATCGTATGGTTTATTATGTTGATTGGTAACGAAGTCTTTTGTAGATCTTTATAATATTGCAGTTAGCATGTGGATTGTTTTCCTGGTTCTACTCACTTCATTTTGCATCAGTTCACATGAGTGAGCTCAGGTGTTTCTGAAACTATCCCCTTCATCATTGGAAAAATAATCTCACCACCAAAATGTTAAAACAAATCTCAAATCATCAAACTTTTATTCATTTTTCTCTAAGATTCAAACTTTCAATATTTTTGTGATTGCTGTGTGATCATGGGTAAATAATTTAATTTCTTTGAGTCTCAGTTTTTTCATTGGTATGATGGGAATAATAATATCAGTAATAGCTACTGCCTAGAATTATGATGATTAAATGAGATAAAGCATGTCCAATGTGTTATGAGTATCCTCTTCACTGCGGTCCAGTCATACCAAATTCCATCTCCTTTCTCTATGTCATTTTTTGCAAAGGTTTTCTTTTGAGTCCAGAATGGAGTCCTTCCTCATTTCAGCTTTTTATTTTTATTTTTTAATTATTGATATTTTGTTTTTCCAAATTCTTATTATGAAAGTTTTTCACCATTCATCCATATGCCTATGTATATTTTTAAGTTACAAAATTACTTCCACACTCCCTTCCCATCCTCTCCCCTCAGTGTTGAATAGTCAGGCTAACATTGTACATATACATGTGTTAAACATGTTTACAGCATGAGGAATTAGGATTAAGGGAAAGAAATACATAGGAAATATTTTTTAAAAATTGAATATAGTGTTCATCAGATTCTGAAGGATTTTTTTGTTTGGTTTGGTTTTTCTTTTTCTGAATGGGGATAGCACTGTCCATAGCCAGGCTAATAGGGTTATCCTAACTCTGAACTACTGAGAACAGCTGCATCCATCAGGGTTGATCACTTCACAATGTTGTTGTTAAGGTGCAGAATGTTCTCTTGGTTCTGCTCCCTTCGCTCTATATCAGATCCTGTAACTCATTCCATGCTTCTATAGAATCTGGTCATTTATGATTTCTTATACAATAATATTCCATAATATTCATGTGCCATAACTTGGGCATAGTTCCATATTACCCTCCAAAAAGGTTGGATCAGTTCACAACTCCACCAGCAATGCATTAATGTAGATCTCAGTTTTTTAGAATTCTTAGCTTCTTCAAAGCTTGATCTGAAGGCTTCACTGTCGATAATTGCCACAATGAGCCAAATAATCTCATAACTATTTTTGAATATAATTTGACCTCACATGTGTATATGTTGCTCTCCAATACAAAAGAATGTAAGTTCCTAGAGAGTAGGGATTGCTTTGATTTTGTTTCTGTATTCACAAATTTTAGTGGAATGCTAGATGAGAATATATTTTATAATCATTGATTCAGTAGTCAATAAAATCCTTCATACAGTTACCTAAGGGATAGTCCCATAGCATACAGCTCTTACTATGTCACTCTCTGATTCCAAAACCTTTGACTTCCTCCCTTATGATTTGAAGTTAAATTCAAAATCATGTGAGTTAATATGTCTAGAGGATACACTATGTAGAGGAAAGTTAAAAGTAAAGAAGATAGGAAAGATGGGAAGGAGCCAGGTTGTCAAGAACTTTAAATGCCCAGGGACAATTTTAAGCTATCTGCAATGGAGAATACCATCTGTATCCACAGAAAGGATTATGGAGCTTGAACAAAGACCAAAGAGTATTACCTTTAATTTAGGAGAAAAGCCCGTTATCTTATTATATAATTTTGCGATCTCTTATACTTTATTTTTCTTCCTTAAGGGTATGATTTCTCTCTCATCACATTCAACTGTGATCAATGTATACCATGGAAACATTGTAAAGACTAACAGAATGCCTTCTGTGGGGGGTGGGAAGCAAGAATGGGGGGAAAATTATAAAACTCAAAATTAACAAAATCTTTCTAAAGAAAAAAAAAAAGAACCTTAAATGCCAAACAGAGGAGTTTATAGTTGATCTTAGAGATAGGCTCAAATTGGAGTTTCTTGAGTATGGCAGGATGACATAGTCAAAGCGCTATGGCTAAGGAAAATCACTTTGGCAATTATATGCCGAATGGATTTGAGTGAGAAGAAATTAAGATAGAGAGACCAATTAGAAGACTATTGCAATTATTAAACAAGAGATAATGAAAGCCTAAAGAAAACTTGATTCTGTGGCTAGAAAGAAGGAAAAACATATTAAATGAGACAGAATAAAAATTTTAAAAAATTATGGAAAAATGTTTAGCACATAATAGAAGTCATAAATGCTAGTTATCATTTTTATTATTATAATTTAGGGAAGAGATACTCTGGAGAAAGAAATTACAAGTTTTGCCAACTCATGAGATATATGGGATGAATGAGAAGGAGTTGAAGATGATATTGAAATTCTTAACTTGGGTTACTAGAAAGACTGTGATGTTTTTGGCAATAATAGAAAAGTTTGGAAGAGAAGTAGGTTTGGGAGAAAATATATATATATAAAACAAGTTCTTTTTTGGATATATAGAATTTAAGATGACTATAGAATAACTAATTTGAGATGATGCATTAATGTTGGACTGGAGTTCCAAAGAGATCAGGATTGGTATCTTGATCTGGAAATCATCTGTCTAGAGATGATAATTGAACCCATGGAAGCTGAGGTCAATTTTCTCTCCAGGAAAAAGATGTTCTTACTGACAAAGTCCATGACACTAATTTCCCCCTCCCTTAATAGTATTTTATTTTTTTTCAATGACTTATAAGTGTAGTTTTTAATATTCATTTTTATAAGGTTTTGATTTTCAAATTTTTCTCCCCCCCTTCTCTCCCTTCTCCCCAAGACAATAAATGTCCATAACACTTTCAAATGGTTCAACATCATAAATGGACATGGTATTATCAGTAGAAATCCCATTAAACAAAATTAATTCCCTATTCAAAGGTTACCCCCTCCTGGTTTTAAGGAGAATGCTGTCAACTAAGGAAATGGCTGTGCAAACTAGAATATGAATGGAATGGAATAATACTGTGACCTAAGAAATTACAAAAGAGAAAATTTCAGAGAATCTTTGATGTAATGAACAATAACAGTTTAATCAGGGAACAACTTTGTTAAAAAAAAACAAATTAGAAAGATTTAAAAACTCTAATCAAAAGAATGACAAAATAAGACTCCAGAGGACTTCATGGAAAAAGTATGCTTTTGTTCTCTAGAAAGGAAAAAGATAGATTTAGGGTGTAGGCTAAAACATATCTACATACATACATAATATACAAAAATACATATCATTATCTCTAATTTTCTAAATGTGTATTTGGATAAGGCCAATGAGAGAATTTGTTTTGTTTGATTATGTATATTTGTTGCAACTGTTTTGTTCTTTATTTTTTCCTAGTAAGAGGTAGAAAGGATAGAAAATTTTTTTTGTTAATTGGCAAAATTATATTAAATTATAAAAAATAAAAAGACTTAAGAACTCTGATTAATGTAATGACTGACCAGTCTTTGTAAAGAACCTGTTATAAAACATATTACCCTCTTCTAGACAAAGAATTGATGGACACAACATACAGAGACATTTATTTATTAACATGGACATATGGATCTATTTTCCTTGACTCTGCTGATTTTTATGAGTTTCTTTTTTTCTCTTTTTTTTAAGGGGTGGGGGGAGTTGAGGAGTATGAGGAGCATTAGCAATATGATAACAAAAGGGGGAAAAAAGGTCTCAAACTTTTTTTAATAGTTTTTGCAAGGCAATGGGCTTAAATGATTTGCCCAAACTCACACAACTAGGTAATTATTAAGTATCTGAGGTCAAATTTGAATTCAGGTCCTCCTGTCTCCAGGGCCAGTGTTCTATTCACTGCGCCACCTAGCTGCCTTGAAACATTTTTAAAAAATGTACAGAGAACAGAAGTAATTTCAGAATGAAGCCTCAGCAAGCAGGACAGTTTTGAAAATAACTGGAAACTAAATACTATAAAAAATAAATCCATGAGGTATAAAAAATATATTATGATTTCCTATATAATCCTTTTCGTGTTTTGCTGTGTATATATAGAAAGATGTTTTTTTGATGTTTGAATTCAAAGTAATTTTTTTTCAAATAAAGTAAATATAATACTATTTATTTTGTCACCATTCTATCTTAAGAATTATGGAAGCTTTTCATTTAATTTGTAATACATGTTGTCACCCACCCCAACTATAGTTTGAGTTACTTGAGAATAGAGACTGTTTCCAACTTTCTATTATGTATCCAGTTCATAGCTTAGCTCCTATTAAGTTTTTCATTCATTCATTCATTCATTCATCCATCCAACTTCTCAATGAACTTTGCACTGATTATCCCTCTTACCCACAGATTGTTTTCCTTCTTTCCTTTTGCTGGTTAGAATTTCTGGCTTCCTTCAAGACTCAGCCCACCTCTTTCACATGGCTTGTAGTGGTTTATTTTCTTTCGCCCAGTTGCTGGAGCTTCTCCTCTAAGGTGGATACACTGGATAGAGTGCAGGGCTTGGTCAGAAAGACTTAATCTTCCTGAGTTCAAATCTGGCTCTAGATACTCACCAGCTGTGTGACCCTGGGTAAGTCACTTTTTTCCTCAGTTTCTTTAACTGTAAAATGAGAAGGAAATAACAAACCACTCCATTATCTTTACCAAGAAACCCCTAAATGGGATCATGAGAAAATTGACTCAATAGCAACACTTTATGTATTGTGATTTTTCCTAATTGAATGTTAATTCTTGGTGCAGGGTCTGTTTTTTGACTTTTTGGTATGTGGCATATATTAAATACTTTAAAAAATGCTTATAAATGGATAAATAGATTGTATTTAATTTTCTTTTTCCAGTTTATTTTTCTGGTTCCTTCTATTAGAAGAGAAGCTCCTTAACTATTTCACAAAGCAAGTTTTGTTACAGTCTTGTCTTCCTCATATCCTTGTCAACAGAGTTCAGCTGAGGTTGATTTACACTATATCTTTGGTGCACAAGTATTTGATGACTCTAGGTTTGTAGTGTTTCTTGGTTTTTGATTGTGGATTAGATACATTTTTCATTCACTTTCAGTTCTTATTCAGCAGACAGCCAAGAAATGTTGAGAGTCATGTTAGTCTCAGTAATGCTGTCTTCCTTTCTGAAATGATTACTTTCATTTGTATTATTGCCAGAATAAAATTGCTTAGTGCTCACTCACACATTTTCAGTGAATGATTGTGCAAGAAATGTTGATATTTTATAGCACTTTTTTTGGCTCATTTAAACTTAAAATAATTTAACCTCTTTAAATTTTTAAGTATAGATTTTTCCCCCCTTTTCTTTGTTGCTGATACCACTTCTTATTTTTTAAATTTATTTATTTTGAATTTCATAATTTTCCCCCTAATCTTGATTTCCTCCCTCCCCCCTGCCCCCACAGAAGGCAGAAGTCTATTAGTCTCTACATTGTTTCCATGGTATACATTTTGCTTAGTATACATAGATCTAAATTGATGTGATGAGAGAGAGAGAGATTATATCCCTAAGAAAAAAAATAAAGAATAAGAGATAGCAAAATTATATAATAAGATTATAGGTTTTTTTAAAATTAAAGGTAATAGTCTATGGTCTTTGTTTAAACTCCACAATTCTTTTTCTGTATATAGATGGTATTCTCCATAGCAGATACCCCCAAATTGTGCCTAATTGTTGCACTGATGGAATGAGCAAGTCCATCACCCCCATGTTGCTGTTAGGGTGTACAAAATACTTCTGGTTCTGCTCACCTCACTCAGCATCAGTTCATGCAAAGCTGATACCACTTCTAAACCTTACTTTTTACACTCTCTTGAAGTTGTTTATTGCAAGGCAAACAGAGTTGGAATTCCATTGCCTAGTTTTTGGTATTAAAATTTTATTTTTAGTCTTTGTTTAGGAGTTTTCCTTTTTTTTTTTTTTTTTTGTAAAAAGTTCTCTCCTGGGGTGGCTGGGTGGCGTCGTGGATAAAACACTGGCCCTGGAGTCAGGAGTACCTAGGTTCAAATCCGGTCTCAGACACTTAATAATTACCTAGCTGTGTGGCCTTGGGCAAGCCACTTAACCCCGTTTGCCTTGTAAAAACCTAAAAAAAAAAGTTCTCTTCTATCTACTGAGATTCTGATGTCCAAATTTCTTCTCACCAGTCCCATCTTTCTACCTTCCTTTACTTTTTCAAAAAAATATATTTTATTTAGTTGAATTACATGAAATGGTAGTTTTTCAGCAATTATTTTTTGGCAAGGATTCTTTACTCTTTCTTTGTTGGTTGCAATGGACAGAGAGTTAGGAAAGATGGATTAAAATCCTGCCTCTGACATTTAGTTGTTATGTGATCATAATATAGTAGGAGCATTAGGCCAAGGAAGAACTGCTTTCAAATTATGACACTCACTAGTTGTGTGAACTTGGGCAAATTATTTATTGTCTTTCTATTTCTCAGTTTCCCCATCTGCAAAATGATGATAATGCCTATCGTAACTACCTCAGAGAGATCAGATGAGATAAAAATCTGTAAAATGTGTTGCTTTGTACACATCTCCTGTAGTTTTCATTACAGTATTTGCTCCACTGCATTTTCTCCCCTTTTTTGCTTTCTAGGCACTCTGTTGAAACTTTCCCATGAGGTTTGGGGAACAGAATTTTAAGAATCAGAACCTGCTGTTAAAGGGGAGGATTTGGGGAAGACTCAGTCACCAGAACAGCTGCTCCCTTTTCCCTCTAAAAAACCTGGAGCTTCCTAGTCCATGAATGCTGGGATAGAACTTTTGCCAGAATTCTTCCTAGGTTAGTACAAGGCTCTTCAACTATAGGAGATTAAATAGCCAGTTTCTTTAGATGACTCCATCCTTGTTTGTCATAACTCTGTTGCTAGTTATTTTGGTCCCTGTGACTTGCGGCTGTACCATGATTAGTGTTTGATTACTATCACCAAAGTGACTAAAAGATGAAAATAGAAGCCACAACAGGAAATAAACAACTGCAAATGAGATATTTTATTCCATATTCCCTGCCAGCAACTGATTAGAATCAAATTCATTCATAATAGTGGGGGGGGGGGGGGGACAGGACTTCCAAGCGCCTTTTTTTAAGGCCTAGAGGAAGCAGGAAAGGTACACATATCCCTCCTATTTATATTTATGAAAAAGAATAGAAAGGAACATTTCCATGGACTAGCAACAGATTCTTCTCTATAGAAGGGACCTATCCTAACCCAGTAGTCAGTCTTAGACTCAAATTGCTTGTTTGTTTTAAGTTTAATACCACTAATCTATTCACACTATTATCTAAGTCTTTGTTTGCCTTTACTAAGATTTGTTAATCCAGTTATTTAGTCTCTTATCCAAAGGGCTACATAATATGGAGGGGGGGGAAGCCCAAAGTTCTGATTTAAGATTCTTGTCTTGCCAGTTCTTCCAAAGAAACCATAAAGGAGAGGAAAGACAGACAGAGAGGAGAATTGGAAAAAGTTTACTATTAATATCAAGATGAGGGGTCACTGATGTTGAAAGAGTGGAGAATGAATAATGGTTGATGTTTGCCCCTCTAATTCTACTCCTTTTAAAAGTTTTGGTTTAGTGAGTTCAGTGGAAAGAGAAAAGCAATGATCAGAATGAAATAGCTATCTAAAGTCTGAATTAAAACACAGTATTAGCTAGAAAGAAAGGCAGTTTGACATTGGTGACCTCCAAAAATTACCTCTTAGGAAGAATTGTTTTCTCCAACCACCCCAACTTATGATGCACACTGGTTGTGTGACCCCCTAAGAAAGCTATTATTACAATCTCCTTAGTTCCCCAGAAAACTTTCTAAAACAATATATTTCAGATTTGCTTTGGTTGTGGGAATTTCTGCATCGGGAGTTCCCTATGGGCAAGGGAAAAAAATTCCTTCTCTCACCAATCAAAAAAACTCCCAAGAGAATAGGACATATACACATTTATATACAAATGCCACATATGCCCATCTTCACTACAACCCTATGAAATAAATGTTATTATCATGTCCATTTTGTAGATGAATAAATTAAGGCTGAAAAAGATTAAATAATTAGTCCAGGGGTCACATAACTGGTAAATATTTGGGATATAATTTGAACTCAAGTGTTTCTGTTTCCGACACTAGCACTCTCTCAACTTCCGCCACCTTGATGACATCAGATTAAACCTTTATCATTTCTGTTAAGCTTGCCTGCCAAATATACTACTTATATTTTATTACTAGAAGAAAAGCTAACAGTTTTCCAAATTTTTTGAAATGAGGAAACATTTTTTGAAGATTTTTTGTTAGCCAAGAAATATGTTAGAGCTAGGACATTGTTTTCTATTTATTAAATTCCATCCTAACATCTGATGTTCTGTCTCACAAAAGTTAGAACTGGGAAAAGATCTCGGAAATGATTTAGTCCAGTGTCTTAATTTTATAGATGAGAAAACCAAGGCCCAAATAGGTGAGCTGACTTGCTCAAGTCATAGCTAATCAGTAACAAATGTACACTCTAAACATAGTGTTATTTTCCCCACAGTGGGCTGCCTTTGGAAGGTGAACCCTCCAGAATAGTATTCCTACCCTTTTTAAAAATAATTTTAAAGTAATCTCCTGTAAATATCAGTAGGGATCAGTAGGATCCTGAATTGTCAGGATCCAGATTCTTCCTGCCCATTTTTCATTTCTTCTGTGTATAACTTAGATTTCTGAATAAAACTCCTACATACTTATTGTTGTTCAGTCATGGCTGATTCTTTATAAGCCCATTTCGGGTTTTTTCAGCAAAAATGCCAAAGAAATGGTTTGCCATTTTCTTTTCCAAATTATTTTACAGATGAGAAAACTGAGGCAAACAGGGTTAAGTGCCTTGCCCAAGGTCATACCATCTCTAAGTGTTTGAGGCCAGATTTGAATCGGGAAGATGAATCTTCCTGATTGTACCTCCAACACTCCATCAACTGTACCATCTAGTTGTCCCAAACATGCCAAGGTATTTATTTCATTAGAATTTAGAGTTGGAAAGAACCTTAGGGGTTTTCAGATGGGGAAAATTATGGTCCAGATTGTTCTTATGGTTAGTATTAACAGAGTCTAGGGTAGAATCCTTGCCACAGTACAAAATCTAAATCTAAGATTCAGAGAAGACATTATTTCTACAAAGTGATACACAACTGAGATTCAGATTCAGTTCTTTTAATTCCAAATCCAGGTTTCTTTCCTGAATAAGAGGGTACCTTTCCTATTTTTCATGAAAACTTTCAAGTACAAAGCTTAAAGAAACATGTTCTCTATCAGCAGCTGATCATTCTATAGACTAATATACTTCTCCATTGGTTCCCAGTTCTTGAACCCATCTTTCAGAAATGTGTGTTTAAAGGTTGATCACACAACCCAAAAGGATAATGTGTTTTGAGTATTTGGTTTTTCCATTCACATCTCATTCTATCATCCACCCTTCTATGCTGAAGGTAATTTGAAGCCACTAAAATACCTCAAGGAGTTAACAGTCAAGTAAAAGAGACATAAAATTCCCACTTTCTAATAACAACTTAAAATTCACACTTCTTGTTTAAATTAGATGAATTCTCCTATTTTGAATATTTACTTTTTAAAAATTCATATTGCAATTTGTACCCTTGTATATGTCAAAAAGGCAGCTAGGTGGCGCAGTGGATAGAGCACTGGGCTTGGACTCAAGATGATATCTTTATGAGTTCAAATCTGACACTTACTAGCTGGGCCTCAAAACACTTGACCTATTGGCCTCAGTTCTTCATCTGTAAAATGGGCTGGAGAAGTAAAAGACAAACTGTTCCAGCATCTCTGCCAAGAAAACCCCAAATGGGGTCATGAAGAGTCAGATACAACTCAAAACCAATGTAATACATCAAGCACGATAGTTTATTTTTAAAAATCAATAAATACTAGGCTTACATATGTTTGCATATGAATTTTTAAATATCAACTATCGGAGAGGATCTTTTCTGATCCCCTTCCCCAAGTTTTTTACACACCTTCACAGTCTGACATTGCCTTGTAGATATATATATATATATATATATATATATATATATATATTTAATATTCACTTCTCCATGTCTTCATCCTTTTACTCCTCTGGATTATAAGACTATAAATCCATCGAGGGCAGAAAATATTTTAATATTTGTCTTTGTGTCCTAAAGGGCCCCTCCAAACTGCACTGGTAGCAAATGTTTGTTGAATAGACCAGAACCTAAGTCTTATGTAAACATTTTATTAAGATTCTCTGAATTCCGTGTGACCCAGGGCAAAGTGGCTTAACCTCCCAGTGCCCCAGGCAACTTTCTAAATTGCAGAGAAGGTGCTGATCTGTTTTGGAAGTGGAAGTTCCTTCCAGGAAGTTCCCTACCCAGATACGATCAAAATCCAGTCCCAAAAGAAAAAAAAATATCATCTGAATGTTCAGTTCCTACTCTTATCACCCACTTACACATTTATTAGGGCTGGCTGCCTAGACAGTAAATAGCACTTCGGGTTGGAAATTTCTGGCATATGGTAGGCGCTTAATAAATGTTGCTAATTGACATACTGAGGAAGCATGGAAAAAGCGCAATTCCTGAATCCTCGACATTAGAATAGTTAAGAGAAGCCATCATCGTGAATGCATGCATGCCACTAAGGTCATGTTCTCCCCCATGCCTTTCTTCTAGAGAGTCCTACATTGCAAAGCAGGCGATTCAGCCTTTGGTTAAGTTGTGTTCTTGGGGTTCAACGTTGTGTGTACCTATTTGCTTGGGAAACCAGAAATTGCCGGTCACTCACTACCTCCGGCGGGGCCTCCCTCCCTCCATTCACCCACTCCTTCGTGCGGGGGGTAGCCAAGCCCCACTCTCCACCTCACCACCCTAAACACATTCCAGAGCCGTTCACAACACACACTTCCCCCGTAATCACCGGCACAAGAGCGTGGGGGAGAGGGAGAGCTGACCGAGGTCACATTCTCCCCCGGCTCCCCACCCCTTGGCCAGAGCTCGGCTCGCTCCTCCCCAGTGTAGACTTCCTGGGGCTCCAGTCCAGTCCAGTTTCAAATGCCTTCTTGAAAGAGGCCAGAGCTCCCCCTTGCCTCCTCCCTGGGGAGGCCGCTGCGCAAGCCGTGCACCGGGTCGCACGGCCGGGACTCCGGAGCCCGGGAATGAATGAAGTGGGCCGGAGGGGGTGCGGAGAGGAAGCATGGGGGCCCCGAGCTCGCCCCCGGTCCTGCCGTGCCCCGGCTCTCTTCTCTGGCTGCAGCCCCGTTTCACAGAGGATCTATATATAGCGCCACCGATCCTCTAGGTGGGCCAGTCTGCTCGCGGCCTCCCTTCTTTCTCTTGCTTCTCCTCAGTTTTCTTTTTCTCCCCAGAATTCGGGCGGAGGGAGTAGGAAGGGAAAGCGTGGGGGGGGGGGGGAGAAAAAGAAATAGCTTTTAGAAACCCGATCTGTTGTTTGCGAAACACAATCGCTTTTTTTTTTAAAGCGACAGGGTGTCTAGACGGTCACGTGTGCGGGCCGGAGCCGGGCGCGCCACTGCGCAGTGGAAGCGGCGAAGCGGAGGGAGCCGGGGAGGAGCGGGCGGGGCGGGGGAGGGGCGGGGGTGTGCAGGAGGCGCACACTCGTACACTCGCACACTCACAGACATACAAGCACACGCCGCCAGGCTCCGCAGCTGGGTCCGCGAGTGCGGCGAGGCGGGAGCCGCCAGCCCCGCAGCTCGAGCCCGCGACCCGGGAGCCAGAGGCATCCCGCCGCCGCCTCCCTCCTGCCCGCCCGCCCGGGCGAAGGAGGGGAAAAGCAAAAAAGGGAGGAGAAGAAGGCAGCCCGGCGTCTTCCTCGCTCGCGGCTCGCCGCCCGGCGCGCAGGGAGCAAAATAAAAGTCGGAGAGGCCGGGGGAGAAGAGCAGGAGGCGGAAAGTAAGCAGCCGCCCTCGGGGGAGCCCCGAGCCCAGACAAGCGGCGGCCTGCACAGCTTTTTTTGATCTTTCCTCCTCCTCCTCCTCCTCCTCCTCCTTCTCTCCTCCTCCTCCTCCTCCTCCTCTCCTCCTCCTCCTGCTTGCGTGTCTGCAGCCCCGGCGCGGAGTCTGGGCGAGGAGCTCCCGGGGAGGAGGCGGAGGCCGGCTGCGGACGCGTTTGCCAGCGCGAGCAGCTCCTGTCAGCCCGGGCATCCCCCGCTCAGCCCCGCTCGTGCTCCCGCCGGCCTCCTGCCAGCCGCGGGGCCTGGAGGAAGTGGGGACGGGGACGGGGCGCGATTTCTGCAAGATCCGCCTCGGAAGGACCGGGAGAGCCGGCGGAGGCCGGGGCGCTCGGGGCGGGGGCGGGGGGCGGCTCTTTGTGCTCCCCCCTTCTCCGGCGGGGGTGTAGGAGGCGGGAGCCGAGCGAGAACTCCCGAGACTCCCGGTCTGCCGAGCGCGGTGGAGCCGCCGGCCCGAAGCTGTCCGCGGCCCGGAGACGCCGCACGGCGCGGGGACCCCTGCAAGAAGGCGCAGCGGCCGGCGCTCCCGGGGAAGAAGCCTGCTCTCCCGCGGATACATTGTTTCCACCACAGTTGGGGCGATACTTGGTGACCGCCCCCCTCGTCCTCCTTCTGTGAACTCCGAGACAGCCCGGGCTGAGGGTAGCAGCCCCCGGGCCGGCGCCTCATGCGGGGCGAGCTCCCCCTCGGCCCCCGCAGCCCCGCGTGGATGGAAGCCGCGGAGATCCGGTCACTAAGGATATAGCGCCGAGCGGAGCCCGAGCCCCCCCGGCTCGCCCCGCGACGCCCGCCCCCAGGCTCCCGGGCTCGGCGGGCGGCCGAGGCTGGAGGTGCCGCCGCTCGGGGGGGCGGCCAGGAGCGCCCCCGCGGAGCCCCCGCGCCTCCCCCTTCCCCCTCCGCGCCGGGCCCGGAGCGCTGAGCGGGGCGCCGGCGGAGCGGGGCGGGCCGGGCGGCGCGCAGCGGGCCCCCGCCAGCGCCCCCACTCCCCCCGGGCTCCGGGAGCCTGGCGCATGTTACGGGGCGTCCCTGCTGCCGCCGCCGCTGCCGCTGCCGCCCGCGCCCGCCGCCCCACCTCGGCGCCCGGATCCTTCATGGTGTGCGGAGGTCATGTTCGCTCCTTAGCCGGGAAACGACTCTCCTCCTCGCCGCCTCGTCCCGCATGTTCAGGACCAAACGATCGGCGCTCGTCCGGCGTCTCTGGAAGAGCCGCGCGCCCGGCGGGGAGGACGAGGAGGAGGGCGCCGGCGGCGGCGGCGGCGGGGAGCCGCGGGGGGACGCGGCGGCCGAGGCCCGGGCGCATGGGGCGGCGGCGGCGGGCGCGGCCGGGGCGGGCTGCTGCCTGGGCAAGCCGGCCCGAGGCGCCAAGGGGCCCCGCCGCCGCCACCCCCCGCCCCCCTCCGGCGGGCGCCGGCGCGGGCTCGGAGGCCGAGCTGAAGGCGCTCACGCACTCGGTGCTCAAGAGGCTGAAGGAGCGGCAGCTGGAGCTGCTGCTGCAGGCGGTGGAGTCCCGCGGGGGCGCCCGCACCGCCTGCCTGCTGCTGCCCGGCAGAGTGGACCCCGGGCCGGGCCCGCCGCCGCCGCCGCCGCCGGCCTACTCGCTGCCCTTGCTGCTCTGCAAGGTGTTCCGCTGGCCCGACCTCAGGCACTCCTCCGAAGTCAAGAGGCTGTGCTGCTGCGAGTCCTACGGGAAGAGCGACCCGGAGCTGGTCTGCTGCAACCCCCACCACCTCAGCCGGCTCTGCGAGCTAGGTAAGGGGCCGGGGGGAGGGCAGAGCCCGGGGGTGGGGGGCGGCACCGCGGGGAGCCTGCGTGCCCGCAGAGTGGGGGCGCGCGGAGCTGCGGGGGAGCCCGGGGGCGCCCTGCCTGCCTTGCTATCCCCCACTCCTCAGGCCGCCGAGTCTGAGCTTGTGTAAATATTGGTCGTGGGTCTGCGTGTGGTTCACGATTAAAGACACTCCTACGGGGGAAAGGTGCAAGAAAGTGTCCTTGCTTCCCTCTTGCCCGGGTCCCAGGGGTGCAGGCTGATGGATTCCAAGAGAAGTGGAAGGGTTCCGAGGGACCAAAGCCCCCGACCCTGAGTAAATAAGGAAAGTCGAGTCTGAACTATGTGGCCGGGCTGCCCGGGGGATTGCTAAAGCAGCTCGAGAAAAGCTACCTGCCCACGGAGCCTGCTGTAGCTTTTCTCCTGCATTAAAGAAAGAACCCCCAGACACTGGGACGTTAAGATCCCAATTCCCCCCCCCCCCTTTTCTCCAGGAGAAAGGGAGAGTCCAGACAATTACCGGCTCTGGTTTTTATCAATGACATTTGTTGCCCCTTCACAGTTGTAGTCCAGAAGGATTCTCCTTAAAGCTCTCTATATAGGAAACCTAAGCTGTCATTTGCTCCATCCCCAACACACACACACACACACACACACACACACAGAGTCTTTGGTTGGTAGATTGATCTTGGAGGGCTGTCTAATTTAAAACCCCGTTCCCATTGAACTAGTCCCAGAGTTTCGCGCAGCTCCTGGGAACTTTGAAACTTTTTTGAGTTCTTGGGTGGCTGGGTTCTGAGATGGAGATCAGCCGGTGGCAGGCAGATCGATAGAACTTTTCTCCTTTTTTTCTTTATGTTTGGGTGTGTGGTTAGGGGAGGAGATGAGTGTGGGGTTATGGGGTGGATGGGGAGTGAAGAGGGATTTTCTCGCTTTCCCTCTTTTCTGTGAAATGTTCTATGAGCCGCTCGGGAGGATTATCCAGCAGTCTGAATCCGTGGTGATTTCCAGAGCTGGAGTGTTTCAGCTGAGCCAGGGAGGCCGGATCAGACAGTCAGAGTAGCAGATAGCAGCGAGTCTGGCGCCAGGCGGCCTCTTTTGTTTATCTGACAGCAAAATATCAAGGCAATCACCGCCTCCCGGCCCTGCCTCCAACCCCCAGAGCTAAGACAAACAGTTTTGCTAAAAGAATGCCACTGTTATCATAAGTTTCTATCTCTTTTTCTCATGGCTCTGTCTTATTTTCTCTTTACTTTTTTAATTCCAGAGTCTCCCCCTCCTCCCTACTCCAGATACCCAATGGATTTTCTCAAACCAACTGGTGAGTAGATGATTTTTAAAGTACATTTACTGTCTTTGGAATTGAATGCTTAAGCCGGCTGTGTAGTAAAGGCAGCAGGGAGTCGTTATGCCTATTGGATATAGAATGTGCTCCTCATTTTTGGAAGTTTGTTTTTTTCCCCAGCAACCTGGTTAGGGCTCAGGGACTTGGGTTGTGTTTTTTTTTTCAGGCTTATATAGCAATGCTTTTATTCTGTCAAAAGTATTTTTGCGCTCCAGACCACAAGGTTTAAAAATGCATAAGCTATGATATGGCCCAGAAAGTGTGAAGGGAGTCAACAGGTAACAGATTTTTAGAAGGATTTGAAAATTACTAAAATGCCAGTGGCCCAAACTTCACAAACTCTGGCTCTTTTCGTTTTGATGGATATAGGTTGGTAACCAGAGGGAATCTTATTTTCTAAGGTTGCAAAAGGTGATTTGCAGTACGGTGGAGTTTTTAGGAAAAGAACAAAAAAAACTTTCCCTTTCCCCTGTGTTGCTTCCCTATCCCTAGTCACCTGTATAAGTCAGCCTTCTCCCATGTTTCCTTAAGAATTCTCAGTGGGGGCTATAAAAGTTTCTCGGCCTTGCTCTGCATGCCTGTTGCTTTATAATTGAATGGCAGGATGCCAGGGCAGAAGCCCATTTGAGGCTGGCACCAGCTCTGTTGCGGTTGTCTGCATAAACTTCTGGTTGGCAGCAGGCTCGCCCCTGTGTGTAGATAAGTAGGACTGGCATTGTAGAAGGAGAGAAGTGCAGGGGAAATAAGAATGGTGGATACCATCAGGGAGGAGTCCCAGTTTCATGGAGCCACTTCATATCTCTCTAAAGATTAATTGACTAAAAGTATTGATTGTTGCACAATTGTCTTTGTGTCTCTTTCCCGACATTGGAATTTTTCAAACTTTTACTTGACCAAACTTGACAAACATATTTTTATGTTTGTGAGAAAAGGGGGCATGTTAGACCTGAAGCCTGGGCAGTGGTGGGAGTTGGGTAAACTGGTATCTCTAGAGTTCTGGAAGTGCCCTCTGAGCATCTGGAATTAAAACAGCTCCACCACAGCAAGCATTTTGTCTGATGGTACTTCTAATTAAAAGTTTTTCTGAGGCGTAGTCATGAATGAAAATACTTTAATGAATAGTGTTCTTGAAGTTCAGATTCCACAGCATGGGCTTCCTCCTCCCCATCTCCCTCAACTTAGAGAGGCGTTCCTCCCCTCTAATAGATGGCCTACAAAGCATGTGATATTTTGCTTTTGATTTACAAAATACCAGATAAATGGTCATTAATGAGGAGATAACTTGGAGCGCTGTATCCTTTTTTTTTTTAAGGGTTTTTGCAAGGCAATAGGGTTAAGTGGCTTGCCCAAGGCCACACAGCTAGGTAATTATTAAGTGTCTGAGACTGTATTTGAACTTGGGTACTTCTGACTCCAGGGCTGATGCTCTATCCACTTCACCACCTAGCCTCCCCTGAGCACTGTATCCTTAAAGAGTTAAATGAAATTCACTAGCCTCCAACTTGCCACAGGTTACACCTGAGTATTTTTTGAGTCCTCAGGAAAAATGGCATAATGGAAAAAGCTATGGACTTTCTGTTAACAGACCAGAATTCTCATCCCGCATATGTCTTATATTTGATATTATAGGACGTTTGCCTAGTGACTTCACTCTGAACCTCAGTCTCCTCATCTGTGAAAAGAGGACTAGATCATTAGATCAATGATTGTTTATTTGGAGTCCTTCAACTGGTTTTCAAAAATAATTCTGATAACTAGTTTAATAGAGTTAGAATTGGGTTCCATTGTTAGCTTATATATTTGATGTCTCTGAAAGCATTATTCAGAGAAGGGGTCCCTAAGCTTTCCAAGTCTGCCAAAGGGATCCTGGAAAAAAAAAATCTAAGGAATCCCCACATTAGATGATGTCTTTCAGGGTTCCTTTTAGCTCAATCTTATTCTTTCCTTCTTAGTTTTAGATTTATGGATACTTTGCTAATTTATCTTACTTTTTCTTGAGGTCATAAGGTTTTGCTATTTCTTAATTAATGAAATTCGGTGTCATCCCCTGACCCTAGTGTTTTTCCCTCTCATTTTGCAAAAGGGCAAGCTAAATCTTGAAGCTTCTAAGGAAGGAAGGCCAGCTGCCAGCATAAACCTTTAGCAAAGGGGAGCGATTGCCTGCCTGTATGTAGACATTCTGCAAAGACTAGGATAAATCTATTAACAGGATTTAAGCATCCAATTTGCTATGCCAGTACCTCATTTTCAGTTAGTGGAGTGATACATTTATTCATTAGCAAGTGTTGACATTAGGTAGCAAAATGTGTGTAAACACACAAGCCACAAGAACATGAATGGACTACTTCGAAGGGGGGGAAAGTTCTCTAGACCAGCCAATAGGAAATAATCAACTCTGCCAATCGGAAACTCAAAACAACTGATTACTCATCCAAAACATTTTGATCAGAAAAAAAGGGGAAAGTGTATGAGTGTGAGAGAGAGGGAAAGAGAGGGCATTTGTTTCCTAAGAATTTGGGGGCAGTGACAATGAGGGAGAGGAAGCCTCAAATGAAAGGGTCTGTCATAAATGGCCATTAGAGAAGCATATCGGTCTGGGATTGGACTGACCTTTTACTGACAGCTCTTGGGGAGTGAATGAAGGGACACAGAGACAGAAGTGGAGGGGAATGGGCCTGCCCCAGGCTGTCCCCTGGTTTCATCAACACCTTGTGTATTTCTGATCTCTTTGACCTGGGAATTTCATTCTCCCACACTCTTAAGTTTCTAAGCCCAGGTTGAATTTGTTTGTCTTAGGTTACTAGGTGAGAACGAGGAACACAGTTTTACAATGGAAAACTGTTAAAATCATAACCAGTTTAACAACTAAGAGAGTCCCTACCCCTGAGACTCAGGCTTGGGAAGAGGATGTGGGGGGGGGGTTGGGGCCCTGGGTAAGGCAACAGGCACTTCTTAGGAAGAGCTATAAGCATCAAGGTTGGGGAAAAAGCCATTTTATTGCTATAGTTAAAAAATGATCGACTGCATTCACAAATGCCTAGAGCACAGCGCAACTTCTGTCCATGCCTAGTTTTCTGGCCCGGGTTAGGGCATGCATCATCACTGGCCCATGGTCACAGTTGGCATTTATTCTAGAACTTTAAAGTTTGCACTATATTTGTTATCTCATTTGATCTTCATCTCAATCCTGCTAGTAGCGTTATTATCCCATTTTAAGAAGAAACTGAGATTGCTAAAGGTTAAGTGATTCTCTAAGGTCACAAAGCTGATTAAGTGACTGAGGCTGGATTTGAATCTATTTGACTGCCAGTCTGTTGTGAGGGTGTAAGGAAAGTTGGACATGTCCATCTAGAGAGAACTGAGTTAATAGGTGGCTTGACTAAGTTTATGAGCTAGCACTAAGGGTCATGAGTGTGTGCTCCTATCTAGAGAGGTCAAGTTGGTATCTCTTGCCTTTTACTTTAACAGAATTCTGAAGGACTGAAAGGACATGGTTGGGATGGAGGTAGAGAGAGATGTGTGAATTAGGAAGTTTTGATGGCTGAGGTTTTTGTTTCAGCCTTCATTGCTAATCCCTGGTTGCAGGGAAATGAGCTTCAAATCTATGACACCAGAAGAAAGAATTGATACTTAGTCCCAGCGCTGTTATCAACTAGTTATGTGTCCCTGGTCTGACCTGGTCTCAGTTTTCTTGTCTGTAAAATGAGAGAGTTGAGAGAGGCTAAGTCTCATGGATAGAGAATCCTGGCTTAGAGGGATTCAGGTCTGTGTGACTGTGTGAGCAAGTAGTTACTTAACCCCTCAGTGTTTTGAGAAGCTAAGAGTAAGTTTTGGAAGTATTTTTCTGCTCTTGTGGAATAAGTTTCCTAACCAGGAGTAGTCAGGGCTCTTCTCAGCAACTGCCCCGCCCCCCCCCCCCCCCCCCCAAAGTAGGAGAGATGATTTGCCAAGGCTACCTTCTATGGAGCATCCTCTCTGATCAGAAGAATGCCATCAGAGAGGAGGCAGGAAAGAGCTCAGTGATACTTCCCAGTCCTCTCTGGCTTGACTCCGTTAATTAGTTTGGGTTCATGCTGCATAGAACTGCAGGCAGCTTGAGAGTTTCTGTTCATAGCAGGGCTTTAGACGTTCTCTTCAGGCCCCCCCCCCCCCCCAAGAAATTTTGTGAGAGAAACTCTGCACACTTATGCTTCTCTCATTAGGATTTTGAAAGTCTATTGAAAAGACATCATTGTCTACCTTGATACTCATTGGGGGAAAGGAAGCCTAGTTAGTGAACTCCTTCAACTCAGATCTGTTTTCCTTTGTGACCTGTTGACTTCCAGAGGAAGACCTCTGACCTGAGAGGTCAGGCTATTTCCAAGGATCTGTTGAGGCACGTGGAAGGAAATGCCTTCTGTTTTCTTCAGTCTCTCAAATGCTTGATAAATATTGATTGTTTTGAAGGTGGGAGTGACTCAGAATTTCATTGTGCTTTGGAGGGTCCTGAACTGAGTAACTGGCAAGGTCAAGTTAATGCTTTTCTTTGGAGACTTGGACCCAGAGATGGGAGTTCCATTTTGGATGAGTTTTGGAGGCAACTCCTCCAAGCTGCCTAACATTCCTAGCACCCACTCAATGGGAGAGTGACTGGTCCTGGGGTTAGAATCCTCCAAGATGGTCAAATCACTTAACTTGCAATGGACCTTTGTGTAATCAAAAATACAGAGATATAGAGGAAGATTAAGATAGCTAGATGACTCAGGGGGTAGAGCTTTGAACCTGGAGTCAGGAAGGCCCGAGTTCAAATCTGGCCTCAGATACTTATTAGCTGTGTGATTCTGAGCAGGTTGCCTAACATGTTTGCTTTAATCCCCTGGAGAAGGCAATGGTAAAGCACTCCACTATCTTAACAAGAAAACCTCATACTGGGTAACAAAAGAGATGGACATGACATGACTGAACAACTGAAAAACAGCAAGGTGAAGACAAGATAGTCTCTGAGGTACTGTGCAGGTGCAGCTCTGAGTCTATGACCCTCTGATAACTAAGGAAGGAGACTGTGACATTTTTGATTTGATTAGCAAGCAGAAACAGGGCCATGAAAGTTTGGAGATCTGAGCTTGTTGCCCTGACTCACTGGGTGGCCCTTTGGGCCAGTCACTGCGGCCTCAGTTTACTTCAGGAGGTGTGTCAAGCCAGGTATACTTGGCTATTTCACAGGGTGGTAGGGAGAACTAATTAACGTTTGTAAATCTCTTCCTGAGATCAAAGGTGCTGCCTAAGTGCAAAATACTATTTCATAAAAACCCTTGTGGTTTGCCAGTGTAGGGCCTGGTTACCTTTGATCTGAGGCATGGTTGACACCCTGGAGGGCACCACTTCTTCCCTAAAGTGTTTTGGGGTGGGGGTGGGGGGATGTCTAGGTTTGCCTTTAGTACAAATGCTATCATGGAATAAGAAAAGAAGATGTGGAATCTGTTCAGCTTCTGGACAAATTTTGGGGACAGTCTTTGGTAGAGGGAGGCATCTGTAGAGAAAAGGGTTAAAAGGGTCTGTCTCTTTGGAACATAGTAAACTCCATTTAGAAAGTGTAGGGTATACAGTATTTCACAAGTAACTTCATTTCCTGTCTCCTCTATTGTTTTCCATTTGATTAAGTGTATCCTGTTAAACTGTATATTCCTGTTACCAGTTATATTTTACCCTGATAAAATGAGATTACACACACATTCTTCTCCCCCTGCTTTTTAGGAGAGAATTCTTGAAAAGGAACTTTGTTGTGGGTCAAGAAGAGACTCCTACAGTCCTGTGATAGCCCTGGATAATTGAGGGAGGGAGGGAGAGGGAGGGAGGGTATAGTCTTCCTAGTCTGGAGGTGGTTTAAACTCAAGATAACTATACTTAACAAAAGGACCAGCCTTAGGAAAGCCCAGTTCCTAACTTGGAGGATTCTCATTTAGCAAGACACTCCCAACCCTAGGGCAGAGCTTGGAGGTTGGCTTTTTGTATGTTCTTACCATACTTGTTAGCCAGAGGTCTGCACTACAGGTTGGGAATGTCATTATACCTTATGCAGGAGCATATGAATTTTTTTGAGAAGGGGCCTATGCTAACCAGCAGGCACCTATTACCTTGTGAACATACAGCATTTCTCCTGAGGCGTTGGGATTGGTCCCATTTTCAGGGACCAAGAAATGAATTTTGAGTTGGTCATGACTTGGCCCCATTGTTGACTTGTACCTTTGTTACACGTGATTATCTTATTTTTCCAGGGTTGGGGGGGGAACATTACAGTTCCTTCAAGTCAGGGCCTGTTTTAATTTTTGCATATATATCTCCAGGCTCTAGCTTTGTGCTTTTAGCTCACATAGTAGGCATTTTTAAGGAATATTTGTTTCTTTGGTGATAGAGTAATCTTTGCCCAAGATTCCCCTGAAGTATAAAGTAGTTTTGGCATCATCATTAACACAAAAGGTTTATTGTAAGTGTTAGTGTTGGATACTTGAGATACAAAAAGCATGAAAGGTTAACTGGGAAGATAGGCTATAATATATTGAGCACAACTGCCAAGACAATCTGATAAAATGTTATGAGACTAAAAAGGAAGGAGGGAGGTCTGGAGTGTCCAAGGAAGGCTTCATGAGGAATATGAGACGTGAGTTGGGCTTTACAGTATGTATTGTACAGAGATTATTTTTGGAAATAAACCTTTTTTTCCTATTTTTTTTTGTTAATTTGTTTCCTAAAATTTTGTCAATTGAGAAATGCTGAGTCCATCTACTTGTCCAGCCTACTGAAATTTTCTCCTTTTATTCAAAGCTACTTTCTTTATCTAAAGCTTGAATGAATTATATATATAGCCCATTCAAGAGATTTTGTAAACTGAGACATCACACAGATAGAAGGAAGACAAATTAAACAGCAAAGCTAGTGTGCAAGAAGCTCCAATATAGCAGCTTTGAGTTCTGTGTATAACTTTGGGCCCAAAGAGTAGTAACCAACTCTATACACTAAGTTAGTGTTTTCCCTTGAAAGAGACTTAATATTTAGACATAGTTTGGAATTGATTTGAGTACCAGTATACACCCAGAGTTTGGGTAGGGGGAAGCAGTCAAAACTGCCTTTGACCTTGGCCCCAAAAGAAAAGATTGGGCCGACTTGATTTCTTCAATGGAGAACTTGTAATAAAAGAGATTCCAGCCAGTCTGTAATTTTGCATGACTTGACTAATGATTAACTGAGTAGCATGGAGCCCAGACAGGGGTGACAAACTAATGTGGTCCGTCTCATGATGTACAGCAATCCTGGAGCAGACAATTAGTGATAAGCATCATTTCCTGGAGTAAACAGTTTGGAATGTATGGTCTCTGTTTAACACTGTTTGAGAGAACGATTAAAAAAATAATAATCTCTCTCTCTCTCTCTTTCTATTTTCTTTTTACAACTCTCCTACCACTCTTGATGCAGCAGAGTGTCCAGATGCTGTGCCTTCCTCCACTGAAACAGGGGGAACTAATTATCTGGCCCCTGGGGGGCTTTCAGGTAAGACCTGTTACCTTATTTACCCAGCCATTTCCTGACCCACTTGGAAAAAAATAGACAAATGGGATGGCCTTTTGGTTCCTAGTCTGACTTGTGACTATTTTTTGTTAAAGCGTATTAACTGGTTGGATGGATATCTCATAGCAATTTATGCCTCCTCTTGCCAGAAGAATGATGAGGTTTTTATTATTTAGATCATTGGACCAATTCTATATTTATTTTAAACTGAGACCCCAAGTTGGGATTCTCCAGTGATTGTCATGAAGGGTTTGTTTGTTTGTTTGGAAGTCATTTTTGCCCTGATCCCTTCTGCCATAGGTTTCCTGAACTCAACCAATATTGAGGGTTGGTGATTGTTGATTTAGTACTTTAGAGGTCTGGTAAAGGCAAAATGTAGGCCATCCCCATTGCTGTGCGGAGTGAAAGGAGTAAAGGAAGAAAATTCTAAAATTTAGGTCCAGAAAAGATGGCTGGGCAAAGGAGTTGCCCAGTGTTCTTGGCAAATGGGCTAGAAAGACTGGTGGTCCCTTTGAAATATTTTGCCTGGTGGTCTGGAATTTGGAGTATTTAACCCAGTAGAGTAAAAGGATGTTGGACTGGTGCCCTCCTGAAAGTTACTGAAATGGAAATAGCTGCTTGTACTGCCTAGCCCCAAGTGAATGAGTGCCCGTGGGCAATCTATAGAGTTCTATCTTTATCTCTCTCCATATCCATGTGGAGAAAAACTCATTAGCAGGTGTGTACAACCAATTCTTTTAGCTTTTTCTACAGGTGACTTTTATATATATATATATATATATATATCTGTCCGTGATATTCTTTAAAAAAAAAAGTAAGATTAAATGAAGAGGACAGGTAATTAACTGGTTGTCCTAAGAGCTAGCAATTGCCAAGATAATCAGAAACAAGAACTAGCATTGCCAAGTGTTTCTATGGTGAGAGCCCTTTCTCCTAAAGGGAATCTTGGCTACTCAATATCCAAGTGTAGAAAATTAAAATCTACTTAGTGTATGTATCCTTGAAGGCCTCTTTCCCTTTTAAGTCAGCCTGTCTCAGGATTTGTTACACAGTTATTCTCTATTTATTGCCATGGGGCAGGATTGAGGGATGAAGGTATCTACTTCACTCAACTTGCAACATTTCTTCCCAAAGTCCCCTTTTCAAGAATTACTGTTGGTGTGGCTAGCTTTCAGGGGACCCTTGTTTGTTTTGATTTCCCTGTAATATATATCCTAATTGAGTTAAGGGAAGAGTATATTGACTCAAAAGCCCTAATGAGAATTGAAGTTTAACAAGGAAGGGAAAGGGGAGAAGCCGATTGGATAGTGGTAGATTATGTAGGGATTGAGAGAAGAAAAATCCAACTTGTGGATCTTCTGTGTTTTTTAAGACTGAAGAGGGACCTCAGAGACAAAAAGACCAATAATGGAGGAAGAACAAGGAAGAATAAAGGGGGGAGGGGGCAGCATAGTAAGAATGTTGTTAGATAATTTTGTTTTTTGAATCATGAAATATGCAGGGAGGAGGCCCTATTTCCCAGGACCACATGAAATAAGCAAAGGAAGTAAGTAGTAGCTTTTGAAAGGGGGGCTCTTTGAGAGGTTTGTGTTATTGATAACATCTTGTCTGTCTAGTCTGCTGAAGGAAAGGGTGGGGGTAGGGGGAGGAGGAGGCCCCTGGCTACAGGAAATGACACAACTGGCTGGTTGAGTGCCTTCTTAATAAGGGGGCTCTCGAGGGTTGCTTAATCTTAAAAAAGTGGCAGCAAATATTTTCCATCTCTTCTCCCCCCCCCCCCCCAGCCTATGGCAATCCCAGTTCTCTGAGGGTTTGGTGCTCTTTTTGTTCCCAAAGGATTTCTCCAATCCTGCAAAGAAACTTTTTTTTAAACAATCATTAACCACTTTTTTCCCTTCTCAGAGAAGGTAATTGCAGCCATTTAGTTTAATGAGGAGCTGATACCAGAGTTGTGGGTTTCAGAAGGGGGATGGGCCAGGAGTTTGGGGGATTTAAAGCAAAGGCAAAAAGCTGAGGGCTTCCACATGAAAGAGCACTTGTTTTGAATTTTAGGTCTTGATTGACTAATTCCCAAGGCATCAAAGTTCCAACTCAAGACCCACCTTTCTTCTGTACTTAGGAAGATAGAGCATTAATTAGGTGCATTGTCAGGACTGCAAATGTAACTTCTCAGCTCTGGAAGGAGGAGAATTCCCCTGGTAGTGGGGATGCAGAAACTGCTTTCTAGATGGGTCTTATTGGGTTAAAAAGGGGGAGGGTGGGGAAACTCAGCTTCACAAACTGTAGTAGTCAGAACTCATCAAAAAGATTGTTTGAATGGCCCATCTCCAGGGCTTTGAGTGCTTTCAAATAGAAAAACCCCAAACCTCTCCTCCTTTTAAGAAGTTTGTCTTTCCATTCCAACTGGGCAGGGTGTGTCTTCTCTGCAGATGATGAGGAAAGTAGCCTGGTTATAAATGTCTCCTAGGATCTTAGGGATTCGGGGTGGAGATGGGGGGGTTGGAAAGGGGTGTTTTAATGGAGAAATTGACTGCTTTGTAGGGAGGGAAGGGCAGTAAAAAGTTGTCTCTAAGTGTTCTTCTCCACCTCCCTCACCCTTGAAATAACCAATCTGACTGTCTCTTTCACATGCCTGTGCTCTGTTTTCCTTCCTGGCCTAGGCGTGAGCAGGCTTAATGAATGGGGCTCAGTTCAGGGTGGGAGGAAGGTCGGGGAGGCCGGAGCCAGGGCCTTGATTCTTTTGGCAAGGGAAGAAGGAGAGAAGGGGGTGTGGGGGGGTGTGGAGAGCTGAATGTGAAAATGAAATGCCTTTGGGAGGTCTTCACAAAGGACCAGTCCCATGCCCACATTGACCTGCCAGTCAATGCTCTGGCCATTTCATTTTTTTTGGATGTGTCGATTTAAAAAGGTAATGCTCAAAGGAGAAGAATTCTTCTCAGTTGTATTTCAAATATCCAGATAAATTTAAGGACTCATAGAATTTACTACTAAGGTCCTTCTCACAGACATAGAGCCTCAATCAGTTTAACCCTCATGATACATCTCTTAGAAAATAATGATTATCTTGAGATTCCTCAAAAGAAAATCCTCTCCTTTTCTCTCAACTTGTGTTTTTTTCTTTCATTTCCCAAATTACAGTCATCAGTATTGCAAAAAAGGGAAGAGCAAGTTACCATTTGGAGAAAGGGAGATTTTTTTTTTAATGCATTAATCCTTTCTGGAAGGTGGTCTTCATTTTTGACAGATCTTTTAGACAGAAAGATTGCCTAGCTTGTGAAGGTAACATATGAGGGATGCAAACTTATGCTTGCCACCCACAAAAAATGTTCCCCAGAGTAATCTGGGGTATCCCTCTTCTGAGTTTAGGATAGGCAGATTGTTACAAGGGTCAGTTTTTCTTCTTAGATTCTTATGTTTTTAAAGGGATTTTTTTTAAGGGAGGGGGTGGGATTTTAGTTCCAAAATTTGCTCTAGCAATGTGAGCTAATTTGTATAGGCAAATCTCATCTCTCAGTGGAGGTGCGTGATCTTTCAAAAAGTCAAGAAACTCCAGAGAACATTCTCCGTATTCATTTGGAAAGTTAGGAGTTTGACTCAGCTTATAGAAGCCTCATCTTATGAGGGAGGACCTTGGAGTCCACAGGAAGCTGCTTCATTAAATTCAGTGGTCAGGGAATGAAAAGACTTTTCTCTGGGAGCCCTCACTTGTATCACTGTTTAATTAAGGAACAATGTGTTCAAAATAGACTTGTCTGCATCCACCTGTGTCAGAAGGGACTTAATTTCCCTTGCTAACATTAGGTTAGTCTATCTCCATCAGGAGGTTAGGAAGAAAGCATTTTTTATAATCCTTTAAAGTGATATATAAATACAAGGAATTAATTATTTACTGTCCTTTGATCTGGGAATGGTTAAATGGGGGCTTCTTACTTGAAGAATTCTAGGTATATTCCTCAATTAAGTTTAGAGACTATTTGAGAATTGCCATGGCCTCTATTCAAATCTCCAAGATTCGGAGGCTGGCCAGTGTTTCACTTGTGTATCACTTTACTGCTAAATTTATTAGGACCTTAGATCTGTGTTAACCTGGATGACAAGTTCCTGGTGGATTTTTAAGGAGGATATAAAAGGGGTAGACATGGAAGATCTCTCCCAAATTTTGAATATTGACAGGTATCATTAATGGGTTATATGGAAGACTTCTGTTTTTTATCACATTCTAGGCAATATTCTGACTTTTTTTAATGGAACATACACTTTTCCCCTTGATTCATTTTTTGGAACAAAAGTTCTGTACTCTGGCTGTCATTTCATTAATAGTGTTCATGATAGGAATGTCTCATTCCTTTGAGTCCCTTTGAGGCCTTTTGTTATCTGTGCCAAACCAGGAGAAATAAGATATTGGTAGATACACACACAACTAAATGTGTGTGTGTATGTGTGTGTGTATATATGAAAATACACAGAGAGCTGAAAATAGATCACAAGGAAGGTAATCTCTGTCATGGCTTCATTAACCCTGAAAACCTAGCATTCAAACAAAAATGATTAGTGAGAAGGATTGATTGAAAATCCAGAAAATCCCTCTCTGATCACAGGAAATTTTAAGCTATATGTGAAAATATAATTTAGCATGGATGTGGTATGAGATACAACTAGATTTCTTTCCTTGTATTTTTTTTTCCTTTGGATGGTTAGGGACAACCAGTGGGTTATGATTTCACTGAGGATAAATTATATACAAACAAACTTCTGGGATGAGAGTAACTGAGTTGAGTGCATTTGAGGGTTCTGATCATAAATTTAGAACTGAATGGGAGCATAAAAGTCTACTAGTCCAGGACACCCCACCCCCCCACCCCGCCCCCATGAACAGATAAAAAGAAAATCAGGCAAGAGTTGACTCCATTTGGCCTTTTCTTTGTTAACCTACTGAAGCAAGGATTGTATTTGATTCCTTCTCCTAGTATAGACTTGTCTGTTAGATAAACTCTCCCTTCAGAAGGGTAGGACTTTCAGGGGTTAACAGCCATATGACAGCATCTGAAGAGGCTAGAGCAAACCCAGCTGCCAGGCCAGACTAGAGGCATCACAGTTCTCCTCACACATCATCTGACTGAGGCAGAATGTAGCCAGGCCAGTGAAGTGGGGGAGATCCTGGGCCGGAGCCAGGTTTCTGTGTAGCTTTTGGCCTCTGACACTTCATTCTAACTCCTCCTCCTCCTCCTCCTCCTCCTCACAGGCCTTTTTCTTGGCAGAGTTCTTTCGGAGGCAGGGTGGGCTTCTTAAAGAGCAGTCTCTGAAAACAGCCAGAATCCCAGAATTCCCTAGCACAGTTGGGGAAGGGGGAAAAGAAGAAAAATGAAAATGCTGGAATGGGTGGGGTTTTGGGTAGTGTTTCTGGGCTGGAATAATTCTTTTAAAAATCACTAAGTATGATCATTTAGCCTTAGTGGAGAGAACATAAACAGCAATGATCTTTCAAAGGAGATTCATTAACCTGCCCTTTGGTGGGGGGGAGGTGAGGAAGATAGAAAATGATTTCTTTGTTGGATTTTCCTTAGAGTGGCTTCTTAATGTAGGAGCCAGGATAGTCGTGTGTTTTAGGAGATTTCGGATATATGCATAGTAGACATTAGAAGTAGGAAAGTTCTTGTGGATTTATTTTTCTAACCTAACTTTTTTGCCAGGGGAAGTTCACCAGATTTTGTTCTGTTCTCTATGTATTTTCCTCCCCCTGGCTCTGCCCAGTCTGGTTTTTAAGGTCACTGCTGTCTCAGCCTATGCTGCAATGACGATGGTCCTCCATTGACCATTAACTAAGGTTAATAGAAGGGTTATCTTCAAAAGTCCCAGAGTCAGGGTGACTCCAACTCCTCCCTCTTTTTGGACAGAGCAAGGGCCCAGGGATTAATGCTGACATCTCTTGGGGGCTGAAAGGCTTTAGAAGATGAACCCCACATCCCTGCTGTCCCCTTTCTTACCTTGTGACCCTGTGTCTGCCTGGTGAATAGTATTAATGTAACAGACTGCCAGAAGGTCATCATTGGCAGGACCATCTTTCCCTTTCTCCTTTCTTTTTGGATTGAATGACCAACACAGTAGTCTGGCTGCCTGCCTACTGTCACAAAGTAGCTTCCTTTCTAGCTTATTTTCAGCTTTGAAGGTATTATTAACAACTGAGGCCCAGCTCTCAATTTAGTTAACAGACCAGAGAAATTTTTTTTTAAAAAAGGCTTTTTGATCACTTCATTTTTACCTAAATCTCAAGTTATTTTTCTGTTACTTCTAACTTTTCTTTTTTTCCCATTGGGAGTAGCAGGACATTCCTGGGATAGTGATTAGTAGTTAGTAGTAAAGGTTTTTTTTTCCCCTCTGCTACATGGTTGTTTGGTATAAAAGGAATAGGTGTTTTTAATCACTCTCTTGTTAGAAATCTAACAAATGGTCTCAGGTCTCATTGGGAGTGGGGGGAGTAGGAGGAGTTGGGGGGGTCTGTGCCTAGGTGGGGAAAGGGACTTTCTATTGCATTTAGGACAGTGGTTTAATATAGGGTGATAACTTTCACCTTGTAAGTTAACAGGAAACATTGGGACAAGACAGGAAATTGCATCATTCCTTTTATGAGAAAAGACCTTAAAAAAAAAGGCAGCTATTCGAGAAAGGTAGTCTCAGAGAGAAAGCAAGGCTTTCTGTTTCCCTCTTCCCCTCCCCTTCACTCCCACGAGAACTTTCAGGTCATTTTCTTTAAGAAAGAGGCTGTTTGAGGACTTTATGTTATTTTTATTATTTTAAAAAATATTTTCCTAGAAGGGTCACCTTCAGTTGAAACGTTCCTGCAGCCTTATTTCTTAGTTTACTAAAGAATCTTTCATGACTTTTCCAGCTTCCTTCCCCGAATGGTGAGGCCAAGCCAGCTCTTGGCTGGGAGCTAATTTTGGTTTGGCTGCTCAGCCCTCAAAATTGGTCCCCCACCCAGTGTCATTATCTTGGTTTTAACTTGCAGAAATGATTGGGGGGAAGGGGAAGGTAAGAGTTTGCACTCGTGCCCTTACCCTTTTCACCTCCATCTATTCTTCAGTTCTGTGTCCTCATTTTCTTGCCTGTTTGTTTTTGTTTTGTTTTGTTTTGTTTTTGAAGCTTTGCTTCTTTCCTGCTAACTGCATCTGTTTCTTCCAGTAGTTCCTTGATGTTCCCTGAGACTTTCCAGGGCATCAAGAAGAGCTGTACTACAGCTGAAAAGGAAACTTGAAGTAATGCTATGTTCTAGTTTGGGCATTTAGGGCAGTGAGTGACCAAAGTGCACAGGGGCTAGGGGGCCATTCTGAGGGGCAATGTCCACCTAAAAAACTGGTAGGAGCAGAGTGTGAGAATCCAGTTGTTCTCTACTTCGTTGTAGGGGCTTAGTTTCTGTAAGTCTTCTTGCTGGTAGCTCTCTGCTCTTTATTCTCATGCATAGACCAGTCAGGGATCCGTTTCACAGTTCAAGGAGAGCCTTAAAGTACCTTTAAAAGCACTATTTAGTATCTGGTAACGGTGAGGGTATAGAAGATGGGACCAAGCTGAAAGAAGGCTTTTGGGAAGTCACTTAGTTGAGAAGATGGCAAGATAGATCTCAGGAACACCTTGGCATCTTTCATTCCCACTCTCCACACCTACTTCTGTTAAACTCTTGAATGGGGTGAGCACCACCTGGGGTGGTTGTGGCACTGGTGCTTGGCTGTCTGTCTGGGAAGTTGCCTTAATCAGATACAGTCTTTATTAGGGCTCTAAAAGTTTGTAAAATGTTTGCACTGCATCTATTATCCTGTTTGATCCTCATAACAATCCTGTGAGGTAGGTGCTTTTAACAACCCTATTTTTCAGATGGAGAAACTATGGTTAGGAGAAATTAAGTGACTTGTCCAGGGTCACACAGCTAGTAAGTCTGTTCTGACACCTTAGCTCCCTCTGGCATGAGGACTAGAGTCAGGTGGATCCATTTGTGTGTGGTATAGAGAAAAGGACATGGAATTTGGGTCTAAATACTGACTCCTGTTAAAGTTACTTCCTTTGAGTTTGAGCAACCCACTTTCTGTCTCTTGTCTCTCAGTTTCTTTCTTTGTTAAATAAGAGGATTGGACTAGATTAGCTCTGAGGTCTAGTTGCTAGGTCGATGGCAGAAGAAGCCAGTAGAACCTCCCTAGTTGTCTTTCTGTATCCTGATGGAGATTCTCAAGGAGTCGTGGCCTTTTAGGGCTTTAAAGGAGATCTTCAAGGTTAATTTGTCCAACTTCATTATTTGAGGTTATGAGAATTAATGTGAGAAAATAGAGCCAGCTTTTTTGGGTCACTTTAGCCAATGCCATGGCTTGGTCTGCAAGTTAGTGTTGTGTGGCCCCAAGGAAGTAGAGACTAGCAGTAAAAAGGACAATTGGACAAATGGCTTTTTTTGCCATTAAGGGTTTAGGTGTGCTTTTTTTGTACAGCATATGGAGGAGGGGTGAGGGGTATGAGAATGACAATGGTTCAGTTCCCCTAACCTCGAGCTGAAAGTAATAAATCTTTGAGGGCACATCAGTAATAGGATTGTAGGACAAGAAAGGACATGTGCAAGAGGGTCCCTCTGTACTTTGAGGGCAGATGTAGTGATAAATTCATTCATTCCCTGCCTTGAAGTGAGAGGTTCATTAACAGATCTTATTAATATTTATTATAAAAGTAAAAGGATAGGTAGATAGAGGTCTATCAGTAGTTTCTGCGTGCTTCTCAATTCTTTCCTTTCTGTCTCTGTGGTTATCTTGATATTGACTGAAGATAGGGACAATTATTTTTAAAACAATTAGTCCCAAATGCTGAAGAGTGAGTGTTTGTGTACATCTGAGAAGCTCTGATGTATTAAGCTCCACCCTAGTAAATATACAGCCCAGTTGGATATTCATTAACATCTGGAACAGTATTATTTTATGTCTCGATAGTGCAGACATGAGACGGGAAAGAAACTAGGGACCCCATATGTGTTCAGCTCTGGTTGGAGTCTCTTTGGGTGATGAAATTTGTGCTTTAAGATTTATGGGTCTCCATTGCAAGAAAGTTTTCTGAAAGTTACTACCAAATCTATAGTCTCCCCACCTGTAATTTGGGATATTACAAAAAAGACATCCAATAACCATAGCCGAGTATTTCATTTTTGTGCCCACCTTCTACTGTCCTTTTAAGTTCTGTAACTCTATGACATCCAGTGAATTTTCAATCTCTGGAATCCCCATAGAGAGGCAAAGGCACTAGGGAAGTTGATTTGGGAGAGAGGATTCCAACTCGATTTTGAGTGGTAGTTTCCTATTGGACAGTTTCTTTCCCAAGGCAACTCAGACGTGAAGGCCTGTGGGTTCCTGGTGGCTTTGTGGTTAGGATCTTGGATAGATTTAGAGTTGGAAGGGATCATAAAGGTCATCTACTCAAACCTTCTCATTTTACAATCTAGAGGAGACTGACTCAGAAAGATAATACAGGTGATTTGAGTGGATGTTTGAACTAAGACCTCCGACTTCAAATCACTTCATTCTTTTTTACCTTGCTCAATCCTGACTTTTCATATTTTGATAATAAAGGTTAAGGGTCTTGGTGTTCATATAAGAACTGAATACAAAATAACTTAACCCTTTCCAGTGATTCAATCTAGCTCCCAACTTCCCTTCCATCGTAGATCATTGAAATCACCCAGGAGAGCTCCTTGACATGGGGATTGATCAAGGACATTTTAAAAAGTAAAGCCCCCCCCCCCATGTCAATAACTGAGCTCAGTTCTAGATGCTATATAGCATCACCAGGGAGCCTTTATAGTCTTCTGTAAGTAACTTGAGTCTTCTATGATTGAGAATCATGGGAAGTCAGAGAGCTATACTTTGGAGGAGACTGGGACAGATAGATGGATAAGGCCACAATTCTAGTCTTGGCTTTTGCAGAAAGAGGCAGTTTTGGGGTAAAGCACTGCATCTGGAGCCTCTAAGCAGGCCAGGATCTATTAGCTAAGGAACCCAGAGAACTTGCCCCCATGGTAAAAGTGGAAATTATACCCCCATTTTTGCTCCAAATCACAGTGACTACTCAGCTCCTTCTGATTATGAGTTTTTTGGGGGGAGGGGGGAGAGGAATCATGTGTATGACCCTGGAAGTAATTTCTCCCTCTTGTGGGCCTTCATTTACTTTTTTCTAAAACCTGGTTTCAGAACTAGCTGTTAGGTGAATTTCTGAGACTATCTTGAACTGACATTAAATTTTGTCCAGAGTTCATTAAGTGTTGGAGTTCTTAGAGGCAGAAGCAGTGTAGTCTTCTGGGGAAAGCCTGGCATGACAACAGAGGGCATCTGCTAGTGTGTGTGATTCTTAATTTCCAAAGTTATTGTGTGTGTCTGAATGTCCAGAGGGACAGAGCTCAGTGAATAGATTTGGAATGCTGGACAAAGTTTAATCTTGACCTGAAATGAATTTCAGATGGGTTTGAGGACACTGAAATGAAGTTCTGCCTGTGACAGAATAACAGAGACAACTGACATAGGGCAAATAGTGTGTTAGAAAGGGGAATGGTGCTTCTCTGCAGAAGCAAGACATCCACGTGTACAATTTGCCTCAACCCCGGGTGTCTCCCCCCCCCCCCCAATATTGGGACATCATAAGGAACTAGAGCAGGTGAACTCTGGTGGTCTAAGGGGCTTGTGTGTGTGTGTGACCATAGCATGTATTCGTTTATTTGTCATTCATTTAGGGTCATGGGCATTTTGGGCAGGGGGTGGGGTGGGAGTGGGCAGAGGGAGTCTGGTCCTTAGGAGGTCATGGGTGCTTTTGGGGGTGGAGGGGTGGAGGGGTGGGAGGGCCCAACTGGCTGGACAGCTTGGTTTTAGGAATAGAAGTGATTAGATTATGAAGGCAGACAGAAGTAATGATTAACTTTCTCAGTCTGCATACTGTCTCCAGTCTGGCGTTCTGTTGTTTTTCCCTGTAAGTACAGCCCTGGCCTCCAGTCGACAGGGTATTAGGTTGTAAAGAAAGACAGAAGGAATGAAAGCAGGGAGTGAGCAGAGGAGGAGGGAGGGAGGACAGGGAAGGAGGGAGGCAGGGAAGGAAAGAGGAGGGGGGACCGCCTTTTCCATCAGATTCAGGAATGGAATTTATTGGCTGGAATGCAGTAAATGTTCAAAATGCCAACCCATCCAAACAGTTTTCATAATTGTTAGGGAACAAGGGGAGCCGGGGGAGGGGAGGGATGAAAAGGACTTTTGTTTCTCACTGTATTTTTCCACGTCTTCCAATGGTTTCTCTATCCTCTAGAAAAAAATAGGATTGAACTGGAGCTGTGCTCTCTTTTGGGGAGTGTAGGGGATAGCAGTGGGGGAAGGGCACTATTTTTTTTTGAAGTTGTAATAACTTTCAGAGAGCTGTAGGTCAGGGCAGTGCAGGGCTTTATTAAAAAGACGCATAGCAAAAGAACAGCTATATGGAAAGCATTTAGGTATGAAGGAAAAAATTGTCCTGTGCACTTGAACTTCTGTCTACTTTGGAATACTGTTCTATTATACATCAATTTTTATTGAAAATTTTTACAAGGCTTAATATGTCACTATCATACCTGTATGTTGTCAGTTTTTTTCAAAAGACCAGAGGAAAGACAACATGTGGTGGAAGAGCTGGGATTTCTTTTTTTGTTTGGAGAGCATTTGAAAATTTATTTTTAAAGCAGAGTTAAAGAATTCAGTAATCCCTTTATCAGGACTGTGCAGTGGGAACTATAAAAGTAGTTCCCACAGTGAAATGGGAACTAAAAAGACACTGGGTGAGTGGGTAGTTGGGGGGGGAAGGAGAATGTCTGGCTTGGAAGACATGAACTTGTCTCTACAGTGTGGGATTGTTATTTTCTTGGGAGGAGAGGAAGAGATAGGGAGCCAAGACTATATCCACTTCAGAAAGCCAGATAAATAAATGCAGTGCACAACCAGGGAGACAAGGGAGTGAGGAGGGTGTGTGTAAAGGTGGAGTCCTCTTTCCAAAGAGGTTTGAGATGTTTCTCTAGTTTTGGAGGGTCAGGGTAGGGAAGTTGAGAGAGAGAGGGTGGGCATGGCCTTGGTAGGACAGAGAAGATTCTTGAAATTCAGACTTCAAAAAATAATTAAGCTGGATGCATACAAAACAACAGCCAAGGAGGCCCATTTACTGTAAATATTATGAATGGATTTGGCTGACTTGGGAGTCCCCACCCTTCCTTTAAGGCTTTCTCTGAGCTAAGTCAGAATTCGGCCTTCAGACAGCAGCCAGTACACTCTATAATTTGCATGGCTGATGAGGGCTGAATGCTGGGACAGAGGAAGCCGGAGTCAGCCCAACCACTGGAGACAGACAGGCGGTTTTGATTTGCACCCCTCCCCCCCTTTTTTCCTCTAAATTGTATTCTTTGACTACAAAGCACTGTTTTGTATTGTTTTTTAAGGAGGGGGTTAGGGTTTGATTGGTGGTTACAGGACATTAGCCTTGAGCTGAACATTTAAAAAGTTTCGAGGGGTGGGGGAAAACATGGCAATAATTATTAGCCCTCGTAATTGATTACTCATCACTTTTTGGCTGTTATGTCATATTTATGAATTAATCTTGCTGGCTGGATCATAAAGTTTCATTGCTAGCTTCTTGGGCTGTTCTTATGAAAGTTTCAGGGTGATAGATTGGCAAATGAAAAGATGATCTGTTGCAGGGAAATGTTGAGGGGGGGTAGATAGGATCAGTGACTTGGGAGATAGGAATTCCTCTTAGTACCCTCTCACGGGGAATGATGAATGACAAGGAAGAGAAACATGTTTTTACAGTTTGTTTTTTTAAAGTTAAAATACAGTAAAGCTACATGTCTGACTTTCTGGTGAATAGCTATCCACTTCCAGGCCCCTCCTCACCCACCCCACTCCTTTTCTTTGGTAAATAATTGCAAGAACTCTGCTAGCTCTAATAACTTTTTTTTTAATAGCTAGTTAACAAACCTTCCTTTCCTCCCCTCTCCTTAGCCAAGGTAGTAAAATGAATGAAATCAGCATTCTTTATTACAAATCTAGCACAAATTAGAATCCTATAACGTTAATGCAGGAAGGAGGGGGAAGTCTTAGAGATCATCTAGACAAATTCCTTTATTTTATAGACCAGATAATTGAATCCCAGAGAAGGAAAGTGACTTCCTCCAAGTCACTGGCTATTGTGCTATCAGATCTTGGTGAAGTTAATTAACCTCTCTTACCTGTCTTCAACGGTGCCTAGGAGGAAAAACAGAACCGTTTCTATGGATCCTGTTCTTGACAAAGAAGACAGGTAAATGAAGGCCAGTCCAAGGTTCGATTATTGCACTGTGTTGTCAACTTTAAAGGCCTCAAATATTAAGTACTGTCTGTTTACTTAGTATTTTGCTAGGCATTGTGGGGCATATAAAGATGTACAGGAGGAAACATTTTTCAACCCATTTTCTTGGAAACTTTAAACATGAATCTACTTTCGAGCCTTCATAAGTAGAGTGTACTAATTCATATCATATAATCCGCTGTTTGAGGACTTTGGGGACATCTGAGGGTCATCACTTTTAAATATCAATGATCTTTGACAACTACAGAGTGAATGGAGTTTGGACTGATTTCAGACTAGTTCCTGGACAGATCCCAGGTAGCTTTATTTTCTTATAGTTGCTTTTTGCAGGGTAGAAAGAGGGAGAATATAAGTTTTGGAAGTAATTGTGGAGGGTCATTTCCTTCTTTGATTCCAAAAATTAGACTTGCTTGGGTTAAGCTTTTATAGTGTAAATTGACATTATTATAAGTGTAACCTTTTTTGACCCTTAAGATTCTGTAAAAGAAAAGGGGTTTGAGTTACATCATCTTTCTTCTAGGATTCCATATAAGAAAGCAAACCTCATAACCTGCCCTCCCCCACTTAGGGGTTTCTCCTAGACTTATGTATGATTTAACTGTGTTCTCCCATTCTATGCCACATAGGATGCCTTCTTCCCTCACACAGAAATACTGAAAAACAGTGACATTTGGTGATGATGTCTCTTGAGAGAAACACAGCAAGATCAAAAATGACTTTGGAGTCCTTAAAAGATTTTTGTAATATTTAGGTTAATATTAATTTATTTTAGGGTAATATGGCTTAATGGGAAGAAGCTGTCTACAGGAGAGGACCTGGATTTGAATCCTTGTTCTAATAGTTACTAATTGAGTGACCTGAAGAAAAGTAATTTCACTTCAGGGCTTCACTCAATTACTCTGTCTTAAATGATTATGGGGGGGGGCATTTTGTTAAGTCTTTAGAATTTTATGAAAATAAGGAGTTATCATTATTTCTTTTGGAAGTTGGTACTTCTAACACAGGATAATAGGACCTTAACATTTCATGTTGTCCTAATGATCATTTTATAGATGTGCAGGCTGAGAGCAGAAGTGACATCCCACAATTAGAATCTAAACTCAGGTCTCTTGAATCCAAATCCAAAATTCTTTACACTCCTACATGCTTCCAATTCCTCCCCACCTCCGCTCACTGGTAAACATTTTACATTCTTCCTTGCTATGGTGTAATTGGTATATACTCTCTTGCTTGACTGAAAACTTCCTGAGGGAAGGAACCTTATTGCCTTCATTTTTATATTTCCCCCTGCACTTAGTTCTATGGTGCTTTTGAGTAAAATTTTAAAAGTCAAACATTCTAAGTGTTATTGGTTTGTTGGATGGATAACAGGATTATTTTGAATGAAACAAAGTAGCTAATTCCTAGACATGTTAGGTAACTTTTTGGACGGAGGGGGTATACTAATCTTTGAGGTTGACTATATTGCATTGGTGTGTATGTTAAGGGTAGAATAATCAATGAACTTAAGTGATTCCTGTATATATTTGATTAAGTAAACCCTGGAGCTACTTCGTTTGGACATCAACTTGCAAGGGCTATGGTCTTGAAACTGTTTCATGCTTCTATACACTAACTGCCAAATGGAGGTTGGGCTATAGTCTGGCTCTTCTACTTACTCTTCCTGTCTAAATGTTTCCTCTTTAACCTTCTGTAACCTTTAGAGAGAATAGGACTTCTAAAGAAATATGATGGTAATCATTATATTGAGAAAGGATTGCTGACTTGACTTGGACTTTTTAGGAATTTTTCTTCCCATCCATCCTCATTTCTCCTTTAGCTTGTCCTCCTCTTCTCCCCTGATTTCTCACAATTTACCTTTAGAGAGGGAGTTCTTAACCTGGGGTCCATGGACACCCAAGGATTTCTTGGATAGATTTCAGGAGGTAATTCAATTACCACATTAATTTAAAAATTTATGTATTCATTTTTATTCATCATCTCACCTCCCACCACATAAGAGAAAAAAGAACTCCTGTATCATAAGTTCAGTCAAGCAAAACATATTTTAATACAATTGGTTCCTTTGTAATCTCATGTATTTTTAAAACCATTATTCTGAGAAAGAGTTCATCTGTTTTCCCAGTGACACAGTAAAAGATAAAGAACTTCTAGTCTTTTGACAGTCAGCATCAAGTGCCTTCAAGAGGATCAAGTGTTCAGAGTGGAGGATTTGGGGTGACAGAAGCCTCTGAACCTACTCTTCCCTCACCACAACACTTTGCCATGTCCCCATGCTTTGGCATGATGAAAAAGAGAGCCCTGCCTGGATAATTTGAGGATTTCCCTGCCCAGCATCTCAGCTTCCATCACAGTGGCCCTTCTAGTGGGAGTGTGTGATGGGAGAGGCTCCTTTTCTGGCCTCACCCTCCTCCCCATCTTTCCCTCCTCACACCATCAAATAAAAAAGGAAAAATTCCTTCCTTACCTAAAATATGGCCTTGAGGTTTGGTCACCCCATGTCATTGAACAACCCCCAAGTGAGATTCATTCATGAACTTTTGGTCTTCTATAAAGGTCTGTTCATTCATGACCAGGGCAATTAAATAACTCTTTGTAAGTGGTAGCAAGCGACTTGCTACTTGTTAAGTGGTTGTTACTAATGCTAGTGCAAACACAGGTAAAATAGCCTTCCTCCTTTCCCTCTTCTTCCTTTCCTTGTAAAGGGGGGATTTTATGTTTCAAGGGGGAGGGGGGAAGGGGAGAAAACACCTTTAAGGAATTTCAGTCAGATTCAGCATTTTCCTGGTGTTGTTCCAAAAATTCCCTAAACTGTGGTAAAAAAGAAAAATTGTTAGCAGGCATCTGATTGTTTTTAACAGCATAGTTTTTCTTTCCTAGTTTTAAAGCAAACAACCTCAGTAAAACAACAGTAACAACACCTCTTTTTCTGGTTGGGAGGCAGGCCTAAACTGAAAGAGATAATCAAAATGACCAGATTTCCCTGTTGGGTATCTAGAGCAATAATAAAATAGATTATAAAATGGGAGTGAAGTTGAAGGGGTCCATATTCCAGATTATCACCCTGAGGTTTTCTCCAGGGAGGGATTATTGGAACTCCTTTATCAGATGTCCAGGGTGCATATCATGTCTTTTTTTTCGAATCCCTATTTTGGGGACTGTTGCAGGAGAACTGATCTCTTAGGATAGTGCTTCCACCTTAGCTGGGATCCTACTTTTCAGGACTGATTCTATATTAATTCAACTATCAAGCATGACTGGGAATCAAACAAATTGTGGGAATTGCTATTCAGATCCAGGAAAGGCAGGAAATTGGCTACACAGGATCTGTATTGGGTTTCCCTAAAGTTGTAAATGATGGGAGAAATGTCAGTGGTGATACAAGTAAGGAATTTCAGAATGGCTAAACTGCTTCATAGAGAAGCACATTTGGATAGGACTGGGGCAAGTCCTTAATTTGGATTTTTCCTGGGGGTGGGGAGAGGTCAGAGAAGGCAATCTTCTTTACCAAGATCCTACTTTAATAGGGAACAGGTGAGAAGGAAGCCGACTGCACCCATAACCCCCCACTCCCTGTGTTTTGCATGAGGGAGTTAGCTTTAAAGGTCTTTATACTAAACACAGACAGATAACCCACATTCTGCAGTTTATTTGGCCTAGACTATTAACATAATCGGGAAACTTCCCTTTCCTGGGGTATGTCTGGCTGAAAATTGCAGGGTGGACTGGCTAGTCTACAAAGAAAAATTCAGTCCTAAGAGTTCTCTGTCTCTTACTCACTCTCACACACTCTTAGTGGGAGGCAGAAAGTGTAATAAGCCCTGTAGAACTTCAGAGAAAAGGTACCTGACAGACTGGTGAAATGTAGTTGTGGGCCCCTCCCCTTTTTTCAGATGGAAGCTGGTTTTCCCTTTTGGGGCACATCTTTCCCTCCCACCCCAATTTCCTAAACTTCCCTTGAGGTGGTTTCAGAGGACTAGATTGGAGGTAATTTGATCCTGGGTTCTCCCCTCAGCCTGCATCTCCACCTTGCTTGCCTTTCCCCCTTCTCCCTCCCTAGGTTTTTTACTTCCCTGCTGTTTATTTGGTGCCAGGTTTCAGTGGGGCAGAAGTATATGAAACAAAGTATTGTGGGGCTCAGAAAAGGGGAGGTTTCAAGGCGAACAACCTAAAAGGAGGCAGAATTCACCCTTCAAAAGGGGGAAACAATTTTCTCCCATATACTGGCTGTGTATTCTTTCCTGTTCACTTTGTTTCCACTCCTTTCCCGGTCTTCTCAGTTTCTAGGTCTAAGATGTAGGATCCCATCATTGCATCCTCTAACTTAGTCTCTCTCAAATCCTCTCTGCTTCTCTTCACAACTACCATGCATAGGCCCCACCTCCCAGTCAGAGTTGGCTTTCTGAGTTTGAGTTCTTATATTTCAAAAGGTACCACCCCACCCCACCCCACCCCACCAAGCAGGGCTTCCAAGGGAAAACTAACCTATGAATGCTGAGTGATGGTTGCTGTTCACTACTCTAGCCAATGGATGCTCTTCAGGAACAAGCTGGTGTCATGAGAATTCAGCTACTCTGTGTTTATTCCTTTGTTGGGGAGGGGGGAATTGGGGGTCGTGAGAGAGGCAAATAAACTTTCCATCTTTTCCCCTTTGAGGCCTAGTGGAGTATAAGCTTGCTTACCTACTTATTCATGAAATCCAAGGCTAAATGCTGCTGCTGCCTTTTTTTTTTTAAGTTTATAGACCTGAATAGCTCCCAGGTCTAAACATGTCTGTAAAAGTTGGAAGGAGGTGACTGGGCTGAACTACACTACACTCCTCACCCTGCCGGCAACAGTCCTTTTCAAGGGTGGTGGGGTGGGCACTGGAACCCACTCCCTTCTTTTCTTTCCCCCGTCTGGTCTGGCTGATGATCAGTTAATCTCTCTCCCAGTTGCTTGAAAAGACTAAAGGGAGGAGGGAGAGTTAAAGGAACAATTCTCACACACACACACACACACACACACTCTATACTTCTCCCCCCTTCCCAATTTTTGTTAACAAATACAAAACTTCCGGTCCCCACCCTACTGCTAAAAACCACAGCTATTCCTGCAGCTCAGTCAGATTTATAGTTCTCTGTCTAAACCTTACATTTATTACTCCAGCTCCAGGCATGAGGAGGAGAGGTAAATTACAGCTGTAGCCACCCCAGACGAGTCCCCCTTTTTTAATGTTCACAAACATCTATTTAAAGAAACATGCACCCCAGCATCAAAAACACTCCTGGACTGGTGGCTTTCTTATAGAGGTCCAGGAAGCTTTCTTCATGTCAGCCCATGGGGCAGGGCTTGGAAGAGGTAGAAGAAAGGAGCTAGACAGGAGGGAGAGCAACCTATCACATTGTAATGTTGAATGAAAGGCTTCTCTTCTGGACCTTCCAATCATTCTCCTTCCAGAGGGGGATTTGTAGGATTTGAAGACCAGTTTCTCTGGCACATTTTTTGGTCAGGAGCTGTCGGCCAGGCCTCCCAGACCTTAGGATATTCTTTCAGTCCCATTTAGTCTAGATTTAAATTTTAAAAAAAATTAAGGCAATGGGGTTATAAGTAACTTGCCCAAGATCACACAGCTAGAGATTTAAAAAAAACATTCCAAGGTAGTTCTAGTGCTGTCTTTTGTGAACAACTGCTGGTTTCCACTTAACAAGTGATATCTGTCTTAAGTTGTTTCTCTACCAGCAGGGCTGGATTTGTTCTGAATGAGAGGCATATGACATTAATAGTAATTTATTATCAGCATGTGAATCTTAGTTCTTTTACTGGTAAGGTGAGGAGATTGGACTAGATGAACTATAATATCCTAGCTCTTCTACTTCTTACCTGTGACCTTGGGTAAATTACTTAGCTTCTCTATACTTCATCTCAGTTTCCTTATTTGTATTAGGGTCTAGAGGACCTCTGTGGATCTGTCTATGCCTGAAATTCAGTCAGATGAAGACAGAAAATCCCTTAGGTCTGTGAATTACACTCTTGTCTCACTAGCACCGTGTCCTGACCAGCCACATTGGTTCTGGAAAATCTTCTGGCTTACATTTGGGTTTAGACCTTGATATTATTATATCTCTTGACGGAATAAGAATTTTCCCAAAGTTGTATGTGTCTGTCCAGAACCAAAGAAGACAGTTTGTCAGGGTGGAGAGAAATGATGCCTCATCATGTCCCCCATGTTTAAGGGCAGGGACTTTGGATTACATTTTGTTCATCAGTCCTGAGAGTCTGGAGATCAACTTGGAGGGACTTGTCTCCTATCCATCTGGAGGTTTTGACTGGGGATGTTTGTCTCTAGCTCTCTCCCTAGGGATCTGAAAAATACTTTTGGAGGTCCTCATCAGGAAAAGGATGGAGACTTACTTATGAGCTGCTGTGTTGTTTCCTTTTCCATGATTCAGTACACTCTCACAAGGGACTGGGGAGAAATGTGGAATATAGAAAGTAGTGAATGAGTTGCTCTTTGTATGTGTGCCTCAAAGTCCTTGAGGGTTTCCCTATTATGAAAGATCATCCCATGAGGGGTATAAGCTCCCTGAAGGCAGATACCCATTTTTTTTGTTGGCTTTTATGTCTACAGTATCAGTCACTTTCCCCATTGAGTTGAACCATGAAAAGAGTGCCAAAACAAAATTCTCAGTCAAAGATGACTTGGAGAAACTGTTGGCCAAAGATTATCCTGAGAGGGACTTTTGATAGATATATACTCACAGTTAAATGTTCTTTTGATTAGAGAGACACAAACCCAGCCATTTCTAACAAATCTGATTTTCTTTGTCCTTCTCTAGATTCCCAACTTCTTCGGGAGCCTGGGGATCAGTCACACTGGTGCGTGGTAGCATATTGGGAGGAGAAAACAAGAGTGGGTCGGCTCTACTCTGTCCAAGAGCCCTCCTTGGATATCTTCTATGATCTACCTCAGGGGAATGGCTTTTGCCTCGGACAGCTCAATTCGGACAACAAGAGTCAGCTGGTACAGAAAGTCCGTAGCAAAATTGGCTGCGGCATCCAGTTGACTAGAGAAGTAGACGGTGTGTGGGTATACAACCGCAGTAGTTACCCCATCTTTATCAAGTCGGCCACACTGGACAACCCCGACTCCAGGACGTTGTTGGTGCACAAGGTGTTCCCGGGTTTTTCCATCAAGGCTTTTGACTATGAGAAAGCATACAGTTTGCAGCGGCCCAACGACCACGAGTTCATGCAACAGCCGTGGACGGGCTTCACCGTGCAGATCAGCTTCGTGAAAGGCTGGGGCCAGTGTTACACAAGGCAGTTCATCAGCAGCTGCCCGTGCTGGTTGGAGGTCATATTCAACAACCGATAACGCAACAGGAACCGGAGGGGACTAGATGACGTTTAAAACTACTTTGCTGCTAATATTTTCCTTCTGAGTGCTTGCTTTTCATGTAAACTCTTTGGTTGTTTTATTTTTTAATTGTTGTTTATGGTTTTCTGTTTGTTTTGTTCTCAAGAAATAGCTTATGAAAAGAATTATTTGGTTTTGGGGGGAGGGAAAAAGAATGGGGAGGGAGCTACCTAGTAAGTTGAATTTAAAAGGGGAATAAAAACCAACAACACCAAACAAAAGGTATAAATGACCAATGAGTCAGAAGAGAAAAGAGGGGAGTCACTTTCCCTATTCCAAATCACCATTCACATGTCCCATCTGTATGGGCAGAAAGGGGACAATTATGCAAGGGGTGAGTGTGGACACTTTGTGATACAGATGGAGGGGATTTTTCTTAAGGAAGAGCTTCAGTAAGAAGCCTACAGCTACAATGTGTATTGCTCTTTAGCCCTTTGGAAATGCTTGAGGGGTCAGGATGTTAGTGCCCTATTACGGTTCTATCTGTTGGTTAGGTGTTCCCATATAATAAGACCACCTCCATGACAGAGCCCTTTGACCTGACCCCTCCCCAGGTACTTTTGCCCTCTTTATTAATTGGCTTGTCATAGGCCAAGGGTCCACGCACACACAGGTCTCTTGGAAACAAACACAGCAAGATTCTTAACCAGAACCAAGACTTAGGCCCTGGTCATCCCAATCTTTTGCCAAGCTCACTGCTGCCATAAGTGTTTCTTCTTTTTTTTCTTTCTCATTTTCAGACATCTTGGTTTTTCTGTGAATTTGACTTCCCTAAAGTATTGCTTATAAAGTGCCCGCTTTCCCAGGCCCACTGTTCCTACCACAGGGAAAATTTGACTCAGCCTCTCTTCTCCCCAAACCACACTGTTTACACCAGTGAATTGGGGAGGCGAGGGAAAGAGAAGCTCCCTAAGTGGGAAGGAATGGAATGGAAACTATCCCCCTTGCTGCACCACTTACCCTCCCCTTCCACTTGCCCCTCAATGGTCCATCTTAACCCAGAGCCGGTTATCAAGGTACCACTTGTGTCCCAGAATACTGTGTTTTCATTTCTTCTACAACTCATACACTTGTATGATACTTTTACACTGTTCTTAGCTCAATGAGCATGTTTAGACCTTAACATAAGCTATTTTTCTAACTACAAAGGTTTAAATGAACAAGAGAAGCATTCTCATTGGAACTTTAGCATTGTAGTGCTTGTTGAGAGAGAAAGGACTCCTGAAAAAAACTGAGATTTATTAAAGAAAAAAATGTATTTTATGTTATATATAAATATATTATTACTTGTAAATACAAAGACGTTTTATAAGCATCATTATTTATGTATTGTGCAATGTGTATAAACAAGAAAAATAAAGATGCACTTTGCTTTAATATAAATGCAAAATAACAAATGCCAAATTAAAAAAAGATAAACACAAGATTGGTGTTTTTTCTATGGGTGTTTTCACCTGGCTGAATGTTTTTCTAAAGGAGTTTATGTTCCATTAAACAATTTTTAAAATGTACACTTGACTTGATGTTGTGTACCAGCTTCTCTTTCATTGATTGGGATTAAGGTGAATCATAGGCCCAAACTGGGCAACATGGAAGATTGGGGGTGGGGGCAGGGGCATAAAAATTTAAGACAAGTTCAATGGACCAAGGCATGATAGGTTGGGTTGGCTCATCCTCCAAATTTGGAGTATATACAGGGGGTTTTTGTCTTGGTGGGGCAATAGGGTTAAGTGATTTGCCCAAGGTCACACAGGTACATATCAAGTGTCTGAAGACAAATTTGAACTGAGATCCTCCCGACTCCAAAGCTGATACTCTATTGAGCCACCTAGCTGCCCCTTGAATACAGTTCTTGACTCCCTCAGTCAAAGTAGAAAGCTATCCACAACAGTCTTTTACAAGCATCTAGTCAATCAGGTATCTGGGGTACAAAGGAGCAACTTGAAGTTCTAACCCAGGCCACATTTATGCAAATCCCCTATTATTGACAAACTAAGTAATTTGTGGAATAACTAACTTGATGATTGGAGGGGAAGGGTACTTAAATCTACCCTATGATTGTCAATGAGGGAGGATGATATTTGACTTCATTTAATTTGGATTAAATCCCTGAAGCTGATTTTGCTGTTTCTTTGTTACTACCAGAGCTTTTCTGACCACTAACTTGTGGTCAGATGACCACACAAGACTGTCCCTGCCCCTCTTCTCCAAACTCTCATTGCATAATTTAATTGGTACTAATGATCTCTTCAAATGGCTTCAAGATCCATAATTTCTAACCCTGGCACTCTTCCTTAGACCTGACATCCCTAGTGGTCTGCTGGACATGTCTGCCAGTCTCTTAGTGACTGACAGGTTAAACTCTAATGCCTAAAACTCATCTTTTCCTGCTATAATTTTCCTCTTCCCTAGCCCTCTTTGGTATTGATGGCTATTGTCCTATTCAGTCACTTAGGCTTGAAAATCATAGTTGATTCTTTTAACCTTAAAGATCTAATCAGGAGGCAGCTAGGTGTCGAAGTAGATAGAGCACTGGCCTTGGAGTCAGGTGTACCTGAGTTCAAATCCGGGTGTTCTTGGGCAAGCCACTTAACCCCATGGCCTTGCAAAAACTAAAAAGATCTAATCAGTTGCAAAATCCTGATGTTTAATTATCAGTGTTTCTCCAATTCTTCCTTTCTTCCATTCATATAGCCTACTGAACGTTTCTTAATAGATCTTTTTTCTATTCCAATTATTTTCTTAGATATAATATCTACTTAAGACATAGGTGTTATGTCTTGTTCTTAAAACCTTTGACAGGGGCAGCTAGGTAGCACAGTGGATAGAGCACCGGCCCTGGAGTCAGGAGTACCTGAGTTCAAAGTTGGCCTCGGACACAATTACCTAGCTGTGTGGCCTTGGGCAAGCCACTTAAACCCATTTGCCTTGCAAAAAAACTAAAAAACAACAACAAAAACTGATTTCCTATTTCTTTCAGAATGAAATATTTAGATTAAGATTCTCAGTCATTAGTCTCTCCCCAACTTTTCCAACTTTATTTCCCTTTACTCCACCTTTACCCATCCAAATTTATCATAACCTTCACAGGCCATTCACAGACCATAGGAAGAATAGGAAGAAACCATACCTGAACAAGAATTTTCTATAATAGGCCAAGTAAGTTATCAAACCTTTACTTGATAACTGTCAGGTTCTTGGGGCATGATATAGGGATGTAGAATGGGTGCTATACCTGGAGTCATGGATTCTGCATTCCTGCTGCTCTGCCTTGGGCTCAATTTTACCATTAGCAGAATGAAGAGGATTGATTAGATGACCTCTTAGGATCTTTTCCTCTAGGACTATCTTCCTATGAGCTCGTGAAAGGGGGAACTTGTTATCTTATTAGATCTGATCCCATATTCAAGCTTCTAGTCAAGATCTTTCTGAATCCTGCTCTCTGGAGTGCTCATTTCTTTTTTTCCCAGCTGCAAATTTGATAAACAGGCAACCTTGTACCGTTAATTGAAGGATTAAAAATAAAGGAAAGAGGCCATTGGGTAGAGAAAAAGAAAAACAAAAAGAAGGAAGGAAAAAGAAAAGTTTACAGATTGAAATCAAATGTATATTTTTAAGGCATAGGATCAAATTGTCAATTGGAAAGAAGTTGACTGGGATTTAACTTGTTTTCTTTGATATTGATAATGATTAGGGTTAAGATACCTAGTTATTTCTATTGATATTCATAATTTTATAGTGCTACAGGAAATATCAGAGAGAAAATGGAATTTTATGTCCTAAGAGAGCTCTCTTTAGATTTTTTTATATTTTAAATTAAATGTTTGTATTTATTTTTCCCACTACTTGAAATGTTTTCAACTATCTTTTTGTGAAGTTTTGAGTTATACATTTTTCTCCCTCCCTCTCTTCCTTCTCCCCTCCCCCTGACAGCAATCCAAGACAAGGACTCTAGAGAGAAGCAGCATGATGTAGTAGTGTTGTATTGGGGGGTGGGGGGATCAGGAACACCAGAGTTCAAATCCTGTCTTAGACCCTAGCTATGTGACTCTAGGTAAATCACTTAAACTCTCTGAACCTCAGTTTCTTCATCTGTAAGAAAAAACTAATATAACCTATCTTCATTCAATAAGAATTTTTTAAGTATCTATAATGTGCTAGAGATACAAAATTTAAAAATGAAACAACCTTCAGAGAGCTTCCTTTCCATGAAGATGGAGAACATGTACATAGAGAAATAACCACATAATAGATTCAGAGTAATTGTACACTCCTTCTTGATAGGGAAAGCACTAGCAACTGGGTATAAGAATTGACTTCCTGTAGAAGGTGAAACTGGAGGGTTAAAAGAAACCAGGGATTCTGACACTGGCAAGATTAGGAAAATACTGCGGAGGGATGTGGTGAAGATCAAATGCCTTTTTATAAATATAAATACCAAAGGCTTTTTGTGTATGTAAGTGAGTGTAAATGTGTTTGAGCACATACCTGTATAAATATTGTGTGTGTGTGTGTAGCTTTGCAAATCTTAAAGGAGTCTATGAATTTTTTTTTTAGGTTTTTGCAAGGCAAATGGGGTTAAGTGGCTTGCCCAAGGCCACACAGCTAGGTAATTATTAAGTGTCTGAGACCGGATTTGAACCCAGGTACTCCTGACTTCAAGGCTGGTGCTTTATCCTAGCCGCCCCGTATTAAACAAGTCTATGAATGTCAATTGTTATTAGGGAATAAAGAGATGCTTAGAGCTTAGGCAAAAAAGTTGGAACATCAGAGGCAGAGGTATTCTGATTGTAGGGCTTGAGAAGGCAGGGGAAGCAAATATAAAAGCAAAATCAGAAGAACCCTGAAACACAGATGCTGAAAGGAATCTGTGATCAACAGTTGGAAACCGGTTCTCTGATCTGTTAATTGAAAAAGGCATCCAGCATATCCACACAGTATCTCAGCCTATGTTAAGAAAGGAAGTTTTATGTACGAATCTCAATTCTCTGACCTTTAGAAACAGGTTCTTTTGGTTTTGATCCTGGCTAGACTTACAAAGATCTTTCAAAGTTGGGGAGGAGGGAGGTAAAGACATTTTTTTGGCACTCTATCTAGAGAGCTGGATCTGGAGTTAGAGGATCTGGGTTCAAGTCCTGTTGTGTGACTTTAGGCAATTCTCTTAACATCTATGGACTTTGATCTCTCATCTTTCCATGGGGGTGGGGGGAGAGAGGTGGTGTCCAATTGATATAACCTGTCTCTATTTAACAGCAGCATAGTTACTGTTACTCAGTCATTTCAGTCCAAGTCTTCATGACCCCATTTGGGGTTTTCTTTGCCAAAGATACAGGAGTGGTTTATCATTTCCCTTTACAGATGAGGAAATTGAGGCAAAGACAGTTAAATGACTTGACCAAGGTCACACAGTAAGTGTCTGGAGGCCATATTTGAACTCTGGAAGGTGTCTGTCCACTGTACCAACTAGCTTCGTCCTGCCTTTTATTGTCTTAGGAATTTGCCTGGGGAAACAGATATTAATGTCCTCAGGATATGAACACAGGACGCCCTGATTTGAGACTGCCTATCCACTTAACTCCATTTCCTTCTCTGTAACTGATTTTCATTATCTGCAAAATGGGAGTTATCATAGTTTTACTGGCTATCTCATTGTTGAGGACAAAGGACTTAAAAGCCATTAAAACACTATGTGAATATCAATATTTGTCCCTTAGAGCCTCAGCCCAGGTTGTCAACATTTTATAAAACTTGGACCCTGAAGTTGCTGCTCTCTTCTTTCTCAAGCCCTCATCACATTCTAATTTAATCAGCTTTGATTTGTATAATCATCATATTCCCACTCTGCCCCAGTACATGGTAAGCTTCTCTAGGGCAGCCACAGGGTCACTTTTTATTTTTTTTCATTTTTGTATATTTAGCCCTCAGCAGAATGCCTTGCATTTAGTAATAACTTACATTTCCATAGCACTTTTATTGATACCAAGTGTTTTCCTCACAACAATCTTGGGAAGTGGGTAGTTTGTATATCTTTATCCCTATTTTACAATTAAGGAGACTGAGGTTTGAAAAGGCTTAAGAGATTTGTTGAAGATCAGTGAAGCCAATAATATCAGACCTTGGCTTTGAACCCAACCCCCTTAGATCTCCTTTGGCCTATTAGATCCAAGCCGTATTATTTCTCAAAATGTTATTCCTTAATCATAAAACATCATCATTATTTTAACCAATAAGTAAAAACCAGAGCAACAATCACTTTCCTTAAAAAAAATCAATCAATAGACATTTATTATTAAGTATCTGTGATGCTCCAGGAACTGACCAAGTGGCTCTTAATAATTCTTTTTGATTCCTTCAAATTTAAATGGACTGAAAAACTGAAAGTATTATTCATTATTTATTGACTAATTGTTTATTGACTGACTGATCAGGGAAGAAAAACTTCAGATTTGTGACAAAGGCATCAAAAAGCATAAACAATATAACTTGGACTGATAACCAAGAAATTTACACTAGGGTGAATGATGAGACTTGTATCCAAATCTAAACTGAGTCTTTTCTTCTAAATTTCCAGTAAATGCTGAATCTTCTAAAGAGTTGGAAGAGACCTAAGAGACCATCTCATTCAACCTTTCTTCCAATGCAAGAATTCCCTCTATAATACTATAACATTTCTCTTTTTTGAACATTTCTAATAATGGAGATCTTCGGATCTCAGAAGGCAGCTGATCCCACTGTCAGGCAAATCCAATTGTTATAAAATTCATCAAATCAAAATGTATCTGCTATTGACCTTAGCTACTCCTTCAACAAATTCTATTTTGACCCTTTGGACATTTTGCAAACATAACAAAACTTCAGTGTCTCAATTTGCTTCAAGGAATAAGGTCTCAGTGAAGGTGTCCCCAACTCTGATTTGGAAAATATACCTAATAATCTCCTTTAATAATGTGGGGATGAAGGAGTTTTATGAAATTGTTAAAAAAAATCACTATTTCACTTTAAATAAACATGCAATGGAATATTTTTGAAAGCTGACAAGAGAAAGGATTAATGAATCAAAGTCTACAATTTTCACAAAACCTAGAAAATCAAGATAATTAACCCACACAAGTGTAAAAAAAGATCCTGAAAATTAAAAGAACAATAAAATTAAAAATAAAAACAATTGTGACTACTTAAGAGAGATAGCTAGATGTTTTTTAAAGGGTAAAAATACTGACAAACTATTAGTTAATTTGATTTTTAAAAAGAGGAAAGAAAATCAAATTAACAAAATAAAAAGGGAAAATTCATAAGAATGGAGAGGATATAAAATTATTAGAAAATAGTATTCCTGGATTATAAATCAATTGAATTGAAAATGTCAATGAAATGGATTAGCTATAAAAATATAAAATAGCAAAAATAATAAAATTAAAACAAGAATTAGATTGCCCAAATAACTTAATATCAGAAAGAGATATCAAGCAAAGACATGAATGAATTTCTATGGAAGAAAACTGTTTATAAATCCTGATACATTTAGAAATTAATTCTTTCAAACATCTCAAGAGCAAATGAATGCTATATATGCTATAAAATTGTTAAAATATTTTTTAAAATAAGGAAAGAAAGCATTTTATCAACCTCTTACTGTGAAACAGGTTTGGTTCTACTTCCCTTATCTGGGAGGAGTAAAGCAGAGAAAGAGAACCATAGACGCAAGTCACTAATTTACAATAATATAATTATTAAATAAAATATTTGCAAAGAGATTGGCATACCCTCAAAATTATTAATATCAGTAACTTCAGTTTGTATCAGGAAGATGCAACATTAAGAAAACAATTAGCAAAATAAACTATATTATTAGCAAATACCATATGATTACATCAATATATGCAGAAAAGACTTTTGGTAAAGTGTAGCCCTTGTTTATGTTAAAATAGTTTAAAACATTAGAATTAATGAACAATCACTCAGTGTGACCCAAAACATTTATCTAATATCTAAAACTAAAATCACTTGCAATGAAGACTCACTGGAAGTCTTCCAAATAAGATTAGAACTGAAACGATAACCACTGTTTCCAGTATTATTTGATAAAATGCTAGCAATGCTAATCATATCCTTTTTAATTCTTATTTTTTAGTGTGAGAAAAGAAAGAAAGGTAGATGTATTATTTCACTAGTGATATAGTGGATATAGTGGACAAAGGCCAGATCAGGGAGTTAGGAATACCTGAATTCTAATCTTCCCTCTGACCCAAATAGTCATTTAGGCAAATCACTTAACTTTTCAATACCTTAGGGAATTCTCTAACACAGTAAGTCACAGAAAATTTAATAAACTGATTTTGATAAAATAGTAGGATACAAAACAAATATGCAAAAAAAATCAAGAGGGATAGAAAGCAAAATACCACTTTAAAAACTGAGAAAATATAGTACATATATTGAAATTAATGTAGCAAGATGCACAGAGGTCTTACCTGAATAGAATAAATTAGAAACTCTTTGAAAGTAGCGACTGTTTTGTTTCTGTTCTTGTTGAATAGAATGGATAAATGAATGGATTCAATAATACAAAGTTGTTAGAGTTAAATAAAGGATAATTTTTCAAAAGACTGCTAATATTCAATGTTTGTGATGAGGTCACTCAAATATAAGAAAAATAATTTTATCCAGATTTATCAATTTTTATAAATTTAACACTATATATGAAACATTTTTCAAGAGAATAGTTTTTATATTCAAATACAAAATGAGATCTCATCAATATAGAATTTTCCTCTAATGTTATAAATCAAAAGCTATCTATACATAATGGTTTTGTAGAACTCTTGCTAGTATCCTCTGGTGTGTCCACTGGAAGGCCTCTAGGACTTCCTTTTCACCTGACATCATTAAAGTACTAATGCAACAAGAAATAAAACTCATTTGGAGGAATTTAAGGGCATCAAGTATCTAGGAGAATAAAAAAAATTGGAACAGTGCATTGGGTTATCATCAGATCTCAAATTGTAGTAGAAAGCTATAATAATAAAATGATATAAAATGGGTAAAAGTGACAAATGTTGGAGGGGGTATGGAAAAATTGAGACACTAATTCATTGTTGGTGAAAATGTGGAATTGGTAGAATTGATCCAATCATTTTGGAGAGGAATATGAAATTATGCCCAAAGAATTCTCAAACTGCCTTTACCCTTTGGCACACAATACCCCAACCAGATCTATTTCCAAAGATGATTAGGGAAAAAAAGAAAAGAAATGCATAGATCTCTTTGTGGTACTAAAGAACTGAAATTGTAGAGATGTCCATTAACTGAGGAAGGGCTAAACAACTTATGGTATATGATTGTGATGAAATAAAAAACAATGAGCTTGATGATCTTAGTAAACTAGTGTTAGATTTTCATGAAATTATAAAGAGCAAAATGAACAGAACCAAAAGAGCATTGTATACTGTAATACCAATATTTTGAGAATGACTTGGAATGAATAAATCATTTTGGTTATTATAAATACCCAAATGAACCACATTTGAATAGATGTAGGATAAACAAAGTGGAACCAAAAGAACAATTTACATAATTACTACCACTATATAAATGAAAATAATTTTAAATGGTAACCAAATAGATCAAAAACATTGGTATTAACTTTTAAGGAACACACCCACTCTTTCTTTTATTTTAGTTTTCCTCCAGGAAATGTTTTTAAAAACACATCTTATTGAAGTCTTTTATCTTTTTGTCACAAAGACAATCTATACCCATTCTCTCCAAACTTGATTGAACCCTCTTTTAAAACTTAGGAAAACAATTCAGCAGAAAACATCACAACCATCACCTTGTCTCACAATACATGTAATAGTCTATTCTCATAACATCCCCCCCAAAAAAACAACACATACTTTTGGGCTATAAAGAATGAAATATATTTAATTTTTCGTTCTTGGGACTTCCAGAGTTCAACTTCTTTTCATTGATTTTTTTCTGATTATATGTCATTATGTATACTATCTTTTGTTCCTGCATCCTTTGTTTTGTATCAGTTCATATAAATCTCCCCTTTTTTGAATTCCTCATTCATCATTTCTTACTTTTTATATAATAAAACTACATTATATTCATATTATAATTTTTCAGTCATTTTATAATCAATTCTACTTTGTTTCTATTTCTTTACTATCCTCAGTGCTTCTATGAATATTTTGATATAGCTTAGATCTTTGTTTTTCTCTTTGACTTCTTTAAGATAAGTATCAAGTACTGATAATGACTGGGTCATATATGATGGACTATTTGAATCACTTCTCTCTCCCTTTCTTTCAGTAAATGGAAAACCACTAAAGTGTAAGCTTCCCCAGATCATAGATTTAGAGCTCGTTTCACTCTGTGTCAGGGATCTCAGATATCCAACCTCTTCATTTGATGTCTGAGCAATCTGAGACTCAGGGAAGTTAAACAAATTAAGTAAACAAGCAATTATTAAGTGTTTTTGATGGTCCAAGCCCTGTGATAAGCAAGTACAAAGGTAATTTTTGGTAGTCAGGTTCCAAACTCAGCTCCCCTGATCCAAAATATGGCATTCTTCCCACCCTTCCATGAATATATATTGTTGTTCCAAATCACTCTTGTATGCTGTTAAACGGACCTGTTGGGGGAATTTTACATTGTGGGGAATTTAATCATGAGGATTTGGATGCTTTGTATCATATGTTTGAACAAAATTTCTCAATCTAAAAAAAATAGAAAAGACTTGGGTTCTGTAGTTTAACTAAGATTCTGTGGGTAACTGAAGGAAAACATTCTTCAAGAAAAGGTATCTTTCAAACTATGGTTTGGCTTTACCCACCTCTTTGCTCTCATTGTATATTGTAAAAGAATGCTGAATTTGAAGGCAAAAGTCCTGGGTTAAAAGTGTTATCAGTAAGGTCATAAATAATTAAAGTTGAGCATGGGAAGAGAAAAAAGAAGCAAGTATGGCTAAATCCTTCTAGGCCATTGCATTTCTGCTCAAAACCACCTCATAGAGGACAGAAAGCAGAGACCAATTTCTATTTGCTCTAGGGCTTTATAGGAATGTATTAATTGCCGATCAAAGGCAACTGAGCAAACTAACATTCATTTGGGACTAGGCAATTCAGCTAGTGGAACTATCCATATAAATCAAAGAGCTCTGGGGTTCTTGGCTGCTTCAAGTATGGAAGGCAAGGAGAATTTAGCAGAGTCCTGTTGGGAAGTGCAATTTATTTATGTTTCTGATAGTATCAAGTGCCAAGTAGTATGCACAAGGAGTACCTCGGTCTTCCTCCTACAAAAGAAGCTGAAAGATCTAAATTAATGCCTCTCTCCTATGTGGGTTATCAAACAGAATGAAGTGTTCCTTGAAAGAGTGAAGGACATGTTTCAAGAAGAAAAGAAAAGAAAAAGAATTTGTAAAGGCAGATAATCCTACTATATATCAGGGGGTTGGATTATGGTTCAGAGATACAGCTGGAAGGGACCTTAAAGATAATTTGAGTCCAGCTCCTTCATTTTGCAAATGAGAAAACTGAGACCAGATACAGTCACATGATTTGGCCAGGGTCAAACAGAAAGTTATCTAAAGAAAAGGGTAAAAAAGGAAAGAATTATTGAACATTTTGGAGGAAATGAATTTGAGTCTTCCTCAGGAGGGAGCACCCCACTATTTCAAGAAGTGATGATATGGATAAAGAGGTGCCATTTAGAAAGATCATCTTGGAGATGATGAACATATGGAGAAGAGAAAAGTAGTGATGACTAATGACTTTTTGCAAAAGGCTGATATTAGTTTTTCTAACAAAAACAAATACAGAAGTCTGCTGTCTTTTCATATATATGGAGAGTGAGGGAAAAACCTCCCAAGAATTGTAGAACTTGCTAAACCACTACCCATTGCTGATGAATGTTATGGGGATAAGGTATACGTATCCAGGAGGACTTAGGAAGGTTTGGACAAGAAATTGAGAATATTAGGGATATAGGTAATTTTTTTTTTATTTTGACTTCAGATTGGAAGGAAGGATTTTAGAAGACAAAGAGATCTGGGAAGTGAACACCTAATTCAGAAGAAGTTGTTTGAGGACAGGATTTGAATTTTTGAAATACAGCTGCTTAAACTATAGGACTTAATCAGAGATAGTATGTGCTTAGAGGAATGGTTTAAGAAACACACACATATACACACACACTAATATATATATATATATATATATATATATATATATACATATATATGTCTCTATCTATCTATCTATATACTTAAGAAATTGAGAGGGATTAAAGTGGCAGTGGACAATACAAGAAGAATCCTAGGTACATATTTTGCTCATGTGGTGTCTACTCAGATGCCATAGAGAGTAGTAGATACAACAAAGGAAGAAGAATAGTGGCAATAAGAATAGTGTCATGAGGAGTCATAACACCCAGGAGACAATATATAAGAAGAAAGCAAATGATACAACCCAGGCAACAGTTATCTGTATACAAATGTACTGTTGCTCAGTCATTCAGTTGTTTCCATCTTTGTGACTCCATTTGGGATTTTCTTGGCAACTATTTTGCCATTTCCTTCTCCAGTTTATTTTACAGATGAGAAAACGAGAGGCAAACAGGGTTAAATGACTTGCTCAGGGTCATTCAGCTAGTAAAAACCTGAGATCAGATTTTCAGTCAGGTCTACTGATTGACATGTCCAATACCCTATCCACTGAGTCACCTAGGTGCCTCCACTAATAGTTTTGACTTATAGACAAGATAAAGAGATTTGGCTTAGGGGAGGCTAGGTGGCACAGTGGATAGAGCACTGGCCCTGGAATCAGGATTACCTGAGTTCAAATCCGGCCTCAGACACTTAATTACCTATTTGTGTGGACTTGGGCAAGCCACTTAAACCCATTGCCTTGCAAAAAAGAAAAAAAAAACTAAAAAAAAAGAGATTTGGCTTAGATGGTAGTACAGTTGGATAAGTAAAGAATAGGTTGCATGAGTCAGTCCCAAAAAAGCATCATTAATGGTCAGTGGTGGGATTCAAATAAACCAACTGGTTCTCTGCTCTAATGATCGTTTTCAGTATACAAAAATATATACTGAAGATACTTTAATATTTCATGCATGCAATACTCAAATAAGAACAATTAAAAAGGTACACAAAACTAGATTATGTTATAGTCACAGTAAACAAATGTATCCTTATAGAGTGAAAGCAGTCACATGACCCCAGCAGCCAATGTTGGAACATATGCAGATCCAAAACTCATTCTACCTATTCTAACTCTTTTTCTTCTACTTCCATGGCTTCTGAAATGGATGATAAGATATCCCTTGAATCTATATTTCTATTGATTCATTGTGTCTCAGCTTCCTGTTGGTTTTGCCATTCCGGGAACACCAGTGCGCTCATAATACCTGGGGGGAATTTTGTGTGGAACACAAAGCAGAATCAAATGACAACTTGTCACTCCCTGCTTGTTTGGTACTTTTTCTCTTTATGTTATATGTTTGTTTACTGAAGTAATAAAAATGAGGGAATTAAATGTAAATTTCATCAAAGGTATGATGTTTTAAGAAATGAATAAGTATGTATTAGATAGTTCCATCAATTTTTTCGAGCTATAGACGGAGTGAACATTACTACAAGTACTTAGAAAATTCTATTGCACAAATGAATATTAAAAAAGAGTAAGAAAGTAAGATGGGGGGTGGAAATTGTAAAACTCAAATAATATCTTAAATAAAAACAAATTAAAAAAAAGAGTAAGAAATGTGAATTTGTGATTTCCACATTGAATGGCTGCCCAGCTCCCACCTTAGAGAGAATCCTGATTTCAAGAGCCATTTTAACAACTGGTATGCTGAACTCAGCATAAAATTAGATATCAATTTTGCCAAACTGGTGCAAACCAGCTGAATCCCACCACTGTTAATGGGCTTATGTAAGGAAGTGGAAGGTCTTGGGAGTTTGTTCTTGGCCTTGGACTATTGTTCAATGTTTTATTTTGAGTTTTTTTTAATCAATGATGGATGAGGAAGGAACAGATAGCATGCTGATCACATTTGCAGATAGTATGAAACTGGGAAGTATAGGTTCTAGTCCAAATTCAAGATTTTGACAACCTAGGACAAAAGTTGACGTTTAACAGAGATAAATGTAAAATCATATACTAATTTTTAAAAAGTCAATTTCACATAAATGACAGGAGGTGTGTTGCTAGGCAAAAGGTGGCTTTAAAAAGCTTTTCCAAAATTCTTTTATTTTTAAATTTTCCTTCTTTTATTATGATCTTAACAAATGTGTATATTTCTACAAAGAACATTATATATGAGACCATGAATCTTTGTTGCATATAACTTTTTGAAAAATAAATGTGTTTTTTAATAAATATGTTTTAAAATTAGTAGGATAGTATCAATACTATCCTGCCTGACATAGGTTTATGTGGGGAAAGATCTGAGTGTTTTGCTGGTCTAGAAGTTTAATATGAGTCAAGAGCCTGACCTAACAATCAATATGTCTAATATAATTTTGGACTACATGAAGAGAAGACATGGTTTCCAGGACCTTGGAAATAATAATGATTATGATGATGATGATATTTGTATAGTGTTTGCCAGGTACTGTGTTGAGCACTTTACAAATATTATCTCATTTGAACTTCACAACAACCCTGACATGTAGGTGCTATTATTGTTCTTTTGCAGTTCAGAAAACCAAGGCCAAATGAAGTTAAGTGACTTTCCCAGAATCACACGGCTAATAGGTGTCTAAAAAGAGATAAGGGAATATGAGAAACAAAATATTGTATACATTGTCAGATAAATTTCCTATAGTTGATCCTCTGTTTATTTTTTTAAAAAATACTTTTCCACAAAGGAATATTTAATCTGCAGTGGGTTGGAAGATACATAAACCCAAAGTAGAATGGTTTCCCTTTATTGGAAGTTTTCTAGATAAGGTAGATGACCACTGTTCACAACTAACTGATCACTATTTATTAAGTAATTACTATGTGTCAGTGACTAAACTAAGAAAGATTTTGGAAGGGGGCATATAGTGAAGTGAAAATAGTACTGATTCAGACCTGGGTTTGAAGCTTTTTTACTACTTATTTACATGTTACTTAATCATTATCTCTCTAGACCTCTAAAGAGGTCATTTTAAAGGTCATCATACTTTTAAAATGAGAGGCTTGGACCAGATCAGTGGGGTCAGTTTCAAGTAGAAATAGAGACAATAAATCCTATTTAAGGATCTTTGTGGTCACCAATGACTAAGAAGCCATGTATTTACATTATCTATGTTCAATTGTATATTTATTTATTTTGTTAAATATTTTACAGTTACATTTTAGTCTGGTTCTGTTGTATTGGGGAAAGTTGATCCTATGTTTGACATCTCTGGATTAGATAATCTTCAAGTTCCTTCCAACTTCAGATGGATAATCTATATTCAGACAATTCTTACTTATATAAATTCATATTATGACAATTCAACTCTATGGTGAAGAAAATTAAAATAATACCACTTTGATTCCTGACATTATTTTTCCATGTCCTTGAGTTGAGCTCAGGAATTTGTCTTTTCCTCTGAGTTAGTTAAAAGCAAAAATTACAAGAAAAGTTATTATCAATCATACTGGTAGCCCCTGCAATATTTCCAGGATATATTTGCTATTTTTTAAGCCCTACAACTTAACTTGGTACCATCCCCAAAAGATCTATTCTCATCTGTCATCATACAATTAGGGAAATTTGTATTTCTTCCAAGATAGTATGTCTGATAGTTTTGATCCCCTGGTAAAGACTTCAAAATGTGATCTGTTACATAAAACCATTACTACAGGACAGCTAGGTGGTGCAGTGGATAAAGCACTGGCCCTGGAGTCAGGAGTACCTGGGTTCAAATCCGGTCTCAGACACTTAATAATTACCTAGCTGTGTGACCTTGGGCAAGCCACTTAACCCCATTTGCCTTGCAAAAACCTAAAGAAACAAAAACAAAAAACAAACCATTACTACTCCTTAACTGAATGTGAATGTTCCTGCCCCAACTCTACAATCTATCACTTTTTCTCCAACTCTACAAAGACCTCTTCTTTGTTATGTGTCAATAAGGAGAATCCTCTCCTCATTGGGGTTGCTGGCTTTTCTGAAGTTGCCAGGCTGACCTACTATGTTAAGAGTTATACATGTCACTGATTATAAACTGATTTTACTTGGAGTTCTGTACCTCACTTAAACATGATTGTCTCGCATCCAAGACCATCTTCATCATCTTGATCCACATCTGGTCACTGGATTCAGATGACTCTGAAGGAGAACGTGAGGCTGGTGACTTAGCACTGCACCCCCTCACTCAAATCCAATTCACATACTTGTCATGATATCACCTCCCTGATGTCATGGTCTTCTTCGGGAACAAAGGACAAACGTCATCATCTAGATCCTCATCACACTGTAATAAAGATAAAGGTTTTGTGTGGAAGGGAGTAGATGAGAACAAAATATCTGTAAAATGGGGGAAGAATAGCATTTCCCTCCCAGGTTGTCGTAAGGATCAAGTGAGATAATAATTGTAAAGCACCTAACCCAGTGACTAGAAAATAGTAGATGCTTAATATATATTATTTTATTGCACATTTATAATCCATACCAAATTGCACAGTATAACCTATACCAAATTGCTTACTGTCTTGGATCAAAGGAGGGGAAGAATTTGGCTCTTAAAAATTTTTAAATGATTATTAAAATTAATTTTGCATGTAATTATAAAAAATAAAATATTCAAAAATGTTAACTAATATACATAAATATATGTTAAAAGTAGAGAAAGATCATATAACCCTTTAGAAGGAAAACTGGCCTCAGAGTCAGGAATTCTGGGTTCAAGTCCTGGCTATGTCACATGCTAGTTGTGTGAACCTTTGTGAAGTCACTTAACCTCTTAGTGCCTCTGGAAATGTTTGTAGAATAAAAGTTACATAGCACTGGTCCATCATCATTATAGGAAGGAATTCCACCAATTAAATCATAGGTCTGGTTAAAACTTATATATTCATGCATATATTTAATAATTTGTGCATGTGATACTTCCCAAGAGAATGTAAACTCCTTGAAGGCAAAAAGTTGTTTTTTTTTTTAATTATCCATCCTTAGAATAATTTGGGTATATAAATCTCTTGTTATTATATTAAAAAGCCTTTTTTGAGCTCATATGGAGCAAAAGTCTTAATGTTGTGACCTTTGCACCTATGGAATTTCTAATTAATAGGAGAAAAGAAGGGGGCAGCTAAGTGGTGCAGTGAATAAAGCAAAGGCCCTGGAGTCAGGAGGATCTGAGTTCAAATCCGACCTCAGACACTTAATGATTACTAGCTGTGTGGCCTTGAGTAAGTCACTTAACCCCACTGCCTTGCAAAAAAAAAACCAGCTAAAAATATGACTCCTGGGAGAAAAGGTGACAAATAAATATAAGCCATCTCCCACATAATCTGATGACTGAATAAAAGAGAATTTTAGTGGAGAAGCGGTTCAATCTGGACCTTGTTTAAAGGCATCAGTTCCACACAAGGTTGGAGATTTCCTACAAAGAGAATCAATCAATTGCCTCTTTCCTGGAGACCTGCTTATGTTTGAGGTAGTCAGCAATCAATTGTTAAAAGAGACAGTCCCTGCTCTCCTGGAGCTTACATTCATTCTAAGCTTGCATCTTGTTCTTATAAGGACAAGAGGGCAGAAAAGGGGAAGGAAGGTAAGGAAGAAAAGAGGCTTGCCAAAACCCACGATCAAGCTTGATATCAATTTTGTTACTATCTTATTAAATTTAATATGTACTTAACCTCCTTTCCACACCAAACCGTATCTAACAGAAGTTCATGGGTTGTAGATTTTTCTTCGCATATTGAAATGTTTGTGTTTGTTTATGACTATTAAGTTCATTATAAAAATAGATGCTATATTTATATATGTGTATATATATGCACAATACACACGTACATCATGTATATGCATGTATATATTGTATGTATATATATAAATATATTATTTTCAAAAGTGAGATGCCACAAGCTGGCATAAAATGAATTCCCAGTGGGGCAGAGAGAGGGCAAGCTATGTTTAGGGAGGTGTCAAACTAGTTTTCTTAACACAGGCAAGCTGTCTGACACTCCCCTGCCTCTTATTCACCTCCCATCTGTAGGGGTTAATAATAGAGCATATGGTATGTGCTCAAAAAATATTTGATGATTGACTGATCAAGCAACAGTTCTGGGATATAGCGGCTCTCCTCATCACATAAATATAGATATATCCTGAGTATGCTCTGCTTTACACATAGATGGAGCAGGCAGCTGCCTACTTAGTTTGATTTTACAGATAGAGGAAGGTCCTCCTGCTTTCATGATTCATTCCTTTGAGTTCAGCATTGCCTTATGTGTAATTTAGGAGTTTTTTCTTTGAGAATACAATTCTCCCAAGAGGAGAATATTAAATCTCTAACACTTTGGTGTGGTGTGAATGAATTTATCAGACACTTTACTCTAGAGGGACCTAGGAGAATCCTGAGGGCTTAAAGATTCTGTGTGTGTGTGTGTGTGTGTGTGTGTGTGTGTGTGTGTGTGTGTGTGTGTGTGTGTATGTGACAGAGAGAGAGAGATAAACTATGAAATAATTCTCCTGTCAGACCTGACCCTTAGTCGTAGCAAAAGGAGAGGAACCTGTTGTCTAAGATGAGGAAGACTAATTTACTGCAGTGCTTCCTCACAAGGTTAGAGACAGCCAGAGATGCCAGCTCAGCAATTCACCCCCTAGCCAAAGAGCCCCCTCTTCAAAGTAATGATTTTCTAAAAATTGATTTTTCCCCCTGCCCAATGCTGTAATTAATTTATCTAAAACAAATTGGTCACTGGAGGAAGCCCCAGACCAGTTAGGACTAGAATAGACACTCTGATTAATTCAGTGAATATCTGCTGACAACCAGCAGCAGGGGTTGGGGTGACCCTTGGGTTGGGTGAGTGGGACTTCAAAGCCAGAGGGGAATGGGGGTTCTGCTGTGCAGAAAATTGCAGTCTAATTAGAGGCTACTCACAGACCATGTATTCCCACAGCCAAGTGTGCCTCTTTTTAAGCAAATTTGAAATATGAGCATCTGGACATACCTAGACTCATAACAATCTCATCTGGAAGTACTTTTAGGATCATCAAGTCCATTTCACAGCTGAGGAGACTGAGGGTCAGAGAGACAAGTGACTTATCCAATATCACAAAGCTATGTGTTGGGAGTTGTGGGTTGACTTTGGTCTGATTTTGAATGTGATGTGCTTTCCATTATTTGATCATCTTTCTCCCAACAAAACAGTTAAATTAAGAATTACCGATTTACTCTGGAAATATTTCATTAAGAGAGATTTATTCCACTTCAAGATTCCTGTAAATAATCAGTTTTCTATTGCATTTACAATAGGAGTATATTACAGCAGTGAATTATTTTAGATCTTTATAGGGATGTGTGATTTCACTGTTAGAGAGAATTCCTGGATAAACAAATTCTCATATCCCTCTGGATGAGGGTACCTTCTCTGCAACCCTCAGTCTCAGATAGTTACCTAGCAGGGGTGTCAAATATACCAGCTATTGGCCACATGGTAGTACATAACATTCCTGGGTGCTACTTGAGCCAGATTAAAATGTAATTGAGAACAATTTAACAAAATAAATAAAAATAAAATAAAACAGATAATATCACATCTTAAAACTAAGTCAGTATTCAGCTGGCACTGATTCTTATGTATGGTTTAGTTAGTGGCCCTCAGTTTCTATCTGAGTTGGAGACCACTGGTCTTGAGCTGGAGAAGTTAAATGACTTCCTTAGAGTCATATAGCCAGCATGAGTCAGAAAGAAGTACTTGAACCCAACTCCTTTTGACTCTAATGCTGGTTCTCTATTCTACCTACTCATATAGCTTCTCTTGGTTTTCACAGAATCAAAAAATATTAAATGTTATGGAGGCTGACACTATTCTTTTTACAGAGGAGTTCCGAATTGTTCTCCAAAATGATGGGAGCAGTTTATAGTACCAACAGCAATGAATCAATGTGCTTCTTATCCCATGGTCCTTCCACTATTTCTTTTTCTTTCTTTCTTTCTTTCACCAATCTGATGGGTGTAGAATAAAAATTGCTTTAATTTGTGAGTCTCTTAGTGATTTGGAGCATTTTAATATGGATTCTTTCCTTTGAGATCTATCTGTTTATATCCTTTGACCTTTTAGCAATTGGGAAATGTGACTCTCATTCTTGTAAATTTGAACCACCACTTTATATTCCTTGTAAATGAAAATATTATCAGTGGAATTTACTACAAAGATTCACACCCTTACCCCCACCCCTACCCCTCAGTTATGTTTCCCTTCTGATCCTAGCTATATTGAACTTATTTGTATAAAACCTTTTTAAATTTATGTAATCAAAATTATCCACTTGATCATCTCTGTCCCTTGTTTAGTCATGAACTTTTCCCCTATGCAGAGATCTAATGGGCAATTTCTTCCTTACTTTTCTAATTTGCTTATGATGTCACCCTTTATATATCAGTCATGTATTCAGTTGGAGTTTATCTTGGAATATGGTATTAGGTGCTGATCTATACCTATTTCTACAGTTTTCCCTGAAGTGAAATAGTGAGTTTTTATCCCAGTTCCTAAGGAGTTTGGAACCTAGCTTTTTGTGAATAGCACAATTCTATTCACAGTTTAGGTTACTACTATCTTTTTTTTTTTTAGTCAAAAATATTGATCATACGTTTTTCTTAGTCTTTTTTTTTGTATGTGTATGAGAGAGAGAGAGAGAGAGAGAGAGAGAGAGAGACAGACAGACAGACAGACAGAGGGACAGAGGGACAGAGATAGAGACAGAGTCAGAGAACAATGGGGAAGGTGTGTTGACTGTCCTTCCAGATCCTTTATTCAAAGTTCACTGTGTCCTATTGTGAAGAACTCTTTCTCCACATAGCACCTTTTGCCTATATCCAGGCGCATCTCAATTCTAAACTCGTCATAGAATCATGAAATCTTAAAATTGGAAAGGACCTCAGATTATTCATTCCAAATGCTATCTTATTAGGAATCCATTTTCTGACATCCCAGAAAATGGCCCTTCAGTCTGCTTGAAGACCTTCAGCAATTAAGAGCACAATGCATTAATAAGGGCCGTTCATTCCCATTTCTGAATAACTGATTATTATGAAGACTTTTCCTTACTCCCAGATATCTGCCCTCCTGTAACCTCCACCCCTTTCTCCTTCTAACTCTGCCCTCTGGCTCAAGTCCTTCTTCATATGAAGAGAGTTCCAGCCCACATTGATGGCTCCTATCCTGACCCTCCCACAGCCATTATTATCTGTCCTGCACATTTTGTCACTTGGTTACATCCTGTCTTGTATTGTTCTTTGTTCCATGAGTTTAAGTCTTGTTAACCCCTCTCTTGTTGCCCTTAACAGAGGACTGTACAGACAGGGGCTAGACGGCTCACAAGAAGCAGAGTCACTGAGTCTGAAAGCTGGAAAGGACTTTAGAATTGTGATGACATGTTATTTATGATGTTTAGCCTGGAAGGACCTTTAGAGACCATCTAGATTAATCCCCTCCTTTGACATGTGAAGAAACTTAAACCAGGAGTCGGTAGATCCAACTAGGAGGCAGTAAATGGTTGGTTGTTGAGTGTAGTGTAGTGTACTTGAAGGTAGAGGATCAGGGTTCAGATCTTTCTTGTGACCTGGGAAAATTCCCTTAACTTCTGGGTCCCGCAGTCATTCAGTCATTTTTTTCTGTTTTGACCAACTCTTCATGACTTCATTGGGGTTTCTTGACATAGATACTGGAGTAGTTTGCCATTTCCTTCTCCATCTTTTTTTGATAAAAGAGGAAGTGACTTTTCCAGGGTCACACAGCTAGTAAGTGTCAGAATGAATCTGAACTCAGGAAAATAAGTCTTTGTAACTCCAGAATCAGCCATCTATCCACTGTGCCACCTAGCTGCTCTTGGGGGTTCAGTTTCCCTACCTATAAAATAAGGGGTAATATACACTAGATGCAACCTCAAAGATCCATCTTAGGTCTATGATCTATATCTATATACACTAGAAGGCCTATCCCATTTCTCTCCATCTGTGATCCTAAGTTCAATGGTAGGATTCTCATTTCAATCAGTCCTTTTTCCCAGTACTTGTATTAAATTGGGTAGAAGTCAGTTGAGATGAACTAAATGGAATTTAATTGAATTACAATGGAAAAGATAGATATAAAGGTGTCTCTAGATGTCAGAACTGAAGAGCAAGTCACTCTGAGGAATTGACCCAGGCTCTAGTCTTCTTTTGGGAATCCTTAAAACCAGAGTGGTCCCTTGGGAAAATCCCACCTGCACCCTAAACAGGGCCAGGGTGGGAGCCCCCTGGGCTTGGCCAGAGTCCTATTCGGGTAATTGCCATGTGCCCTGCCTAGATTCCTCCAGCGACTGCTGACTGAATGTGGCATTGTTCACTTCCTGTCTCGACCTGCCAGCCGGTGCTGCCGAGCAGGCCTTCCCCGGCCCGACGTGGGCGTGCCTTCCTCCAGGAGGCTGCCCCAGGGGAGAGAGGCCAGTTTCCAGAATGTGCTGGAGACTGACTCTGCCTGGGGACAGGGGGCTCCCCTGGGCATGGGACAAGCCAGGGGTGGGGGCAGACTGGGAAGCTCAGATTCCTACAACTCAAGGCTTCCTTCCCTCTTCATCCCCACCCCCCACCCCCCTTCTGTCCCCTCCAAGTGTGCCCTTTTGTGCTTCTGGGAAGGGAGCATTACCTTGCTGAGAAACAGAACAAGAAATTGGGTGAATCCTGGCTCAGTTATTTGACCAGTCAAATGTCCTCTATAAAATGTAATTTAAGATGTCCCAAACCTCTTAGATATAGAATATAAAGATTAGAGAGACCTGGGAGATCATAGCAGTCAATCTTTCCATGATACAGATTAGTAAACTGAAACTAAGAAGGAAAGTGATTTATCCAAGGTCACACAGATAGTCCAATGCCAAGATTCAAACCCTGAACTTCAAATCTATTATTCTTTTCAATCCATTTCACTCTACTTTATAAGCCCTAAAATGTTCTTTTTAAATGAATCATCATCATCATCACCATTATAAAACAGGAGTAGGAACATTTGTATAGCCTTGCTCAAATGTATGGAATGTTTGGAAACCTTGAAGTGCTATGAAAATGTGAGTTATTATTATCATTTGTAATAAAACTATTCTAGAATCCCTACTCTGGAGCAGTCTATGACCCATAGGAGAACTAATATTCATTATCAAATATTTACTACATTTTCACTGTGAGAGACATGCTGGTCTTGGCTTACAAAGACAAAATGAAAAAAAAAAGCCCTTTACTCAAGGAGCTCAAATTCTGTGGAAATCTTCACTCACAAGTAGTCCTCTTTCCCTCTCTCTTTCTTTTTCAGTTTCTTCATTTCTTTTTCTCTTTTTTCTTTCTTTCTTTCTTTTTCTCTTTGCCTCCCTCCTTCTCTTCCTCCTTTTCTTCTTTCCTATCTTTCTCCCCCTCCTTTCTTCTTTCTTTCTTTCTCTCCTGTTCCTCTATTTCTTTTTCTTTTTTTTACTCTTTCTCTCTTTTCTGGACATTGATGGTTTTTTACTGTTTGGAAGACAAGCAGGAAATGAGGAGATTCTCCTATTTCAACATCCAGGGACCCCAAAGACACTCCAAAAGACTCTTCTTTAAGTCTTCTTAAACCTAGATATAGGATCTTTCTGCCCAGCCTTTAGTGAACTCCTTCAATAATATCATATCATAATTGTGATTGCTTCTTATTGCCTCATTGCTTTTGTTCCAGTCTATAGTGGAAAGTTGGGAATCAGGAAACCTAGTTTAAACCCTAGAGCTACAATAAGTAAAAGTTATGACAAGTTACTTCTCTGGTCTAAGTCCCAATTTCCCCATCTGTACAAAGATTAGATTGAAATTCAAGAATTTTCTCCAACAATATAGTTCCATGATTATTTCTCCCATTCTATTTGATCACCTATCAGCTGAGAAATCTGCAACTCTTATTACAAACATTTAAAGCAGCAATAATCCTGCAGATGAGTATTTGTTACACTCTGATCTTCTTGGAATGGACCTGCAGAGAATTGGAGGAGATAAGGTCAGAGCCCCAAGGAGTTCCAACATTCCTGTGTCAAAGAACTGTCTCATGGATCTCCCAGAAAGCAGAATCACATCACCCTTTTCCTGATGCAATCTATAATCTCTTGTTGGGGACTCCCATGTTCTCCAAATCTTCTAGTGATACCTTGCTGTGGAGATTGTAATAAAATAAGGACCAATGCAGAACTTTTTTAGCTTCATAGTCACAAGTAAGAAATGCTCAAAGTAATGACCTTAGATCAGGGAGAATGAGGGTTAAGTAAAATCAGTGGTCTTTATTTACAACTGAGTAATGTCAGAAGGAAAGGGACTTTTTTTTTTTGGTCTTTGAAAGAGAAAGGATGACTCCTGACTCCTTGAGTCTTTCAGGTTACTCTTTTTTGGCTTCTCTGTACTGAAGGGTATTAGAATTTAAAGGAGACCATCTATTCTAACCCTCTCACTTAAATTACATAAATTAAAAAAAGTTAACTGATGTTTTTTGTTTTTCTATCACCCTCATTTATTTTTTAAAAAATTTAAAAAGTAAATATGGTTTTTTCCAATTACATGTAAAGACAATTTTAATATTCATTTTTATAAGATTTTGAGTTTGGATTTTTTCCTCCCTCCCTTCAAAGACACCAAGTTTTCTGATGTAGGTTATGCTATGGAAACTTATAACAAAGATTTAAAGAAAAGAAAAAAGAAACCAGTTCAGCAAAACCAACCCAAGCATCATCAATGTGTCTCACAGTATATGTAACATTCCACACCCATAGCCCCCACCTATGAAAGGAGGGAGGTGCATTCTCTCAACTCTTCCGTGGAGACAAGCTTCAACCTGCTCATTTAAATTTTTAAGTTTTTATTGATGCTTTTTGTTTTTACAATACAGTCATTTCCAGAGATCCCACTCTTTCTCTCTCTCTTGAGCCTTCCCTGGTAACAAAGAAAAGCAGTTAAAAGAAAAGAACACTGAGGTCATGTGTGTTCTGACAACACATGGCATATACTATTCTACCCTAGTAGAACTCCAGTGGAATACCCAAACAGAACTGTCTCTCTCACTCAGGAAATGAGAAATGCATATCTTATTATCTCTCCTCCAGAATCAGTATTGGCTTTTCAGGAACTCAAATAGCTTTTCTGTGATCTCTTCAGTTATAGTAACTGTCTATAATAGTGCTCTCCAACCCTTCACATCTAAAAGAAGAGACCCAGGAAAAGAATTTACTTGTTAAAGGTAGTGAAACTAGGATTTGAATCCAAGTCTTCTTTTTTAAATTTTTATAAAAGCATTTAAAATTATAATTAAATGTAATGATAGTTTTCAAGATTCATTTTTTACAAGATTTTGAGTTCCAATTATTTTTCTCCTTACCTCCACTCCCTCCCCACCCCTCCCCAAGACAGAAAGCAATCTGATACAGGTTACACATGAAACATATTTCCCCATTAATCATATTGTAAAAGAAAAAAAAACAGAAAAGGAAAAAGTCACAAAAAACAAATTTTAAAAAAAAGTTAAAATTATATACTTCAATCTGCATTCATACTCCATAGTTCTTTGTCTGAATATGGATGGCATTTTTCATTAGGAGTCTTTTGGAATTGTCTTGGTCACTGTATTGCTGAGAAGAGCCAAGTCTATCACTTGTGATCATTGCCCAATATTTCTATTACCATGTACAATGTTTTCTTGGTTCTAGTCACTTCAGTCAGCATCAGTTTGTACAAGTCTTTCCAGGATTTTTTGAAATCCACCTGTTCATCATTTCTTATTGCACAATTACATTGCATTACATTCATATGCCAAAATTTTAAACCCAAGTCTTTTAAGCATATCTAAATTTGTGTCCCAGTTATCTATGTTCCTAACACATCCTTCTTCATCTTTGTTCTTCATTCTCGAGGAAGACCATGACATCAGGGGAGACTATATCAAGACAAACATATATGAATTGGATCTGAGTGAGGGGATGCTGTGCTAAGTCACCAGTCTCACTTTCTTCTCCAGATGCATCTGGGTCTAGTGGCCAGATATGAATCAGAAGGACTGAAGATGGCCTTAGATTTGAGGCAATGAGGGTTAAGTGATTTGCCCAAGGTTGCACAGCTAGTGAGGGTCAAGTGTCAGAGGCTGGTTTTGAACTCAGGTCCTCCTGACTCCAATGCCATTCTCTATCCCCTGTGTGACCTAGGTTGTAACTTTCTTACTAGTTGTAAACTCCACAACTGTCATGTGTCATCTTGGCATCACCAACAACTAGCAAAGTTGGTGCTAAATAACCAACTTGAACAGATCTGAATGAAAGACAGAAGAAACTTCTCTTGACCAGTTTATATGCTTGTGGGATATGATTTCAGAAGCACAGGATAGATCCATATAGCAAAAAGAACATGGGCTCAGGTGTGGAGAATCCTACCTCTTTCACTGACTTTGGGGAACTGGCTTAATCTTTCTGGGTTTCAGTTTTCTCATCTATACAGTGAAGGGACTAAGTTAGATGACTTCTCAGGTCTCTTCTAGCTCTAAGATCCATCTCCTGTCTATTCTATCCCCAGACCAAAGGCAGAAATGTCACCATTTTTCTCTTATTTTCAACTAGTAATGTTTTTTAAACTTCAAGTACCATGGAGAGTAGTAAATGATTGTCTGCTCTGGTGCTCCTGACCCTTCAACTTTTGGAGGAAGAATCTCTTTTTTCTTATTTTTGGTGACTGGACTATGACTCAAGAAGTGACTCAAGAGGGACGGAGAAGAAGGGAATGGATACTCCTTCTGAGTTGGTTAGTAGGTAGTAGGACCTAGTACCTTGATTTAGGATACAAAGCAACTTATTTCTATCATACTACACAACTGATTTCATAGTGATTTCAAGTGATAGTTCTAAAAATGAGGCTTACAGAATATGATTCCTAAAGAACTGAACAAAACAAAAGATGGGGGAAAGAAGGGTAATTTAGATCTCTAATTGCTAATATGGGATGGTGGAAGGAGCAAATCTTGTTTTCTGGAAACCCTACCTCGTATGAGGGACTTGGAATGACAAAGAACATGTAGAAATTTATCCCATGAATGGACAAAAATTTTAAAAGTAGTCTATGGGGGGGAGGGCCGCAGTAGCTAGGTGGGCAGTGGATAGAGCACCAGCCCTGGAGTCAAGAGGACCTGAGTTCAAATCCAGCCTTAGACACTTAATAATTACCTAGTTGTGTGACCTTGGGCAAGCCACTTAATCCCATTGCCTTGCAAAAACCTTAAAAAAAAGAGTAGTCTATACAGGGAAAAAGTAAAGAGGGATTTTAGGTAAATGAACACTTCTAAAATACAAGACCATAACTAAATGGTTTATAAAATAATTTAAGAGGATGGATGTATATGGGATTCTGAACCATGCTCCTTTTTGGACAGGGAGAGGGAAAGGTTAACAACAAAAAAAAAGAAAGGAGATTAATAATTTAATTGAAATCAAGAATTTTGTATAAAACAGAGAAATGAGAGGTGGGAAGGGGGAAGATCCATGGAAGAAGAGAAGATTGGGAGCAAATTAATTAAAGCACAATTAACCACAAGGATAAAGGGTTATTAGATTGAAAAAAAAGGAAGAATGAATTTAATAGAGGAAAACACAAATCTAATAATTATAATATCAGATATCACTAGATTAAACTCCTAAGTAAAAGAAAAGAGAAAGCAGAATCAATAAAAACAGACACTAGCATTTGCTGTATATGAGAAATATATTTTAACAATAAAGATACATAAAGAATTCAAATGAAGAAATGGAACAAAAATTTACCATATATCAATTTCAAGACTTTCAATTATAATTTCATATAAAACAACAGCAAGACAAAAATAATGTAAAAAGAGTTAAACAGAGAAATTGTATTAAACTTTGAAGACTCTAAATGGAGAAGTAATACTATGAGGAAATATATACCTACCAAATAAACATTATCTAAATTTATAAAATAATTCCTTCCTCAGGTAAAAGGATGGAATTACTTTTTCCAATCTCCATGCTATCCTTCACATTAGTTTTTCTTTCACCTGGATAAGAATATTGGACAGTGTGGCTTTTGGAGCTTGTACCCTCTAAAGATGGTCTAAGGAAGACTTTGACCTCTGGGAGGAGTATCTTTTAAAACAGTTATCAGTCATATTTACCACAATGTTAATAGAACTGAGAGATGGAGAAGAAAGAGAAAGAGAGAAAGAGATAGACAGAGACAGACAAAGAGACAAAGACATATAAAGACAGAGACTCAGACAAAGATTTCTAGGGAGGATAGAAAATGAGTGAATGGGACTGAAAGAAAAAAAAATTCATCTGCTATCTAAAGTCTGAACTTGGAACAGAAGAATGAGTGTTATAATTAAGTGTGCAGGTTGGGGCTGGTGGTGGAGTGGGAAGAATAGTGGGGAGGGTTGAACAGAGTCATTCTAAAGGACATTTCAGGGCTGGTTGGATTAACTTCATTGCCCAAACTCAGGAAACAACTCAGGAATGGATTTCATCTTGACACTTGATGTGACCTGAGGCCTCTGTCTTGATTTCTCCACACTTACCTGGAGTGTTATATGAACCAGTTCATCAGTTTTGAAAAAAATGAAGGTGTAGTCTACGTATCTATAATTAGGGGAATCATTAGATGTTACCAGAACCACATTTTAACTGGCCCTTCTTGCATTTTAAGTCTGACTGCAGAAGACACAAGCCAGACCAGACTTGGAGGTCTTGATGATGAGAATATTTGCAGTGGCAAAGATGCAACATATTAATGATCTTTCTGTGAGCTTCTGGCAGTAAGGAAAGACCAGAATAGTTTTTATTGCCAAGTGGGAGTTTGTACTTACTGAACTAGGTGCCCCAGGCAAAACTGAATGTTGGACAATTTGTATACAATGTCTCCTCCTGAATGCTCTTCTTCTTCTTCTTTTTTTTAGGTTTTTTTTGCAAGGCAAATGGTGTTAAGTGGCTTGCCCAGGGCCACACAGCTAGGTAATTATGAAGTGTCTGAGACTGGATTTGAACCCAGGTACTCCTGACTCCAGGGCTGGTGCTTTACCCACTGTGCCACCTAGCCACCCCTTGAATACCCTTTTCTTCAGCCTCCTCTTTTTCCCTCTCCAGAGCCTCTTGGCCTCTGGATAAAGAGCTAAAATGCTAATTCACACTAAGGTGTTATATTTCTTTTTATTTATTATTACTAATTTAAGGCAATGGGATTAAGTGACTTGCCCAAGGTCCCACAGCTAGGTAATTATTATATGTCTGAGATCAGATTTGAATTCAGGTCCTCCTGATTCCAGGGTCGGTGTGCTATCCGCTGTGCCACCTAGCTGCCTCTCACATCAAGGTGTTAATTGCTTAATGCTTTTATCTCCTTGGTTAAACTTTCCCCTTCCTCTACTACACTAAATTTTGATTCTCTTAATTCTCTACTACTCTCTTTTACTACTTTCTCCTTCTACCTCTTCTTTCCTGGTTTGAATTCTGATTCCTTTTACTTTATGAGTATATCAGTTCTTCTCTGGAAACTCATCATGAAATGGTTGTATTTTTTGGAAAAAGTGGAAAAAAATTCAGAGGACCTCCAGTTGGGAGACAATTTGAGTACATTGTAGTACATTGACCTAATTAGAATAGCATTGTATCATAAGAAATAACTGTGTACACAAACTCTAACAATAGAAGATAATTATAATAGCAACCAAGTCTCTACCAAAATACAAGAATAAAAGATTAAACAGGGACACGGAAGGAACTTGGGTTATTACTTTGTTGGAGTTACTATAAGGAATTTTGTTTTCTTTGGTGTGGGGAACTCTCTCCTCCAACACAAATAGACAATCCATTCATGACATTCTCAAGCACATCGAGGTCAAGTGATTTGTCCAGGATTAGACCCCTAGTTAAATGTGAGAAGTTTAATTAGTATGGAGAAGACTTGAGTTCAAATCCTTTCTCAGACACTTAATAGCCATGACACAGTTCAAGTCAGTTTGCTTTAGTTTCCTTGTTTATAAGATGAAGATTAATAATAGCTCCCTACCATTGATGATTGTTGGGTGGATCAAATGAAATAATACAAGTAAAGTGCTTTGTAAATGCTAGCTATTATTATTTTAACATTGAAGAAGATTCCCAAATCTCTACTTTTTTTCTTTGAGCTCTTTTCTACATTGTGGTGCCCTTCCAATTGCATACAAGACATTTCCACCAATATACACCTTAAATTTAACATGCAAAGCAATGTTACCATGATTTTTATTATACATATGAAATCTTGCAAAACATTTCCATACTATCCATATTGCAAAAAAAGCAAGAAAAATAAAGTGAAAAATAATATGCTTCAATTTGCTCTCAGAGTTCATCAGTTCTTTGGAAGTAGTAGATAGCATTTTTCATCTCAAGTCTTTTGGAATTGTCTTGGATCATAATGTTGATCACAGTAGCTAAGTCTTTTAAGATCATCATTATAATGTCACTATTGTGTATGATGTTCTGGTTCTACTCACTTCACTTTCATCAATTAGTATAAGTCTTCGAAGGTTTTTCTGAAACCAGGTGATGCTTTTGTGAATGGGAGAAAAGACATTTATGAGAAATTTGGGGAAAGTAGCAATCACAAGATTTGGTAATGGACTGAATTTTGGGGAGAGTGAGGGTAAGCATGACACTGAAGATATGATTCTGGGAGGTGAAGAGGATAGCAATGCTCCCCACGGCAACAGGAAAATTTGGAAACATTGATGGCATGAAGAGGAAGAATAATGAGTTTTATCTATGAGACATCTTAAGCTCTATAATTTATAGCCTGGGAGAGTAGCCTGGGGTATTGAAAGGACAAGTCACAGGGAAAAATACCCTTTAGTGCAACAGATTATCCTTTTGGGGTTATCACCTTGCTTGTACTCAGAATTCAGGAAAAAAGACTGCAGCGTCCTAGAGTTGGAGGTTTTTTTAAACCTGACTTTGAATTCTAGTAAGTCATTATCCTTCATTCTCTCTCCCTCCTCCATAATGAACAGGTTTAGAATCTGTTATCCTAGTCACCAGCAGTCATAACCATTTATCAGATTTACTTGATTTGAAGCCTGGTTAAATGGTGATTCAGTGGAAGAAGGCAAGGCTTAGAGACCAAAGGAACTGAGTTTAAATTTTAGCTCTTCCAATGACAACCAATATATTTTTTGTTTTCTTAATTGATATATTCTTGAATAAGTTCCTTCACCTCTCTCTGATTTTGACTTCCTCATCTGTAAAGCAGACGGTTGTTCTCAATGGGCCTTTTAAGTAACTTCAAGTTTTAAATCTATGACATGATCAAGACTTATCCTTCCAGTCAATGATTCCCAAGTCCTAGGCACATCTTCTGAACAACTACATAGAGTTGGGGGCAAAGGGAATCATAAGCTCCTGGAAGTAGACGGGCTCTCAGAGGCAGTTTAAGAGTGGAAAAAACACATGCTAGAATCGGAGGAACTGGATTCAGATCCCAGCTCTGAACATTTACTACCTGTGTGTCCTTAGGCAAATCTTTTAACCTGGAGATCTTTGCTTAACTTCATGCTTTGTGGTAGAGTGGAGATTTGAGCCCAGTCCTATGACTCTATAGTCAGGATTTTTCCTTCTGCTTCTGAGAAGGGAAAGAACAGAGTCTGGTTAGGAAAGATTTCCTAGTAAAATCTCCAGCCACCATTTTACTCTTACCACCTTCTCTATCAGCTCAGAGACACTAATAATAACTGCATCGCTTATGGTTCCTTAACTTGTTCCTGAGGAAAGCTTGAAGTACTTGGATTAGTCAAAGTTCAGTTTCTTCATTTTTAAATAAGAGCATTGTACTAGAAAACCTCTAAGGTCCATTTTAGTTCTTCATGATCCTATGAATAGAATTCATTCATTTTTTCATTCAATATCTATTGATATTGTTACATAGCTACTTACACTAAGTAATGTTGATATTATATATATAATATTGATGTATGTAAGTTATTTATAATAAGTAGCCTACATATAATAGAGGTATTATGAATATAATATTGATATTATATATAAGTTATTTATGTTAAGTAACTTGCATATAATATTGCTATTATGTACGTAATATTGATATTCTATGTAACCTATCTATATTAACTCTTTTGGTGCTGAAAAAGATTTTTCTTTTGTTCCAATGCTGATTATTTTGGGCCAAATTTGGGCCAAAATATGAATTTCACAAGGGTTCAATTTAGTTACAGTTTATGTTGGTTTCTTCCTAACCATCCTAAAAATGATCCTAAAAAAACTAATTACCAAATAAAACTTGGCAAGAACATGTATTTTTTCAAAATAACATGCTCCTGCACCAAAAGAGTTAATATTGGTGGGAGTTCCAAGGTTAAGAAAGGGTTTTTACACTCCAGTAACTTTTTTCTACTTGGGAAAGAGGAAGGGATGTTCACAAATATTTAACCACACACATAGTACAAGCCAACAGACACAGGAGAGCTACAGTTATTTAAGGGCTTGGGTTCAGAAGAAGAATTGTTGCGGAATGGCTGGTCACGGAAGTAGAGGTGAGACTTGGGTGGACAGGATTATGATAAATGTAAAGAAGGAGTCTGGGACAACCAGAGAAAAATGCAAAGCCTCAAAGATGAGAACAGGAAGAAGGGTGTGTTCAGGAAATAGTCTGGAGTCCACTTTGTCTGCAGTGGAGGGAATATTAATGGAGCAAGAGATAAAGCCTGGTCAGAAAAGACAACCACTCTCCACAAACTTCTCCCAACCCATCCCACTCTAATGAGGCCACTTTCAAAAGAAAATAAACCTTTGTTTTTATTGGTAAGTTTTATTTTTAACATCATGCAAGATCTCATGGATCCCCTAAAAAATCCTGTCCACTATATAATCCCTGAAAAGAGTAAAGCATAGTCACTCGAGATCTGGTTGTGACTGATAGTATAGGCATATAAGTAGTTAACAAAAATGATGGGTGAGGGCTTTCCTAAGTCAGTCCCAGGCTTGTCCAAAGCTTTTCATCTGTGTTTGCTTGCTGCCTAAAATGGTCTTTGTTTTTTGTAGTTGTTGCTATTGTGTACAAAAATCCTTTGAACCAAATTTGTTCACCTCTACTTACTTCTTCCCAAGTTCTTTGAATTCTTCAAATCTGTTTTTATAGTATGACTGATATCCTGACTATCTTATTTGTGTCTCTTGAGAGCAGGGGACAAGCAGCATGTAAAGAAGAATGGAGAAGAAACACAGGAAAGCTTTCTTTCCCCCAAGTCAGCTGCCCCTTAAGCTGTAAAGGCTACCATACTGCCCTTGACTTCTGGGGTGATACCTTTGGGGGGGGTGTCATGTGACTGCTTAATGATGGATATAGTTTGTCTGATGAATACTCTTTGTTGGAATTAAGCCCCTTATTCATGAGGTCTGCATAGTGGGAGTTCTGTATTCTGCTTCAAGGGGTATCCCTTACAAAAGGGGGAAAAAGGGACTATGGTATGAAAGAGAGGAGAAAAGAAGAAGGAAAAGAGACAGAAGAGAAACAGAGACACAGGGAAAAGCCACAACCTGATGGAATGGGGGAGATGCTTTGTGGTCATGGGGAAAGATTAGCTTTCATTTTCGAACATCTCTGCAAGCCCTCTCCATGTTCCAACTTGTTGACAAGACTCTATAAGGTGATGGCATAGTTACAGTCTCAATGCAGATTAATAAGTCATTTTAGAAAAAAAGAAGGCAGGTCTGCACTAGAAGGGCAACACAATGCCCCCCTCACCTGTTATCAAAGGATGCTATCTGTTTGATGTTTTTTGTGCAATATCTTTCTGACACAGTGGCCCTCCTATGGAGAAGATATCTGGGTTTGAATATATGAGGAAATGAATAGGGATCTACAAATAAATCTACGTACAATAATATGAGTTTGGGGTTGTGTATTTGGATATATGGGCTTTCTGTATATGTGTATGTGCCTGCCTGTGTATATTTGAGGATTTGTGATTGTATGCAGGTGTATATAATGTGTTTTGTTTTGTTTTGTTTTTTTGCAAGGCAATAGGGTTAAGTGACTTGCTTAAGGTTACACAGCTAGGTAATTATTAAGTGTCTGAGGTCTCATTCGAACTCAGGTCCTCCTGATTCCAGGGCCAGTGTTCTATCCACTGTGCCACCTAGCTGCCCCCAATATTGTGCAACTGCATATTGTCTCTGGGACAATTTCCTTACCTGTTAAAATGGGAGATAATAATACATTAACCATCTCATAAGGTGGTTATGAAGAAAGCACTTTGTAAAATAAAACACTAAGAAGTCTGAATATTAATTTTATTATAGACTCTCTGGGTATGTTTCTGTTAATAAAAGAGTAATCGTAACTTCCATGTAAATGCTGTCTTGTTTAAGGTTTACTAGAGAGGGCTTCATCATTCCTGAGATACCATAGCATTTTTTGCTCAACACATAAATGACTTAACATCATAGAAGTACAATTCACTTTTATAGTCTTTGAAGGTTTGCAAAGTACTTTTTTAAAAATCACAATTACATAAAATAGCATAATTATTATTTCTCTTTTAAAAATTATTTTATTTTTGGGTGGCTAGGTGGCGCAGTGGATAGAACACTGGCCCTGGAGTCAGGAGGACCTGGGTTCAAATTTGACCTCAGACACTTAATAATTACCTAGCTGTGTGGCCTTGGGCAAGCCACTTAACCCCATTTGCCTTGCAAAAAAAAACCTTAAAAAATATTTTATTTTTTAATGAATGAAAATCTATTTTTATCCCTCTCACCTCCAAATGGCTTTTTTTTTAAAATTAAATTTATTGGGGCAGCTAGGTGGTGTAGTGGATAGAGTACTGGTTCTAGAGCCAGGAAGACCTGAGTTCAAATTTGGCCTCAGACACTTAATAATTATGGAGGTGCATGACCTTAGGCAAGTCACTTTAACCCCAATGCCTTGCAAAAAAAACCAAACAAACAAAAAGAAAGAAATTGTAATAATTGGCAATCAACCAAAACTAATTTTTATATTGGCCATATCTAAAAATATATGTCTCATTTTGTACCCTGAGTCCACCGTTGCTCTCTGAAGGTGTGGAGCATGTTTTAGGGGTCCTTTGGAAACACTGGTTGGTTAATTAGAATTCTCACACTTTTCAATTTTTTTGTCTTTAGCATGTTGTTGTTCCACTGGTTCTTCTCACATCACTTTACATCAGTTCATAAAATTTTTCCAGATTTTTCTGAAACTATCTTTTTAATTTCTCATGGCTTTCATAAACCATGTTTGTTCATCCATTCCCCAACTGATGAAGGCATCTCTTTCAGTTTCTAATTCTTTGCCACCATAAGAGATGCAGTTAATATTTTTGTCCTCTTCAAAATCTTTTTTTGATTTTTTTAGGTGGTAAAGTGGTGTCATGGAAAGTATAATCTCTCACATTTTATAATGGAAGAAAGTGAGACTGAGAGAATCCAAGACACTCACATCTGGCCACACAACTAGTAAAGTGAAGACTCAAACACGGGCTCTGATCCCAGGCCCAGGGCTCTTTCTACCACATGACTCTGCCTCTCATAACAAACTGTTTTGCTTCCCAAGTGGGTCAAAGGTTAACAGCAACTGGCCCAAAGTATGTTTCTGGCCAATGTTGGGGTGAGGGAGCTTCTATTGGACTCCAATTAGGCTCCCTTTGAATAAGAACTCTTTTACAGGTGTATGGTGCATTATCTGTTCCAGCACAATTTATTTTCATTAGCTTATTTGAGCCCCTCAACAATCCTAGGAGAGAAAGAGGATAGATATTATTATCTCCAGCTTAAAATTTTTTTTATTGATATATGTTGAAAAACACTGATTCAACTTAAACATTTCCATAGTTGACGTACAGAGAAAGAAGACTGCATATGGAAGCCTCCATTATTCGATATCTATTTGACAAAACTGAGGCCAAAGAAGCAACTTAGTACATATATAGCAAACTTATTTGTTCTAGAACCCAGCACTTTGGATTCCACATGGACTTTCTTTCTTTCTTTTCAAGTGGGCTTTTTAAAGCTGATAGAGGGGAAAGTGAAAGAGTTGTTAGTTCTAGACTCAATATTTGACCATCATTTTCCTCAGAGGAACAGGTCTTTCAGTTTTCTGAATTCCACTTGGCATTTAAAAAAAAAGCATTATGAATTAGGAGGCTGATACTCCAAATGAAAAGAATACTGGAATTGAGGAGAGGACCTTAATTAGGGAATGACTGAAAAGTTGTGGGACATGATTGTTTTGGAATACAATGAGGGGATAGTTTTAGAAAAGTCTGGGAAGATTTACTTGAACTGATGCAGAGTGAAGTGAGCAGAACCAGTACATTGTACATATAACAGCAATATTGTAATGATGATCAACTGTGAAAGACTTAATTATTCTGCTCAAGACAATGACCCAAGACAATTCCAAAGGACACACAGTAAAAAATGTTATCCACCTCCAGAGAGAGAATTTATGAACTCTGAGTGTAGATTGAAGAGTGTATATGTGTGTTTTTGCAACATGGTTAATATAGAAATAAATTTTGTATGATTTCACATGTATTAGTGAAATCATATTGCTTGTCTTCTCAAAGGATGGGGGAGGGGCAGGAAAATTTGAAATTCAAAATTTTTTTTAACGAATGTTAAAGGGAAACTAGGTGATCCAATGAATAGAGCACCAGTCCTGGAGTCAGGAGGACCCGAGTTCAAATCCAAACTCAGACACTTAGTAGTGTGCCCTGGGCACAAAAAAAGAAATTTTAAAATATTTTCAAAATGTAATTGGAACATTTTAATGAAATAAAACTTTTCAAAAATTTAAAAGAAAGAAGGGTTGGCTAGGTGGTGCAGTGGATAGAGCACCAGGCCTGAAGTCAGGAGTACCTAAGTTCAAATCCTGCCTCATACACTTAATAATTACCTAGCTAAGTGGCCTTGAACAAGCCACTTAACCCCACTGCCTTGCAAAAACCTAAAAAAAAAATTAAAAGAAAGAGTACTGAACCTAGAGTCAAGACATCTGGGTTTGGGTACAAGTTTTACTATCAGACTGTCAATTGACCTTGTGACCTTGGGCTGCCCATTGCAACTCACTGTGCCTCGTTTGTAAGATAAGCCTTTGGATTTGGTGATCTCTAAGGTCCATTCTGGCTCTGATATTTTATGATACAATATTTTCAAGCTATCATCTGTCACCAAGACAAAACTTTAAGTTTATCGGTTTTTCTCTTTTTAGGAGCAGTTAGATCAATAGGGAGTTGGCAAAAATCGTATGGACTCAAGACTCAACAGAGGATGTTCTATAGAGTTCTGGAGGCTCCAAGACCCACCCTGCCATGGGAGAACTCCTCAGCTGTGCTTGTTCCCCAGCATGCCAACCTCTGGCTTCCCCATTGTGGGTCCCCTACAGGCAACTTTGTGTGCTCTGGTGTTTGACAACACCATGGGTGTGGTTCCTGAGCTCTTGTACAGCTGCCAAGCCCTACCTCACAAAGGGAAGACTATGGGGACCCAGGATCAGGGAAAGAAGTGGGCAGAGAATCAATAAAAGATATTTGTATGTAACAAGGTCTCCCGGGCTGACATCACTCAGGTCTGATGTTGGTTTAATGTCGCATTTTGGTGGCTTTTTTTTTTTTTGGCCAGGAGAGATACTGGAGACTCTTAACCTAGTGTTATTGTTTGTAGGGTTGTCATACTGGGTGTTAACTTTATTACAAGATGGGGTGTTGTGTTGTTGTTCTTTCAACCCACTAAGTGGCCCGTCTTCCATGAAGTTCAAAGTGAATAACATATAACATCTAATTATACCTGGGGAGGGTCCTTCTGTGGTCAGGTGGGACTGGGGACTGTCCCCATTTCCCAGCTGGGAAGACTGAGGTGGAGCATTTTGCCCAAGGCCAGAGGATGAATCAGGGGAAATGTTGTGAGTGGGATGATGTTATTGACTCCTCAAGATTCTGCTAACTCATATCGTCATTCATTCATTTGTTCATTCATTCATTCACTATCTACTCATGTCTTCTCTGTATCCAACCCTATACCTAGATGACTATTTTAAAAAGTAAAACCAAGTGGATAGAGCACAGGAGTTTGAATCCAACCTCAGAAACTTGACACTTGCTAGTTGTGTGATTCTCAGCAAGTCACTTAACTCTTACTGCCTTGCATCCAGGGTCATCTCTAGTTGTCCTGATTCATATCTGACCACTGGATCCAGATGACTCTGGAGGAGTAAGGTAACTTAGCTGAGGCTGGTAACTTAACAAAGCACACACTCATTTGATCCAATTCATGCGCTTGTCATGGCATCACTTCCCCTGATGTCATGCTCTTCTTCAACAAAGGACAAACATCAATCAAAACACATGGTCCCTATCTGCCCTCAGGGGTTTCCTATATCCTTGGAGAAACAGGTCAGGATACATGGTAGATTATAGATTTAGAAATGGAAAAGAACTTTGCACTCATCTAATCCAACCACCTTATTTCATAGGGGAGGAACTTGAATTTGAAAAAGGTTTAGTGACCTTCTTCATTGGTCACACTGGCAGTAAATATTAGAGGAAGAATCTGAATCCAGATCCTGAGACTCTAGTTCCCTCATTCTTTTTTCTATCTCCTTCAGGGTGAACTACAGAGAAAGAAGAGCTCAAGTAAGTCAACCTGTCCCAAAGGATTAAAATGGGGCCAAAGACTCATTTGTTCCCAGGGAAAAAAGTTAATGGTCTCCCATTAATTATATATGTGATTTTGTACTAGAATATATTACATTTCTCTAGACTTCAGAGTAGCAAAGAACTTTCACTTCCATTGCTGAGTTTGATTTCATTTATAGATGAGGAACTCAAGACTCTGAGATTAAGTTGAGTATCTAAGGTCACCATAAGGGACAGAATAAGGACCTCTAATTTCAATGCCAGTGCCCAGTATAACATAACTAATAAGTATCTAAGATCAGATTTGAACTCAGGATTTCCTGACTTCAGGTCCACAATGTCACTAGCTGTCTCATCTTCCCTCAGCAGATGCTGAACTGGTAATGGGCAGGAATGAGATGTAGGCAACATTGAAGAGGGCCTGGAGTAGAATGTGACACTGTCTTGGTAGGAAATATTCAAATGAAAACAGAAACCTCCAGACAGACTAGAAAGGATGCAAGTCACTAAGAAGTGGATGGCATAGTAGGGAGATCTGGGTTCAAATTCTAAGTGATTCTAAGCAAGCCACTTAATCTCTCTGTGCCTTGGATTTCTTATCCTTAAATGAGCCCTGTCTCTTAGTTTTAAGAATCTAATGAGATCACATATGTAAAACATTTGGCAAGCTTGAAAGTGATATGTGATATGATATGCTAGCTCTTATGAGGGAGTTCCTTCAGTTGTCTTTCCTGACCTTTCCCATATCTACTTCTCCTCAGATTTTTTTTGGAGGAGTCAATGTTGTATCATCTAATCAAAGACCTGCATGAATCTAAACATGACCACCATGTACTAGAAGGGAGGAATGAAAATGGGAGGAGTCAAACTTCCGCAAAGCCGGCCCTGAACAAGAATCATGAGCTACCTTGGTCCAGGACCAACAAGTCAGAGACCCAGAGACTTGACTACTATATTGGTATGTGGGAGTATCTAATATGCAAATGTGAAATCAAGACAGAGTGCAAAGTCTCTGAGGCTGGTCACAATGGGACAACTTGTGATGTTTGAGAACTTTATTGGAGAGGTATGAACCTGGAGGAAGGTAGGGCACCACGAGCCTCATCAATGCATGCCAGTGGAGCAAGTGAGTGACAATAGAAGCAAACAGAAGAGTCCTCAAGGAAGATGGGGATCAAACTACTGAAGGAGCAGAAAGGCCAGCAATGTCCTATTGTGAGAGCAGCCATGAAGACCTCTACAAGGAGGATGAGTTGTGTTGATGGGATCACCCGGGGGATCTGTGACCTGGGAAAGGCAATACCTTTCAGTACCAACTCTTCAAGTCTGTTCGTCGAAAACTCCGACTCCCATTTTCAAAAATGATTTTAAAAAATTTCCCCATTTAAAAGATCTGAACTTCATAACTATGTCTTTCCTTTTCTTTTTGTTTTGTGAGATAAGTGGGGTTAAGTGACTTGCCCAAGGTCACACAGCTTTAAGTGTCAAGTGGCTGAGACAGGATTTGAACTCAAGTCCTCCTGACTCAAGGGTTAGAGCTCTATCCACTGGGCCACCTAGCTGCCCCTTGAACTGTATGACTATCAACCAAAACAAATCTTCCATATCCACTGTACACCAGAGAGAATAGTATGTGAGATTGCTAGTTGTAGTAGTAGCTGTCCTTTGTAATTGAAGAGAACCCTGACATATATCTGATGGCATAACTTGTACAATATGCTTATTATAATGAGGGGAACGTTGTACAAAAACATCCTTCTCACTGCCTTTTCCAGAACCTTTTTACCCTGTGTCCTGATTTGATAGTAAACAGGATTTCTGGTGAGGGTCCGGATGCTGAGGGAGTTCTTGGTCTTTGAATATGGTTTCCCTTCCTTATCAGAGAGGCACCTCCATGAAATATCCAAGTCTGACCCTTGAGGGTCTAATCATCAGCTCGAACTTTTCCTCTCTCTGCCTGCAATCATCCTTCCTTCTATAGTATGTAGGTTCTGCTTTCCTTTTTAAGCACATAGATCATAAATTCAGTGTAGCTTTCAAAATTGTCCACCTTGCTTGATTCCCTTTGGCCTTTCTTCTGTGCATTTCAGAAACATGCTTCAATGAGATTCTCTTCATTCTTTTCTTTTCTTCTTTGGTCAGGGCCCCAGGAGCTTCACTAACACATTATTTTCATCTTCTTTGCTCAAAGACTCTTCTGAATCTGCAGGTAGGTTGCAGACCCAGGCCAGAAGGATACTGGACTTTGTAGACTTTATAGAAGATATATTCCCCCTCCTGCATCCTCAGGGTCCAGTCCTTTAGGGGAAAGACCAGGGCACCTTTGGTGGAGGCCCTGGACCAAGACTGTGGCAAATGGAGAAACCTCCATGAGCAAGGTGGATGATCAACTGAATTCAGAGCCCCTATACTTGAGCAAAGGTGGGAATAAACGTAGAGGTAGAAAGAACTATAGATTCTTTAGAGTACAGACTGCCTTCTAGTACAAACTCCTATCAGAAGAAGGCTTGTTCTTTTTTTCCTCTTTGCATCTTTAATGCTTAGCACAGGGACTGAAAGATAGCAGGTACTTTATATTTAAAAAAAATTAATTGATGAATCCTTGCTATAGCCTCTCCACCTGATGAGCATTTGCTTTGAGCATTTCTAGGAACTGAGAACTCACTCTCTCCCAAGTTCATGGTTGGGAGTATTCCTGTGGAGGTTGGATGAGGTTTTCTTCAGAAGAGGAGATCCCTACTTCACAGAGGAGGTTGGACAAGATAGTATCTAGTCCCCACGTACTAGGGTGTTCCTCCCACTCCAAGAAGCTATCACAACAAAATACCCAAGAATGGGTACCCAGTAGGCCCTTAATAAAGACCACTCAGAATGGATTGAACTGAACTTTAAAAGGTCCTGGGCAGGAAACATTGCTTTTTGGCTTGGCAGGGAGCCCATGAAGGGAATTACCAATGTCGGCTTTGCCCTAGCAACTCACATTCCAGATCTGTAAGCATATTCACTATGGGAGGGGCAATGGCAGGATGAAGACATTTGGGGCTTCTGCAGTTCATGCCAGCTGCCCCCTCCCAGACCTGGAATCAAGCCCCAGTTATCTGGATGAGGAATTATTCCCTGAACTTGGATGTTGTCTTTGGCTAGGAGGGGAGTATGGCCCAGATAAGGGTGGATGGATCGCGGAGGTGTGTCACAGAGACCCAGGGATGTCTTCTTCACCTGCATTCACTCAGTGACCAGCTTGAATGGCAGGCTGGAGGGCATATTTGCCTTGGCCTCCAGCCAGGGCCGCCTAGCCAGTGAGTAATGCACAAGGACTGTTTGGCTTCAGTTCAAGGGAAATGGGCTGGAGACAGGGCCTCCTCGGCCTGCTGGGGCTCAGTTCCGGGTGGGGGGGGGTGCTTCCCAGAAAGTTGTTTCTGTTGCTGTTGCTGCTGACAATGCCGCCTCCACCTCCTCTCCTCTTAGAAGGGTAAGAGAGGTCAGCATAGGTCCCAGGGAGGAGACCCAAGTCAGGGTAGGAGGCCCCAGGGAGACTCTGTAAGCACAATTAAAGATCTTTCTTAGAACCCAAGAATATTAGCCTTGAAAGAGGCCTTGACATTCACCTAAGTCCAAACCACTCCTCTTTGAGAGGAAAAGACTGAGGCCCAGAGAGGGGACGTCACTTATCCAAGGTTGAATAGGGAGGGAAGGATGAGTCTGGGATCAAGGACTAGGTCTCCTGACTTCCCAGGTCTCTTTCCAGCACACCATTCTGCCTTTAATTCTCTATACTAAGGGTTGTAGGGCTTTATGAATTTCTTTTTCTTGAGTATTCATTCTGGTAAAGTTTAAATCTACCTCAGTCCTACTGTAGTGTATCCATACTCTCCCCTCTCACCTCTACTATTCCCCATCAGGATAAACAAAGAGAATGCATATTTACATTAATATTCAACTAGTTTATGGTCAGAAAAGTAAATTTTTTTCCCTCTTCCTCCTTCCCAACCTCAAAACTAATACAAATCATTTGGATTTTTGCTGTTGCTAAAAGTGGGGCAGCTAGGTGTATAAGTAGGTAGAGTTAGCAGGATTTCGAGTGAATCCTGCTTCAGACACTTAACTCTGGCTTAATCTCCTTTAGCCTCAGTTTTCTCATCTGTAAAATAGAGGGAATAGTAACACATACCTCCTTGTGAAGATCAAATGAGATAACTTGTAAACCGCTTTGGAAAACTTACAAGTATGATTATAAATGTTGCTGTTGTAGCTTCCTCCTTGTTCTCTCTTCAAATGTTCTTAGAGTACTTTGTATGTCTACTTTGTATTAGGTTGATTTCTGGACTAGTGTGCCTCCTGTTAGACTTGATGCTCCTTGAGACTGTTTTATCTTGCATTTTCCCTAGCTTCTAGCATAGTGGCTAACTCACAGACAGCTATACAGACATATAGAGTCAGAAAGACCTGAGTTCAAATTCTGTCTTACAGACTTACAAGCTCTGTGCTTCTGGGTCAGTCACTTAATTTCTGTTTGCCTTAGTTTCCTCATCTACTAAACATTATCTATCTCAAAGGGCTGTTAGGCTCCCTCAAGCTAATATAGGCCAAATACTAGATAAATGTTAATTATAATAATAATAATTATTATTCTCCAGCACCCATTATTTTTCATGCACTGTGCTAGGCAATGGGATAAAAAGACAAAGATAAAAAAGGCAAAAAAAGACAAAGCATGGTCCTGGACAAAGAGAATTTTAATCAGAGGAGCTGTATTCAAATGGTGCCTGTGTGACCTTTCACAAGTTATAACCTCTCAGGGTCTTAATTTTTTCACATCTAAGCTGAAAGCATTGAACTAGGTGACCCCTGAGGTCTCTTCTGTCTCCAACATTCTTTAATTTCTCTCTAGGCCTCAGTTTCCACATTAGTAAAATGACCTTTGAAATTGTTTCCTATTCTATCTGGGTCTATGATCTGGAATGGAAACTGTGAATCAAATTGCACTTGCCTGTAATTGAGTACGTACTGCATCATATACTACCTTTCACCCTGGGGCAGCCAAAAACACTTTTCTATTTAAATATGAAAGTTAAAACCATATTTACTGGGGGTGGCTAGGTGGTGCAGTGGATAGAGTACCTGCCCTGGAGTCAGGAGTACCTGAGTTCAAATCTGACCTCAGACACTTAATAATTACCTAGCTGTGTGGCCTTGGGCAAGCCACTTAACCCCATTTGCCTTGCAAAAACCTAAAAAAAAAAAACCCCTAAAAAAAACAAAACCAAACCATAATTCTTTCCAGTGCAGAGGGAGCCAATAAGGAATAGCAATATTAATATTGAGAATCCCATCATTTGTGTACACTAATGGCATCACTACCCATGTCAGTAGGGTACCAGCTTTGATTTATCTCCTTAGGGAGAGAATGGATTTTCACAGGGCTAGTCCCACTGGTCTAGCACTTGATTCCCTAAATTGGATTATTGCCTGGCCTTGGCAGGGGTCAAAAGTTAGGTTTTCATTGGGCAACAGAGGTCCAGGTATGATCAGTGCTCATGTGCAAGGTGGATATGTCTTCTCATCAACAAGGACACACATTGGAAAAAAATATTTATTTTTTCAATAAACAAAAATTTCAATAAACAGAAAAACAGTGCCTTTGAAACAAATATGCACAGTCAGACAAAATAAATTCCCACATTGGCAAGGACACACACACACACACACACACACACACACACACACACACGTATATGTGAGATGACTGGCTGGCTAGGGGTAGGGGCACAGTCTGAGGCTTTATGAAAGAGTATAACCAATTAGCCTGTCTGGACCTTAGAGGTTTTAAGGCATGGAAAGTACCTACCACATTATAGGATTCTATGACTAGACCTAGAAAAGACCCTTAGCGGTCATTTAGTCCAATACCTTAACCTTATAGAGGAATAAACTAAGGCCTAGACAAGTTAAATAATTTCTCAAATTCACACAGGTAGCAAAGAGCTGATTTAGAATTTGAACCCAGGTCTTTGTGATCCACGATCTAATGCTCTTCTCACCACACCACTGCTTCCACTTAATCGCCTCTCTGCCCTTACGGGACATAAAGTAGCCACTTATTTAAATGAGTGTGAGGTGGGAACGATGGCACCTGGGAACAAGAAAGTGATATGGACAGTGGGAACAGAAAGCTGGCCTCAATTTTAAAAAACTCTGGAGAAAACACTAGAAATTATAGAGGATACTTTATTCCTGGTCTGCTTAAAATGGGGAAACCAGCAAAGTTTGTGTTGGGATAGAAGTGGGAGCTGGGGAGAGATAACTAGCTTTTCCTTTCTGCACTTTCTCTTTATGTGACCCCTTCTTTCCTCACCAAATCAAATCCCTAAGGTACTCTCCTCTTTTGTAGGACCAGCCCTAGCAAACTCTATTCTGGACAAAAATGGCAGTATCTATCATTTACTTTTCAAAATAAATGTACGTCACTATAAATATGTAAATAAACAAATATACATACACAAACAAATACACATGAGAGAAATATATAAATATTCTTAGAGAATAAATGTGAATATATAAATAATATGACCACATACATATAAATATAAACAAAAATATACATACATGCATGCATACACATATACACCACACACACACATATTTACACATATGGAGAAAATTAGACCAGACACCTCAAAGGTCCTTGCCTGTGATCATAGTGTAACTGGAGAAACTTCAGGCAGACTAGTTCCCCAAAATACCACTATTCACTTGATAGTAGCTGCCAGAACATGTTTGATAACTAAGAAGAATTAATCAATAAGTCATTATCTGAATTCCATTGAGGAAATGTTCCTACAAGATGTCATTCTAGATTCTGACAGAGATATCATAAAATATAAGATGAAATCATGACCCTTAAGGAGCAAAATGACAGTCATCCATGCATTTGTAAAGAATTTTGGAACTGGACTTTGGAGATCATCTCTAATCCAATTCAATGCAACCCAATCCCATAAATAATTATTAAATACTTACTATGTGACAGTTGCTTGGGCTAAATTCTGGGGGATACAAAAAGAGGCAAAAGATAGTCTCTGTCCTAAAGGAATTTACAATGTAATGGGGAAGACAACATGCAAACAAATATAGACAAAACTAGCTATGCAGAAGATCAATAAGAAATAAGAGGAAGGCACTCGAATAAAGAGGGATTGGGGAAATCTTCCTGTAGAAATTGGGTTTTAGTTAGGACTTACAGGAAACTTAATAAATACTTATTGATTGATTGATTGATTCATAGACTTTTACTTCAAAGAAATTAAAAAAAAAAACAGGAAAAAGACCCATATGTACAAAAATATTTGTAACGGTCCTTTATTGTATTGACAAAGAACTGAGAACAACAGTGGTGCCCATAAATTCAAGAATGGTTAAACAAATTATCATGCATTAATTTAATGGAATATTATTGCATTCTAAGAAATGACAGAAGGGATGATTTCTGACTGATGAACAAAGAGCAAAATGAGCAGAATTGTAAGGACAATTCCTACAATCACAATATTGTAAAGAAAGATGATTTTGAAAGATCTAAGAACTCTGATCAATGAAACGACCCATCATGAATTTGTAGGACAGAAGGAAGTATGTTACCTACTTCCTGACAGAAAGGTTATGATGGGCTCAAAGTGCAGGAGACATATGTTTTTGAACATGGCTAATGTGGGATTTCGTAATGACAGACTATGCATATTTGGAAATCTGTTATGAGGATTTTAGTCTTATTTTTTCAATTGAGGAGGTGAGGTGAGAGGAAGAAGGGATATTTTTAACTCCCTAAAACAAAACAAAAAAAAAATGGGAAGTGATTGAAGTATTTTTTAAAAAATAATATGCATCAGAGAACGGAAGGAAGACTAGAAAGAAACTCAAATTGGACAACTTTTGAAAGGTACATGCTGAATTTATTATAAACTTAATTTATTACAAACTTAAAAGGAAGTGAACTGTATGTAATAAAGACCCACAATTTCAAGTACAATTGTATTATTTGTTCTTTTTTGTATTTGGAATTGCTCATTTTATTTGATGCTTGGTAAGCTCAGAATCTACAAAATATTTTTAAAAGAAAAAAGTCTCACAGTTTGAAAGTTGAGTATATTTTTAGTAACTGTTTTACTGATGTGCTTTTCTTATTTTTACATATCTATTTCAGATGACTTCTCTGAAACTCCCAGTTTGAACTCTTTTGCTAAAAAATGTGTAGTGAAGCAAAATAAATCAGTACAATGCTATGCCTGAGAGTATGTGCCTATATTGCTATTTCTGAATTCTATGGATTGACTCTGCAGTCTTGGTGTCTCTATTGCCTCTCTGCCTGAATTGGCATGCCCTTCACTCCTAGGCAACTTTGTTGGGTTTTGGTAAAATAATGTCTTTTTTCATGGGGAAGATTACCATTTGAGTTCTTTTATGGCTCCATCTTTTTTTTTTAATCATTTTTTTGTTGGTCATTCTCTCATCCTCAGAGCCTGCTTAGCTAACAGTGCCCATCCTTTCTTTTCTCCTTATCAGGGAGTCCCAGTAATTCTTTTGAGTGACAAATGGTCCCCATGGATTACATTCCCTGAACATCCAAGATTTCTCAGCAAAACTCTGTCATCTTGCTGCAATTATAGATGATAAACTCAAGTATCACACCGTCATTTGTTTCTGTCCATGCGCTTCTGAGCTGAAACCATAGCAACTTGTTAGATCTTCTTCAGCTTCCCTCTTGGTCCAGGAATGTTCTAACCCACCACTTCCCTCCTGAGATGATGCTCCACCTTTAGCCTTCTAAGTCCTGACCGAACCCTTGATTGATCAGAGATCTGAAGTAGTTTTCAATGTTATTTTCCTTTATATTATTATATAAATTATCCTCCTGGTTTTAATTTCATTACTTTTTTCTTTTTTTAAGGCAATCAGGGGTAAATGATTTGCCCAGGGTTTCACAGGCTTATTTAATTTTTTAATAGTGGAATTCATACATTGTTTTTCGGTGACGGTCTTTATACCAAAGAGGCAGCAAAAGTCCATTTGCTAGGATGGTCCTGGACAAAAGGATCTGATAAATGAATTCAATTGATCAGTAAAAAACAGGAATAACTGATAACATCTCCAAGTGGGCATTTATTTAAAAGAACAATCTGGAGGTAATTAATCTTCAACTTGGAATGATAGAATGTTAGAGCTGGAGCAGATTGCAGTGGTTTGGTGTCCACTGAGAGGGAATTCTTCAGTAAAGAGTCACAGAGATCTGTATTTGATCTGGGTTTAACTTTTTTTATTAATTAACTGGAAAAAAAATAAATCAGATGACAAATCACAGGATTATTGGTTTAGAGACCATCTGAATCTACACCCCTGATCATGATGAGAATTGAGGTCTGGAATGGTTAAGTAACTTGCCCAAGATCACCAGGATAGCAAGTAGCAGAGCTGGGATTCAAGCCCACTGACTCTAAATTAATTTCTCTTCCCAAAGTATCTCACTGTCTCTCTCTCTCTCTCTCTCTCTCTCTCTCTCATACAACTTCAAAAGGACCTTAACAGGTTTGGTCTTTATGGCCCCTTTGGGGTTTTCCTAGCAAAGATACAGGGTATCTTATTACAAGTCATTTTTCAGATAAGGAAACTGAGGCAAGCAGAGTTAAGTGACTTAGTAAATAGTAAATGTCTGAGGTTGGATTTGAATTCATGAAAATAGCTTTATCCAGTGTGCCACTTAGATGATAATAGGCAAATAATGAAATTTAGTATAAGGTCTAGGTTAAATGTAAAGTCTTAAAAGAGAAGTTTTTTTAACTGAATTTCAAAAGTATAACATGGCAGAGGCATACCTAGACAGAAGTGTATCTAAAAATAAGTTGGGAGTTTTAGCGTACTGAAGTTTGATACATTAATCAATCTACAATCATTTAGTAAGGCCCTTAACTATGACCCTGAGCACTTAGGTAGATTGTGGACATAAAAACCCAAAATGAACAGATTCTTGTCTTTAAGAAGCTTACATACTATTGAAGGAAACAAGACAAATACATATAAATAAATGCAAAATACATATAAAACTAAGTGGTACCTGGTTTAATCAGAAGACCTGACTTCAAATCCCTCCTCAGTCACTTAGTAACTTTGTGACCCACTTACAGGAGAAGTTTATACAAGTAGACTTTAAAGATATCATCTAATCCAAATCCCTTCTTGTAAAGATGAAGAAATTGACACCTAAAAAATAGATTGTCCAAATGCACACAGGTTTTAATAATATAAAATCTCAGCACTGGAAGGAAACTCCTGCTTCAGTCAGCAATAGGGAGCCACAAGGTGATATGGCAGTCAAAAAAGCTAATGCAATACTAGCTTGCATTCATGAAGAGAGGCATGGTGGCAGGCCAGGGCTAGGATGGTGATAATAATATTGGGCCCTCTCTAGCATTATTCGGAATATTTTGGTGGTCAATTCTAGATGCCATATTTTAGAAAGGACATTGATAAGCTAGAGGATACCCAAGGTCAGCTAAGTTCTTGGAGTTCATGCAATAGAATGGGTTGAAGGAAATGGGGATATTTAGCCTGGAAAAAAGGATTGGGGGAGGGGTGATGTTTTCAAGTCTAAAAAAGCTGTCATGGGGAATAGAGATGAGATACTGCTACTTGGCTATAAAAAGGCAGAACTAAGAACAATTAGTGGGAGAAAATTGTAAAGGAGAATATTTAGGGTCCACATAGTAAAAAGTTCTTAAGGGAGAAACCCTAAAGAGGATTATCCAAATTTCTAGAAGTTTTCAAGCAAAGGTTTGAATCTACAATGTGGAGGAGCTGCTTATTGGATAAAATAGCCCATAGGCCTCCCAGGTTTCTTCTGATTGGGGCATTACAAGTTGGTATGGTGGAAAGAACTTTTAAGTTGGAGTCAGAAGCCCTGGATACAAAGTCTTTTCCCCCTTCTTGGTGAAGGTGCAGAGAAGGCCTTGCACAAGATGCTTTTTTGTCTTAGTTGCCTTCTGACTCCAATTCTCTGCTGCTACTACTACATGATCTTGGACAAGAAGCTTAATCTCTCTCTTACAGTTTGCTTGCCCTCTGCATAGGGGGTGGGAGGTGGTCAGTGATCTTTCAGCTTTAAATACCACAGAAGTCAAGTGACTTGCCTGAGGTCACATAACCAGAGTGGCAAAGTTGTCCTAATCCACTAAACCCAAGGATCAATGGAATTGGTATCTAGAAGGGGCCTTGGAGATGGTTTCTAAGCCCAATCCTTAGGCTTCTGTTTATTTTGCAAGGGGGAAAATGGTCTTTGCTGACCATTGTTTAACTCTAGGACAAGGCTGGTTCTGATTTAAATGAATGCCACGAATCTCATTCAGTATTTCCTTGGAGGAAAGAAGAGGCGGGGGTGGAGTGGGAACGACCCGCGCCGTGTATTCTAGTAAATACGGTAGCCAGCATCCCTTTCCTCGGCACCCCCCCACCCCCAACTAGGCATCAGGCCTAATCATTCCCCTCCCCCCTCCCCCAGGGGAAGAGAGAGGAAAAAAATTGTACATTTTGTTCCAGTCCGGCCTCTTTCTGGCCGGGTCTGGCGGCGCGTTCCTGGGGTGATCTATGTGACAGGCTGAGCCGGGCTTCCCTGGGCCAGAGGAGAGAGAGATGGTGAGTCTGAGCTGCGCCAGCCCTAGCCCCGGGGAGAAGAGGGGCGCGCGGTGGCAGTGATGGATGGATGGCTGCAGCCTGCCAGGAGCCCGGAGACGCGCCTACCGGGAGCCCAAGGTGGCAGGTCAGATGGCCGGCGGCCGCTCGGTGGGCAGGCTCTCAAAGTACTGACCCACGAGCGTAGGAGAGCGCCCAAGCCCTGGGCCGACGGCCCAGGAAGTGGGGGGTCCGCAAGGGCAACGGGCAGGACTCTTCGCCGCCCCTACCCAGCCACATCCCAGGCCACCTCCACATTCAGTCCACCCCGGACGAAGCCTTTCTGGTTTATAGGGGAAATGACTTGCTCGGGGTGCCCAAGCTTTGCATTCTTTTGAGAGTGATAAAACTTGGACTCAGTTCTTTAAGGTAGGGAACTCTCAGGTGGAGAGATTCCCAACTGCACCTTTTTCGCAGTTTATAGTCTTATAAAATTGCCAGGGCCACTGATAGGTGACCAGGGTCACACAGGCAATGTGTGTCTTGAACCCGGGTCTTCATGATTATGTGATCAAGTCTCTCCACTGAGTTACACTGCCTCTCACAATCTATGCAAGCAGAGACCTTAAAGATCATCTAATCCATCCTCCCCATTTTAAAGATTAAGACTGACACATAAGAGTAGATCAGCCCAAGTTTGCACATATTTGATAACATAAAATCTCAGCACTGGGAGGGACTCCCTGCCACAGTCAGCCCTGTGTGGTTTGGAGTGTCCTCCACAAATCCCTGAAAGTGGTCATTCAAAGTCTTCTTGAAAATCAGGAGTGCCTCCTGAGGCAGCCCATGCCACTTTGGACCGCTCTAATTCTTAGGAATGTTTTCCCTGATACTTGTCTAGCCACTTCTCCGTTGATTCTTAGGTGTAAATTATTAGAAATAACTTCTCCTGATGGCATCATTCACTTTTCCTCTCGAGTTTCAGAGTAGTTATTAATCAGTCTGTTATCACTGCTCTCTGAAATGCAAATTGGCTTATTAACCTCTGTTCTCAGTTCTTCATTTCTCCTTATCCTTAAACATTTTGAACTGATTTCCCCTGAATCATATGGCCATGGCAATACTAGATAATACAATAAAATGAAAACAATACCAGAATGTTTATTGAACACCCACTGTTAGGTTGAGGGATGAGGGAAGCTACCAGCTATTAAAAGGCTTACCAAGTCTTGTCCATTCAACCCCTGAGATAACTCTAATCACACAGTTACTGAGAGGGTTCAAGACTTTTTAATCATCTTTCTCATGGATTATTGCTACAGCTTTCTAACTGGACTCTTTCTTAGTATTCCTTTCTCCAACCATCCTCCAAACAACTATTAAAGTCATCTTCCTAAAGTACATCTGACCATGTCACTACGTTCCTCAAGAAGTTTCAGTGACTCCCCCTTTGCCTCTGAAGTAACACATGCCTCACTTTGGTTTTAAAGCCCTTCACAAATCTTTGTTCAACCTATTTTTGAGAATTCTGTTTGTGAATTCTATATTACAGTAAACTGGCTTCTTTTTGCTGTTCCCACCACTCAGCATTCCATCTCCTGCCTCTCTCTGTCTTTTGTATAGGCTCTCACCAGTCTCTGGAATGTACTTTCTTTTTTCTTCAGACTCTTAGATAATTTAACTTCCTTCAAGACTCAGTTCAAGTGCAACTTTGGGAAGCCTTTCTTGCTTCCCCAAATGGTTAATATTTTCTCTTCAAATGATGCTATATTTATATTTTTTATATATATCTCCTACCCCCCACCCTCCCAGTGGACTATATAAGCCCTTTGAAGGTGGTTTTTCATCTTGCTATTTTATCCTCAGCACCTAAAACAGTGACTTGCACATAGTAGGCCCTTAATAAATATTTGTTGGATAGGTTTGGTATCTTTGCATAATGGTTGGATCAATGGTTCTTATTTTTTTTTGTGTGTTTTAGATCCTTTTGACAGTCTGGTGAAGTCTATGAACCTTTTGTCAGACTGTTTTAAGTGTAAAAAATAAAATACAAGATTATAAAATGAGCCAAAGGCTCTTGCTACATGGACCCCCGAGATCTCTGAATGGAGCACATGGGAACCTGTGGATTCTGGTTTTAGAATCCATGTCTTAGACAGTGACACTGGGCCTTGGAGGCAGAATATCTGTGTTCAGGTCCTTGTTCTAACACATTGATCACCAAATGTTAAGCAACTTTTCACCATCGTCCTACATTCACTGAACCTAGAAAGTGAGGCTAGTGACTTAGTACAGCATCTTCTCACTCAAATCCAATTCATGTACTTGTTATGTCACATTTCCCTCTTGTCCTGGTCTTCTTCGAGAAAGAAGGACAAGCAATATGTATGGCACTAGTGCAATGCAAGGTAACAAGATAGGTCCCTGCCATTGGAGAACTTAGGTTCTGAGATAGTCCTATCTAAAACAAAAGAAATATAATCATAAAGAGTAAAGGTACAAAAACTGTCTACAAAGTACAGTTAAAAAAAACTTACATGAGTATTTATTGCACATTCTGTCACACAGTTAATATAAGTATTTTATAAAATTTACAGAAGAAGAATTTTAGGTAGTTGAGAAGCAGAAATTGAGCTAAGTGAGGATCCCTCCCTTTTCCCCTTTCCCAGAAAGCTATCCCATATAAATTTTTTAAAGAAAAAGAGGGAAAAATTGGTAAAACAGCTCCATGCATGAACAAATATCTGACAACATACACAATGTTCCATACCCACAAACCCTTCTCTCCCTGCAAAGTAGTGAGGGGAGGAATCTTCCCATATTTTCTTTTTGGGACCGAGTTTGTTCTTTATAAGTCTGCAACTTTCATTTTTTATCATCTTGCAGATCTTGTTCTATGTTGCTTACATTGTGTGGTGTTTTAAATTGTTTTCTTGTTCTGTTACTTCACTTTGCATTTGTTCATTCTTCTCTATGTTCATGACATTCATGGTTTCTTATAGCACAGTAGTAGAAATTTGGTGTGTGTGTGTGTGTGTGTGTGTGTGTGTGTGTGTGTGTGTGTGTGTGTGGTGGGGAGGGGACATTTATTTTGGTTTCAATTCTTCCTTACCACAAACAGTGTTGCTATCAATATTTTGATGTATTTAATTTAATTTAAATAAGATAAGATAAGATAAAGTATATGTAAAAATATAATAGATAAAATTATCTCACATAATATATTATACAATGATAAAATGTAATATATTAAATAAAGATATAATATATTTTTTATTTTTTAGGTTTTTTTTTTTTTTGCAAGGCAATGGGGTTAAGTGGCTTGCCCAAGGCCACACAATTATTAAGTGTCTGAGACTGGATTTGAACTCACGTACTCCTGACTCCAGGGCTGGTACTCTATCCACTGCACCACCTAGCCACCCATAATATAATATAGTTATATGTGATAATTTAATTCATTTAATATAATTGGTATATTACTATAACATTAAATTATATATATATTTATCAATGATCTCTTTGCAACCCATTCATGTTTCTAGTACACTGAGTACTGACTTTGTAGTCAGGAAGATGTGAGTTTGAATCCTACCTCAGATAATTAATAACTGTGTGACTCTTGGACAGTCACTTGACCTGTCTGAGTCTCATTTTCTTTATGTGTAAAACTGGAGCAATGATAGTGTCTACCTTTCAAAGTTATTGTGAGAATCAGATTAAACTGGGTAATTTATATAAAATGCTTTCTAAATCCTTAAAGCATTATAGGAATAGGAGTTATTATACTCTCTTCCTTTTTTCTTATTTTCTTCCTCCTTGATATGATTATTCTTGTTACCTCATACTTCTCTGTTTTTGAGTCTTTTTTGAATATTAAAAAGGTCATAGGATAAATCTTAAACTCCCTTGAGTTCAAGGGAATAAAGATAACATCATCAGCATCATCATTATTACTTTTATTAAGGGATGAACTGGGATCTAGTTGGAAGGTAAAACAAGTTGGCCAATATCACTTGTGTAGCTGGAACTAGAACACAGGTCCAGTTTTGACATTTTCCCCTCACAAGGCTTTTACCTGGTATAGCACTTCTGATCAAATCCACTTACACCTAGAACAGAAATTCAAATAGAAACAAGGGCCAAGTACATAAGAATCCCTGTGGACCATATATTGATTTAATTTTAAAATGTAATTTTAACCATTTTGTTGTATTTTTATTTTATTAAATATTTCCCAATTATATATATATATATATATTTTAGTTTTTGCAAGGCAATGGGGTTAAGTGGCTTGCCCAAGGCCACATAACTAGGTAATTATTAAGTGTCTGAGGCTGGATTTGAACTCAGGTACTCCTGACTCCAAGGCCAGTGTTCGATCCACCTAGCTGCCCCCATCCCAATTACATTTAATCTGGCTCCTGCTGCCATGAACCCACCAAGGGATGTTTGACACTTCTGCTCTGGAATAACAAATTGTTACAGCTGAAAGGGACCTTAAGCCATCATCGAGCCCCATCCCCTCATCTAGATGTCCTGCCATAATTCTTCTTCAAGGCCATCCCTCTCTAGTTCAGAGGAAATTACATAATATGAATGGAGGAGGTTCTCTCTCCCTCTGCCTCACCATAAACACTTGATGCTGGCCAAGTCTTGTTCAAGTGAACACTGATAGATAGCTACCAGAAAGAAGGTGTCTGGATGTGATATCTGTATAAGGGAGGAAGGTGAGGGTTTATATTCTGGGCTAACTATTTTTGTTCATTGCATTCCATTATGTTTTATTAAGCAATAGAAATGGGGCGGCTAGGTGGCATAGTGGATAGAGCACTGGCCCTGGAGTCAGGAGAACCTGAGTTCAAATCCAGCCTCAGACACTTAATAATTACCTAGTTGTGTGGCCCTTGGGCAAGCTACTTAACCCCATTGCTTTGCCAAAAAATAAATAAATAAATAATAAAATATTAAGCAATAGAAATGAAGAACAAAGGGAAGTCAGTATGAATCATTACTTTGAAAAGGTGTCATGGAGGCCTGAGGAAGTCAGCTAGAGTTGGGAAGACTGGGAAGATTTGGAAAGACAGAAAGGGCAAGGAGGATAGGTACTGATAGGCCTGCAAAAAAGATAGTGACTGGGGCAGCTAGGTGACATAGTGGATAAAGCACTGGCCCTGGAGTCAGGAGTACCTGGGTTCAAATCCAGTCTCAGACACATAATAATTACCTAGCTGTGTGGCCTTGGGCAAGCCACTTAACCACATTTGCCTTGCAAAAACCTAAAAAAAAAATAAAAGATAGTGACTGTTTATAGCAGCCCTGTTTGTGGTGGCAAAGAATTGGAAATCAAGTAAATGTCCTTTAATTGGGGAATGGCTTAGCAAACTGTGGTATATGTATGTCATGGAATACTATTGTTCTATTAGAAACCAGGAGGGATGGGAATTCAAGGGAAGCCTGGAGGGATTTGCATGAACTGATGCTGAGTGAGATGAGCAGAATCAGAAGAACATCGTCCACCCTAACAGCAGCATGAGGGTGATGTTCAAACCTGAAGGACTTGCTCATTCCATCAGTGCAACAATCAGGAACAATTTGGGGCTGTCTGCAAAGGAGAGGGTCATCTGTATCCAGATAAGGAGCTGTGGAGTTTGAACAAAATTCAAGGATTATTCCCTTTAATTTAGAAAAATAGCAGATATCTTATTGTCTGATCTTGTTATCTCTTATACTTTTTGTTTCTTCCTTAAGGATATGATTTCTCTCTCATCACACTCAATTTGGATCAAGGTACAACATGGAAACAAAGTAAAGACTGACAGAGTGCTTTCTGGTGGGGGGAGGGAAGTAAGATTGGGGGGAAAATTGTAAAACTCAAATAATATCTTTAATGAAAAAAAAAGATAGTGACTGGATAGAAAATTCAGTGTATTGATAGTAACATTACAACTAGATCCCCAACCCCCTATTATACAGATAGAATCATTCCCTTCTTAGTCTTTTCTAGGCTAAAAATATGGGCTTGAGTTTTGACTAAAGTAGGCAATTGACCTCAAAGGGGAACAACTGCAGAAATTTTTAGATCTCCTTTCCCTCATGGTTTATAGTTCTCAACATCCCTCTCTTTAGGTTGACCATTACCCAGAGAAGCCAATACTCCAGGCTTTCAAACTGAAAACAGCCAATTAGCAGAGATAGAGGTCTCTTCCAGAATGGACTAGGCCAGTTCCCATGATGCCCCTAGGCAGAATTTCCAAGGTATTGGGCCACTTAGCTTTTTTTCCTCTGCCTCAGAAAGATAGAAATGGGGCACAAATTCTTCCCTCCATACTCTCACTCTTCCTTTGTCTATCTCCAGGTCAACGGAAAGAACTCTAAATGCCATTTGGAGGAACTGTTCTTGTCACTACAAAAAGTATCTATGGTCCGCTCAAGTAGAAGAAGCCATCAATTTGATGCTGAGTGAAGTGAGCAGAACCAGGAGAACATTTCACACTGTATCTGCAACATTGTGTGATGATCAGCTATGAAAGACTTAGCTCTTTTCAGCAATACAGTGATCAAAGACAATTCCAAAAGACTTGAGATGGAAATGTCATTCACTTCCAGAGAAAGAACTATGGAATCTAAATGCAGACCAAAGCATATTATTTTCACTTTTTAAAATTTGTTTTTTGTTTTTTCTTTCTCATGGTTTTTCCCTTTTGTTTTGTTTCCTTTCATAATATGACTACTATGGAATCATGATTGAACATGTATAAGCTATGTTCAAAACTATCTTTACATGTAAATGGAAAAAAGAAAACACAAAAAGAAAAGAAAAAAGAAGACATTAATTCCTTGATCAAATGGGGCAGATGTCCCATTTTTTCCCCTTACTCCTTCCCCTATTCTATAGATCAGGGGATTTGCAGTTATTTCAATGCCTCCTATCTCAGGTGGCAGCCTTTGATGATGACTCAGGAAAAGGCCAGTTAATGACTTTTGTCCAGTGAATGAAAGTATACATGCCTTTAATGTTGGGGAAAGATCAGAATCTAATAACTGCAAGGGACTAGGCAGATGGACAGGGGAAATAGCAGGCCACCCAAGGAGAGAGAGGGCATTGAATCCTTTAGCTTAAAATAGTAAGGAAGATCACATATCTTCAAATTTGAAGGAACAGTTTATAGTTTCAGCTTTGCTTCTGTTTACCTATAGGAACTTGAAGAAGTCAATTCACCCAGTTTCCCTATCTATAAAATGAAAATAAATAATATCTTTTCTATTTATCTTACTAGGTTGTTGAGGTGACCTAATTTGCAGGAAGACAAACTTAGTACCAGGCCCTGAGTCTTTGACCTAAATGTGAAAATCCCAAGGTGAGGAGGGGAACTTCCTGCTCTGGGGACCACTTTGTGCTTATTCTTCCCCCAGACTCCTCATTCCCCATCAGTGTTGACCAGCCCCACTCCCTTGAAAGGCTTTCAAGCTGGTACTTCTCGGGTCCCCACTTATACAGAATGATCACAAGTTCCTTATATAGTCCCTAGCCTGGAGATCTGAGCCATCCTTATAGTAAATTCAGTCCTAGCCTTTCCTCCTATAATCCACTGGATCCTCTGGAATCCTTTTCTATTAAGGGAGGTCCTGACTCTGAATGTTGGCTCTTCTGTTTACCAGCTATATGTCCTTGATCTCAAGGTTACTCGTCTGCAATATGAGGAGGTTGAATTAGATGACCTACAAGATCTCTTTCCAGTTCTCTGTCTAGAAATATATGATTCTAGGTCTCTGCTTCTCACACTCCTTTCATCTTTTTGAGTTCCTTAAAACCTAGATTTCTCTTGAAGATACTATGTCTCTTAGCAGGTTCAGTCATTCAGACAGACTGCTCCTTTACCCAAAGGGTCAGGAGGAGGAGTTGGCTCTGGTCATACTTGTAAATTATCTTTCATTTAAAAAAATGTGTGTGTGTGTGTGTGTGTATTGGGGAGGGCAATAGGATCCCACAGCTAGAGAGTATCATGTATCTGAGGCTGGATTTGACCTCAGGTCCAGGGCTCCTTCTCTTTACATCACTTAGCTGCCCTGTTTCAATTTTGAAGAGAACCAGTTGTCATGATGTGATGTCCTGACTTAGTGAATTGAGTTTAAGTGACACAGTGTAATCAGCCTCACTTTCTCTTCCAGAGTCATTGAAGTCCAGTGCTAGGATAAAAGTCAGGACAACTGGTAATGGTTCAGGATGCAATGGATGATCTTGGAGTCTTCAAGACCAAGCTCTAAGTGTTCCACAGCACCTGCTTCAATCACCTTCGTGGCTGTTGGAACAAGAACAAATTGTTCTCATTTGCCCATTCCATTGAGGAAAGTCTTCTCATGCTTGGTGAAGTCACAACCCTCTCCCCCTCCCATCCCACCCAAGTAACCAACAGGTTTAAGGTCTGTGAGTTACCCTCAATCTGCTTTAGCCCATCTGCCAAGATGGTTTAATGGGCTGTGACCATTGTGCTTGTTACAGTTTCTTGGAGCCACAGGTGAGAATTAAGGGCCAAGTGTGCACCAAAGGCAGATGAGCAGCCCTGGAAAGGGCTTGGCACCAGAGGTGCTAGTCTTCTATGGACACCCATTCACCCTACTAGGCTCACTTAGAGACCCATTCTTAGCCCCTGTCTGCCATCAACTACTTTTCTTCCTTTGAAGTTCATTCTGTCCTGTCCAAATCCTTGTTGATATCTTATGAACATCTTGGGTCACTGTCCCTCTTCCCCACTAACTTCAATACCCAGCTCGTAGATTCAACATCTTAATTTTACAGTTGAAGAATCTGAGACCAAAGTCACATAAATACAAGATAGGATTTGAATCCAAGTTTTTGCACTCATGAACCAATGCTCTTTCCACTGTGCCACACAATCTGCTTCTCCATTACTGTTCCCTTACCCGCTTTATGAACTCTCTGGCATCCCAGTTCCTCTTATCAACTTAATCACGCACTGGAATGATCCTAAATTTAGATGCTTTTATCACCATCACTACCAGTCAATAAATATTTTTGAGGCATCTTCTATGGATAGGCACTGGTCTAACAATATCCCCTACTCCTAACTGTATTTGCCCTAGTTAGAGCCTCTCTAAAGAGGGTCCTGAATGACAATCCAATTCACTGTCCATCACATCATAGAATTAAAGTTCAGGCTTGCACTTCCCTAGCAGCTTCCCCATTTTTTCCCCATTCCATTCAGCTCTCTTTCTTTCCCTAGATCTCCCATCCAGGATCCCAGGAGCTTATAAAGACAGCCATTTTAACAGACGTGTCTTCTTTATTCCCTGGTCAGTCCTGGGTAGGGCCTGATCTCTTGGGGTCCATGGCACCCTGGCTGGAGGTGGAGCTTTCTAAACAATCCCATCTGCTCTGAGTTAGCTATCTGAAGAGCAACCAAATTATAATGCTCACCCAGACTAGCAGGCAGAAGAAAACCAACAAAAATGCTTAATTATTAGTATTGGGAAAAAATATTCCTTTCTTTCTTCAAAACTAGACAGCCTGGTAGAAACAATTTTCCTAGTGGAAACAGCAATGATCCTGGAGTCAAAAGACCTAAAACCCAATTCCAACATTTTCTTTCATAACTTTGTGATCATTCACTTAATCTCTCTAAGTCTTAGTTTTCCTATCGATAAATGAATGTAATAAAAATTTTATTCCCTCCCCCAAAGATTTGTTGTGAGAAAAGTCTCTGTAAACTCAATATATGGGCTTATCTGCTAAAATCAGTGTCTCATGGTTGGGTATTGCTTACAATCAATAATCAATTAATCAAGAGAGCCATAAGACAGGCAGCATGGTATAGCAGATAGAATGCTAACCTTGGAGTTAGGAAGACCAAGGTTTGAATGTTGCCTCAGATGCTTCCCAGCTGTGTGACATTAAGCAAGTTACTTACCTGATATTTCAAGCCATGCCAACTTTATCTGAGACATCATCTCCACTTCTTCTCTGATAGAAAATTGGACTCTGCCCCGGAACCACTAAGCTTTGCTAGGCTAGCTTTGGCCTTACCATGCTAGGATCCAGGTCTCCACAGTCTTCCTGGACAACTCCAGGAAAATGAGGAAGTTTGAAGGATCTCTAAAGTCTCTTCCAGCTCCAAATCTAAAAGCTTGTAGGATAAAACCCAGTATGGTTCCTGACCTTAAGGGCCTGGTAGTTGGAAGAGATCACAGGACAGTCATCCTTTGAGAGTGAATCAAGTTTGGTACCCATACCTCATCAGTATTGTTAGTAACCTCTGCTTTTAAGGGAGGATGAAGAGTAAAGTCAAAAATTTCTCCCAAAGTCTCCATTTAAAGAAGGCTCCCAGGCCAGCCATCTCTTTATTTCCCACCAGCTTTCTTCCTCTTGCCCTTCCCCTGCTTTTCAGCTCTCTGATTGTAAGCCTCTTGAGGGCAGAGACTTTCTTTATTGTATTTGTATTGTAGTAGATGCTTAGCAAATATTTATTGACTGACTGACTGAGGAGGGTAGAGTAGGTAATATGTCCACTCGAGGTTTTCAAGTTTTTTTTAATTCAGGGAATAACATTTTTCTTTACTCTGAGGAATCAGAGTACATATGGAGCATTGATTACAATGGGTAGGTACCATATAAATGTAGGCAATTTCTTACTGTCACTTCCTTTGAAAATCACTGCTGTATGCATATTAATATGTCATAAGGTAGAAGGGGATAAGAATAGAGGAGAAATCTGAATAAAATTTTAAAAGAACTACAAGAGGGAGAGATCACTTTCACCTGAGGGGTTGAGGGAGGATTTCCTATAGGAGATAATGTATAGTTTGGAGTATCAAGGAAGAAGATTTCAACAGGAAGAAATGAAGAAGGCAAGAATTCATTCTTCCTTGAAAGAGGGGGATTTTATGTGGGGCAAGGAGTTCAGTTAGAACTCAAAGGAGCCTAGGTCAGTTAGAAAACTGGGTATAGTAGAGTAAAATAAAGGAAAGAGATAGCCAGTCTGGGGAGGGCCAAAAATGTCAAGGTGTTTGGGTTTGGGTTTGCTCTGTAGGGAATTACTTGAAGGTTTCCAAGTAGGGGAATGGTACGATGGGACCAACTGTAAGGCAAGAAGATTGCTTTTCAAAGTGGTGTGAACCAGGCAGGTAGCAGAGCAAGTGGAGAAGAGGAACAGAGAAAAGCAGAATTAAAAGGACTTGACAATTGATGGGATGGATGTAGGAGATAAGGGAGAGACAAGAGTCAAAGGATTACTGAGCATTCAAGAAGATGCCTTGTCAATCAATTGATAAATTATGTTTTCTAGTTTTTGTAAACCCCACCCTGGAAAGAGTTTTCCTCCTGACTGAAGTCACAGATCATTTTAGGCAAAATTGTAATTGATTGTCATTCATTTTCTGAGAATCTAGGGTTCTGTTACATCTTATTTTTTTCTCTTATTCAATGTTGACCCAGCCCTTTCCTTCTTTGCATTTATCTCTAAGATAGAAACATTTATATTCACATTAGGGCTGCTGACATTTCTCAACAAAACTACAAGTGCAAATTATACTTTTAGTGTCCCCTCCTCCATCAGCCTTTTTGCTCCTTCTCACCTTCCTCATTTCACCATCCATCCAATACTATGCTCCCTCAATGTAGTGTCTTGACTGTCTAGGGCCTACCACATATGTCTGCTTCTGCCAGGCAGTTTCCCATGTCTCATACCCATCTCTCTAATCCTCTCTTTAAAAAAACAACAACCCCATTCTATCAAAGCATTGGAAAAACTCTACTAAATTAATTTATGCTAAGATGTTAATGATTGGTGGAAGCCAAGTGTGGTATTTCCTGTAGGGCATATTTATACTTTAACAGGGAGCAGAACTTTAGCCCAAAGGAATAAATTCCAAACATCCATGACAAACTAATGGGGGGGGGGGAATCATTATTGAAGGGTAGAGGTGAGAATAGGCCCCTTTAATCATACTATAAAAATACAGAGTGGAAAGCATTAGTGAAGGGTAAGGGACCTAAATTCTAGTACAGACTTGCTATTTGTTTGCTAAATGGCCTTGGATAAGTCAACTAACTACTCAGAGCTCTAGAGGATCTTAATTTTAGAGTTGGGAGGGATTTTGGAGCCCATCTAATCCAACCCTTTCACTTTGCACATGAGATAACAGAAGCCCAGAGAAGTAATTAGTTAAAGGATGTGAAGGTAGTAAGAATCAAAGAAGGCAAAAAAAAAGTCATGCTCAACAATTAGTAGTTTATAGACTTCCCTCTCATTCTTCTTTTGCAAGTCAAGCCAGCATTGATCCTGCAGTCCTTGCAGTACCTCTCCCAGTATTCTTAGACTTTTAAAGGTCATCAACACTGACTCAGAAACCATATCTTCCAGTTTTTGTTATGTCTTTTCCAGTCCAAGGATCATTTTCTCAGGCAGGGAAAAAATAAAAAAAAAAAAGAAACTGAATCAAAATAAGATTTGAGTCATTCTGTCTCTTCTCCATCAAATGTTCCAAGAGTGAAAAGTGAGGGTGGCTAGGTAGCACAGTGGATAGAGCACCTGCCCTGGAGTCAGGAGTACCTGAGTTCAAATCTGGCCTTAGACACTTTAATAATTACTTAGCTAATAATTTTGTAGCTGTGTGGCCTTGGGCAAGCTACTTAACCACATTTTCCTCTCTGGACCTCTATTTCCTCATCCACAAAATAAGGAGGCTACACTAGATAGTCCCTCAAACAAGTCCTTTCTAGCTAAAAAAAATCTATCACCTTCATCCTGATCACCTACCAGCAGTACTATGCCTTCTTTGATCTTCTTCCCTCCCCATTGGGATAACTCAAAAGCCATCTTGTTATCAACATTCTGCTCTAGTCTCAGTTCATTTTGAGTTTTAACATTCTTGACTCTTCTTTCAAGATTCTGCCATGCTTTTGTTTATCATTTGTCCTTTTAGGGTGTAATTGTGAAACCGAGGCATGGGAAGGGAAGGAATGCTTCCAGCCAAGCTAGAGCAAAAAGTTAGGTGAGGAGGACATGCTGAAAAAGTTATCAGTATCAAGGTCCCCAAGGATTTCCTGGTGTTCTTTACATGGACAAGGGTTGCTATGGTGTTGCTGGCTTAAAGTCAGCTTCCTTGGCTGATCGGTGGCTTCTCCCTATAAATGCTAATTTTACTCCTTTAATAAGGACAGTCATGCATTAAAAGGAGCTGGTATTCTTTGGAAGGAGGGGTGTCATCTAGGAGGCTGGTGAGTCAGAAAGCACAGTCATCATCAGCTTTGTCTGACCCTAGCATCTCCCAGAGAGAAGACAAAGAAGGAGCCATAAAAGCTCCTTGAACAGGAAAATGACAGAGAAGATTGGGTAATAAGGGAAGACAGGACAGGGAGTCAGGAGATATGAGTTCAAGTCCCATCTCTACCATTGTGGGATCTGAGGCAGGCTGCTCTTTTCTGGACTTCAGTTTCTTCACTGTATTAAATGAAGGTCCCTTCATTTTCAGTTCTCCCATTTTCACATTCTATGATATTGGCCTTTGTGAAAAATTCTTGATGATTATGAGAAGGTTCCTCAAACAATTCCTTTTTCCTCCTTCAGAAGAGCAGCTCCCAGACAGATAAGTGGTTGATATAAGAAGCTATTACTATGCTATAAGAAACAATGAGCAGATAGATTTTGGAAAAACCTGGAAAGATCTATCTTAACTGATGCAAAGTGAAGTGAGCAGATCGAGGAGAACGTTGTACATAGTAAAAGCAACACAGTACAATTGATCAACTATGAATGACTTAGCTATTCTCAGCAATGCAATGATCCAAGACAATTCCAAAGATAAATTCCATGATAAAAAAAAAAATGTTATCCACCTCTAGAGAAAGAACTGATGGCGTCTTAATGCTGTTTGAAGAATACTATTTTTTAACTTTCTGTATTTGTATGTGTGTCTCTCCTTTAAGGTCTGTGTATTCTTTACAACATGACAAATATGGTAATATGTTTTGCATGAATGAACACATATAATCTATATCAAATTACTGTTTCAGAGGGGGGAGGTATGTGTGTGTGTGAGAGAGAGAAAGAGAACACTTGAAACTCAGAAATTTTAAGAAATCCTTGTTAAAATTATCTTTACATATAAGCAGGGAAAAATAAAATATAATTTTTAAAAGAGAAAAAAAGTATAGTCTTAATTAATTATGATAGGTACTTATAATACATACAGTGGGTAACTTAAAGGCAATTTTGTTCTTTTTAAAAATTTTTTATTTTCAACTTCATTTTTGTAAGATTTTGAGTTCCAAATTTTTCTGCCTCCTTTTCCCTCTTCCCTCCTCAAGAAAAAACAAGCAATCTGATTAAGGTTCTACATGTACAATCATGTACAATCTACAATCTACAGTCATTAGTCATGTGTAAGAAGAATCAGAACAAAAGAAAAAACAAAAGAAAGAAAAAATCTAAAAAAGTAAAAATTATATACTTTGATCTGCATTTAGACTCCCTAGTTCATTCTCTGAATGTGGATGGCATTTTCCATCACAAGTCTTTTGGCATTGTTTCAGACCACTGTATTGCTGAGATAAATTGAGTCTATCGTAGTTGATCATCACCCGATGGCAACCTTGATTCTAGAACTTTTTATTTTTGCAAGGCAATGGGGTTAAGTGGCTTGCCCAAGGCACACATCTAGGTAATTATTAAGTGTTTGAGGTTAGATTTGAACTCAGGTCCTCCTGACTCCAGGGCCGGGGCTCTATCCACTGCGCCACCTAGCTGCCCCTAGAACTTTTGCTCTATAAACAAATCAAGGGTAACTCTAAGTAAAGAAACATGGCACAAGATAAAACAGGATCCTAGTTTCATAGATCTAGATCTGGAAGGAACCTCAGATGTCCTGAGTGTCTGTCTTTCTGAGAGAAGGAAAGGAGCCATGGGGTGAGGGTTGGTTGGTTTTTGTCCTTTGTTATTGAAGAAGACCAAAATTACATCACTATGTTTGACAGTGACATAGAAAGCAGCTGTTTCTTGCTTAGTGTCTGGGATCTTATTCCTCCCAACTATCAATCAATTAACATTTTTTAAGTGCCTACCAAGTACCAGAGACTGTGATAAAACTGGAGGGGCCGGGAGGGAGAGAGTAGGAAAAAGAGTCAAATGTTCCTGTCCTTAAGGATTTTACAATCTAATGGAGGGAGAAAACAATCAAATAAATATATCCAACCAAGCTATGTATGGGATAAATAAGAAATAAATAAGAGAGTTGAGACATTAAAATGGACAAGGATTGGGAAAGGCTTCCTATAGAAGATAAGATTTTAGCTGGGACTTCACAGAAGTCAGGAAAGCCAATAGGCAGAGATGAGAAAGGGGGAAAATAACATTCCAGGCATGGAGGACAATCAAAGAAAATCAGAGCCAAGAGATGGCATTTGGCCAAGGTGGTCAGTGTCATTGGATCGAAGTACAGAGAGTGAGGAGTAAGCTATAAGAAGATTGGAAAAGTAGGAGGAAGGCTACTAAATTGGCTTTGAATGCCAAACAGAGAATTTCATATTTGATCTTAGAGGCAATTGGGAGCCTCTGCAATTTATAAAATAGTGAGGAATAATGTGGTCAGATTTGTGTTTTAGGAAAATCACTATGGTAGCTGGCCCTTGAATTATGGGGAATATATAGGAGGCAAAGAGGAAGTAGGTTTTTGAGGATCTGGGTGTTGCAGAAACCATGCAGATGAAGATTCTCCATGCAAGGAAGTCCATGGAGGACCTTTAGTAGATATAGTGGACATGTATGCTTCTTCTGAGGTCTTGGAAAAACCTACTTTTCACTCTCATTCTCCAATCAGAGACTTCTACCCCCCCCCCCAAGAATTGACTAGATTACAAGAACTGATTAGATTACAAAGATACCCTCTCAACATGGGTCTTCTGCTGAATCATGATGTTGACAGAGTTTGGCAATCCTATGTTTCCTCTTCTTTGTGCTTTCCTTCTTTGGATTTGGGGATAACACTTTCACGCTCATGGGGACCTGCTGAAAGTAGGAATCTGATAATTCATATACATGAGGAATACTTTAGAGGCCATTTGAGCTGATTCTACAGGGCAAAGATGAGGAGAGAATATGTTTCAGGTATAGGAGTAGGAGATAGCATGCCATGTGTGGGGTAAAAGTAAGCTGTTATGGCTCTACCATATAACCTATTAAAAGGAGTAACATTCAGTAAATCTAGAAAGATAGAGTCTGAGATCAGGTTTTGAAGGGCTTCATGGAGGACATAGAGATAAGCAGGTGATGAAAAAGGGTAAAAACATCACTTATAAAAAAATATTCATAGCAGCCCTGTTTGTGGTGACAAAGAATTGGAAATCAAGTAAATGTCCTTCAATTGGGGAATGGCTTAGCAGACTGTGGTATATGTATGTCATGGAACACTATTGTTCTATTAGAAACCAGGAGGGATGGGAATTCAGGGAAGCCTGGAGGGATTTGCATGAACTGATGCTGAGTGAGATGAGCAGAACCAGAAAAACACTGTACACCCTAACAGCAACACGGGGGTGATGATCAACCTTGATGGACTTGCTTATTCCATCAGTGCAACAATCAGGGACAATTTGGGGCTGTCTGCAATGGAGAATAGCATCTGTATCCAGAGAAAGAACTGTGGAGTTTGAACAAAGACCAAGGACTATTACCTTTAATTCAGAGATAGCAGAATAGAGAGCCACTGAAGCTTTATTAGCTAAGGAATGATGGTACTAGGTCTGTGCTTTAGGAATGGGTATTTGTTAGGTTATGCAGCTTTTAAGTGGTGTCTGGTGGATGGATTGGAAAAGGAAGAAACTTGAGGCAAGATGATTCATTAGGAGTTTAGTCTGGTAGTTCAGGTGGGAGATGTTGCCCCTACTAGCATCTTGAGCCATGGTTCATTGCTTCATGTAGGAGAGGTGTTAGGGTTTCCTATTTCCTGTCAGTCCTGATAAATGCTTCCTCTCCTCTAGGAGGCATTTTCATCTTACATACAACTTTCAATGAGTTCTAGAAGAGACCTTAGGGATCATCTAGTTCAACATTCTTGTTTTACAAATGAGGAAACTGAGGTTCAAAAAGGAAAGGGACCTGCCTAAAATCATCTAAGCTCTTATGAAGATGTTTCTTTCCCATCTTCAGCCTTTTCCTAGACTTCTCTCCTTAGAGAGTCTTAAATTTAAGACTGGATGAGACATTTGTGTGTCTTGGTCAAGGCTTGAAAACTTTTCCCCTTGTCCCCCTTTTGTTGCTTTCCTTTACCTTTTGCTCTGTAGACAAACTATCTGTGCAGTAGATAGAGTGAAGCCCTGAAGTCAGGATGACCTTAGTTCAAATCCATCCTCAGACATTTATTAGCCCTGAGCAAGTATTTAAACTAATTTGACTCAGTTTCCTTAACTGTAAAAAGCTGGAGAAGGAAATAGAAAACAACCCCAAGATCTTTGCCAAGAAAACCCCATATGGAGTCCCAAAGAATCTGACATAACTGAAACAATTCCATAACAACAAGAAAAGTACTTCCAAATTTTCCTGGATTCAGATGTCTCTTGACCAAATAGAAATTGGAGGAAGGTAGTCCCACCCCGTAAACTCTTGGAAGCTCCAGAAATTTCCTGGATGGGTCTGAACTTCTACTCAAAAGATAAGATGTAGTGTTGCTCCTGAATGAAGATGATAACTATGATGGTAATTTTATTTTAGACTTGTATCATGCTTGTAGTTTGCAAAGTATTTTCAAGCACATCATCGCATTTTATTTCATCTTCATAATCATCCTACCCTGGGTAGTTGATAGGATAGCTATACTTGTCTCCATTTTGCAAATAAGGAAATTGAGGTCCAAGGGAGTTAAATGACTTGTCTAACTCCCAGCAGAGGTGGTGTTCAGTAAAGTCTTCTGATGCAGAAGCTGCTTATCTTCTCTGCTACACCATGGATTCTTTTCCAGATGTCTGCAGTTGGCTCAAAACACCCCTCCCTGGAGTAAGAAGTTTCAGCAGCTACAGGGCCATCAGTTCAGACTCACAGAAGTCTCACACCAGTATACACTGAAGCTAGTCAGTCATGGAGTGAGATGTGAAGGCTGAAGGGAAAAAGAATCCTTTTCCCCAAAGCCCAGCTGGCCTGCCCCATGACTCCAGAGATAATGATAATAATAATGATAATGATAATGATAATGGCTATATTTATATGGCCTCTCCTATGTGCCAGCCACAATGTGAAGCACTTTACTATTATTATCTCTTTTGATCTTCCTAACAATCCTGGGAGGGAAGTCATATTATTCCATTTTACAGATGAGAAAACTGAGGCAAAGGTTAAGTGACTTGCCCAAGTGACAGCTACTTAAGTTTGAGACAAGGTTATAACTCTAATCTTAAATCCAGACCCATCTCTCTATCCTCTGTGCCACCTAGCTGCCTTGGGCAAATAGGACATGCTACCTACAGAGATACACATTTTTGGACTTGGCAAATGTAGGAATTAGATTGATATGATTGAATGTGTGTTAACAAGGGTTTTTGTTTTGTTTTTCTAATGGGGGGAAGGTGGGAGTGAGAGAAAATAATTTTTTGGTAAAAACAAAATTTTAATTTAAATCAACCCAAAAGATGTGCTGCCTGTGGCTTGTCTGTGCTCGGACCCGGCTAGCAGCACTCCTTTCCTCTCAGTCAAAAATCCAAATGAGTCCCTCCCCCTCCCATTTGACTTGGATCTTTTTTCTCTTAAGGGTGATTCTCCAGAGAGGGGAGCTCAGGGCCCTCCCTCCACCTCCTTCTGAGAGGCCCAAGCTTCCCTAGTCCATCACAGATACTGGATCTAAGCCCCTCCTCTCCGGTGCTGCTGCAGCTCGCTGCTGCACCGAGCCTGTAATTATCCCAGGAGGGAGCTGGCAGCCTAATTAGTGTTTGCAGAGAGCTTCAAGAACCTTTGATGAAAGCAAAGAGAGCAGAGCTCACAAAGTAGAAGGAAGACCTCTGGCCCTGTCCTGTTGGGGCTGGGTGCCACCCAGCGTGGGGAGCTTCAGAAGCCTGTGGGGTTGGGGTGGGGGACAAGGGGCTGAGTTTTTGAGAAGACCCCAAGTCTTCACTGGGATTGAGCTTGCCTCATTCCCCCATTGTCACTTTCCCCTCCTCCTCCCTCATTCTTCCCCCCTTCTCCTCTCCCCTTTTCATCCCCCAAATGGACTCCTTTCTGGCTTTATCTCCCACTGTTTCCTCACCAAAATTCTACTTTCCCAGGCTGGTCTATTGACTGTACCATAGACATGACATACACATTTCCTCCTAAGTTGGACTTTGCCGTTCTTCTTGTCTACTATGCTCTTCCCTTCCCCTCTCTCTCTCCATACATCCATTCCATTCCATCTTCCCATTATTCAAAGAATATTTTAGGGCCTACCTCCTCTGTGGCTCCCTCCCTGCTTGCTCCATTCAGCAGTGATCTTTCATAGGCTCCTTCCATTTAGAGTTGGATCATTTAAATTTATCCTACTCTTTTTCACATAGTAGAAATTTGAGGCTATCCCCATGTTATGCTGTCTCCTAATCAAGTGGAGTCATTTTGGTTATGACTTAGCATCCCACTGGTCACTAACCTTGATTCATCAGCGGACTTTCTCTCTTACCATGCCACGCGTGCTCCTCCCAAAGAACCCCAGATAAAGGAATACATTCCTTCCATTAGTATTCTAATACTTTCTTTACTAGAACAAGCTCCAAAGTCTGACAAATTTGTATTGAATAATCATTTAAGAAAGATGGGCACAATTAAGTAAATAGCTTAGCTTGGATCCTGGTGGAGGGAAGGAGGGGGGGATTGGGGAGCATAGGATTTTGCAATACTATGGAGAAGCTTGGCCTCTTCCTGGGGCTAATGGCTGGGCTCCAGAACAGGGCCTTCTAGTTACAGAGGGTCTCCTTGGTCCTGTAACCCAGCTTCATGGTAACCTTTACAGAGAAGCTTTAAAATAATGATTGACTCCCTCTCTTGGAAAAGTGGCCCCACTGGACAAGCTACATATTTGTCTCAGGGTACCTGCAGCCAGTCCTGCCCCACTGTTCCCCTCAGGTAATTCCCAGGCCCACTTGTGTGGGAGGAGGAAGTAGTGGAGGTCAGAATGATATCTGGTGGGGATGATGGGAAAAAATGAATCAGAGGTCATTTTGTCTAGCTCCCTGTCTCCAGGCAAGCTTATGTTATGACCATCTCCTAAGACCAGAAGAAAATCTCTGTTGGTCTTAAAAATACTTCCTTCATTCACCCAGTAATTAACAGCTCCACCCTGATGAAAGTTTTCCTTTAGAAGCTTAAGATCTTGGAGCTGTTAGGGACCCTAGAGATAATCTCATTTAACTATCTCTTTCCTTTTAAAAGTTGTATTGATTTCTATTGTTATACTTCAGAAATTTCCCTATATTGCATCCATCCTCCCATCTGGAAAGAACTGTAACAGTGTGTGTGTGTGTGTGTGTGTGTGTGTGTGTGTGTGTGTGTGTGTGTGTGTATGCAAGAGAAAGGGGGGGGAGGGAGCAGTCAGTGACCATAGACCCCTCCATTGTCACAAAGGAAAACAAGCAAAAGTTACTGGCTCGGTAACTGTGTTGTTAACATATATACCCCTTTGGGTACCTATCCTGCCCATGTGTCCAGGAGGAGAGAGATATGTTTTCTCATTTGTCCTCTGGAAATAACATTGGCTATTACCTTTCTTCTGTATTTCACTTCCTTTTGGTATTGATTTGCATGATTGCACTCATGTTGTATATTATTTCATTTTCTTCACTTTCAAGTCTTCTGTTACTAGGGTGAGGAAGGATCAACAGGTGGTAGGGTATGTCAAAAAGACTTTGGCAAGTGACTGAATAAAGGGGATGAGGGAGAAGGAAGGAATAAGATGACTCTGAGGTCTCCTCTCCTGCTGAAACCGGACCAACTTTTGTCCCTCAAGCAGCAAGTGAAATGAGGAGGGCCTCAAAGAAGATGTACAGAAGTCACTGACTTTCAGACTTCTCTGGTCAAGGCTAAAGTTATTGAATGCAAGTCAGAATCACATATCTGATCTAATACAGGCATGTCCTGTATCCTATTGAGCTAGCCCCTGTTGTTTCATAACAATATCTTTAATATATTCTAATCAATCCCCACTGAAACGTTGAGAAACCCCATAAAACATCCTTTGTCCAACTACTAGAAAAGAGACTAGTCTGGCTCTCCCTCTCAGCTCTGTTCAATCTTGCATTTCTGTTTAAGCCTCTGTAGGTAATTATTTTAATCTTTTATAGCTAAATTTTGGTCAACAAGAAATGTATCTCCTATTGAAATATAAATTAAAAAAAAGTCTTGTTTTTATATCATTTTCATTTTCTAATTTCCCCTTTTCCAAATTATTACTTGCAACAAAGAATTTCAAAGTAAGAGAAAAAAGACAATTCAGCAAAACTAACCATCATACCAACTGTTTGGCACACATGTAGTTTTCCATACCCATAATAACCACCTGTGCAAAGAAAAGAGGCAGAGCACATTTTATTTTGGGGGGGGGCAAATTTGGTCATTATAGTTTCACAATATTTGGCTTCATTTTTTCCCCATTCTTTCCATTTCCATGACATTTCCAAATATCATGACAGACATTTTTTTTTGTTCTGTTTACTTCATGTTGTACCACTTAGTATATATAAATCTTCCCATACTTCTCTGAGTTCTTTATATTTATTGTTTCCTTCTGCATGATAATATTCCATTAATATTTTCCATAGTATACTTGGGTATTCCTCAATTGATGGGTAGAGCTTTACTTTAATGCCTTTTTTCTATCATAAAAATACTATTATGAAATTTTAGTGTAAAGGGGACTTTTCTTTATGACCTCCTTAGGAATTTCTTAGTATCTGGATCTCTAGGTCAAACACCTCCTATTTTAAACATTGTTCTCATAGAAGTAGCAGCCTCTATGAAATACTGTTTCATAATGTTGCATAATGTAATTATTGTATGTTGGACAAGTTAAGGGAAGCCAAACCAGGCTGATAGAGCAAGCAGGGTTGCTTTGTCCCTTAGGTAACTGAGTTTTTTCCCTTTCTCCACCTCACTTTTTTTTTCACCTGCTCACTTTTGATTGGTTCCTGAGTGTACTTGTCTGTGACCAAGTGAGGAGATTTTGACTGCTTCCTGTGGTGGAGGAAGAAATCCCTAGTGGGACCTGGATCCAAAAGTGTTCCGGATCTCTAGAGATGCAGAATCTCTCTCCTCCTTACTGCAGAAATGAGCAGGGCTACTGGAACCAAGAGAGAAACCCAGCAGAGCTGGAGTAGTAGGACTTCACATTGTTGATATTTAAAACTACAGATATTAGTTACTGGAAAATACTGAACTCAAGTCACAATCACATATCTTGTCTAATGCAGCATGTTCTTGTATTGCAAGTATTGCAATAAAGAACACTTGATAATTAATTGAAGTATATGGTTTCACAGTCTACTTTGCATGAGATGGGTTTTTCTTGTTTGGTTTATGCCCATACTCCCATTATATACTCCTTGAGGCAGGGACTGTGTTTTGCCTCTTTTTGTATCTCCCAGTGTCTGGTAAATCGTTGGCAGTTTGTAATGTTTATTTATTGGTTGATAGCTCCTTGAGAGAACTGAGAAACTCTGTGGTATTCTGTGCTAGACAGAAAAGCCTGTGGTGAGCCTAGGAGGAAGGAAGGGGATGGGTTTGAAAGGGGTGGGGTTAATGATACAAAGGAAAGAGGAGAGTCGTTGCCTTCCAGGTACTTCCAGTTTTGCTGGAAAAATGAAAAATAAATTTATTTATTTCAGAAAAACATTTATTGAGCAAGAGTTTAGCAGGTTTAAATTAATATAATTTACACAAATAATAGTCTTATGGAAACAAGACTCCTCTAGAGCAAGGGGTGTGAATTTGTTTACAAAAATATTTCTGGGATGGCTAGGTGGCAGAGTGGATACAGCACCGCCCTGGAGTCAGGAGGACCTGAGTTCAAATTTGACCTCAGTCACTTAATAATTACCTAGCTGTGTGGCCTTGGGCAAACCACTTAACCCCCTTTGCCCTGCAAAAAAAAAATCCCTAAAAAATGTTTCTTAAAATTGCAATATAATTAATTTCCTTTGTAATCCTATATGTTTCATTTTATTCATTTAAAACTTCCTAAGAGGTCCCCAGGCTTCACAGATTGCCAAAGAGGTCATTGAAATGAAACAGTTAAGAATGCCTACTCTAGAGTTAATCCTGAAAGGTTTCTGCTCCCCTCTCCATTCCAATCTGATTAGCAGATTCAGAAAAAAATTGACTCCCAAACTGATTATTTAGAAGTTCATTTTTCAAGCCTGTTGCTTTTCTTCCACATTTGGGGTAAATGGGCTATTTTCTAACTCTTCTATGGGGGAAAGAGAGTCTAAAGTATAAATCAGAACCTTTCTTTACCCACACTCAGACTAAATTAAGCTGAGGAGTAATATCAAGTAACTGGATAAAATATGAATTTTCTCTAGAGCATCTGCTGTAGTTTTCAGATAGGCAGACTTCAGAGTTTGCAATTGGCAAGAATCAGTTGTCCCACTGATCCATAAATGCAGGAAAGGAAGGAAATGGGCCTTTCCCTGTTCTTTAACAGACTCTCAACTCCACGCAGGCAAATTTTTTCTGTGGTCCACAAATGGAATATCCTTAATTTCACCTTTGTTCATACTGTGACCCCTGCCTGCAATGGTCTCTCTTATCTTTATTGCCTTGCTCATCCTATTTGACCTTCAGGTTTCCCCTCTAGCCTGATTTCATACATGAAGTCTACTCCAGGGTCACTTCTCTAGCTCCTACTTGCATTGGTTGGCCTGGTCCCCTAAGGACAACTACTGCTTCTCTTTTTTTGAGGATTCTAGAAGTAACTCTAAGGGTCACTGAGATTTCTAGTGTTGTCACTCATTGAACCCCCTTTGGCATGTTTCCCTTTGGTTATTAACTAGATTTAATGAACTGTTAAAAGATATTTTTATGTAGACATCATGAAGACAGTTGTTACTTTATCCCCAATAGGGACAGACTTTCTGTATACATAGTGTCCTTAGGGAAATTGAATTCCAACATAAGGTACCAAAAAAAAAAAGAGTGTGGCAGAAGTATAAGGAATTCATATGCCAAAGAAATAAGTTAAAACTCCTGGTTCCTGGGAGTCCCTTTATGTAGTCCTTACAAAGTTCCCCTGATTTCAGCTCATTCTCTACTTTCCAACTCCTACTATTTGGTGTATCCTTTGCCACTTTGCAGCTTCCTTTTTTATGTTGTCTTCCCCTATTAGATTGTAAGCTCCTAAAGTCAGGGACTATTTTTCTTGTTCTTATTTGTATTCCTTAGGCTTATCATTGTGCCAAGAATATGGTAGGTACTTAATAAATGTTTATTGAATTGAATTATTGAACTTTATGGGTTAAAGCCCTTGCAGAGTTCTGAAACCACCTTTCCTTAGGATGTTTAGTGGGTCCTTAGAATGACTCTTAGACACTAATGAGTGATGTTGCTGCAACTGCTGACATTGGATGGTCCCTAGGAACCCTGCTACTAGCTCTAGAGAATATTCCTACTAAGGGAACCTGCAGGGGTTCTGATCTTTCAAGGTACACAAAGTCATAACTCACTCATTGTCTCTAGATGCTCAGTTGCCTTTTCTTGAGAGACCTATTTGCCTCCAGTTTGTTTCTTTCTCTTTCCAGGTGGATATTGCTTCCTATTAGTCTAATTTCTCCAGTTGTTGTTCATTCTTTTTTTTTTTAGGTTTTTGCAAGGTAAATGGGGTTAAGTGACTTGCCCAGGGCCACACAGCTAGGCAATTATTAAGTGTCTGAGACCGGATTTGAACCCAGGTACTCCTGACTCCAAGGCTGGTGCTTTATTCACTACACCACCTAGCCGCCCTGTTCATTCATTTTCAAAGCGGAACTTTGACATCATAGGATTATGTCTTGATTCTTGAGGGAATTGGATTTAAGTGAGGCAGTTGTTCAAAGTCTTTAGCCTACTCTTTTTTCCAAAGTCATCAGAAATTTAGTGGCAAGACAAAAATCAGCATGATTGGTGATGGCCCCGAATGCAGAGGATGACCTTGGTGCCTTTGATGCCTGATTAAGTTCTAAGGGTTTCATACACCTGCTTCAGCCAGTTTCAGAGTTGTTGGCAGTCTTCACATGCTTGGACTAGGTATTTCCCTAATCCACCAAGGCATTTGAGGCATGGATTACCCTCAACCTGGTTTAACCCATCTGCCTAGATGGTTTTTACTGAGATATGGCTGCTGTACATGCTACATTGTGACTTCTTGGAGCCATAGGTGAGAGTTGAATAGATACCAAAGATAGATGAGTAGTCCTGACAGGGGTTTGGCAAACCCTCACATCAGAAATTTTACACCTCCTTGAACATTCCATACACCCCTAATAACATGGAGACAAGAGAGAAGGAAGCATAGTCTCCTCCTACTCTTGGAGGCAGTGCACCCTGGAATCCTCATCTCCCCAAATTTGTAGTCCTTTCTCAATTGACTGACTCCAAACTAGCTTGTTGTTAACTAGTTTTCCCACGAAGTCTGACTTGATTTTCTTTAAACAATTACAAGATATTTCCAGTAGTACCATTTCTCTTTATTTAAGACCCAAAGTTCCTGTGATCCTTTCAAACTGATTAAGAACTTCTACACATCTAGTTTACTTTTGATTGATTTAATCTAGATAACAGGCTTTTGGTGATTAATTGGGGTGGGAATGTACTCATTTCTATCTATCACTCAACAAATATTTCCTAAGCACATAGCAGTGTGGGTATGTGGGGGTGTTTGTGTGTATGTTTGCATGTGTGTGAGTATGTATGTGCATGTGTGTGATGGAATAAAGAAGCAGAAGCTTCCATTGATGCCTTCAAGAAGCTTGTGACTCAGTAAATACAAAAATGTATTTATACACTTTAGTGAATTTGTTATTTATACTTATATGGATATTTTCTTCACAAGTCTACTTCTCTATATGTTGTCAACCTGGGTGATTCTTGTCAATAGCTTTCCATGGTTCTAGTGCACTAGAGGCCTTCATTCTCTCTTTTAGGATTCCAGGGGTACCTGTACAATACTGAAGCTATCTGTTATCTTCATTCTTCCTCAACCTCAAACCTCCTGTTTTTTGATGGCTTATAGGCCATTCACACAAATGAAGAGCTGAATGATAATATTTATTATGTAATAGGTATTAAATGAAGAATGCAAATAATATCCAGAAAGGAGAGAAAAAAAGAAGGGAAAGTCTAGGAATTTTTTTCTGGAGGAGTCAGAATTTTTAAATGGACAATGAAAGATGAATAATTATTGAGTAGCTAGAATCTTTCTCTCTCTCTGACTGTCTTTCTGTCTTTATCTCTGTCTCTCTTTCTCTGTCTTTCTTTCACACACACACACACACACACACACACACACCCTTCAACAGGTCAAGATTCTGTGATTTTAATATTTGTGGTTGGTTAAAAGTCAAGTCATCTCCCATTAGAAGATGTCAAGGTCCCTCTGGGGTGAGTCTCCTATTTAATTCTCCCTCTCCACTTTGCAATATAAGACTCTGCAGCTACTCCTTTGAAGTGGACTATGGGTAGGGGTAGAAAGAGCATCGGATTGGTGACCAGGGTTCTGGTCTTATTCTGCTACTTGTGTGACTATGGGAAGTTATTTGACTTTTTGTGCCTCTGTAAAATGAAAGGGTGGAATTCAATAATATCTAAGAACTCTTTCATTCTTTGAACTCGATGTCTTTGTCATTCAGTATTCTGGTACTTTGGTTTAACAGTTTAGGACTTGCACCTGCTTCCATAAGATTTCTCACACCCCCCCCCAAACCAACTGAAAGCCCTTGGCTCACCCTGTGGCCACCCCAGGTACTATTTTCTCTCAGTTTTCTTGGTTTCTTAATCATTTCCTCTTTCTCATCCAAGTCAAGCACAAGTCTGGTTGTGGGAAGCTGCCCTTCCCACCTCCCCTTCCCTAGTTCCTCTGGTCTCAGACTGCATGGCAGGACTGGGTGATGGGTAGAGTGAGAAAGGAAAGAGGGAGAAGTTTCCACCAGAGGATCAGCTCAAAGGCAGCTGCAGTTCAGTTCATTTAGATATCTAAGCATTAGGAGTGGTTCCAGGAACCTCACATCGGAGTCTATGAGCCTTGAGCAGTGATGATGCTGTCTGCTGTAAAATATGTTCCCATTGACTTAGAACTCTCCTTCTTAGGTGGACTTCCTAAAGCCTTGGCCAGATGCATTTTCCTTATATTTATAATGATTCATATGGTGAGAGGCAATATGACAAGGGAGTAGAAATCCTGCTCAGAGGCAGGAAAAACTAGGTTTAAGTCCTGCTTCTGACATACTGTACAGAGTCTGGTGGAGGCAGGTGGAGCCAGGAAGACTCATCTTCCTGAATTTAAATCTGGTCATTGAAACTCAGTAAATATGTAGCCCTGGGCAAGTTACTTAATCCTGTTGGCCTCAGTTTCCTCATCTGTCAAATGAGCTGAAGAAGGAAATGGCAAACAAATCCAGTATCTGTGACCAAATGGGGTCATAAAGAATCAGTCATGAATGAACAACAAAATCTGACACATAATGGCTATGTGACTACTGGTAAAGTACTGCCTTTGGCAACTCTTTAAGATTGCAATTTGGTATGATAGAGGGAATTACCAAACTGGGAATTCCTCATAGCACCAGATTGGAGTAGATGGTCTCTGAGGTCCCTTCTTACTCTGAGATTCTAGGATTTACTATCTGATTCACATCTTACCACTTATTGTCATTTAGAAGACAGCAGGACTCTCCAGGACTGGTAGATAGAAGGACCAGTTTTGAATAGAGGCAGGAAGGGCATGCAGCATTAGGAAGCATGGGGTAGTAATGACCCAGTAATGGGTGGTGGGTTTGTTGAAGGAACTGAAGAAATTTAGACCAGAGAAGAGAGAATGAGGGAAAGTTTGCAGTGAAGGAGACATGTGAGAAAACACTGGAGAAGGAGGAGAGGGCATTAGATCCCAAAAGAATGGAAGAATGCCAGATAATTTGCCCAGAAGGGACAGAAATTACTCTTCCTTCTCTTATCTTTTTTCAAAGATCTCTTTCCCCTCCCCCCATAAATAGATTGTGAACTTGTCTGTCTGTCTCACTTTTCCTACTGCTTGCCAGACTGCCTCCCTCCCTCTCTCTTCCTCCTGTCCTTATCTCCATGAATCTCTCTGTCTCATTCTCTCTCTCTCTCTCTCTCTCTCTCTCTGTCTCTGTCTCTCCTCACTTCTGTTTTTTTTTTGTTAGAGAGCTCTATCTTAGCAGAGCCATACAATGAATCTGTCACCTTCACACCCTCCACTCTCCCACCTTGATCTGTGCTCAGTTTGCCCACATAACCCCCACCCCACCTCCCTGAGGAATCTGACTCTCCTTCTTCAATTTAGCCCAGGACCCTGATGCCAAAAATCAGCATTTACATTTTGGCCACTTCAGCCCTTTTTGCCTTCCAACAGATGTGGAAGGAAAGGATGTAGTATGGTAACACCCCTCACACTGATTCTTAACTTTATCTAACATTTCACTCCCTTTTACAGAAACAACCCCAATATGTCTTTCTTTTTAGTATAAAGTATTTACACTGGGTTTCCTTGCACAAAACCCTGTATAGAATAGAAACCTGGCAAATGTCAGCTGATTGATGCATTCTAGCATCATGACTCCAGCCTTTTATGAAGAGAATGACCTTGTCAGGGTTGTTGAGAAAGGAGAGCAATATGAAGTAAAAAACAAGTTAGGAAACTGAGTATTATCTAGGATCCTGAAATACACACCTCATCTTCTCTCTGTCTACTGTAAATTTATGCATTTCATTCATTCATTCATTCATTCATTCAAATGGAGCAAGGGAAGAATGTACTGATTTCTCTAGGCAGTTCTATTTATGTTGGGGGGAAAACATAATATGTGCAAAAGCTTTGTAAACCTTGTCAAGGTCCCTCTGGGGTGAGTCTCCTATTTAATTCTCCCTCTCCACTTTGCAATATAAGACTCTGCAGCTACTCCTTTGAAGTGGACTATGGGTAGGGGTAGAAAGAGCACCGGATTGGTGACCAGGGTTCTGGTCTTATTCTGCTACTTGTGTGACTATGGGAAGTTATTTGGCTTTTTGTGCCTCTGTAAAATGAAAGGGTGGAATTCAATAATATCTAAGAAATCTTTCATTCTTTGAACTCGATGTCTTTGTCATTCAGTATTCTGGTACTTTGGTTTAAATTTTAGGTTTGAAATATCTATTAGGAAACTTGTCCTTAATATTGAACTAAATCTACCCTTTGGTAATTTTGAATATTACTCTGACTTCTGCCCTCTGGGGCCAAACAATTCTTCAAATACTTAAAGACAACCATCACATCTTCCTTAAGTCTGATCTATTCTGGTCTGGTCTTTTCTCTTTTGGGGGTTAAAGATCCTTCAAAGGTGTTATGCCTCTTAAGATGTAATTTTTGTCCTTTCACCCCCTTGTGTATCTTACTTTAGATTTAAGATTCTTTACTTGGAGTCTGTAAACTTGTTTTTTAAAAAAATTTTGATAACTATATTACAATATAAATGGTTTCTTTTGTAATCCTATGTATATATTTAGAAACTTTATTCTGAGACTATAGGTTTCATCAGACTTCCAAAGGGATCTGTTATATAAAAAAAGCTAAAAATCCTTCTTTTAGACTTTCTCTACATTAACAGCATCTCTCCCCTCAATGCCTATTGAAAAGAAAATAGTATGATTAGCTGACTAAAGTAATTCATACTAAGCTATGACTAACTTTTGAGAAGGACATTTGTGTTTTAAAAGTGGAATCTGTTAGTTCAAAAGCATTTTCTGTTGGTGAAGGTTGGGGGTGGGTATACATTATTATGCATGTTACTAGGAACTTCAAGGGCTTTTTGTTTACTTTCTGTTTACTCTGTTATCTTTATCACAAAAACAGAAGTCAGGAATTTGGCCCCCTACCTTTGACAGAAACCCATGAAACAGATGATAACATATAACTAGTCTGGATTCTTGGCTAAAATTGTACCTTTGGCTCTATCAACACAATATTAGGAGAAAGAACATTTCAGGAAGCTAGTTTCACAGAAATAGAATTGTAAATCAGAATTTGTCTAATGATTTTACATTGCAGCACTGAAGGGCTTCTCATGTTAAGAGAAAGTTTGGGGGATAAATGTGTTAATGCCTTTATTGTCAAATGACATTCATCCAAACAAGTTAAGGGCTATGTCCAGTAATAATGAGATAGAAGGCCCTGTGATTCATGGGGCAGGGTGGTGCAAAGGGAAGAACACTGGATCTGAGTCAAAAAGACTTGGGCTCAACTCCAGGTCCTGCCTCTTAGAAACTGAATGACTAAACAAGTCAGAAGATTTACAACCATAAGGACCCTAAGGGATTCTCTCTTTTAATTCCACCATTTTACATATGAGAAAACCAAGGTCCAGAAAAGGAAAATCACCTGTCCAAAATCACAAAGGAAATAATTAGTAGAACCTGGAATGTAAGTATTGAGGTATGCTTAGCATCTCCGAACTTTGGCTACATTTACTGAAAAATAAAAGGGGGGGTGATGCTTGCACTACCAGTGTTACAGGGTTTTTGTGAGATAGATAGATGCATAGGAAGATAGATAGTTTAGTAGGTAGGTAGATGTTAAGTGATTGATAGGTAATAAGTAGATGAATAGCTAGACAGAATAGGTAGGTTAATAGATGGAGAGATACTTATATTTGTAGACAGGTATTTTTAATACTAAGAGATACAAATAGAAACAAGGAAGATAACCTCTACCCTCAAGGAGCTTATATTCTAATAGAGGAAACAACAAATATAGAAGAACTAGAAACAATTATTAATTTTAAAATAGACTATCTAAATGGGATCTATTGTTCTAGGGAATATGTTTGGGGAAGGAGAGAAGGTAAATTAGTTTGCCTTTTTCTTAGAATTATGGGGAAATGATGTCTCTTAGTCCCTAAGACATCCTCCCTGTGACTTCCATTTTGCTATACATCTTTGATTTGGCCTCTAAAGGATTTTGTGGGATGTAGAAAGACCTGGGTCTATACTGAACCCACAAAACCTTCCTATTGTTTGCCCTCAATGATTCGCTTCATTGGCATCTGACCTAAGTAGGGGAGAACATATTGAGAAAGATTAAATATCCTACTCTATAATTTCTTTTCCTCTCCGAAAACAGCCCATGCTGTTAGGGGATGTCTATTGGGGGATCAAGGGTTAAATTGTTCAATAACTTGCCACCCACACGTGGAGAAAAGTTTACTACTATTGCAGAATTTCAAATTAGTTTGAGCCAAACAATAAGGAAAAACAATTAATTGTGTAATTGAGTCCTCCCATTTACTCCATGTTGTTAGTTCAGATCATCAAAGTCATATCCAGTGGTTCAACCTAGATTCTTAAGATTGGGAGGAAACAGGAACCAATCTTTCCTCCCCTCCCCCCCAAATGGAGAAATGAAAACAGAGAGAGGTCTGTTCCCAAATATCTCAGTAATTTTGAGATGAATTGGGGGCAGATGGAAATCCAGCCAATATGGACAATCACCCTCACTTCTGGGACACAGTCCATCAGTTTTGTTTTTCCTTCTTTTTTGAAGAGGACCATAATGTCTTAACTTGTGCATGAAATGGATTTAGGTGAGACAGAATACAAAGTTATCAGCCTCATTCTTTCTTCCAGAGTCACTGAAGTCCAGTGGCAAGACAAAAGTTGAGTTGACTGGGATGGCTCAGTATGCACTTGATGACCTTGGATGCCTGACCAACTCTAAATGTTCCATTTGCCTGCTCTACTTGCTTTCATGACTATTGGAACAATTTATTCTCATCTCCCATTCTACTGGGGTGAAGTCTTCACATACTTAGAGTAGACATGCCTCTAACTCACTGAGGGGTTTTAGGCCTGTCTGATACCCTCAACTTGACCTGTCTGTCAAGATATTTTTACTAGGATGAAGCCACTGTATATACTATAGCTTCTTAGAGCTATAGGTGAGAGTTGAGGTGTAATGGAGTGCTCAAAGAGGACTAGCATTTGTGATGTGAAGACTTGCTGAGTTCTTTTCAAGATTGCTCATCCACTTTTGGTGTCTATCTGCAGTCAGCCAGTAAATATTCAACATTTTGCACTGTGTTAAGTATTGGGGCTACAAAGAAAAGCAAAGGACATTTCCTGTTCTCAAAGAACTTACCATCTAATTAGAGAGAAACAGCTATATAAGCTACAAACAAGAGAAATAGGAAATAATTGACAGGGGGAAGGGACTAGAATTAAAAAGAGATTGGGAGGAGCTTTCTGGAGAAAGTGAGATTTTAGTTAGAAATTGAAGCAAACTAGGGACAGTGGAATGGGTTCTGCTACTTACTACCTGTGTGACTTTGGACTAGTCACCTAATCTCTCTAAGGGTCTGTTACCTCATTTGTAAAAGGAAGATGTTAGACTCAATGATCTTTAAAGTCCCTTCTCATTCTAAGTCTATAATCCTATGAATCCTTCCCATTTATTTACCAAGTGACCCTTGACAAGGCTCTTAACTTTTCTCAGCTCCTTTTTCCTTACTGGTAAATTATAAAAAATGCCTCATCTACCTTTATAGGGTTGTTCTTCAGGATAGGTAAAAAGCTTTGAAAATGGCACTTAAGGTATTAATAACACTAATAATAATGATAATAATGATAATAATTTTTGTTCTAGAACTGGTTGCCTACAGTGACTGGAGATGGGACTTGGCTCTGTTGGCTGAGTGACAATTTTCTTCACCTCTGGACCACAGTCTCTTCCCTGTAAAATGAAGGCACTGGGCACTTCTGATGGTCTTTTGGGACTCTTCCAGCTTTGATGTCCTAATTAGTGACATCACATTAACTTCACTCTCATCAGTGAAGTCTCAAGAGATTCAGTTGTGTTGGGCAAAAAATTAAAGTCAGCATTATTTCTCTTGAATTTTTTTCTACATAAAAGTAAGTCTCTTAGCCCATTTCATTAAGATATTGTGAGGAATGAGATTTTTCTTCATGAGCTTTGGAGATAACCTATATGTTGGGGTAATTCAAGGAAGTGGTAATCTTGTAAGTACTTGTAACATATCCTCCCCCCCCCCACCTTGATTGAGGATGGGGCAAGGGAAGAGAATGAAATGAGTCTCCATTCTCTTCTTTGCTTTGGTCTCTGAGGAAGACTTCCACTGTCCCTAGTTTTCTTGTCAGGGTCAAGCCTTCTCTATGTGTTTTTTCTCTTTCCAAGTCTTCTTGATCCCCTCTCTTCCCATCTTCTCTAGGATCTTGTCCTCTGGATCAAGACTTCTCTTTCTTTCACATTCAATCTTGTATTTATGAAAATTATTTATAAAAATTCCCAAGTCCCTTCTGTTTTTGGAAAAACCTTCACCTGATACTTCTCTTACCTCAGCTATCATCCTAGTTACCTCTTCATTTCACAGCCAAACTTAAAAAAAAATGATGTTCTTTGTCAAATGTCTCTATTTTCTTATATCCTACCTATATCTCCAGCACTTATTCTGACTCAGAACCCAACACTTAGTGGAAACTTCTCTTTCTAAGTTTACAAATGACCTTTTAACTCCTAAATCTGATAGGTTTTTCTCTCAGGTCTTAGAATTTTTGACTTCTCTGCAGCTTTTACCAGTATTGACCCCTACTCCTACCTAGATACTCTTCCCTCCCTTGTCTCCTCATACACTGATGTTTTGATTCTCCTCTTACATGTCAAAATGTACCTACTTGGTCTTGACTGTGTCACTATCCATCTTTTGCCCATTACATTTATGTGTTCCTACTACTTGTCCACCATGCCTGGAAGGCTCTTCCCTTCTTATCTCTACTTCCCTGGCTTCCTTTTTTTTTTTTAAGTTTTTGCAAGGCAAATGTGGCTAAGTGGCTTGACCAAAGCCACACAGCTAGGCAATTATTAAGTGTCTGAGGCTGAATTTGAACTCAGGTACTCCTGACTCCAGGGCTGGTGCTCTATCCACTGTGTCACCTAGTCGCCCCATTCCCTGGCTTCCTTTAAGCAACCATTTAAATCCCATCATTTCCCCAAAAACTTTTCCCATACTCTTTTAATGCTAGTGCCTTCTCTTTCTTGATTAGTTCCTATTTATTCTGTCTGCAACACATTTATCTTTAGTAAATGCTTAATAAATTCTTACTGATTGAATGATTGACATTTTCTCATAATCTAAACAACTCCTTTGTGTACAATGATCATTTCCATGTAGATGACTTTTAGCTCTTTATATCCATCTTTAATTTCTCTACTGAGCTATAAAACCCCATTGCCTATTACTTGTTGAAAATCTCCATCTGATTATCCCATCCAAATATGAAACTTGTGGGAAGTAGAGTGGTATTGTAGAAAGGCCACTGTCTCTGAAGTCAGAAGATCTGGCTTCAAGAGAATTTGATTCTGATCCTTACCCACATGTGACCTTGGGAAAGCTACCAATCTCTTTCCCTTCCCTTCTCTGTGAAATAAGAGGACCAGACCCAAATTGGCTAAGGTTTGCTCAGACTCCAAATCTGTGATTCCATCTCTGAGCTCAGACTATAATTAACTATAAAGCTTTGTTTAGAGATTGCTGCTATGTGGATTCTTTGCTGGTATTTTATTTTTTCCAATTACACATAAAGACAATTTTTAACATTCATTTAAAAAAAATTTGACTCCCCAATTTTTTCTGTCCCTCTCTCTCTCCCCACTTTTCTCTAAAACAGTAAGTATATAGATTATATATGTGCAGTCATGTAAAACATTTTCTTTTTAGTCATAATTTGAAAGACAAAACAGATCAAAAAGGGGGGAATGAAAAAATAAAGTAAAAATAATATGCTTTAATTTATATTTAGATTTCACCAGTTTTTTCTCTGGATATGGATAGCATTTTCCATCATGAGTTCTTTGGAAATGTCTTGGATCATTTATTGCTGAAAAGATCATCATACAATATTGCTCTTACTGTGTACAGTGTTCTCTTGGTTCTGCTTATTTCACTTTGTATCAGTTTATGGAATTTTTTCCAAGCTTTTCTGAAATCTGCTTGTTTATCATTTCTAATGCTATATGAATTTTAAAAGTTTTATTGTATACATTTGTAGAGGGTGTGCCTGGGAAGAGAAGTTTGCTCCAGATTGAGAAGGTTAAAGTGTAAGTCTTTTATTCTGTGATTGAAGTTGACTCCCTATACAAAGTGAGGATATGTGAGAATAGGGTCATTGAACTGGGGATGGAGAAGACTAAGAGAGGGCAAGATCATCATCTTCAAGTATTTGAAGGGTTGTCTGTTTTGTACTCAGAGGAGAATGGGTAGAAGTGACAAAGAAACCAATTGAAGATTATTGTCAGGAACAGATTCTAAACAATGACCCTGACCAAAAGTAGGATTTTTCCAGGAGGTGATGACATCCTCCTCCATGGAGGTCTTTGAGGAGAGGCTGGAGGATCACTTGTGAAATATGTTGTAGTGGAGGTTCTTTTCCTATATTGATCTAGATTGGATGGATCTAAAAGGAACTGTGGAGGTCTCTTCCATCTCTGGGATTCTGTGAGAGTTTGTTCTGGTTTTGTTGATATCTCTTAGGTCAAAGTATAAATTTTGCTTGGATGCTCATTGTCCCACTGGCACCACATAAAGGGTGAATGAATGACTCATTGGTAGTGTCAGAAGGTCACATGCTTGGGTTAGGTAGGACTTTAAAATTGGGAGCTAGGACTCATCTTCCTTTGGGAGATCATCCCACTCTTGGGGGGGGGTGATCCTTCAGGAATGCAAGTGTTAGAATGAATGGAATTCCTCTGACTCCTAAAATCTATGAAGAAGTTCAGAATATCATAGTCAACAAAATGGGGAAGCAAAAATATGTGTAAGAATGCCTATCAACATGCTCTTAGAGTCTGAGAATCCCTGGTACCTGAAATAACATGAACTACCAAAGGCTATAGAAAAAGCAGAATCCCCCAGTGTGGATCCAAAGCAGCTGGCAGCCAAACTCCAAAAAGTTTCTCTCCAACAGTCATCATTGATTCTTTCTTTGTTGAAAAGGGAATATATATATATATATATATATATATATATATATATATATATATATTCAATTTGGCCCTACATCAACTGCATCCAATGCTGTTCCTAGTCTTGGTTAACCAGAATAACTCTCTGTGAGTAAAAAAAAGGCACAGCAGCAAACCCACTTATACAACAAAGTCTGTCTCCCATCCAATTACTGGAGAAATTCAATTTCAAATCAACCATGATAAACGCCTTGGAAACCTTATCATTCACATTCTTCAAGCAAGAAACCTTGTGCCTCAAGACAACAATGGCTATTTTGATCCTCTGGTTAAGGTGCATATTCTTCTAGGGAAAAGTGCTGAATATAAGAGAAGAACAAAATACATTCATAAAAAGTCTTAATCCAGAATGGAATCATAATTTGTAAAATTAATTCCATAGAGCAACTCAAGAAGAAAACACTGGAGGTGACAGTCTGGGAATATGATAGATTTGCTTCCATTGACTTTCTGGTGGTCTTGATTAAGTTATCTAGCACTCCTCACCTTGACAACACTCCTTTGATGGCATCCTCTTAAACAACAGATAGAGACTATTAACCATAGAAAGTCTGATTCTAGTCAGAGCAGCCAGAAACCTCCAAATCATCTGTCATCAAATCTTCCCTGACCCATCCAAGGATATGCAAGTACCTACAATTGAGAAATCACATAGCAAGTCCTAGGAGCTCAAAATCATCCTCTAAAGGCCATTTTTGCTCTCATGGCCCCTCATTCAGCCAAAGCAAGACCAGAGTCACTCAGATCCAAAGATGCAGGGGCCACCATTGCAGAAGGAAATCTGTTAATGAAATTTCTACCACAGGCTAAACCTAAAAATATGTTAAATCCAGTTGAATATTTTCCTTACTTTCAAAATGTAGAACTAATTATAATTTGACTGTGGGGAAACAAAGTGTAATTATATTATTACCCTGTACTTCATCTTTTCCAATTTTATTTTTTCTTGGTTTTCTACTTGAGCAATGAAATGAAGTATATTTAAAGGAAATAAAATTGTTTTGCCTTCAAAAAAAAAGGAAGCTGGATAGCAGCAATATGATGATCCAAGATAATTTCAAAGAACTCATGATGGAAAATGTAATCCACATCCAGAGAAAGAAATGATGGAGTCTGAATGAAGATCGAAGCATAATATTTTCAATTTTTCCCATGGTTTTTGTTTCTATTTCTTCTTTCATAACATGACTAATATGAAAATATGTTTTACATAATTCCACATATATATCACATTATTTACCATCCTAGGGAGAGAAGAGGAAAGAAATTTAGAACTCAAAGTTTTCTAAAAAATGAATGTTAAAATATAATTGCATATAATTGGAAAAATGAAATGCTATTAAAAATGGGAGCTAGAAAGTGAAAAGAACAAGAAACATTAAGAAGGGAAAAGGGCTACACACAGAATTCAGTTGTATATCTAAGAATTTACATTAGAAAATCATATGACCCTAGAGAAAGAGAGATACATGTTGTCTCAGAAGAGGAAGAAACAATGTGAATTAAGGGATTTTAGCTGTAGTAGAGTGATGGAAGGGTTCCTTGATAAGCAGATTAATACTGAACACAGAGGAGCAGTTCCTGGATAATCAAGAATTCCAAGACTTAAATAGGACAAGTCTCAGACCAAGTAGAGAGTTGATTGAGTTACTGAGATACCAGCAGATCACTGTTTTTGGAATCAAAATGCTGCTTCTTCTAGGTTCAAATCCTGCTTTTGTCATTTATTTACTATGTGATTTGGATGTCACTTAACTTTTCAGTGTCTCAATTTCCTTATCTAGAAAATAAGATTAGGTCTCTTATTAAAATTAGACAAGATGCCCTATGAGGTTACTCCCAGATCTAAGTCTATGAATCTATGCCTCTCTCATGATTTTCCAGTTTGCAATTCTTCAGTGAGCCCCTAGGTACCTATATAACCCAACTGACTTAGAGTGCTATGATAAAATCGAAGCCCAGCCACCCTCAGTGAGGGGAAAGAACTAGGGGTTTCTAGAGTCAATTTTATTTCCACAATTCCTACAAATTCTGTATAATTCACAGTTGGAATGTGGAGTAAGGCTAGGTATTTATTACTACTTCATAAGCTTTTTCTTGTTGCTCAGTTGTTCCAGCTCATGTTAGGTCTGTTCAGAACTCCTCTATGAAGAATGCTTAGTTCCAAGTTCCTCAAGACTTCCTCAGCTGCTGTCATTTGTGGGGGCCACCTGGTTTCCTCCTTTCTTGGGGTCATGTGCTTCCTCTTTCTGAATGTATGTGTGTGGGAGGCACTTGGTTCCATGGAGGTGTCCCAATCCATTTTTAATGTGGTTGCAGTGGACCAATGAGCAGTCAAGAGCAGATCACTTCCTGGCTAAGATCTATTCTATCACCAATGAAAAAAATAATGTCTCAAATGGGGTATCAGTTGGTACCCCAAATTATTTTCTAATTATTTTTTATCTATAAATGTGTGTGTTCTGCTTCCCTGACCAACCATTCTCTGTCTCTCTGCCTCTCTCTCTCTCTCTCTCTCTCTCTCATGCGCGTGCGCGCACACACACAGACACACAATGCTCTCAGGCCTCTCTATTCCCTGAGATATACCAGCTAATAACCTTATAATGACTTCTAAAAGTTCAAGTGGGGGTGGCTAGGTGGTGCAGTGGATAGAGCACAGGCCCTGGAGTCAGGAGTACCTGAGTTCAAATCCTGCCTCAGACATTTAATAATTACCTAGCCATGTGGCCTTGGGGAAGCCACTTAACCCCACTGCCTTGCAAAAAAAAAAAAGTTCAAGTGAAAGGAAGAATCAATTATTCAGGCAAACTTTATTATTGTCACAGAGAACCCAGCTTTCAACAACCTAGTCTGATCAGAGAGCAATCATGAACATCCAGCAGGACCCTCCACTAGCAAAAAAGATTTCAACTCATTGAAGGCTCAGATAGTGGTTAGCATTTTTAAACAATAAAGCATTTTTAAAATTAAGGTATGTACATTGTTTTTTAGACATAAAACTCTAGCACATTCAATAAACTACAGCATAATGTAAACATAACTTTTATATGCACTGGGAAATCAAAAAAATTATGTGACTCACTTTATTGTGATATTTGCTTTATGGCAGAGGTCTGGAACTGAACCTACAATATCTCCAAGGTATGACTGTACATAATCTTTGTTATTTTTATTTTTTGATAGGACCTGTGATTTTATTGGTAGAGAACTCTTAGTCTAGAGATTGCAACACTGCTCTGCAACTTACAGTCTTAGAGAGTGACTGGAGACACTGAGGAATTAAGTGACTTTCTTAGGGTCACTTAACCAGTTTATGATCAAGGCAAGACTGCCTCTCCCAAGTTTATTAATATAGATACTTTGCACCATCCTTCACTGAAGCCCTTCTCTGATGTCTCATAAAAATGTGGGAGTGCCAGTGGGGTAAAAATCAAGCAGGTCCTCCAGAGCTGGAATAACTTTGCCTAAGGGACAGCCCCTCTTCTGGAGACCTATCCAGTTGAGGGTAGAGAAGTCCATCTTCAGAGAGTTGGATGCCGTGAGATGAATTTCTTTTTTGGTACCAGAATCTAATGGAAGCCTATCAAAGCATGCCAGAGCCTGCTATCTGCCCGGATAGAGTGCCTACAATGTGAAGTCCTGATGATTGAAAAGTATTACAAGGAGCTACTCCCAGGGTTTACATGTTTATTCCTATTCCCATTTCATGGATGCAGTAATCCACAGGATTTCTTTAGTCTTTGGAGACCAAGTTCCCCTCTCTAGACACCTCCATGACCAGCCTTCAGAGTGAGACCATCTACAGCGTGGTCAGATGCTCCTGTGGAACTCCCAGTGAGTGGTAGGTGGGAGTCTTCTGGATTCTGGCTTGCATGACTTTCATTCAAACACCAACCAACAAGTATTTATGGAATACCTACTTTGTGCTCAGGTGCCCAAAGAAGACTAGACTGGACTGGATTGGGTAAGAATGGAGATACTGATGTCGCAAGGTTCTGAATGATGTAGAAAGAACCCAACTATATTCATTTTAATTTCAGAGACATTGTCAACTAGGCTTTAGGTACTAGATACTGGGGTTACAATGTCAAAAAAAAACGAAACAATATTTTCCCTCAAGGAAATCATTCTACTAATTTCTTCCTATTCAGGTGAAATTCTTATCTAGTTAGCAATTAGGGGAGCTCCACAAAGCAGAGATAGAGTTTGGAGGGAGGATGACATGGGTTTGGTAGAGGCAGGAGCCTCCTGCCCACCAGCTGATGCTCCCAGGGAAGAGAGGAGTCCTGAATAGTGATAAAGTGAATCTGAGAAGACTCAGATTCAAATCCTGCTTTTTTATGCTTACTGATTAGGTGACCATTAAGAAGTTTAATTTCTCAGTCTTCTCAGTTTCTTCTATAAAAAGGAGATGAGGATACCCTTCTCCCCCCCCCAACCCCCCCAATCCTTGAGAGGATCAAATCAGATAATTATTTCAAGCACTTTATAAGCCAACAGGAGCTGATGCTGCCTCCTCCATGAGACACTTCCTGACTCCCCCCAACAGATGTTGCTATCTTATTCCATACTTTATAGGTCTAACTTCACCTAGATGCTGAAAGAATAGGATTCTTCAAAATTTTGTTTTTCAATTAAACAAACTCTGACTTATCTCCCTCTCCTCTTCCTCCCAATCCCCCTTGAGAAAGAAAGAAAAATAAACACTAATTACAAACATATGTAATCAAGCAATACAGTCAGTGGTGATGTACAAATATGCATGCACATATAATATGTCTATATGTCCACATATGTGAGCAAAATATATATACACACATATAGGTGTATGTAATATAGATACCTGAATGCACACATATAGACATACATATCTTCCGGATCTCTGTCAGAAGGGAGGTGGGATTTTTCTTCATGAGTTCTTTGGAGTAGTTATGGTTAGTGATTGTGCTACTGAAAGTTCTTATATTTTTCAAAGTTGTCTTTAGAAAGTTGTTATTGTTAAAATTGTTCTAGTTCTACCCACTTTATTTTGTATCAGTTCATAGAAGTTGTCCTAGTTTTCTCTGAAACCATCTACTACATTGTTTTTTCCCAGCATTATAGTATTTCATTCCATTCATATACATGGCTTGTTTAGCCATTCCCAAATTGATGAATTCCTTATTTCTAGTTTTTTGCTCTTATGAAAAGAGCTGTTATAAATATTTTCATACCTATAGGTCCTTTTTCTCTCTTTAATTTTTTTTAGGAGTAAAAATCAAGTAGGAGTCTCAATGGATCAAAGGAAAATTATAGTTTAATAACTTTTGAGTTAGATTCCAGATTGATGGCTAGAATAAAGGAACCAGTTAACAGTTTCACAAATAGCAGAGTGACCCCCAAATTCCCCATGGTGTTTTCCCCTCTTCTAAGTTTGGATCATGTCCCCTACCTTCAAAATATTTAAAAGTGTCATTGTAACCTAGTGAAAAGAATACTAACTACTCTTTCCAAGAGAATATATATATATATATATATATATATATATATATATATATATACCAAGTTTCAAATCCTGCCCAATGTTGCTCCACTAGCATTTTTGTCATTTTCCTTTCCATCAACTTTGTCAGTCTGATTGATGGAACCTCAGAATTATTTTGATTTGCATTTTTCTAATTATTAATGATTTAGGGCATTTCAAAAATATGGTTTTTGATAGCTTAGAGTTCTTCCTTTGAAAACTATCATTTCTTCTCTTTTGGCCATTTATCAATTGAGGAATGTCTCATTTTCTTATAATTTTTAACCAGTTCTCTATACATCTTAGAATATGAACCTTTATTGGAGAAGTTTTCTGCAAAGATTTTTCCTTATATACTTGTTTCTCTTTTAATTTTAAATTTTATTTATTTAAGATAATAGAAAAAAAAACAAAAACCCCCCCAACCCCCCCCCAAATAAGATAATAGGGTTAAGTGACTTGCCCAAGGTCACACAGTTAAGCAATTATTAAGTATCTGAGATCAGATTTGTACTCAAGTCCTCCTTGCTCCAGGGCTGATGCCCTATCACTGTGCCACCTAGCTGCTTTTCTCTTTTAATTTGGGCTGCATTGGTTTTTCCTTTGTACAAAAAAGGTCTACATTTTTTTTGTAATCAGAATTGATTCTACCTTCTGTGAAAGGTTCATAGGGTTTAGAGCTGACAAGGACTTTAGAGGCTGAAGAGTCTAAACATTTCACTTACAGAAGAGGAAACTGAAACCCAGAAAAGTTGTGCAACTTTTTCAATGTCAAATAGCAGAGCTAGACTATGAATTCAGATTCTGGGATTCCAACTTCTATTTCTTTCTCCAGGATCAGCTACATAAATTATTAGAAATTATTTATTCCAACCCCCTTAAGAGCAATGAGAGAAGATGTGTAGAGTTGGACTCAAAATCTGAATTCAAGTCCTGATTCTACCATTTTGCAATTGTGTAGAACTAGGAGAAGCTAGGTGGCCCCATAGTGCATAAGGTGCCAAAACTGGAGTCCTGAGTTCACATCTAGCCTCCTCCTACTACTAGCTATGTGACCCATGGCAAGTCACTTAATTCTTATGTGCTGGAGAAGGAAATTGCAAGCCACTCCATTATCTTTGCCAAGAAAACTCCAAATGGGTCATGAAGAGTCCACCATGACTGAAACAACTCCACAACAACAAACAGTTGTGTGACCTCTGGGTCTCAGTTTCTTCCCTTGTAAAGTAAGGGTTGGATCAGTCAGTCACAAGTATTTATTTCCTAGGGTCTCCATTAAGTTCTAAATCTAGGACTCAATAACATTCTGAAGTTTTACAAGAACTGAGGTATGTTAAAGTTGCATGGGCTTATTCAAGAAAGATACCCTGGGGGAGGGGATCATGGAACAAAGTTTTGAATGAGGGACTAAGCTGACTTGAGGATTGTAAATTGGGAACCCAGGGCCACAAAGAATCCTAAGGCTTGTAGCCAGCAGTAAATGTTTAAAAAAAAAAAGAGGTATTCTATGTATAACCTAATTCAAATTGCTTGCTTTTTCAATGAGGGGAGGGAAATGAGAGAGAGAATTGAAATTCAAAGTAAAAAATGTTAAAAATCATTTTTTTACTTGTAATTAGGAAAAAATAAAATGATAAATCATTATTTTTTTTAAAAAAGCAGCAAAATCCATGCAGAGGATAATAATAATTATGGTTGTATAATTACCTAAATCCTCTGAAATAAGAGGAAATACTAGATGAAAAATAAAATGCAATGATTATCAATTGCATTCAAAAACCTCCTCAATAAGATAAGGAGTTTAAATCATGTCACTGTTCATTGGTGAAATGTTTTTCTCAAAGAGGCTTCTGGGGGGGTGTTGGGGGGGGAGAGGAGATGAAGGACTTTATGAAAAATGGAGTTTTCCTTGAAACACTGGAGACAGCATGAGGAGTTATAGCCAACATTTAAAACTAAAACTTTTATGAAGTATTTGATGTCCATTCTCTTATTGGATTCTCACTTTTCTGGGCCTCAGTTTTCCCATTAGTAAAATGAGGAGATTGGTCTAGATACAATTCCTTTCACATCCACTTCTACTGCTATTCTGAGTCTATGAAGTGAGGCACAAGAATTATTATTTACATTTTTATAGATAAGGAAATAGGGGTTTCAAGAAGTGATTTGCTTAAGGTTTCATAGCTTCAGGTCTCCTGACATCCAGATCCAATGCTTTCACTATCCTCTAAATATCCCTAGAAGGAACATTGCCAACTTCTCCATGAAGTCTTCCCTGCTTTTCCTAGTTCTTCTGCTTCAGGACCTTGATTATGCACTCAAATATAATACAAGTTAAAATATTGCTGGGGCAGCTAAATCTTGAAGTGTATAGAGTGCCAATCCTGAATTCAAATCTAGCCTTGGAATCTTGTTAGCTTTTGTGACCCTAGGCAAGTCACTTTATCCTGTTTACCTTAGTTTTCTCATCTGTAAAATGAGCTGGAGAAGGAAATGGCGAACCACTCCAGTATCCTTGCCAAGAAAATGGTAAATTATAAATACCTTGAAGACAAATACTGAATTGCTTCATCTTTGTTCTCTGTGCCTAGCAGAATGCATTGCACATGGTAGATTGTTAATAAATGTTCAATTCTCTCAAATGGCAGAAAATGTGGCATAGTGGAAAGAATGCTATGGGGTATGAAGAACAGTTCTGCCACTTAACTCTGTGATGCTGGATAAATCATGAACTAGTAGAGCTTTGAGGAATCTCAGAGGTAATCTTGTCCAATCCCATCACTTTACAGATGAGGAAACTGAGGTCCATGGAGGTAGTAACTTGTCCAAGTCCCATCGTTAATCTGTGGTGGAGATGGAATTGAAACCCAGGTGCCTTAATTCCAAATCCAGTCATCTTTCTGCTGTACCATATGTGGAGATACTCTATTCCAACCTTAACTCTCTGGGCTTCAGTTTCCCTATCTGCAAAGTTAGAGGGCTGGACCAGAGAACTCCTAAAACTCCTTCAATTTCTTTTTTCTTTTTTTAGGTTTTTGCAAGGCAAATGGGGTTCAGTGGCTTGCCCAAGGCCACACAGCTAGGTAATTATTAAGTGTCTGAGGCCAGATTTGAACTCAGGTACTCCTGACTCCAAGGTCGGTGCTTTATCCGCTAGGCCACCTAGCCTCCCCCAAACTCCTTCAATTTCTAACCTTCTACCATATCTTTACCCACAGCCCTCCCTTGGAGATTCCCAGGACTCCCAGATCCTCCCAGTTAATGCTTGTCCCTCCTCCCCGAGACCCAGAGCTTCTAGCTTCCTGCTGCTCTTCTCTGTGTTAGGGGCCAGGCAGGGCAGGCCTATATTGAAGGCCATGTGGGTGCCCCTACCCAGGGCAATGACAGGAATGCAGGGGATCTCAGTACATGGAGAGATTTTACTGGAAAGTCGAAAGGAAATTGCCTCTTTAATAATTCACTCAGCCGGGTTTGGTGGGAGGCAGGTTGGCGGTGCTGGAGCCGCCAGGCGATCCCACCATCTGTTCCTGGAAATCTGGCCGGCTCCGGGGGACCACAAGGGGCTCCATCTTCTCCTTTCAAAGGGACAGCAGAAACTGAAGTGTGTCTAGACTAGGGTGAGAGGTTAAAATGCAGTAATCCCAGGAACACACTAGACTGATATCCCTAGCAAAAAAGAGACTGAAAGAATCGATATGGCAGCAACCAAGGAAAGCGTCCAAGATCAATCCCCCTGGCCCCACTGAATCACTTCAGAAATGCAATGACTGAAGTTCTGGGCAAACTGCTAAAAGGGCTTTGACTGGGTAAAAAAAGGGGGTTCTTAGAGGAACTTAAAAAAATAACCCCGGGGCGGCTAGGTGGCGCAGTAAGGGGGTGGCTAGGTGGCACAGTGGATAAAGCACCGGCCTTGGAGTCAGGAGTACCTGGGTTCAAATCCGGTCTCAGACACTTAATCTTTACCTAGCTGTGTGGCCTTGGGCAAGCCACTGAACCCCATTTGCCTTGCAAAAAACCTAAAAAAAAAAAGGAAAAAAAATAACCCCAACCCCCCAAAACAAACACCTGTTTCTGTTCCTGGGGATCTTGAATGAATTGGAGATGGGGTTACTATAAGACTGACCTTCAGGGGCAAATCAGTGATTACATCTATGCTGTGTGATTTGAAGGGATCTGAGAAAATCTCCTTACTCAAATGAAAAGGGGAAAAAAATCTGTCCAAAGGGCCTGCAAACCCACAGTGATAGCTTCAGTCACCTCAGAGGGCACCTCATCCAATCAATTTTTACCTGAATAGGAGTGTCTTACAACATCCCTAATGAGGGGTCATCTGCTGCCTTCTCTTAAGACCCTTCAATCACAGGGGAACCATTATCTTATGAAGCAGCTCATTCCATTTTGAAGGCAGCTATAATTGTTAGGAACTTTTTCCATATGGTGAGCCAGAATCTGCCTCCTTCTCTAGACTTCTCTTGTAAAATGCAAATATCCCTAGAGGGGAATCACACTGAACTAATACATACTAAAAAGATGGTGATTGGTCAGATGTTTTGTTTCTAACAGGACAGGCTTCCTATCAACCCCTTCTTCATCACAGCTAGCTGCCCACCTGCCATTTTATGGCATCCTTTTCCAGGCCCATTTCCAGAATCAAGATATTATCCAGGGATAAAACTGGTTCTTTCTTCTCCCTTCCCCCGCTCCCTGCCCCCAGGCCTTTTTCAGGACAAATGGCATTCTGGCATCCTGACCAGGTTGTCATATCTTTGTCTCCTCGTGTCTGCTCTGATTCAGGCCTTCTGGAGCCTGTATGGGACAAAATATCACCACCTGTCACCATATTGAACCTCAAGGGAGGATCTATACTGTTCATTTCCTGCCTTACTCAACGGCTTATTTCCATCCAACCATTGCCTCTCTGTTTAGACTCACTCTGTAAAGGTTAGCACACCACCATCTCTTTAATTATTTCCCATGCCCATGATTCCGAATCCCTGGTTTCCATGGTACAGACCCTGTTTCTCATCCCCAAATAGCTGCTCCCTCAGTCCTATCCACCTCCCAAGATCCCACTCCAGATCTGACTGATCCTTCACCTGTGCCCTTTAGAATGCCTATCCCATTATTCCAAATTTCCTGTCATTACTTCTTCTCTCTTCATGGTCTCACTGACTTGACTGCCACCACTTCCCTCAACACCCCTATGTCCCAGAACTGGCTATTCCTTTCTCTAATATCTTTCAACTCCTTGATCACTCCTTTCTCCCCTTTGCCATTTCTAGTCTTCCGCTACCATCTTCACTGAGTTATCTCTTCTCTTTTGAGGTTTGTACTTTTAAAATTGATCATCATCTCCAGATCCTGGTGACTGTTATCTTTTAGCCCTCAGGACATCCTCCTTCCTTAGTGATTTCTTTCCTTGGATCACAGTCTTTCTCTCCTTTACATCCCCTGTCCTCACAGTGGGACACTTCAACCTACAGGCTCCCTCAAATACCCTGATTTCTTAATTCCTCAAACTACTCAATTCTCATAATCTTCTCCTTTCCACATCTTCTACACACAATTATTATACCCTTATCTTGCTATTATCCATGATTTCAATATTTACAAATTCTTAAATTTCTTTATCTGAACCTAATCCTTTATCATTCTGTCTTTCCCTTTGACTTAAGATCCAAAATCCTTTGACTTTCATTCCCTTAAACCCTTGATTCTTTCCCAGACATCACCCTTATACTGACAACATTCTTTCCTTCCCAATCTTAATCTCTTCAGTGAAACTACTCAAGTCTACATTGCCCTTTGATCTTGAATCCTCTTCTCAGAATGTCTTCCACCTTCTTTGTATATCTTATATCTACCTAGTTATTTACATAGTCTCCTCAAATAGAATGGAAAGGTCCTTGAGGATAGGGGATGTTTTTGACTTTCTTTTAATTCTCTGAACTGGCATAGAGAAAGTGGTCAAAAAATGTTTGTTTGACTTGAGGAAGACAGTGTAAAGAATGTAAAGAATTAGACTGGGGAGGGGATGTTCAAAAAGCAAGAAGACAAAGAGGCTTCAGGGATAAATTAGCATATTCCTGATTTGATCCTGATGGCCACCAACTCACTCATGGGTGAATTCCTCAAACCCTCTTTCTCAGTCTGTTGTTTTTTATTTTAATCATTCTTGGCTATCTTGTTTGCAAGGATATAACGTATTAGAAACAGGAAATGTAGATGTTATGGAGTTGCCAGAGGCAGACACAATAACCAAAGTGGAAACTGATCATGGATCCCCGAACAGTGAGGGAAAAGATAAAAATCACAGAGAAAGGATATAACTCATCAGAGAGGACAGAACTCAGATTGAAAATCTTTGCTCAGAAAACAGTGCTGAGTGTTTATTAGTTGAAGACTACCATTCACAATTGACTTTTCCTCCCTAACTACAATAAGCATTCTCTCTAAGAGGAATAAATTAAAGGTTTCTGCCACCTGCCTAGCCTCTGAGACAATTATTCCAAATTGACATCTCCATCTCCATATCACTCCCAATTATCCAAAGAAATAGTACTCAGCCCATATCATCTTCATTGATCTTTCCTACTGTTACCACCTATTTCCCACTACTTAAAAATGATTATTTCTGTGTGGAATTACATGTACTACTGCAGTGGGAGCCGTCACTAGTAGCACCGTATAGAGTTAGTAGTTGGATTAATCTTATATAGCATAAAGCTTGAATAAAGCTGACTTTTGTAAAACTTAGACCTCCTGCTGTTATCTCTGGCTCAAACCTCCTGCTGTCTGAGTCCAAGTCATGTCTCTTTGCTCACTTTCTTGATCCCTATTTTTGATCTTGGTAATCAGTAACAGTGATTCACATTTACATAGCACAGGGGTGGGGAACTTTTTTCTGCCAAGGGTCATTTGGATATTTATAACATCATTTTCAGACCATACAAAATTATCAACTTAAAAATTAGCCTGCTATATATTTCATCAAACAATTAATTCATCTGTAAAAAGTTTCTAGATTTATTGAGTTTTGAGTCCTACCTGTGGTTGCCTTGGTAGCACTGGACCAAATAATTTTATGGGCCTGTGTCATTTTTCATCACTGTATTCCTTTATTATTCAGGTATCTCCATTGTGTCTGATTCTTTATGACCCCATTTGGGGTCTTCTTGGCAAAGATCCTGGGGTGGTTTGCCATTTCCTTCTCTAACTCATTTTTACAGATGAGGAAACTGAGGCCAACAGGGCTAGGTTACTTGACTAGGGTCAGAAAGCTTATAAGTCTGTGTTGGATTTGAATTTAGGAAGATGAGTCTTCTTGGCTCCAGACCCAGCACTCCATCCACTGCACCACCTAGCTATATAGACTTCAATTAGAAGGTGCACCTGGTTTTAAAGAAAGAGAGGAACAGGTGGAGAATGGTGGGCAAGGCTGGGTGTGTGGTGTGACTTTTTTCGACCTTGTGATCCAAGTGAGCCAGAACAGGAGATAGAGAACAACTCAGCTTATCTAGATGTTGGATACATAGGGGAATGAAGTGATAGAAGGCTAGAAAGATCAGTAAGAGCCAGATTGGGGAGGGTTTTGAATTCCAGGAACAGAAGTTAGTGTGACATTTGATAGGCAATGGAGAACCACAAAAGGTTTTTTGGGTGGACAACTGATGTGATTAGAGATAGAGGAGGGATTAGGCTTGTTTTATTTGTGCACAGAAGGTAGAATAAGGAGAACTTGAAAATTGCCAAGAAATAAATTTAGGCTAGATGTTAAGAAAAAATGTCCTGTCAAAGCTATCTATAGTCATATGAAAAATTGCTCTAAATCATTACTGATTAGAGAAATGCAAATTAAAGCACCTCTGAGATAACCACTTCACACCTCCCAGATAGGCCAATATGACCAGAAAGGATAATGATCAAGGTTGGAGGGAAATGTGGGAAATCTGGGACACTGATGCATTCATTTTTGGTGGAGCTGTGAATTAATCCAACCTTTCTGGAGAGCAATTAGGAATGCTACACAAAGGGCAATAAAAATGTGCATACCCTTTGTTCCAACAATAAAACTATTGGGTCTATTTCCTGAAGAGATATGAAAAAAGGTAAAAACCCTACATGTACACAAATATTCATAGCAGCTGTTTGTGGTGGCAAAGAATTGGAAATCAAGTGGATGTCCATCAATTGGGGAATGGCTGAATAAACTGTGGTATATGTATGTTATGGAACACTGTTGTTCTATTAGAAATCAGGAGGGACAGGATTTCAGAGAAGCCTGGAAAAACTTGCTTGAATTGATGCTGAGTGAGATGAACAGAACCAGAAGAACATTGTACACCATAACAGCAACAAGGGGGTGATGATCAATCTTGATGGACTTGCTCACTCCATCAATGCAATAATCAAGGACAATTTTAGGGAATCTGTGATGGAGAATAGTATCTGAACCCAGAGAGAAATGTGGAATTTAAACAAAGACCAAGGACTATTATCTTCAATTCTTAAAAATTGAATTTAGGTATTACATAATTTTACTATCTCTAATAATTTCTTTCTTCCTCAAGGATATGTTTTTTCTCTCAACACATTCAATTTTGATACATGCATATCATGAAAACAAATGTAAAGACTAGTAGATTGCTGCCTTCTGTTGGGAGGAGGGGGAAAAATTGTAAAATTCAAAACCTTGCAAAGAAAATGATTGGTAGAAACTACTACTGTATTTAATGGGAAAACAAATAAAATATTTATCTAAAACTAAAAAAAAAACTTCATAATCATTATAGCAATCCAAAAGTAGAATGGGTTTCTTTGAGGAGTAGAATCTCTTTTATGTAAAGTCTTCAAGGAGGTACTAGATGACCTGTTCTTTGGCATGCTTTGATGATGATTCAATTCCTGTTTGGATTAGATTTGATGGTCCCTTGAAGCTCTAGAGTTTTGCAATTCTGTGACTCAGTAAATGAAATTTTTTCAATGTTTCTCTGAATTCTTCATATTGATTGTCCCTTATAATAGTACATGTACACAAGATGTTTTGTTATTCTCTCATAGTTGGTCATCTACTTTGTTTTTTCTTTCTTTGCTACCACAAAAAAAGTGCTATAATAATGAATATTTTATGGGTTGTTCTTTCTGTAATTGTGGGATATCTGAGTCAAAGGGTATGAGCATTTAAATTCCTTTTTTATAACATCTGATTTCTTTTAAAATACCTCAAAGCATGTTTTCATGATTCCTTTAGTAGTTTATCCTTCATTTTCAAAGATCAATGCCATTGTCCTGACTTCTGTGTGAATTAGGTTTAAGTGAGGTAGAATTGCAGAAAGATCTTATCCTCACTCTCTTCAATGAAGTCCAATAGCAACGCAAAAATCAGAATGACTGGCCAAGACCTTGGATTCAATGGATCACTTTAATGCCTAACCAACCTCCAAGTGCTCCACAGCACCAACTTTAGCTGACTTCATGACTGTGGGAATAAATTGTTCTCATTCATTCATTCCTCTAAGTTTTCACAAGTTTAAAGTAGACACCCCCTAATTCACATATAGGTCTTAAATCTTTCAGTTACTCTCAATGTGGTTTACACCATCTTTGAAGATGGTGAGGCTGCTATGCATGCTACAGTTTCTTGGTATTTGAAAACCATCCTGGGAAGTCTAAATTTCATCTGGATGGTGGAGATATGGCCATTGGCCGCCCCCTGTGAAGGGGTCTCTTTTGGGTGATCTTGGTTGTTTCCAGTGCCTGCATTCTCTGGCTGCCCCACCAGAAGACAATGCAATCCAAATCAGATTGAAGGTCAGGCCTTCAGGTGTGGCCTAAATTAGTTGATAAAGGAAGGAGGAAGATTCCCTCAACAATGCAAACAAAAAAGGGACAGCTAGGTGGTGCAGTGGATAGAGCACCGACCCTGGAATCAGGAGTATCTGAGTTCAAATCTGACCTCAGACACTTAATAATTGCCTAGCTGTGTGGCCTTGGGCCCCATTTGCCTTGCAAAAAAGAAAAAAACACCTAAAAAAATTAAAAAACAAACAAAAAACCCAATGCAAACAAAAGATTTACAAATGTCTCCAACTGATCTCATCACCCCTTATGCCCCTGTTTCTCTACATCTAAGATAGGGATTTATGTGCATCTCACCCGACTTCAGCTGTAGTAGATGGAGGAAAAACAGAATGGTCAGTGGATTTTTGGGTAGCAGGGATGATGAGGACCTAGTAAAGTTTTCCTTTGCCTTTTTAAAATTCACTGAAGACTCTACCATAGTATATTAAGGCTGGGAGGGACTTTGTAGACTCAGAAAGTGAAAATGATTTGCTGAAAGTCATGCCACAAATTAGAGGCAGAGTCGAGAAACCAGTGATCTTTCCTCTACCCTTCGGTTCATTGTTTCCCCTGAAATGGGCTGCAGAAATATTTATCTTTTGTCTTAAAGTAGAAAGAGAAGAGTAGTTTGGGTCTTGTATATAGATGGCCAAACACTATCAGTGTCCCTTTTCATGACATTGCCCCCCCCAAAAAAAACTGTTATTTTATATGTGATGAGAATGGAGTGGGAGGAATGAACACAAGGTTGACCTGCAAATTCATACAATTATAAAGAACAAAAGAGAAAGCTGAGAAGTTAAAGGTAAGGAGACAAGCTAGAAGGTTACACTAAAGGGCTAGGATGGTTTCTAGGTGAATGGAAAGAAGAGGTTGGATGTGGGAGAGAGTGAAGAGTTAGGATCAGTAGGACTTGGCAACTAATTTGGATGAGGAGGGGATGAGGGGCAGGAAAGAGTCAAGTATGATCATAGACTCACAGGTGTAGAGCTGGGAGATTTCAGAAGCTACCTAGTCCCCCTCTCCTCAGTTTTATAGATAAGGAAACTGAGACTCAGGGAGGTGGAGTGACATGTAAAAATCAGATAGTATCAGATCAGAAATTCTAATGCCTTCCCTCTGAACTCAGGGTCAGTGGTCTTTCCATCTTACCATGCTTCTGGATCTATAGATTTGGAATTATTTGAATAGAAATGATAACTGAATAAATAGGGATGAGGGGGCTGTCTAATTTAGAGAGTCTAGAGAGAAAAGAAGGCAGAGGAAAGAGCCTTGGGAAACATTCATACTTGAGAGGATGGGAGGAGAAAGAGGAGCTATTGAAGGAAATCCTGAGGGAGTGGTGAAACAAGTGGGGGGGAGCAGGAAGGGCAACTTCCATTGTCATTCTTTTGTTCAAAGGTCTCTGATGGCTAGTGCTTTTCCCATTGAACCTAAACTCCCCAGGACTTGCTACAGAACTCTGTCTCTACCTTATCTTTTTATTCAGACACACCTATGCTTCATTACTGTATGTAAATTGTCTTGACTGACGCCTGAGATAAGGTCCTGCCTAGAGGGACAGCTCATTCTAGAGAACTGCCTAGGACACTCAGAGGTTAAGTGACTTGTCCAAGGTCACACAGCTAGTATGTGTCATAGGCAGGACCTAAACCCAGGTCTTCCTGACTCTAAGATTGACTCTACTGCACCTCCCTGTCTTTGATCTGTCCATTGTTGCCCACCACTCTCCTCCATAAACATCTACTAGGGTCAAGCTGATTTCCTCACTTTCCTCCACATATACTAAACTCAGTCTCATCTTCTTGTCTTTGTTCCCCTGTCCTCTTTAAAGCCTATTAATGTTTCTGAGACCATTTTCTTAAACAAAATATTATCCATCCTGATTCATCAGTGGCATGGAAAGGGGGTTCTCCAAGAGCATTTTCACTAAGTTCTACTTTCTACAAGAAATCTTCTTGGACTTCTTCAGCCTGCAGTGATCTCCCCTTTCTCTGATCTCTTAAAGTCTTAAGAATCCTCTCCACAACTCTGAATGATATCTGTATTCAAGTCTAGATTAATGATGCTACGACCTTGAACGAGTCATATAACTTTTCCAAGTCTGTTTCCTCATCCACAGAGGGATAATATCTGTTGAACCTACATCATGGTGTTGTTTTGAGAAAGAAAGACCATATATGTTAAGAGCTCTGCAAATCTTAAAGTGTCAAATATAATTCCTGTCCTGTTATTAGAGGAGAGACATGAAGGTTAAACAGTGCTGCTCAAGAGAGGTCTACCTATGTACAAGAAATAGCTTGAAAAAGGAAATGAAATTCTTCAAATGAAATTAGATTTTTCATTTAATCATTTAATAAGATTTAGAGCCAGAAGGGACTTTATAAATCACATAGTCTAATGTTTAACTCCTCTCTACTTATGTTACATAAGAAGAAACTAAAGCTTCAGGGAAGGTAAATGATTTTCCCAACTGAACTGAGATTTGGACTTCTGTCCTCTAGATGGACCTGGAGTCAGGAAGATCTGAGTTCAAATCCAACCTCAGCTATGTGACCCTCAGTTTTCTCACCTATAAAATTAACTGCAGAAAGAAATGGCAAATTATTTTGGTAATTGCCAAGATAAGTTCAAATGAGATCATGAAGAGTCAGATATGACTGAAAAAAATGACTTAAATATCTTCCTCTAATTTTCAATCCAGTGCTTTTTTCCTCCATACTACCCTGTCTTTTCAGTTTTGAACCAGTAAGATCATATTTTGCAGCCCCTCTCAGACCTGGCCACACATCTAGGAAATCCAGGAAGCTGTAGTTCATCTCCAGGTTACCTCAAAACCTGTTGTCTACATTGCCCTGCAGTTCACTCCTTGGCTATTGTTGTTCATCATCTCCATATATGGAGGTAAACCCCTGTAAAAATTTGCTATTTTTGCCTTCTTATTCAGGAGAACCCACTTCTCTTTCAGGCCTTCCTTTGGTCTGAGTAACAGAGACAGAGAGACATAGGTCAGAAGGATGCTAGGCTTCACTGTGAAAGTGAGACAGTTGGCAGTTTCATTGGATTCATGGATGCTGAATGTGAGCCTCATTCAGAGGGGAATAGTTAGGGACAAGGGAAAGGGTCCTGAACTAGGGGAGAGAAGACCTGGGGGGCCTAATCCTGATTCTGTCATTGTGAGAGAATCTTTGTGATCATAGACAGAACCACAAGGAAGGAGGAGAGAGTCACACTCGACTCAGCCCATATCACATCCAGGCACCACATTTCAGGAAGGATATTGTTTAGTTGGAGTGTATCCAGCATGGCAGGGCGACCATATTATAAAAGGCTTGGTTAAAAGAAGTGAGGACATTTAGTCTAGAAAAAAGAAGACTTGAGACAGGGCTTGGAGAGTAGGATGGGGCATGAAAACTATTTTTACATATTTGAAGGGCTGTCACATGCAACAGGAATTGTAGGATCATCAGATCAGAGGACTGAATTTAGAAGAGATTTCTGAGATCATCTAGTTCAACCATCTGATTTTACCAATAGATTATAAACTCTGTAGGGCAGGGACTGTCTTTTACCTCCTTTTGTATCCCCAGTATGGTGATGTTTGTCCTTTCTTTTCTTTTCTTTTTTAAAGAAAATGAGGTTAAGTGACTTTCCCAAGATCATACAATTAAGTATTTAAGGCTGGATTTGAACTCAGGTCCTCCTGACTCCAAGGTCAGTGCTCTATCCACTGTCCCAACTACCTGCTCCTTTTCCTTCATGTTCAAAGAAAACTATGACATCAGGGAAGGAAGTGATGCCATGACAAGTACATGAACTGCATTTGACTGAGGGGGTGCTGTGTTAAGTCACTGGCCTCATTTTTTTCCTCCAGAGCCATCTGGGTTCAGTGGTCAGATAGAAATCAAGACAAGTGGAGATGGCCCCGGATGTGAGGCAATCAGGGTTAAGTGACTTGCCCAAGGTCACACAGCTATAAAGTATCTGACATAGATTTGAACTCAAGTCCTCCTGGTATTCTATCCATTGCACTCTACCCACTGTGCCATCTAGCTGCTCTGAGTAGGTGCTAAATAAATGAATAATTTACAATGTGCCAGGCTAAGCATTGGCAGTACAAAGACAAAGCAAAATTAATACTTGCCCTCAGGAAGCTTGCATTCAAAGTGGGGAGACAATATGTATATAAACATGTTTAAAAACTCAGGTATATAAATAAAAATACAGAGTAGATGGGATAGGGGTGGAGAAAATCAGAAAAAAATATTTTAATATAATTCTGGTAATTTGGGGAATTTTCCTTGTTTTCCTGGGCCAAGGCATTTCCTGTGGTTTTCTGGGGATGGATGTGTGCTCTAGCTCAAAGCCTTGCAGTGATTATAGGGGGCCATCAAAGATGACTTCTGAAGAAGAGGACCACCGACATAATTACCATTGACTGTCCAGAACATCTTGACTTGCTCAGACTCAAAATAAAGTTGAGATGAATGAGAAAAATCTGTGCAGCATTCTCACAAAGTTGTCTTTCCCAGTAGACTGCAACAGGTATGATAGCTTATCATTTTATCTTTTAGGTATTTATTCATATTTACCTAGTAGTCTTTTAAGTTTTGAGTATTTCTTTTTTGGTGGAAGAATTAACTAGCTGTTCTATACTTGGTTTTGACTTTGAGTTCCTTGTTTAGAAATGTTCTTTTACTTCCCTTAGGGAGGCCATACCTAAGGGATTTTTTTTGTTTTTGTGTTTGTTATTTTGCAAGGCAATGGGGTTAAGTGACTTGCCCAAGGTCACACAGTTAGTTATTAAGTGTCTGAGGTTATATTTGAACTGGTGCTCTATCCACTGCAGCACCTAGCTGCCCCCATATCTTTTTAATAGAGACTTCTCGGGAACTCTAGGATAAGGCCATAAGGAAGAAAAGAGTGTGGGATCAAGCCACCTTCAGGATGAGTCCAATGGATCCCAGAGCCAAAGTCCTTTGTTAGAAGAAAGCCCTTAGACCTTGGATAGCATTAATAAGGTTGATTTGAAGTATTTTGAGGCACACATATACTAATGTTGCTTTATAAAAGGGCATCCATTGTTGCCAAGATCCCTCCATCTTCTCTATCAGAACCAGAGAGTCCTTCTGTGAATGCATTCATAGTACACACTGTTGCAAATGACCTTGGCATTATTGCATTGGGATAGATTGTCTCCAACACATAAAGGATTTTCCAATTCACAGACATTTCTCCTTAAAATATTTATTGAATTCATATTATTATTATTTTTTTGCAAGGCAAATGGGGTTCAGTGGCTTGCCCAAGGCCACACAGGTAGGTAATTATTAAGTGTCTGAGACTAGATTTGAACCCAGGTACTTCTGACTCCAAGGCCGGTGCTTTATCCACTATGACAACTAGCCGCCCCTTTGAATGCATATTATTAAAAGACAATGGGGGGGGGAACTTCTAAGCTCTAAATGAAACCTTGAGCAAATTCCAATGTCTATGTAACATCTTTACATGTGGGATTTAATTCTAGTAAAATGCTATCTCTCGAATGTCACATCTTCACATGCAGAAAAGAATTTAATTTAATTATATCTTCCCAAAGGTCCTAGAATTTGTGACTTGTTGCCTATGGGTACAGAAAAGTCTAAAGCAGCCCTAATGACCAGGTTTTACGATCTGCTTCCATGCAGGAGAGGGAACGTTCAGAAAAAGAGAGCTAAAAGGTCTCTTCACCCCCAAAATCTTAGAAGTCTTAAAAAAAAGAAACAAAATATATTTTCTGATCTTTTAATTTTTCTTTCCTTGAGGTAGAAACTCCTGAGTTTCATGAAGTCACCTTGGGGGATGTGGGGAAGGAGAGAACCATAGAGACCAGGGTCTGGAATCTCTTTAATTACTTCATTGAAGAATGGTTTGGAAAATTCTCCCACCTCCCCAACTCCCCATGTTTCCATTTCCAGTTCCCCCTCTAGTCCTTCCTGGGGTAAATATTACTTCCTTTTCACTTCTTGTATGTGACTTAATAAAATCTAATCTTTCTCTACACAGAATTTCTGGGGTTTTTTTTTGGGGGGGGTAGGGTAGGAAAAAAAGGCACATGGAGAGATAGATTAATAAAAAAGGCAACAATGTGGAGTGAAGAATTGAGCTTCCATCTGGAAGCTCCTGCACAGTCATGTGCAAAATCATTTCACATTTTGTGGCCTCAGTTACCTCATCTGTAAATTAAGAGGGTTGGACCCTCTTTGATAATCACCAAGGGCCCTGCATACATCATCCTATGGCTTATATTTGCACATCTTTTTGTTATATCCTTTGTGCTTACATAACCAGTCTTGTGGTCAGAGCCAGGTGGAGTGTAAGTCCCTTGTTTATTCAGTGAGTCAACATATATTCATTAAATGCCCATGATAGGTACTTTTCTAGGTGCTGGTGACATGAAGTAAGGATGGAACAGTCCCTACCCTCAAGGATGTTTTATTAGGAGAAGGGGCAAGATGATGATGAAGAAGCATGAGGAATATGAAGGTGGGATGAGCAGGTACAGGAAGAAGGAATCAGGTTTTTTTTAAGTTTGTAAGTTTTAAGAAATAAGGATTTTTGGTAGGAAGAGTTTTTAAGACTGATAAAAAGTCACTATGGATGAGTACAATGAAACATATTTCTGCTTCCAGATGGCCATCAAGGAGGAAAACATCTGGTAAACTAATTTATATTAAATGGGATTGGGGAGGAGGGAAATAATGGAGGTATGCTTTTTCATAGGGAAAATGCTTTCACCCAAAGCAATAAAGTTGTAATGGTGGTATCCCGGGCACTGTGACAGAGTTATGCTTCAGTGCATGGGAGCTGCCCAGAGCCTCTCGGACTACTTCACACAGGTCCCCTGCCTATGCCAGCCACTTCCAATGCTACTCTTTGCTTGGCAATGAGACTTCTTCCCGGCACAGTATGAATGATCATCATAATTCACCAAGGCTCCAGCCTGGCCTCTCCAAATTGCCTTTAGAGTGGCGCCTCATTGTTCCTTGGGCTAGAGCTGCTGCTGGCTGGGTGAGCCACCCCTGAAGTCTGATGGAAGCTGGCTATTGCAAGTCCCAGTGGGCAACCAGAGACGGCTGCATTTATCCTGAGTGAACATCAGACTGATCTTTTTGCTGTATAGTGGGTGCCCTAGTCCTCCTTCCTTCTGCACAACAGCCAGAACCTAAAGGATGGTGCACTGATCCAGGTGGTACACTGAACACAGTATTAGATCTGAGTTCAAATCCTGCCCCAGATTCTTACTAGTTGGATGGCCCTGAGCAACTCAATAGCTCTTAGCCTCAGTTTTCACAACTGTAAAATGGGGATAATAATAGTGCCTACCTCCAAGAATTATTCTGGAGATCAGAGATAACTGTAAAGCTCTTTGAAAATCTAAAAAGTGGTAGATAAATACTGGTTATTATTATTATTATTATTATTATTCTAGCTTTAGCCCTACTATTTGTTAGCTATGCAAAGTTGAGCACCTAATTCACTGTAATTCTCAGCCTCAGTTTTTTATTTGTATAAGCAGATAATATCTGCTTTGTCTACCTGCAAAATTATAGATAAATAAAAGTAACTTAATTTTTAACCTTTTTTTTTTAGCCAAGCTCCACAGTCTAGATCTGTTATTTTATTGCTCTAGGAAAATCCCACCATGAGGAAACTTTCCCTTTAACAAAGTGGGGGGGGGTAATTCTCCCTAGAGAGAAGATGACCACACTTCAAATTTTTTTTCCTTAGGGACAAAAAAAGTTTATTTATGTATTACTGTGGTTAGCTGAAGCTAAGGAAGAAAGAGAATAGGGAATTAGCAGAGGTATCAAGGTACATGGGAAGTAAGGAAGGGTATAGGAGCACGAGAGTTTATTTGGGAGTGGTTTTCCAATGGGAGACCACAAACCATTTAACCAAAATAAAATGAAGAGATTCAAGGTCCTTCTTCCTCTTCACCTCTTCTTTCACTCCCATTCCTAAGAGGAACTTCACAGAACTTGAGGTACAACTTGTGGGGAGAAGAATGAAAATTATTCACTTATTTATAGTCTTAGAGAATTGGCCAGAACATTGAGAGTTAGTGACTTGCCCAGGATCACACAGACAAGACATACCAGATATGAGACTTGTCCCTGGGTCTTTTTGACTACCCCTGTGGCTCATTATGTACTATGCTATGTTTCATCAATATCCACAATACTAATTCTTTTATATTGGATATATTTTAGTTCCACCTTCTAGCAAGATTGCAATCTCCTTGGGAATGGTTCTGTATTTTAGCATCTAGTACTGTGTGAAACCCACAGATACTTCTAGAACAGGGATTCTTACCTGGGGCTTCACACACCCTCAGTGGATTGGGAGGAGAAAGAGGAGCTATTGAAGGAAATCCTGAGGGAGTGGTGAAACAAGTGGGGGGGAGCAGGAAGGGCAACTTCCATTGTCATTCTTTTGTTCAAAGGTCTCTGATGGCTAGTGCTTTTCCCATTGAACCTAAACTCCCCAGGACTTGCTACAGAACTCTGTCTCTACCTTATCTTTTTATTCAGACACACCTATGCTTCATTACTGTATGTAAATTGTCTTGACTGACGCCTGAGATAAGGTCCTGCCTAGAGGGACAGCTCATTCTAGAGAACTGCCTAGGACACTCAGAGGTTAAGTGACTTGTCCAAGGTCACACAGCTAGTATGTGTCATAGGCAGGACCTAAACCCAGGTCTTCCTGACTCTAAGATTGACTCTACTGCACCTCCCCTGTCTTTGATCTGTCCATTGTTGCCCACCACTCTCCTCCATAAACATCTACTAGGGTCAAGCTGATTTTCTCACTTTCCTCCACATATACTAAACTCAGTCTCATCTTCTTGTCTTTGTTCCCCTGTCCTCTTTAAAGCCTATTAATGTTTCTGAGACCATTTTCTTAAACAAAATATTATCCATCCTGATTCATCAGTGGCATGGAAAGGGGGTTCTCCAAGAGCATTTTCACTAAGTTCTACTTTCTACAAGAAATCTTCTTGGACTTCTTCAGCCTGCAATGATCTCCCCTTTCTCTGATCTCTTAAAGTCTTAAGAATCCTCTCCACAACTCTGAATGATATCTGTATTCAAGTCTAGATTAATGATGCTACGACCTTGAACGAGTCATATAACTTTTCCAAGTCTGTTTCCTCATCCACAGAGGGATAATATCTGTTGAACCTACATCATGGTGTTGTTTTGAGAAAGAAAGACCATATATGTTAAGAGCTCTGCAAATCTTAAAGTGTCAAATATAATTCCTGTCCTGTTATTAGAGGAGAGACATGAAGGTTAAACACTGCTGCTCAAGAGAGGTCTACCTATGTACAAGAAATAGCTTGAAAAAGGAAATGAAATTCTTCAAATGAAATTAGATTTTTCATTTAATCATTTAATAAGATTTAGAGCCAGAAGGGACTTTATAAATCACATAGTCTAATGTTTAACTCCTCTCTACTTATGTTACATAAGAAGAAACTAAAGCTTCAGGGAAGGTAAATGATTTTCCCAACTGAACTGAGATTTGGACTTCTGTCCTCTAGATGGACCTGGAGTCAGGAAGATCTGAGTTCAAATCCAACCTCAGCTATGTGACCCTCAGTTTTCTCACCTATAAAATTAACTGCAGAAAGAAATGGCAAATTATTTTGGTATTGCCAAGATAAGTTCAAATGAGATCATGAAGAGTCAGATATGACTGAAAAAAATGACTTAAATATCTTCCTCTAATTTTCAATCCAGTGCTTTTTTCCTCCATACTACCCTGTCTTTTCAGTTTTGAACCAGTAAGATCATATTTTGCAGCCCCTCTCAGACCTGGCCACACATCTAGGAAATCCAGGAAGCTGTAGTTCATCTCCAGGTTACCTCAAAACCTGTTGTCTACATTGCCCTGCAGTTCACTCCTTGGCTATTGTTGTTCATCATCTCCATATATGGAGGTAAACCCCTGTAAAAATTTGCTATTTTTGCCTTCTTATTCAGGAGAACCCACTTCTCTTTCAGGCCTTCCTTTGGTCTGAGTAACAGAGACAGAGAGACATAGGTCAGAAGGATGCTAGGCTTCACTGTGAAAGTGAGACAGTTGGCAGTTTCATTGGATTCATGGATGCTGAATGTGAGCCTCATTCAGAGGGGAATAGTTAGGGACAAGGGAAAGGGTCCTGAACTAGGGGAGAGAAGACCTGGGGGGCCTAATCCTGATTCTGTCATTGTGAGAGAATCTTTGTGATCATAGACAGAACCACAAGGAAGGAGGAGAGAGTCACACTCGACTCAGCCCATATCACATCCAGGCACCACATTTCAGGAAGGATATTGTTTAGTTGGAGTGTATCCAGCATGGCAGGGCGACCATATTATAAAAGGCTTGGTTAAAAGAAGTGAGGACATTTAGTCTAGAAAAAAGAAGACTTGAGACAGGGCTTGGAGAGTAGGATGGGGCATGAAAACTATTTTTACATATTTGAAGGGCTGTCACATGCAACAGGAATTGTAGGATCATCAGATCAGAGGACTGAATTTAGAAGAGATTTCTGAGATCATCTAGTTCAACCATCTGATTTTACCAATAGATTATAAACTCTGTAGGGCAGGGACTGTCTTTTACCTCCTTTTGTATCCCCAGTATGGTGATGTTTGTCCTTTCTTTTCTTTTCTTTTTTAAAGAAAATGAGGTTAAGTGACTTTCCCAAGATCATACAATTAAGTATTTAAGGCTGGATTTGAACTCAGGTCCTCCTGACTCCAAGGTCAGTGCTCTATCCACTGTCCCAACTACCTGCTCCTTTTCCTTCATGTTCAAAGAAAACTATGACATCAGGGAAGGAAGTGATGCCATGACAAGTACATGAACTGCATTTGACTGAGGGGGTGCTGTGTTAAGTCACTGGCCTCATTTTTTTCCTCCAGAGCCATCTGGGTTCAGTGGTCAGATAGAAATCAAGACAAGTGGAGATGGCCCCGGATGTGAGGCAATCAGGGTTAAGTGACTTGCCCAAGGTCACACAGCTATAAAGTATCTGACATAGATTTGAACTCAAGTCCTCCTGGTATTCTATCCATTGCACTCTACCCACTGTGCCATCTAGCTGCTCTGAGTAGGTGCTAAATAAATGAATAATTTACAATGTGCCAGGCTAAGCATTGGCAGTACAAAGACAAAGCAAAATTAATACTTGCCCTCAGGAAGCTTGCATTCAAAGTGGGGAGACAATATGTATATAAACATGTTTAAAAACTCAGGTATATAAATAAAAATACAGAGTAGATGGGATAGGGGTGGAGAAAATCAGAAAAAAATATTTTAATATAATTCTGGTAATTTGGGGAATTTTCCTTGTTTTCCTGGGCCAAGGCATTTCCTGTGGTTTTCTGGGGATGGATGTGTGCTCTAGCTCAAAGCCTTGCAGTGATTATAGGGGGCCATCAAAGATGACTTCTGAAGAAGAGGACCACCGACATAATTACCATTGACTGTCCAGAACATCTTGACTTGCTCAGACTCAAAATAAAGTTGAGATGAATGAGAAAAATCTGTGCAGCATTCTCACAAAGTTGTCTTTCCCAGTAGACTGCAACAGGTATGATAGCTTATCATTTTATCTTTTAGGTATTTATTCATATTTACCTAGTAGTCTTTTAAGTTTTGAGTATTTCTTTTTTGGTGGAAGAATTAACTAGCTGTTCTATACTTGGTTTTGACTTTGAGTTCCTTGTTTAGAAATGTTCTTTTACTTCCCTTAGGGAGGCCATACCTAAGGGATTTTTTTTGTTTTTGTGTTTGTTATTTTGCAAGGCAATGGGGTTAAGTGACTTGCCCAAGGTCACACAGTTAGTTATTAAGTGTCTGAGGTTATATTTGAACTGGTGCTCTATCCACTGCAGCACCTAGCTGCCCCCATATCTTTTTAATAGAGACTTCTCGGGAACTCTAGGATAAGGCCATAAGGAAGAAAAGAGTGTGGGATCAAGCCACCTTCAGGATGAGTCCAATGGATCCCAGAGCCAAAGTCCTTTGTTAGAAGAAAGCCCTTAGACCTTGGATAGCATTAATAAGGTTGATTTGAAGTATTTTGAGGCACACATATACTAATGTTGCTTTATAAAAGGGCATCCATTGTTGCCAAGATCCCTCCATCTTCTCTATCAGAACCAGAGAGTCCTTCTGTGAATGCATTCATAGTACACACTGTTGCAAATGACCTTGGCATTATTGCATTGGGATAGATTGTCTCCAACACATAAAGGATTTTCCAATTCACAGACATTTCTCCTTAAAATATTTATTGAATTCATATTATTATTATTTTTTTGCAAGGCAAATGGGGTTCAGTGGCTTGCCCAAGGCCACACAGGTAGGTAATTATTAAGTGTCTGAGACTAGATTTGAACCCAGGTACTTCTGACTCCAAGGCCGGTGCTTTATCCACTATGACAACTAGCCGCCCCTTTGAATGCATATTATTAAAAGACAATGGGGGGGGGAACTTCTAAGCTCTAAATGAAACCTTGAGCAAATTCCAATGTCTATGTAACATCTTTACATGTGGGATTTAATTCTAGTAAAATGCTATCTCTCGAATGTCACATCTTCACATGCAGAAAAGAATTTAATTTAATTATATCTTCCCAAAGGTCCTAGAATTTGTGACTTGTTGCCTATGGGTACAGAAAAGTCTAAAGCAGCCCTAATGACCAGGTTTTACGATCTGCTTCCATGCAGGAGAGGGAACGTTCAGAAAAAGAGAGCTAAAAGGTCTCTTCACCCCCAAAATCTTAGAAGTCTTAAAAAAAAGAAACAAAATATATTTTCTGATCTTTTAATTTTTCTTTCCTTGAGGTAGAAACTCCTGAGTTTCATGAAGTCACCTTGGGGGATGTGGGGAAGGAGAGAACCATAGAGACCAGGGTCTGGAATCGAGCAATTAGGAATGCTACACAAAGGGCAATAAAAATGTGCATACCCTTTGTTCCAACAATAAAACTATGGGTCTATTTCCTGAAGAGATATGAAAAAAGGTAAAAACCCTACATGTACACAAATATTCATAGCAGCTGTTTGTGGTGGCAAAGAATTGGAAATCAAGTGGATGTCCATCAATTGGGGAATGGCTGAATAAACTGTGGTATATGTATGTTATGGAACACTGTTGTTCTATTAGAAATCAGGAGGGACAGGATTTCAGAGAAGCCTGGAAAAACTTGCTTGAATTGATGCTGAGTGAGATGAACAGAACCAGAAGAACATTGTACACCATAACAGCAACAAGGGGGTGATGATCAATCTTGATGGACTTGCTCACTCCATCAATGCAATAATCAAGGACAATTTTAGGGAATCTGTGATGGAGAATAGTATCTGAACCCAGAGAGAAATGTGGAATTTAAACAAAGACCAAGGACTATTATCTTCAATTCTTAAAAATTGAATTTAGGTATTACATAATTTTACTATCTCTAATAATTTCTTTCTTCCTCAAGGATATGTTTTTTCTCTCAACACATTCAATTTTGATACATGCATATCATGAAAACAAATGTAAAGACTAGTAGATTGCTGCCTTCTGTTGGGAGGAGGGGGAAAAATTGTAAAATTCAAAACCTTGCAAAGAAAATGATTGGTAGAAACTACTACTGTATTTAATGGGAAAACAAATAAAATATTTATCTAAAACTAAAAAAAAAACTTCATAATCATTATAGCAATCCAAAAGTAGAATGGGTTTCTTTGAGGAGTAGAATCTCTTTTATGTAAAGTCTTCAAGGAGGTACTAGATGACCTGTTCTTTGGCATGCTTTGATGATGATTCAATTCCTGTTTGGATTAGATTTGATGGTCCCTTGAAGCTCTAGAGTTTTGCAATTCTGTGACTCAGTAAATGAAATTTTTTCAATGTTTCTCTGAATTCTTCATATTGATTGTCCCTTATAATAGTACATGTACACAAGATGTTTTGTTATTCTCTCATAGTTGGTCATCTACTTTGTTTTTTCTTTCTTTGCTACCACAAAAAAAGTGCTATAATAATGAATATTTTATGGGTTGTTCTTTCTGTAATTGTGGGATATCTGAGTCAAAGGGTATGAGCATTTAAATTCCTTTTTTATAACATCTGATTTCTTTTAAAATACCTCAAAGCATGTTTTCATGATTCCTTTAGTAGTTTATCCTTCATTTTCAAAGATCAATGCCATTGTCCTGACTTCTGTGTGAATTAGGTTTAAGTGAGGTAGAATTGCAGAAAGATCTTATCCTCACTCTCTTCAATGAAGTCCAATAGCAACGCAAAAATCAGAATGACTGGCCAAGACCTTGGATTCAATGGATCACTTTAATGCCTAACCAACCTCCAAGTGCTCCACAGCACCAACTTTAGCTGACTTCATGACTGTGGGAATAAATTGTTCTCATTCATTCATTCCTCTAAGTTTTCACAAGTTTAGAGTAGACACCCCCTAATTCACATATAGGTCTTAAATCTTTCAGTTACTCTCAATGTGGTTTACACCATCTTTGAAGATGGTGAGGCTGCTATGCATGCTACAGTTTCTTGGTATTTGAAAACCATCCTGGGAAGTCTAAATTTCATCTGGATGGTGGAGATATGGCCATTGGCCGCCCCCTGTGAAGGGGTCTCTTTTGGGTGATCTTGGTTGTTTCCAGTGCCTGCATTCTCTGGCTGCCCCACCAGAAGACAATGCAATCCAAATCAGATTGAAGGTCAGGCCTTCAGGTGTGGCCTAAATTAGTTGATAAAGGAAGGAGGAAGATTCCCTCAACAATGCAAACAAAAAAGGGACAGCTAGGTGGTGCAGTGGATAGAGCACCGGCCCTGGAATCAGGAGTATCTGAGTTCAAATCCGACCTCAGACACTTAATAATTGCCTAGCTGTGTGGCCTTGGGCCCCATTTGCCTTGCAAAAAAGAAAAAAACACCTAAAAAAATTAAAAAACAAACAAAAAACCCAATGCAAACAAAAGATTTACAAATGTCTCCAACTGATCTCATCACCCCTTATGCCCCTGTTTCTCTACATCTAAGATAGGGATTTATGTGCATATCACCCGACTTCAGCTGTAGTAGATGGAGGAAAAACAGAATGGTCAGTGGATTTTTGGGTAGCAGGGATGATGAGGACCTAGTAAAGTTTTCCTTTGCCTTTTTAAAATTCACTGAAGACTCTACCATAGTATATTAAGGCTGGGAGGAACTTTGTAGACTCAGAAAGTGAAAATGATTTGCTGAAAGTCATGCCACAAATTAGAGGCAGAGTCGAGAAACCAGTGATCTTTCCTCTACCCTTTGGTTCATTGTTTCCCCTGAAATGGGCTGCAGAAATATTTATCTTTTGTCTTAAAGTAGAAAGAGAAGAGTAGTTTGGGTCTTGTATATAGATGGCCAAACACTATCAGTGTCCCTTTTCATGACATTGCCCCCCGCCAAAAAAAAACCTGTTATTTTATATGTGATGAGAATGGAGTGGGAGGAATGAACACAAGGTTGACCTGCAAATTCATACAATTATAAAGAACAAAAGAGAAAGCTGAGAAGTTAAAGGTAAGGAGACAAGCTAGAAGGTTACACTAAAGGGCTAGGATGGTTTCTAGGTGAATGGAAAGAAGAGGTTGGATGTGGGAGAGAGTGAAGAGTTAGGATCAGTAGGACTTGGCAACTAATTTGGATGAGGAGGGGATGAGGGGCAGGAAAGAGTCAAGTATGATCATAGACTCACAGGTGTAGAGCTGGGAGATTTCAGAAGCTACCTAGTTCCCCTCTCCTCAGTTTTATAGATAAGGAAACTGAGACTCAGGAAGGTGGAGTGACATGTAAAAATCAGATAGTATCAGATCAGAAATTCTAATGCCTTCCCTCTGAACTCAGGGTCAGTGGTCTTTCCATCTTACCATGCTTCTGGAACTATAGATTTGGAATTATTTGAATAGAAATGATAACTGAATAAATAGGGATGAGGGGGCTGTCTAATTTAGAGAGTCTAGAGAGAAAAGAAGGCAGAGGAAAGAGCCTTGGGAAACATTCATACTTGAGAGGATGGGAGGAGAAAGAGGAGCTATTGAAGGAAATCCTGAGGGAGTGGTGAAACAAGTGGGGGGGAGCAGGAAGGGCAACTTCCATTGTCATTCTTTTGTTCAAAGGTCTCTGATGGCTAGTGCTTTTCCCATTGAACCTAAACTCCCCAGGACTTGCTACAGAACTCTGTCTCTACCTTATCTTTTTATTCAGACACACCTATGCTTCATTACTGTATGTAAATTGTCTTGACTGACGCCTGAGATAAGGTCCTGCCTAGAGGGACAGCTCATTCTAGAGAACTGCCTAGGACACTCAGAGGTTAAGTGACTTGTCCAAGGTCACACAGCTAGTATGTGTCATAGGCAGGACCTAAACCCAGGTCTTCCTGACTCTAAGATTGACTCTACTGCACCTCCCTGTCTTTGATCTGTCCATTGTTGCCCACCACTCTCCTCCATAAACATCTACTAGGGTCAAGCTGATTTCCTCACTTTCCTCCACATATACTAAACTCAGTCTCATCTTCTTGTCTTTGTTCCCCTGTCCTCTTTAAAGCCTATTAATGTTTCTGAGACCATTTTCTTAAACAAAATATTATCCATCCTGATTCATCAGTGGCATGGAAAGGGGGTTCTCCAAGAGCATTTTCACTAAGTTCTACTTTCTACAAGAAATCTTCTTGGACTTCTTCAGCCTGCAGTGATCTCCCCTTTCTCTGATCTCTTAAAGTCTTAAGAATCCTCTCCACAACTCTGAATGATATCTGTATTCAAGTCTAGATTAATGATGCTACGACCTTGAACGAGTCATATAACTTTTCCAAGTCTGTTTCCTCATCCACAGAGGGATAATATCTGTTGAACCTACATCATGGTGTTGTTTTGAGAAAGAAAGACCATATATGTTAAGAGCTCTGCAAATCTTAAAGTGTCAAATATAATTCCTGTTATTAGAGGAGAGACATGAAGGTTAAACAGTGCTGCTCAAGAGAGGTCTACCTATGTACAAGAAATAGCTTGAAAAAGGAAATGAAATTCTTCAAATGAAATTAGATTTTTCATTTAATCATTTAATAAGATTTAGAGCCAGAAGGGACTTTATAAATCACATAGTCTAATGTTTAACTCCTCTGTACTTATGTTACATAAGAAGAAACTAAAGCTTCAGGGAAGGTAAATGATTTTCCCAACTGAACTGAGATTTGGGCTTCTGTCCTCTAGATGGACCTGGAGTCAGGAAGATCTGAGTTCAAATCCAACCTCAGCTATGTGACCCTCAGTTTTCTCACCTATAAAATTAACTGGAGAAAGAAATGGCAAATTATTTTGGTATTGCCAAGATAAGTTCAAATGAGATCATGAAGAGTCAGATATGACTGAAAAAAAATGACTTAAATATCTTCCTCTAATTTTCAATCCAGTGCTTTTTTCCTCAATACTACCCTGTCTTTTCAGTTTTGAACCAGTAAGATCATATTTTGCAGCCCCTCTCAGACCTGGCCACACATCTAGGAAATCCAGGAAGCTGTAGTTCATCTCCAGGTTACCTCAAAACCTATTGTCTACATTGCCCTGCAGTTCACTCCTTGGCTATTGTTGTTCATCGTCTCCATATATGGAGGTAAACCCCTGTAAAAATTTGCTATTTTTGCCTCCTTATTCAGGAGAACCCACTTCTCTTTCAGGCCTTCCTTTGGTCTGAGTAACGGAGACAGAGAGACATAGGTCAGAAGGATGCCAGGCTTCAACCACTGTGAAAGTGAGACAGTTGGCAGTTTCATTGGATTCATGGATGCTGAATGTGAGCCTCATTCAGAGGGGAATAGTTAGGGACAAGGGAAAGGGTCCTGAACTAGGGGAGAGAAGACCTGGGGGGCCTAATCCTGATTCTGTCATTGTGAGAGAATCTTTGTGATCATAGACAGAACCACAAGGAAGGAGGAGAGAGTCACACTCGACTCAGCCCATATCACATCCAGGCACCACATTTCAGGAAGGATATTGTTTAGTTGGAGTGTATCCAGCATGGCAGGGTGACCATATTATAAGAGGCTTGGTTAAAAGAAGTGAGGACATTTAGTCTAGAAAAAAGAAGACTTGAGGCAGGGCTTGGAGAGTAGGATGGGGCATGAAAACTATTTTTACATATTTGAAGGGCTGTCACATGCAACGGGAATTGTAGGATCATCAGATCAGAGGACTGAATTTAGAAGAGATTTCTGAGATCATCTAGTTCAACCATCTGATTTTACCAATAGATTATAAACTCTGTAGGGCAGGGACTGTCTTTTACCTCCTTTTGTATCCCCAGTATGGTGATGTTTGTCCTTTCCTTTTCTTTTCTTTTAAAGAAAATGAGGTTAAGTGACTTTCCCAAGATCATACAATTAAGTATTTAAGGCTGGATTTGAACTCAGGTCCTCCTGACTCCAAGGTCAGTGCTCTATCCACTGTCCCAACTACCTGCTCCTTTTCCTTCATGTTCAAAGAAAACTATGACATCAGGGAAGGAAGTGATGCCATGACAAGTACATGAACTGCATTTGACTGAGGGGGTGCTGTGTTAAGTCACTGGCCTCATTTTTTTCCTCCAGAGCCATCTGGGTTCAGTGGTCAGATAGAAATCAAGACAAGTGGAGATGGCCCCGGATGTGAGGCAATCAGGGTTAAGTGACTTGCCCAAGGTCACACAGCTATAAAGTATCTGACATAGATTTGAACTCAAGTCCTCCTGGTATTCTATCCATTGCACTCTACCCACTGTGCCATCTAGCTGCTCTGAGTAGGTGCTAAATAAATGAATAATTTACAATGTGCCAGGCTAAGCATTGGCAGTACAAAGACAAAGCAAAATTAATACTTGCCCTCAGGAAGCTTGCATTCAAAGTGGGGAGACAATATGTATATAAACATGTTTAAAAACTCAGGTATATAAATAAAAATACAGAGTAGATGGGATAGGGGTGGAGAAAATCAGAAAAAAATATTTTAATATAATTCTGGTAATTTGGGGAATTTTCCTTGTTTTCCTGGGCCAAGGCATTTCCTGTGGTTTTCTGGGGATGGATGTGTGCTCTAGCTCAAAGCCTTGCAGTGATTATAGGGGGCCATCAAAGATGACTTCTGAAGAAGAGGACCACCGACATAATTACCATTGACTGTCCAGAACATCTTAACTTGCTCAGACTCAAAATAAAGTTGAGATGAATGAGAAAAATCTGTGCAGCATTCTCACAAAGTTGTCTTTCCCAGTAGATTGCAACAGGTATGATAGCTTATCATTTTATCTTTTAGGTATTTATTCATATTTACCTAGTAGTCTTTTAAGTTTTGAGTATTTCTTTTTTGGTGGAAGAATTAACTAGCTGTTCTATACTTGGTTTTGACTTTGAGTTCCTTGTCTAGAAATGTTCTTTTACTTCCCTTAGGGAGGCCATACCTAAGGTTTTTTTTTTTTTGTTTTTGTGTTTGTTATTTTGCAAGGCAATGGGGTTAAGTGACTTGCCCAAGGTCACACAGTTAGTTATTAAGTGTCTGAGGTTATATTTGAACTGGTGCTCTATCCACTGCAGCACCTGCCCCCATACTTTTTTAATAGAGACTTCTCGGGAACTCTAGGATAAGGCCATAAGGAAGAAAAGAGTGTGGGATCAAGCCACCTTCAGGATGAGTCCAATGGATCCCAGAGCCAAAGTCCTTTGTTAGAAGAAAGCCCTTAGACCTTGGATAGCATTAATAAGGTTCATTTGAAGTATTTTGAGGCACACATATACTAATGTTGCTTTATAAAAGGGCATCCATTGTTGCCAAGATCCCTCCATCTTCTCTATCAGAACCAGAGAGTCCTTCTGTGAATGCATTCTAGTACACACTGCTGCAAATGACCTTGGCATTATTGCATTGGGATAGATTGTCTCCAACACATAAAGGATTTTCCAATTCACAGACATTTCTCCTTAAAATATTTATTGAATTCATATTATTATTATTTTTTTGCAAGGCAAATGGGGTTCAGTGGCTTGCCCAAGGCCACACAGGTAGGTAATTATTAAGTGTCTGAGACCAGATTTGAACCCAGGTACTTCTGACTCCAAGGCCGGTGCTTTATCCACTATGACAACTAGCCGCCCCTTTGAATGCATATTATTAAAAGACAATGCGGGGGGGGGGGACTTCTAAGCTCTAAATGAAACCTTGAGCAAATTCCAATGTCTATGTAACATCTTTACATGTGGGATTTAATTCTAGTAAAATGCTATCTCTCGAATGTCACATCTTCACAGATGACAATACATGCAGAAAAGAATTTAATTTAATTATATCTTCCCAAAGGTCCTAGAATTTGTGACTTGTTGCCTATGGGTACAGAAAAGTCTAAAGCAGCCCTAATGACCAGGTTTTAGGATCTGCTTCCATGCAGGAGAGGGAACGTTCAGAAAAAGAGAGCTAAAAGGTCTCTTCACCCCCAAAATCTTAGAAGTCTTAAAAAAAAGAAACAAAATATATTTTCTGATCTTTTAATTTTTCTTTCCTTGAGGTAGAAACTCCTGAGTTTCATGAAGTCACCTTGGGGGATGTGGGGAAGGAGAGAACCATAGAGACCAGGGTCTGGAATCTCTTTAATTACTTCATTGAAGAATGGTTTGGAAAATTCTCCCACCTCCCCAACTCCCCATGTTTCCATTTCCAGTTCCCCCTCTAGTCCTTCCTGGGGTAAATATTACTTCCTTTTCACTTCTTGTATGTGACTTAATAAAATCTAATCTTTCTCTACACAGAATTTCTGGGGGTTTTTTTTTGGGGGGGTAGGGTAGGAAAAAAAGGCACATGGAGAGATAGATTAATAAAAAAGGCAACAATGTGGAGTGAAGAATTGAGCTTCCATCTGGAAGCTCCTGCACAGTCATGTGCAAAATCATTTCACATTTTGTGGCCTCAGTTACCTCATCTGTAAATTAAGAGGGTTGGACCCTCTTTGATAATCACCAAGGGCCCTGCATACATCATCCTATGGCTTATATTTGCACATCTTTTTGTTATATCCTTTGTGCTTACATAACCAGTCTTGTGGTCAGAGCCAGGTGGAGTGTAAGTCCCTTGTTTATTCAGTGAGTCAACATATATTCATTAAATGCCCATGATAGGTACTTTTCTAGGTGCTGGTGACATGAAGTAAGGATGGAACAGTCCCTACCCTCAAGGATGTTTTATTAGGAGAAGGGGCAAGATGATGATGAAGAAGCATGAGGAATATGAAGGTGGGATGAGCAGGTACAGGAAGAAGGAATCAGTTTTTTTTTAAGTTTGTAAGTTTTAAGAAATAAGGATTTTTGGTAGGAAGAGTTTTTAAGACTGATAAAAAGTCACTATGGATGAGTACAATGAAACATATTTCTGCTTCCAGATGGCCATCAAGGAGGAAAACATCTGGTAAACTAATTTATATTAAATGGGATTGGGGAGGAGGGAAAATAATGGAGGTATGCTTTTTCATAGGGAAAATGCTTTCACCCAAAGCAATAAAGTTGTAATGGTGGTATCCCGGGCACTGTGACAGAGTTATGCTTCAGTGCATGGGAGCTGCCCAGAGCCTCTCGGACTACTTCACACAGGTCCCCTGCCTATGCCAGCCACTTCCAATGCTACTCTTTGCTTGGCAATGAGACTTCTTCCCGGCACAGTATGAATGATCATCATAATTCACCAAGGCTCCAGCCTGGCCTCTCCAAATTGCCTTTAGAGTGGCGCCTCATTGTTCCTTGGGCTAGAGCTGCTGCTGGCTGGGTGAGCCACCCCTGAAGTCTGATGGAAGCTGGCTATTGCAAGTCCCAGTGGGCAACCAGAGATGGCTGCATTTATCCTGAGTGAACATCAGACTGATCTTTTTGCTGTATAGTGGGTGCCCTAGTCCTCCTTCCTTCTGCACAACAGCCAGAACCTAAAGGATGGTGCACTGATCCAGGTGGTACACTGAACACAGTATTAGATCTAAGTTCAAATCCTGCCCCAGATTCTTACTAGTTGGATGGCCCTGAGCAACTCAATAGCTCTTAGCCTCAGTTTTCACAACTGTAAAATGGGGATAATAATAGTGCCTACCTCCAAGAATTATTCTGGAGATCAGAGATAACTGTAAAGCTCTTTGAAAATCTAAAAAGTGGTAGATAAATACTGGTTATTATTATTATTATTATTATTATTCTAGCTTTAGCCCTACTATTTGTTAGCTATGCAAAGTTGAGCACCTAATTCACTGTAATTCTCAGCCTCAGTTTTTTATTTGTATAAGCAGATAATATCTGCTTTGTCTACCTGCAAAATTATAGATAAATAAAAGTTACTTAATTTTTAACCTTTTTTTTTTTAGCCAAGATCCACAGTCTAGATCTGTTATTTTATTGCTCTAGGAAAATCCCACCATGAGGAAACTTTCCCTTTAACAAAGTGGGGGGGGGGAGGTAATTCTCCCTAGAGAGAAGATGACCACACTTCAAATTTTTTTTCCTTAGGGACAAAAAATGTTTATTTATGTATTACTGTGGTTAGCTGAAGCTAAGGAAGAAAGAGAATAGGGAATTAGCAGAGGTATCAAGGTACATGGGAAGTAAGGAAGGGTATAGGAGCAAGAGAGTTTATTTGGGAGTGGTTTTCCAATGGGAGACCACAAACCATTTAACCAAAATAAAATGAAGAGATTCAAGGTCCTTCTTCCTCTTCACCTCTTCTTTCACTCCCATTCCTAAGAGGAACTTCACAGAACTTGAGGTACAACTTGTGGGGAGAAGAATGAAAATTATTCACTTATTTATAGTCTTAGAGAATTGGCCAGAACATTGAGAGTTAGTGACTTGCCCAGGATCACACAGACAAGACATACCAGATATGAGACTTGTCCCTGGGTCTTTTTGACTACCCCTGTGGCTCATTATGTACTATGCTATGTTTCATCAATATCCACAATACTAATTCTTTTATATTGGATATATTTTAGTTCCACCTTCTAGCAAGATTGCAATCTCCTTGGGAATGGTTCTGTATTTTAGCATCTAGTACTGTGTGAAACCCACAGATACTTCTAGAACAGGGATTCTTACCTGGGGCTTCACACACCCTCAGTGGATTGACTCATTGAAATATTGCAGGGGCTTCTTGGACTTTGATAGGAATAAAAAGGTTTTACTGATCCCTAACTGAAATTTAGCATTTTTTTTCAATTGTGAATGTTTATTTTTCTTGAGAAGCAAACCATAGGCCAAAACAGTCCAAGATATGCCAAAGGTTAAAAATTTCCATTCTAGTCTCTGGTTGTTGATTCTATTTGATTTAGAGGAGACATAATCTAGGATAAGACAGGTGTGATTGTGCTAGCATTTGTGCTTGGTGGCATCTACTCAGATTGAAATACAAAGGACACAATATTCCAAAGATAGATTCCTGAATAAGAGTCATAAGTCCTATGGTTCTATTGTTCAATTATGTCTGACTCTTCATGATGCCATTTGGGATTTTCTTTGCAAAGATACAGGAGTGGTTTACAATTTCTTTCTCCAAATCACTTTAGAGAAGAAATTGAGGTAAACAGGGTTAAGTGACTTACCCAGGTTCACATAGCTAGTATCTGAGGCTAGATTTGAACTTAGTCTATTCTGATTCCAAGCACAATGCTCTAACCACTATACCATATACCTGTGAATCTACTGCCAGGATTCTGTTACCAAAGTATCTCCAACCAGTTTGTCTCTTTAAGATTCTTTGAAAATTGTCTCTTCATATCCTTTGACCATTTATAATTTGGGGAATGACTTGTATTTTTTTTTTTTATAAATTTGATTCAGTTCTGTAGATATCTGTATATATCATAAAGTCTTTTTTTTTTTTAGGTTTTTACAAGGCAAATGGGGTTAAATGGCTTGCCCAAGGCCACACGGCTAGGTAATTATTAAGTGTCTGAGACCAGATTTGAACCCAGGTACTCCTGACTCCAGGGCCGGTGCTTTATCCACTGTGCCACCTAGCCACCCCTATCATAAAGTCTTTATCAGAGATACTTGTTGCAAAATTTCTCTCCAGTTTTTTGCTTTTCATTGGTTTTGTTTGTGCAAAAAGTTTTAAATTTTATATCAAAATGATCTATTTTATATTTTGTAACACTCTCTCTCTGTCTTCTTCAGTCCTAATTTCTTCCTTTATCCACAAATCTGACTGATAAATTATTCCATGCTTTCCTAATTTGCTTATTATTATTATTATTACCCTTTATGTGTAAATATTGTACCTATATTGACCTTCTCTTGTGAGATGTTGGTCTAAAACTAGTTTCTGTCATACTATTTTCCAGTTTTCCCAGTATTTTTTTTGTCAAATAATGAATTTTTCTTCCAAAAGTTTGGCTCTTTGGGGTGTGTGTGTGTGTGTGTGTGTGTGTACTAAATTACTATAGTCATTTAAGATAATATAATTTTTATCTAATCTATTCCACAGATTCACCACTCTATTTCTTAGCCATTTTCAGATTGTTTTGATTACTACTTTATAAATACTGTGAGATCTGGTTTGGCATATGAGATCTTTTTTGGCATTTTTTAAAATTGATTCCTTTGTTATTCTTGAGCTTTTGTTCTTCCAGATTAATTTTGTTACTATTATTTCTAGCCCTATAAAATAATTTTTTGATTGATTGATGTGGCACTGAATCAATAGATTAATTTAAGTAGAATTTTATTATATTGGCTTTATCCACTTTTGACCAATTAATATTTTCTCAATTGTTTAGATATGATTTTATGTGAAATGTATTTTAGAGTTTTGTTCATAGAGTTTATTATATTATTTACAGTTGTTTTAAGTGTAATTTCTCTTTCTCTTGCTACTGGACTTTATTGGCAATATACAGAAATGCTAATGATTTATGTGGGTTTATTTTGTATCCTACAACTTTGCTAATTTCATGTAGCTTTTTAGTTGAATTTCTAGGATTTCCTATGTATACCATCATATCATCTCTAAAGGACATTCCTAAATGTTCAGATTTCCAGGTGCTGCCATTGCCACTTCAAATGCCCCCCCCCCAAAGGATCTCTATAGGTTTCCAAATTTCAGCAGAAAATCTCCATTAAACTACTATGTCCTTCTCCAAAATGCCTTACACTTCAGCTGTGTCTTTGGCTCGAGGGACATGGAATCCTGAGAACTTCCCCAATGTATTATCAAACTCTGAATTCAGACATTCTAAGAAGTGTATAGTCTTACTCTGACATGACTATAATAACATTATCATAAAAGCATTATCATTTTTTCTGTGTCAATTATCAAGGCGACCCATTGCTTCTACTGTAATTGGCACCTTCAGCTGGTGGCAGCAAGAGTGGTCATTATTATTCTATCATCACTTACTCCAATCATGGATAATGGGTCAGGTGGATGGATTATCTCAGTAATGATTGCCCCTAGGGTGGGCAACTAGTTCCAAGGCCAGACTCCTAACTCTTCTTACAACCAAGGATGTCTTATTGTGGTATGGAGATGGGTCATGTATTGGGGGGGGCTCCTCAAATCTGTTTGGGGAGCAAAATAAAAGTATAGGCAAATCTTACTAAACAGGAAATGTTTCAAGTGTGAGTCAATCCAGGGCCAGACACCATACATATTGTCTAAGAATGAATCTAATTAAAATCTGAGAAGCTCAGCACCCAAAGTGATAAGTTTTTTTGGCCAGAGTGTTTCACACAGACCATAAATCAACGTGTGGAGGGTTTTGATATAAATTAGTGGAGTAACTTCCCCTGATGTAAATGGCTTGAGAAACCATTTTCTTTTTTATGGGAAAGGGAGCCTGTTTTTGTCAGTCCCTGACCCCCCCACAGGTCTCAGCTTTAGAGATGCTTCCTTCTTTAGACTGACAGCCTGTCTTTACTTTCTTTACATTTTTTTTTTTGCTAGGCAATGGGGTTAAGTGGCTTGCCCAAGGCCACACGGCTAGGTAATTATTAAGTGTCTGAGGTCAAATTTGAACTCAGGTCCTCCTTACTCCAGGCTGGTGCTCTATACACTCACCACCTAGCTGGCCCCTGTCTTTCTTTTTTTCTGAGTCCTTTATTTCTGGATTTTTTTCCTTGTGGGAAATTTCTAGCTTCTTGACTAATTGGCATTTAATTGCTTATGATGGTGGAAGTGAGAAACCTCAATAAGAGGTGACTTGAGTGAGACTCCATTCCTCTTCCCCTTCCCCTTGCTGTAGACAGACAGGTATACCTGCAGCAAACTGGGGAGGAGGGACCTGGTAGTTCTTTCATTTTAACTTCAAGGTCATCTTACCCAAGACTTTCCTTTTTGACAGACTGGGGAATAGAAATTTGGTAATATCCTTTTCTGTTGAGTGACTGTGTACCCTAGCCTAGCTTTGCTTCCTCTTCCCATTTCTCCCTCTTCATGACCTTTTGGGCGTCTCCAGTTTAAATGCCTTTCTTCATGAGGGGTAAAATGAGTCTAATAATAAAGACCTATTGTTTTTAGTACGTTGGTTGGTTTGCTTCTTCTGTGGAAATCTCTTTGCTTTCCCAAAGCAGCTGCAATAATTTGGGGCAATAATAATTACAGATCTTTATAGTTCTGAATAATGAACTTTTCTTTTTTTAAAAAAGAGATAGTCTTCCACAAGAGAGTGCATTCTCAGTTTTAAGCAATGATTTCAGAATTTATTTATTCTGTGATTTTATGCTTTTTCATCATCTTAGTTGCTCCTCTTGGTCACCAGTGGGGAGAGGAAACTATAAGAAAACTCAGGGTATTAGCAGAAAGCTATTTTACCTATTTTGCATTACCTATTATGTGATAAATGAATTCTGTTTACTATAGTGATAAATGGGCACATCTCCCCTTCCATCCCAAGAGGTCCTGATCTCTTAAGATGTGCTTTTCATTTGAGGTGGGGGTTGGAGTAGAAATCATCTGTCCCATTCAGAACTAGATCAGTGCAGGAGCTGCCGTATCTGGGGAGTGGGAATGGTCTAGCTGTAGATATCACTCAAAGGAGAAAAATGATTGTTTAATTTTGATTTCCTGAAATTCACCCTTACATTTTTTTTTTTTAGTTTTTTGCAAGGCAAATGGGGTTAAGTGGCTTGCCCAAGGCCACACAGCTAGGTAATTATTAAGTGTCTGAGACAGGATTTGAACCCAGCTACTCCTGACTCCAAGGCCGGTGCCATACCCTTACATACCATTTATCTACAGGCTTTGTGCTAGGAGCACAAAGATGGAAAAACAACCTATTTAAGCATTTTTTTCCCTTTGTGTCTGACATCTTTTCTCCAGCCTCCCATCTCCCATCCCCACAGCAAAGACAATATCAGTTTTTTTGTGTGTAGATGCCATTGGCCCTTTGGGGCTAACTAGGCCCTCTGCAGGGTTTAATGAAGATTTGTTTCAGATTTCCTTTCCTTCAAGTTGGAAACTGAAATTTGGGGGTGATCAAAGAAAAGTCCTAGTTAGGACCCTCCCCCTACAACCCAGAATCATAGAATGCTAGAGCCAAGAGATTTTAGGAATCCTCTAGTTGAGACCTGTCATTTTTCAGTGAAGGAAGCCCAAAGAGAGACTGACTCGTCCAAAGTCCCTCTGTCAGAATCGGTGGCGGCAGGGTCCAGAGCGGGACTTGTGGTCCCCCTGGCGCCCTCCGGCCCCCTTGCCCCTGGGCTGCTTGTGGCAACCACTGCTCAGCACCAGTCTCCTCCCTCCACAAAGCCCTTCCAAACAGAAGTGAAGCACATTTCAACAGGGATGATGCAATGTCAGGGTTGAAACATTTATTACTCAGATAATGTATTTCATAGCATACAGCGTTTCAGCACTGTCTTGTCTCAGTATCAGCAGTCTTCAATAAGATTCGCCCTTTCCCAGGCCCTTATATCACTGCTTCCCCCACCCCCCACCCCACCCTTGCATTTTCTTTTAAAAAATTTTTAGTTTAACAAATATGATCAATGATTAAATTAAAATGTTATCTTCAACACAATAAATTAGATATGCTATCCTTCCCTAGCTTCTCTTATGTGCATGATTCCAGGGGGCAGTCGGAGCCTCCCCTCCCCTCCCCATCCCACCCCATCGCGTCCTTGCCTCCTTTCCCCAGGGGCATCTCTGGAGGCGGCGGGGTGAGGCTGCCCCCTGTGACCAGCCCTGCGACAAGATGGGACAAGCAGAAGGTTCCAGACTGAGTGTAAGCTTGTGGGGAGAGGAAGCTCCGACCGGGAGGGCGCTGAAAAAAATTAAGCATACGTCGCCTTAAGAAAAATAAACGGCCGGGTCTTTTGGGGGTGATCCGTCTTTGTAGGGCTGGAGAACCTACCGCTTGCCCCCGCCCCCCAGCACCTCAATGCAGCTCATCCCTTTCCTTTTGAATCACAAGCTTCCCCAGGAGTGTCTCCTCCTTGTCTGCACGAGAACACTGCTCCGGGGAAAGCCACAGGCCAAGGGACCGGGAGGAAACGCAAACCTTCTGTCTGGAAGCCCTGTCCCAGGGACTGAACCCGTCCAATTGTGCTGGGAGCTGCCCCGCTGACAGCCCAGGCTCTGGCTCTCCCTCCCGGGGGCCCATCCTCTGCCTCTCCTGCCCCGACCCCGCACCCCAAGCTTCACCCGAGGTCCTCATCCAAGCCATTAAGGGGTTTGAATGATCGCCAAGAGGCTTCTCCTTCGGGACACACACTGGGCTAGGGGGTGGGATTCATTTTTTAAATTATTAAACCTACTGGTATTTGGGGTCCAGCTGAAAAATGGTGCATGTGAAGGAAGAGGTCCTTATAAGCCTTAACTTCATGAAAAAGGGGCTCTGTGAACCTACTCGAGCTTTGATCCTCTGTGCACTCCCAGGCCAGCCCCCCAACAAGGTGCACCTTAGATCAGGTAGGGGAGTCTCACTCCCCACTGTCGACCCCTTCCCCCTGCCCCTGAGAGAAGAGTGACCACCCCTGGTACCAGATACTGGTCCCTGACCACAGCCTAGGGGTTACTCCCCTCACCCCGCCTTGCCACCCTGGCCCTGGCCGATGGCTTGGTCATCTGGGGTTCTGCCTCCTGCAGATTCTCAAGTTATGATCATCAGCGAGTGACATACTAGCAATCCCTTCCATCCCTTAGAAAAATAAAATAAGAAATAAATACCACCTCAGTTAACAGTTACATTTACACGGGTAGACAGAACAATGCGCAAACTTTTAAGTCGACAAAGCAGCTGACAGCAAGACAAACATCGAAGACTGAATGGTCTGGAGAGTCATTCCAGAAGAGTGGGTTTCCAGTGTTCCCACCTAGTTAAGCTCAGGACTCAGGGACTGAAACCATGCAGCCCCAGGCCACAGCTGGAAGGCAACCTCATCTCTCTAGAAGGAAAACTGATAAAAACTGACCCTTGGGTTGGCTGGCCCACTGGGAAAAGTGCTTAAATAGGATGACCGCGGCTGGTGTGGCTTGGCTTCATAAATGTTCTCAGAAAGTTGTGGTCATCTGAGTGCGAAATTTGAAGCCTTAGGGGAAAAAAGATCCAGTTTTCCTCTGTTTAAGGTTTCCCTCGAATACATTCAGAGGTCAAACTGGGTCTTCCCCAGTTCACCAGGCGAAGGCCAGGAACGGCCCCATGCTCAGGGTGGGGAGATCAGGGCTCTCTGAGGCTGGGCAGAGTATTGCTTCAACCTGCCTATAGAGGTTCTCACTGGATAATTCTCCCTCAGGAAGGCTCCCCAGAATATAGGCTTATTTTAAATCTCTGAAGCACTTTTCACAAGTCTGTGAAAGTAGCAGCAACTAGATATAGAAAACGGCTTAAATGGTTAATTCAGATCGGCCAGGAAGCGCTTTAGATTGACTTGTGTAAACTGTATGCTGAAAGTCACTGTGACACAATATGTAATTAAAAATATATTTATATGCATATATATTTTACTTCTTCCACACTATCTCCATTAGAGTTAAGGAGCTTGACTCAAGGGTTAATGTGGGAGAAATGGAGGAAGGAAGCCTCCAGCCCTACTGGGGACCCTCCAAAAAGGCCATTGCCATGCCCATGGGGACGTGCTTCCATGGCTCCTGCAGGGGATCTTGTCCATGAAAAGGTCTTTTGAGGAAAGGCCCTCTCTACACATTAGAATTTCTCAATTTGGTTTTATACCATCCATCCTCTTCCCTCAGATCCTCCACTCCCCATTCTCCCTCTCCTCTATAGTTCTTAGGTGGATCATGCCTAGTTATTTCCCCTGGTTGTCACCAGAGCTTTGGGACCAGATCCATTCTCTTCACGCATATTCGTAGCTTCAGTCTCCTTTGGGTCAGGGGTTTCTGTCCATTAGTTCTCTCCTTACTAGGCCTGGCTGAGCCCATTAAAAGGCTGTCTTTGTACCAATATTGTCACCATTGATGCCAATGGCCAGCAATCTTTTAATACCATAGACTCCTGTTAGGGCTGAGCAAGTCCCCAGAGAGTAGTGGCAAGTTTAAGGAGTTAAGGGATAGAAGAAAAGAGGGATTGAGAAAAAGAGGACTGGAGGAGAAAAAAAAGAAATGAAGGTGGTGGGGAGGACAGTTGCCTCATTAGCTCTGTGGTTCCATGTCAGAACCCCATGATAGATAAGACTTCCACTCCTCACTCTTCTCATGTGGATGGAGTGGGCTTGTTTTCCAGAAATTGGAATACAAAATAATCTCTAGGGAAAGTGACTCTGAAGTTTGGTCTCAGTGGGGCTAGCAGGAGAGTACCTTTCTTTTCCTATCTCTCTCTCTCATTAGCTTTGAACAAAAAAAAGGGGGGGGGACCCTCCTTCCTCAGGTCTACCAGGCTTTTGGCCTGGGCAGTCAGAGAGATGATTTAGTGAGCGGCAAACCTTAATAAAGGAGCAAATATAGGAAGCTGCTGAAATTTGACATCATTTCCTGGTCCCTGTTCAGGTCTCTCATCTCCAGAAAGTGAACTGTTTAAGAGCCTAGTGTTATTATGAGCCAAAATAGGACATATTGCATTTAACTTTTTGTAGCCAGGTAAGAGGTGGGTGGGTGGGGTTCGGCAGGGCTTGGTGGACAAAAACAGTTAATACCGGTGATCCCAGCCAAGCCTCAGAAACCTAGAAAGCTGTTTTACTAACACTGACTGCAACACTGACTTTGGAAGATCTCTATCACTTTCATCCTCCTAAAAACACTGATGTCCAGTGGGTTCTTGCTTGGTCTCCACCCACCCTCTCTGAGCCACAGAGTTTTGGACGGGCTTTTCATCTTCTTTCATGGAAGGGAAATGGGGTCCCATGAGAGAGTCCCCATCAGTTAAGACTGGGGCCAGTCAGATCAGCACCCTGGGCAAAGCCAAGCCATTCTTCTTTTAGTCTAATTTCAGTATATACCTGTGGAGATATTTTTGAGGCTGCAAACACTGTGAGGTTTCAGCCCCCCCCCCCTTTTTACCAGCCTCTTTTCCTTGTTTTTCTCAAGGTCCTCTGGGACTGGGGTCAAGTTAGCTGAGTAGCTCCTAAAGACCCCAGTACAGAACCCGGGAAAGAGGGATTATCATAGATGTCCAAAGGACATGGCAGAGCACAGTTTGCTCCTGATGGACCAAAAGTGTCTGATTATCTTAAATGGCTATTACAACTACAAGGCCTGGACTGTGCCCCCCCTTACCCCCAGAACTGCCCTCCCATGCCCCTCAGGGGGTTCTCACAGAGTGTACACTGGAGGTTCTCCTCACAGAGAAAAGAGACTTCAAAGTCACTGTCTTTTTATAAAAAACAGCCTTCCAAGAGTGCAAATATAACTGCAAACATCCCTTCTCGTCCTGTGTTTCAGGAATTCAAGGGAGGACAAGTGAAGTCAGTCCGGTGGAGGGTGAGGGGCTGGGGGGACCCCAAGCCCCCCAAACTAAGCCCTCCCGGACAAAAGTCGTCAATTCCAAGCGTCTGGTGTGGCCCTTGTGTTCTTTTGTCTTCCCAGGACATCTGCCATGTGTCGCCTCTGCCAGTTGGCTACTGCAAACCGACAGAATGGGGAGTGGGGGTGGGGTGGGCTGGGGAACAATGCCAGACCAGACTTGGACGCCTGTTTTCAACCCTCTGTGGTCTCTTCTGACCCAAATGGTGTCCCAGGGTGAGGGAACGTCTGTCACGGCTGTGATGGAGTCACAAGAATGAACCCCCTCCAACAGAAAGCCTGCAGGGGATGCATGTGGATGGTGCAGGGAGGGGGAGGGAAGCTGGGGGACAAGGAATAAGAAAATAGGTAGGGAAGGGGCAGGGGCCCTGCTGAAAAGAGACGTGCATCCTTTATGGATGTGTACTGCCGCATGCATGAGCAGGGGGTGGTGGCTCCTCTGAGGGACTGGGTCCTGAGGGTTTTGCTCCTTTCCCTCTCTGGGTTTTCCACTGGGTCTTTTTGCCCTGCTTTTCTGCTTTCATTGAAGGTGCATGGTCTTTCTCCTGTGCTGGCCATCCCCTTTCCTCCTGGTCCTGTCCTGTCCGGTTCCATTCAGTTCCCTACCCTCCTCGGCCCCCCCCCCCCCAGCCTGCCTGCCTTCCTTGGGCCCCCCCCCGGCCTGCCTGCCCTCCTCGGGGCCCCCCCGGCCTGCCTGCCCTCCCGGCCCACCCCAGCCCGCCTCCTCAGGCCGTCAGTTTCTGGATGGTTTTGTTGTAGTACTGGGTGATGGTTGGCGTCAGGGGGTTCCAGTTGTTGGCATGCAGCTCGATGACCTCAAGAAGCAGCGACCGGGTCAGCATAGACTCTGAGGGGCACAGCATCTTGTCCCGGGCATTGGCCAAGAGCTCCGTCATCATTTCGGGCAGCTGCTCCTCCAGCAGCCGACCCGTGCTCTGCAGCTGTTGACAGAGAAGGCAGGAGTCAGAGCTGGGCAGATGAGAGACTCCTCCAACCCTTCCTACTTGGGAGAGAGGAGGGGGGGAGAGAATGGACTCTGAGAATTCCAGGCTCTAAAGAGGTGGGCAGGGAGGGCCTGTCCTTCAAAGGAGAAGAGGCTGGGCTGGGGACAGCTGATTCGGTGGTTTCTAAATACAATGTCCCAACCTGGAGAAAGGATGCTATCGTGCTTCCTGGTGGGAAAAGATAGGTGTCCCAAAATAGTACCATCCATTACATATCTTAGAAATGGTTCCTATGACTTTTGCATTTTTAAAATTAAAAAAAAAATTCTACTCTCAAAGGGCAAAGATCTGTTTTCACTGAGAATTTTCTAAGCAATTGTGCCCCAGTATCCAAAGGCCATCCATCTCCAAGGAATCTGAGTAGTAATAACAAATCACTCTCTTCATTTTACAAATGAGAACCTGAGGCCTAGATAATAATAGCAACCTACCTACCAGGGCTGTGGTGAAGATCAAATGAGATAATTTTTTTTGATTCTATTATTTTATTGCATTTTTTGAAGGCAATTGAGGTTAAGTAACTTCCCCAGGGTTGCATGGCTAGGAAATGTCTGAGACTGCATTTGAACTCAGGTCCTTCTGAGGCCAGGGCTCTCTATCCACTGGACACTTAGCTAGTTTGATAATATTTGTAAATAGCTTTGCAAACCTGACAGTATTATTGTTAAGTGCTGGCTGTTACAAGTTGTAGTAGTTCCAGCTCACTCACTAACCTGGTGAGTTGCTGGTCACCAATGAGTGCCTACAACTGAGGGAGACTAGGGGAGGGGTCATTGCCGGGGAGGGGATTCTATCTGCAGGAGAATTCCTCTCTTTGAAGGAGCAGAAATTAGGGGGCGAGAAGGCTGAAGCCAAGGCAGCAAGGAACCCCAAAGTTGTCCTTTCCTGCCTACCCTCCAAAAGTGAGGTTCCTCTGCCATGATTCAAACTATGTTTTATAGCTTAGAAGGGGCCTTTCCAGAGATAGAAGTGATTTCTTCAGAGGAAGGAGGAAGAACAAAGAGTGAGTCGTGTGTGTGTATGTTAGGGAGACAGGATGAAGGCAGGAATACCAGCAGAAGCTTGGCACAGGGTTATACACTGCTGTCCTGGCAAGAGAGAAATGGCCTGGACTATGGGTAGGGAGAGGACAGAAAGGAATTTTTAAAAGTACATGCACACACGTACATGTATGAGGGGCACAGTGGATAGAACATCAACCCTGGAGTTGGGAGGGCTTGAATTCAAATTTGACCCAGACACATTACTAGTTGGGTGACCTTGGGCAAGTCAGTTAACTCTGCCTCACATCGAGGACCGTCTCCAGTTGTCCTCATTCATATCTGGCCACTGGACCCAGATGGCTCTAGAGGAGAAAGTGAGATTGGTGATATAGCACAGCAGCCCTCATTCAAATCCAATTCATGCATTGTCATGGCATCATATCCTTGATGTGGTCTTCTTTGAGAATGAAGGACAAACACCTCATCATTGATCATTGATGATCACAACAGTTTTGGGAGGTAGGTGCCGCTGTTCTCATTTTGACAAAGAAACTGAGGCAGAATGGGGTTGAGTGACTTGCTCAGGGTGACACAGCAGAGAAGTCTGAGGCAGGATTCAAACTCAGGTCTTCTATCCAAGGTGCTCCCTGGGCACAGGGCCCTGGTAAGTGACTCCACCTCTCCACATTTCAGACAGAGAAGGTGCTCATAATGTATTACTGAAGGAAATTCTAGAATGTATTAAACTCAAGATGCTCTCAGACCTGGGGCTTTTCTTAGACCCTGGTGACAAACTTTCTGTCCTTTGGCTTCACTTCTTATCCCTTTAGATTCAGGGTTTTTGTCCAAATATTCACCCTCTTGCTTCCTGTTGTTGCTTCCCCACCAAGCCCACTTATCTGCTTCTGCCTCAGCCCAGAGCACATCCTCTTTGTTAAAAGGCAGGCTTTTTTTTTTTTAAACCAGACATAATTTTATTGGTATAGCATAGAGAATTTCCGATAGAGGAAACACTCAATTCACCAATGCAGACTGATAACTTGCTCTGCAGTTCAGAGTTTTAGAAAGTGACCCAGAATATTTGGTTTAAGTGGCCAAAAGATTAGAAGACTTGCCTAGGGTCAAACAGACAGTAAATTAGTTGTAGGATTTGAACTCAAGTTTTCCTACTCTGAAGCCAACTTTTCATCCATATAATAGAAAGTCTCTTAAAAAGGAGATTAGAACATGTTAAAAACTGGAGGATTCTACAGATTCTAATATCAACAGTAGGGGCACATCTATCTGTGTAGATGACAACCCACCTTTACCTTTGTATGCTTGTAGCTATAGATACACTCAAAACTCACTGCCTGGTGACCAACCTTCTGGTGACACCTTCCCAGTCTCAGCGGGGCTGGCCCTCAGAGGACAGGTCTGCTCTCAGCACCAGGGTCATTCTTGTAGCTTGGTAGGCCTGGCACAGGCTTCAGAACTCTTTCAAGCTTGGTAGGCCTGGCACAGACTTCAGAACTCAGGGTCACTTCATGTGGCAAGGGATTGTAGTAGTGGGTATAAAGGCATACCCACCTCCCCAAAGTGGAGGAATTCAGTTCTTTCAGAATTGAAAGAACACTGAAAAACAGAAAGATTTGGAAGAGTGTGCTGAACTAATGAATTGTTCCTCCCAGAAGGATGATATAGATGAAAGAGCAATGGCCTTATTGTCAGACAACCTGTTTGCTTGTTGGGTATATTGGAATTGGGGTTCCTTTCACCTGTAGACTGGAACTAGGCAGCTGCCAAGGTCCTCCATTCTCAGATTTGTGATCTGGGTTCTGGTCCCAACTCTATCATTAAACTAACTGTCAGACTTTGTACATGTCTTAAATCAAGTCTTCTGGGTTTCAGTCTTCTTATTTAAAACATGGAGGGGGAGGCAGGGTTGGACCAGATGACTCTAAGGGTCATTCCAAACTCTAGTCATCTAGGAACCTGTAGAAGTCTCTATGATGTTGGAGGCTCCTTTCATTCCTTTAAGGATTAGAGAAGCAAAATGTCACCAACATAATACCTCTCACTTTGTCCTTTCTCTGGGTGGAATGCCATTCTTCCTCACCTCTGATTTTTGTGATTTTTTTTTTTTTTGTTATTCTGGATCCCTTGAGCTTTCCTCTAGAAGACTCAAGAAGCTTTTTCAATTGTTAATTCCCAGTTATTAGTTCTCCCTGGCCCCCAGTAATGTATATTTATATTGTATCCTATATTCACTTATTTGTGAATAATTATAACCCTCTACTAGAATGTAAACCCTTTTCATTTCCTCGTCTGTACAATGAAGGGGATGGGTGAAATAGTTTCAAAAAACCTTTTTAGCTGTGAATCATGATTATTATTGAGTCCCTGGCATCTCAATGCATTAAAAATGATTTTTTAAAATTCAATTTTATTAAATTTTCTCTCTCTTTTTTCCTCCATCTACTGAGAAGGCAAGAGAAATGAAGAAATAAATCATGCAAAACAAATTCTTGGGGCAGCTAGGAATTACAGTGGATAGAGCACTGGCTCTGGAGTCAGGAGGACCCAAGTTCAAATATGACCTCAGACACTTAACAATTACTTAGCTGTGTGACCTTGGGCAAGTCACTTAATCCCAATGCTTTGCAAAACCCTGCCTCCCGTCCCCCAAAAATTCTTGCATTAACCATGATCAAAAAAGGGAAAAGAAAATAGACCTTGCTATGCACCAAGTTTATCCCTTTCTATCTGAAGATGAGTAATTTCATTATGAATCCTCTGGATTTGTGATTGGTCATTGTACTGATCAGAGTTCTAAAGCAGATTGTTTTCACAATATTGTCATGAATGTATACATTGTCCTCCTGGTTCTGCTCACTTCATTCTATATCATACATATCATACATACAGATCATATAAGTCTTCCCAGAATTCTCTGAGATCATCCCATAAGAGGCTCTCTGTAAAATACTTTTTTTTTTTGCAAGGCAATGGGGTTAAGTGGCTTGCCCAAGACCACACAGCTTAAAATATCTTTTTGATGGATTGATAGGCACCTACCTCCATGGAACAGCAAAGGACCGCATCTTCCTTCACATCCTGAGATTGCAACAACTGTGGAGGAAATGGAAGAGAAGGTACCAGTCAGAGAAGTCATTTTCACATCTCCCTCTGCCCCCATTTAGTAGACAGTATTCGGGCCCAATCTTTGCCCACAACCAGAAGCTCCACCTGGCATCCAGCAGCAGGCCTGAAGAATCCATGACTATGGCCAGCTTCCGGGGGAGTTGAGCTGGGGGCCCATTATTTTGTTGACTGAGCCTTCACCTTTCACTAATTTCTAATTTATTCTGATCACAGAAAGAGAATTTGGGCACCAAACCTCTTGTTCTCCACACACCCCACCCCCCCCACAAGCTTGCTTGGCTTACTGGGTTTAGACGAAAGTCACACTTGATTTTAACCACTGTTTGCTGTTGTCCCTATAGCAGGATGACAGCCTGGCATCAGGTCCTAGCACTTGACAGCAGAATGTTGATAAAGGTTTCTGGAAGAGAACTGCTCTGAACTTCTCTTTTAATGTCTGTATATCCTATGCCTTAGACCCCAACAGCATATTTCCTAGGGTTTCTTTTCAAAGGAAAGTTTTTTTCCCCCAAAAGAAAAGGCTGAAGATGTTTGCCATAGATAAATGTGTCCCTTAGCAAAGGCTCCAAGTAGATCCAGGTAAGACTCTAGGATACAGAAGAGCTGTCACTTTACTTTGAAAGAAGAGTACTCTACACTAACAAAATCATAAATCCAGAACTTCCAATGCCAGAAAAACAATTTACAAGAAAAAAGAAAATTTAGGTTTTTTTCCCTTTCCTTTCCTTCCTTCATTGATTCCTTCATCAGACATTTATGAAAAAACACTCACTGGGAGATGCAAAATTTAGATAAGGCGTAGTAGTCACCCTTATATAGTTTACCATCTATAAGGAAGGATATGATTCACAAACAGTATCTTTTTTTTTTTTTTTTAGGTTTTTGCAAGGCAATGGGTTTAAGTGCCTTGCACAAGGCCACACAGCTAGGTAATTATTAAGGGTCTGAGGCCGGATTTGAACTCTGGTCCTCCTGACTCCAGGGCTGGTGCTCTATCCACTGTACTACCTAGCCGGCCCCACAAACAGTATCTTACTAAGCATTTATGTTTTGTTGTTCAGTCATTTCAGTCATGTTTGACTCCTGATGACCCCTTCCAGGTTTTTTTCTTGGCAAAGATACTGAAGTTGTCATTTCCTTCTGCTCATTTTACAGATGAGGAAACTAAGGCCAACGGGGTTAAAGTGACTTGCAGGGTCACATCACTCGTAAATGTCTCATTTGAACTCAGATCTTCCTGATTCCAGGTCTAGTGCTCTATCATTGCAACACCTATTAAAAATTAAATTTGCCACCCCCAACTTAAAAAAAAACCACCAACTCTTACTTAATCCTGTTATTTCCTGCTTGCCTCTCTCTCCCCCCACCCCATCTTCTTTGTGAGGTCATTATCTATCCTGCTTCTATATATGGGGGCACCCCCGGGTTCTCTCTTGAGCCCTCTTCTTTAGTCTCTCTTGACTTCTAGTGAGGGCACTAGTTCCAATAAATTCTCTTTTCATCTCTACGCAGAAGTCTTCCAAATCCTGCCCTCATCTCCTTCTTAAGCTCCAGTCCCACATCTCCAAATGCCTGCTGTCCATCTTCACCAAGAGGCCCACAGATATCTCAAACTCAATCTGTATGACACAGAACTCGCCTTGCAACACTCATCCCTAACTTTCATTATTTCAGTCACTCAGGTTTGAACCCTAAAGGGCATTCCCAGTGCTATCCACTCTGACTCTTACACGTCCAATCTGCTGCCAAGTCTTGTCTATTCTACCTCCTCAATAGAGATATAACTAACTACCTGTCCTCTCTCTCTGCTCAAACCAGCACCCTGGTTTGGCCTTGATCACCTTTTGCTAAGACAACAATACTTTCTTAATTGGTCTCCTTGCTTCCAGACTCTCTACTCCTTAATCCTCCACTCAGCTGCCAAAGTGATGGTTATTCTTTTTTTAAATTTATTTTTTATTCTCATTTTGTACAAATGTTTTTCTTTACATTAATAAAATATACTTGTTTACAAGTAAACAAAATACCCCTCCCACCATGAATACAGATAGACTTGCTTGGGCAGAAAAGTAAAGGGGGGAGAAAAAAATTAAAATAAAAAAAATAATAGTAATAATTGTAGGTATGGCCAGGTGGTTCAATGGACGAAGCACCAGCCCTGGGGCCACGAGCACCCGAGTCCACATCCAGCCTCGTAAACCCAATAATCACCCAGCCATGTGACATGCAAGCCACCCAATCCCCACTGCCCTGCAAAAACCAAAAAGAAAAAAAAAAGACCCAAAATGAAATAAAATAGTAATAATAGTAGGGGTGGCTGGGTGGCAGACAGAGCATTAGCCCTTGAGCCAGGAGCACCTGGGTCTGAATCCGGCCTCAGACACCCAATGATCACCCTGCTACGTGGCCCCAGGCAGGCCACCCAGCCCCACTTGACCTGCACCCTCCCCCAAATAATAATAACAAAAAATGTGTTTCAGTCTTTGTTCCAACACTATCAACTCTGTCATGAATGGATCACATTTTTTATGATAAGTCCATCACAAAAGTTACTTCCATATTTTTCCAGCATTGCCATTGCTGATCGCGACTCCCTCCTTTCTTATTTCTCCACTACCATGTACTATATTTTCTCTCTCCTTTCACTCTGACTCTGCTGTAGGTTGCTGAGTGGCGCAGCAGACAGATCCCTGGTCCTGGGGCCAAGAGGCCCTGAGCCCCCATACCACCCCTTAGGCCCAGAATCTACCTGGCCCTATGGTCCTGGGCAGGCCATCCAATCCCAGCCCCTTGCAAGAAGTAAAAAAAGAAAATGTGTTGTATCTGACCACTGTCCCCCCATGGTCCATCCTCTCCTCCTTTATTCACATCCCCACCCCTTCCCCCTGTTCCCCCCTCCTTCTTACTCCAGTTGTCTATACCCCATCGAGTATATTTGCTGTTTCCTCTCCTACCCATCTCTGATGAGAGCAAAGGTTCCCTCATCCCCCTTGCCTCCCCCCTTCCATATCATTGCAATAGCTCATTGTAATAAAAAAAAAATCTTATTATGTGAAATAGCTTGGACTATTCCCGCTTTCCTTTTTCTTTCTCCCATTCCATTTCCCTTTTTTTCTTATTGACTCCATTTTTACACCATATTTTATCTTTGAATTCAGCTTTCTCCTGTGCTTCAACTATAAAAGCTCCCTCTACCTGCTCTATTAACTGAGATGGTTCATATGAATATTATCAGTATCATTTTTCTATACATGCAGTTCATCCTCACTAAGTCCCTCATATTTCCCCCCTCTCCTCTAATCCCCATGCTTCACCTGAGTCCTGTATCTGAAGATCAAACCTTTTGTTCAGCTCTGGTCATTCCAAAAGGAACCTTTGAAATTCCCCTGGTTCATTGAAAGTCCATCTTTTTCCCTGGAAGAGGACATTCAGCCTTGCTGGGTAGTTCATTCTTGGCTGCATTCTAAGCTCTCTTACCTTCCGGTATATTGTATTCCAAGCCCTACGAGCTTCCAATGTAGCTGCTGCTAAGTCCTGTGTGATCCTGACTGCAGCTCCATGCCTTCTGGCTGCTTGTAATATTTTCTCTTTGACTTGGGAGTTCTGGAACTTGGCTATAATATTCCTGGGGGTTGGTTTTTTGGGATCTCTTTCTCTGGGGGGATCGGTGGATTCTCTCCATTTCTATTTTGCCCTCTGCTTCTAGAATATCAGGGCAATTTTCCTGTAGTAATTCTTTGAAAATGATGTCAAGGCTCTTTTCCTGATCATGACTTTCAGGTATTCCAATAATTTTTAAATTATCTTTCCTAAGTCTGTTTTCCATATCAGTTGTTTTTTCAATGAGATATTTCACATTTTCTTCTGATTTTTCATTTTTTTGGTTTTGAAGTATTGATTCCTGATTTCTGGTAAATTCATCAATCTCCCTGAATTTTATTCTTTGTCTGAAGGATTTGTTCTCCTCAGAGAGTTTTCTTATCTCTTTTTCCATCTGGCCAATTTTGCTTTTTAAAGCATTCTTCTCCTCAATAACTTTTTGAACTGTTTTATCCATTTGACCTAAGCTGGTTTTTAGCATGCTATTTTCTTCAGCATTTTTTTGGATTTCCTTGACTAAGCTGCTGACTTCATTTTCATGTTTTTCCTGCATCTCTCTCCTTTCTTTTCCCAGTTTTTCTTCTAACTCCCTCATTTGATTTTCAAAGTCTTTTTTGAGCTCTATCATAGCCTGAGCCCAATTTCTGTTTTTCTTGGAGTCTTTAGATGCAGGAGCTTGTGCTTCCTCATCTTCAGACTGAGTATTTTGATCCTTCTTGGGCTCATTTGCAAAATATTTCTCAATGGTCTTCCTCTTGTTTCTTTGTTCTTTTTCCCAGCCTAAGCCTGTTTTTGGGGGTGCTTCCTGAGCTTTTGGGACACTCCCACAAGGGTCTCAGTGTGTGAGATTCTGTCCTCCCTCCTGGTCTGTGAATGACCATAAGTGCCCCCCTCTGCCACGGGGCTGAGGTGGGGGGGGGGCCTGTTGTTTTATTGGGGGGCCTAGACTGGGATCAGGATCTGAATGTGGTCAGAACCCCAGAGTCCTGTTCCAGGGGCAGAGGACAAAGCTCTGCAGTCTCTCTTCACTCCCCTCCCTCAGTTCAATGGGCTCATGCCCTGGGGGCTCCTGCTTACCAGCTCCACCTGCTTCTGTTTCCAGGTCTAGGCTACTGAAAGACCAGGCTGCTGGCTGTGTGTCCGGAGAGCTGGGCTCCACGTGCTTGCTCTGGCAGAGGTCCCCCGCTGTTCCCCTACTTTGTGCCGGTGCTCCCCCGGGTGCAGCTCAGGAGACTCCCCTGCTGCTGTGAGCTGAGGCTCCCAGCGACCTGGGGCTACCTCCGGGAGGCTGAAGTTCTTTGGCTCTGGAGGGCCACCCCTCTGGTGGGCCGCCCCTCTGGCCCCGGGGAGCAGAGCCTTTCTGCTCTTTTCCAGGTTACCTTGAGTAGAACTGCCTCACTGGGTCCCTTTGTGGGTTCTGTCTCTCGAAAGTTTAATTAGAGTCCTTAGTTTATGAGTTTTTATCAGATAGCTCCTAAGACTTGATCCCTTCATGTCGCCATCTTGGTTCTGCACCGATGGTTATTCTTTTAAAACACAGAAGGTGTAAATGGGTCACTGCTTAGCATTTTCCTCTTACCACCACGATACGATATACAAATTCCTGTTTGACATTTCAAGTCCTCCAATAGAAAGACCACTGGCTTTTCAGACAGAGGATCTAAAATTCAAATTCTGCTTCTCACATTTAATATCTCTGAGATCACTGGCAAATCCTTTGGTCCTCTTGGCCTCAGTTTCCTCACTTATCAAATGAAAGAAGGGTTGAAACAGATGGTCTCTGAGGTTCTTTTCAAGTCTAACTCTATCTTTCTATGTTGATTTCTATGCATCACAAACTCTATTCAAGTCAAAGTGGCTTATTTGATATTCCCACAGAGACCCATTCCTTTTCATGGGTCCTCATGTCTGGATATTTTTTCTCTTCACCTGGGTCTCTTGGAAGCCCTTACTCTTTTAGAAGGTCAGCTTCAGCTTTATCTTACAGGAAGTCTTTTCTGATGTTTTTGGTTGTTGCTGCTCCCTGCTTCTGAATTTGTTTTGTATTATTTTCAATTAATTGTTTGTAAAAATTAATTTATTTTAATTTATATGTGCATGCCATTTTCTCTGTTAATGTAATGTAAGCTCTTTACCGACAGGGACTGCTTCATGTTTGTCCAAACACATAGCTCAGTGTTTGGTACACAGTAGTCAATGTTTGTTAAATTGTGCTAAATCACAATTCCTTCAATGACTGTCTCCTACATCATGCTACCCTCAATTACTTTTTACATAAACAATGAAATGACAAGTTTGGGTCCCCTACCTCCTACCAAGAAAAAGCAACTTTGAATTGACTTCTCTGTTTACTTCTTCTTTTCTCACAATAGATTTTTCAACTCCTTGTGGGAGATTTTTTCGGGGGGGGGGGTGTTTATTTTATCTTTATTCTCAGCAACTAGCACAGTGTTTGACACATAGTAGGTGCATTAGATGCTTGATGAATTGAGCATGAAAGAATCCCAGTGATTTATCTGATGGGACTGCGGTTCTTAGGACTTCTATGATTTCATAGCAAGAATTCCCTGCCTAAGTGATAGCTGTGATTAGTTATAATCACTGTAGGAGGAGGTAGGTTGCTTAACACAAGACCTCAAACCCCTGACCCCCCACATAGGGCTCAGGCTCCTTGAAACACTCATATTACAGATATTACATACTCTTTGGCCCTTTGTTCAGACACATGTAATTAGACTAACAAGTCTTTCTGAAGAGAAACAAAGATGTTGTAGATAGAGTGAGTATACAAGAGCTCAAGAATGAACATCAGAAGACTGGCTTCCATCCTGGCTTAGCCACTTCACTACCTGGGGGACCCAGCGCAAGGACCTTTGAACTTCAGTTTCCAAACATGTAAAATGTAATGGTTTTGGCTGTATGTTCTCTATGGTTCCTTTTAGCACTAAATTCTTCCTGTGATCTTGAATCCTTGGGAGACCAGCTTAGGCCCCTCTTCCTTCTCTAGAAGCCTAAATATGGGAGAAATGTAGCCTCAGAACAATTTAAATTTGATTTTAAGAACATTGGTTTATAAAATGTTGGTGTTCATAGTGAATTCATGGGTTGTGAATAACTGGTCAATGAAGATTGAGCCCAGGTATATGAGCGTAAGCAAGACACCAATGACCCTGTCTCTCCTTGGTCCCATTTACAAAACAGATTTCTCCTACTAGCTCTCCTGTACTCTTAGAGAATACTTCATATATTTTTCAAACATGTTCATGCTCCTTATCTCATCTGACCTAAAAGCAGATAGGCTGAAAATGAAAGGCTTGTGATCACACACACCAATGCAAATGTTCTCCTTTCCTAAGACCACCAAGATGGCACATTGGCAGTCTTGGCAGAATGGACAGAGTCATTTACCATGAATTGAGGAGATCCAGGTTTGACTGTGAGTCCTAGGACTGGAGGAAGCAGCCTACTATGGAAAGAAGCCTGGATTTGGTAGAGAGGTGCCTCTCACAATGGCCAGCTCTCTGACCCTTGGCTTAATGTCTCTGAGCACTGGTTTCTTCGTCTGTAAAATGGGGATAATAAGAGCCAAAAGACCTACTTTACCTGGTTGTTATGAGGACCCAAGAAGAAAATACAAGTAAAGGACTTTGCAAAATTAAATGGGCTATATAAATTTCAACTATTACTATGATTCCTATAACCTTGGGCAGGTTATGACCTGTAGGATATAAGCTCCTAGAGAAAGGGAACTGTTCTCTCTTCTCCCTTCTTCTCTCTCTCTTTTTTCTGTTTCTCTCCCTTCTCTCTCTCTCTCTCTCTCTCTCTCTCTCTCTCTCTCTCTGTCTCTCCCCATCCCCAAACCCCATTCCTCCATGATTTTGCACATAGAAAATGTTGGTTTCCCCCCCTCTATAAAATGAGAAGCTGACTTGAAGGCCCTTCCCAGCCCTAACCTTCTCTAGGGAACATGAAAGACTATACACATACAATAAAAGAAAAAGTTTTGCTTGAATAGTGTTCCTTTTTTTTCAGGAATAGCTTTTAGAAATATTTCCTGGAGGCAGCTAGGCAGCACAGTGGCCCTGGAGTCAGGAGGACCTGAGCTCAAATCCAGCCTCAGACACGTAATAATCACCTGTGTGACCTTGGGTAAGTCACTTGACCCCATTCTTTGCAAAAACAAAAACAATCTTTCCTTAAGGAGACAGTGGTGGTCCTCAGACCACTCAGAATCAGGTAGGCCTCCAGCCCCAGAGCCTGATCTTGGTGAAGACAGCTTAAGAAGATATGAAGGTTAAATTATTATAAGAGGAAACTTTGAATAGACTCAGGGAAGAACTTCTAGGTCCAGGTGTTAGCTTAGAGGTTCCAGTGGAAGATTCCCCAGAGCCAGTCTGCTTGGAAGAGTAAATGTGGCTTCTTATAACCCTGAAGGAAGGGATTCTCTGAAAGCTCATATTAGGTTCCAGGAACCCCAATCAAAAGATTGTAAGCTCTTTGAGGGCAGGGACTGTTGTTGGCTTCTTTTCATATCTGCAGTGATAAGCATAGTGCCTGGCACTGTAATTAATAAATGTTAATAATCACACCGAACTTTCTCCTTCCCCACCTGCTAAGTCTTCTTTCCTTCTGTTTGTTCAATGGTGATCAGAAAGTTTTCACTCTTTTTTCTTTCTCCTCTTGTGCTGGCCACAATGATAGGATTCTAGCTTTAGAGGTGGACAGAGCCTTGGGGCCATGAATCCCTACACTCTCATCTTACAGTTGAGGAAAGTGAGGTCCCTGAAGTGACTTTCCCAAAATAACACAGGGAGTGACATCTGTGTGAACCTACATGCCATTTACTAGCCATAGCTGAATGAGACACATTTGGTGTTACTAATAGTGTCTTCTTTTTGCCTATCTTGGGGTTCCACCAGGAAGACCCCCATAGCATGCATGGGGATCACCTCCTCAAGAGCTCTACAATTCTCCTTTGCACAGAGCACCTCCTTCTCTTGATATTTCATGATTGTGTCTGGAAAAATGTAAATTATGCCTGAAATCAGTTTCTGATAGGAACTCTCACCAATAGTCTATGGGAGCTTCTCGAGAAAATTGATTTGGGTTTTTCTTTTTTTAATTAAAAAAAATCTTGATTCTTACACTGCTGTCTCACAATAAGGAAAACTGGCAAGACATGACTGTGCTTGGTAGCCAGAGACCTGGGATGGATTCTTCCTTCTCACTCTGACATTGTCTAGGAATTTCTGGATGGAGACTATAGAACCTTGAAGGTTACAGAGACAACTCATTTCCCAGAGTCAGAATCTGGGGGCTAGCCTAGGGAACTGACTTGCTGAAACATCCTATATAAATCAGAACTGGAAGAGACTTAGAGGTTACCACTCCAAGGATTCTTAACTTGGAGCCCATGAATATCAAATAAATATTTTGATCACTGTATCTTCATTCTCATAATCTTAATTTATTCTATACATCTAAAAACATCATTTTCAGTAGAGTTCCATAGACCTCACCATATTACCAGAGTGGTCTATGACACACAGGGTTGAAAATCCTGGCTCCAATCTCTTGTTTTTGCAGATGAAGAAAATGGAACCTAGAGAGGGGAGGTGAATTGACCAAAGCGATAAACTTCATTAAGTATGCCCCCATTAGGGACAGAACTGGACCAGAATCCACATAGGCAGATCCGGTCTTTTTCCTATTATCCCAGGTGCTGTACTTTCTTGCTCAGGGTTGGTCGCTGACAAAATTGTACAGTAGGTAAAGTTAAGTTAGTTTTTGCTGTCTTTATCATACCTCTTACCCAGGGCCTAAATGCACTCTCCTAGATTCTCAGGCTCTCCTGCTCCACAATATCCTGGGCTTCACTACCCTTTTCTTTTTCATTCTCTTTCCCTGGCTTGCTCTAACCTTCTCCTCATGTCCTATTATCTATTCCAAGTCCTATTCCTTCAGGGACCTGCTCTCTTCCTTCTAAAATGGTAGTGAGTCAAATACATCCCGGGACAATAATAATGGGACCTCTCTTCCATTGATATGGCTTGCTGGGTACTTTCTGGTGAGAAATAATGTAAATGAGTGGTTGAAAAGATAATTGGAACTGATAATTGGCTGGCAGGACTATTTTTTTTATCCCCACACTGTGAAAGCAGCTACCTTATCCTTATGGTGTGGCAGCCCCATCCCTCCCTATTGTCCTCTGAGGTTTATGGTCTATGGCCCTGGGGTGAAGAAAGCCCTGACTGCAAAAGTCCTGTAGGAAAGAAAGGGGTTAGAGTAAGCCACCAATGACCTGTAATGACAATGACAACCAAGTGAAATGTGTTTCTTGGATGGGAATCCAAGGCAATTCGACCAGGCCTACAATGTTTGCTCGGAAGCTAGTGCATTCCAGTCCTATTGTCTGTCAGAGAGACTTGTTATGGGCACGCCTATCATATCCTCCCTAGAGGGGGAGGAAGAGAGGCCAAGACACTCCAAACTTAGGGCTTCTAGAGGCCGAAAAGAAACCAGGGAAAAGTCTGTCTCAGGGTAGGGTGGGATCAAGCAATGGAATCCCTCTTTCTTCTGGTGCTCTGATTGGCCCAGAATAAAGGTCCAAAGGTGATTTTTTTTTTGTCCCCATGAGGAGTCTCTAGGCAATATCTGTCCAAGAATTCACCAACTGCCTGTAGGATGAGTGGAACAAGAAGCAAAGGGGACCGGTTCATTTTAAGAGGCAGGATGGATGACCTTGGCAGACTGTGAGGTTATGCCACTTTTAGGACCTCTTGGAAGTAAGTCTAAGCTTCACAGCTTGGGTGGAAGACACTAAGGTGAGGCTGGTTCAGGAGATGGACAGATTCACTTGATCTTAATCATATCCTATCATCTTTCCTTCTCTGGAGATATGCATATATACACACACACATACACAATGTTTGCCTATATATCTGGATGCATGTACTGCCAGCTCCCGGTAGGCAGGGGGTTGGGTTTTATTTACCTCTGGGTCCTTTCTAATATCTAGTCCAATACTTTGTACATAAAAGATACTTAGAAAACCACAGAATTTTAGTATCTTAAATGCTAAAAAGGAGTTCATAGATCATTTAGGTGAATTCATACCTAACCAAGAAATCCCCTCTTTATTCCTTTAATTGTTCTATAGCCCATATGACTGGTAGCATATCTAATCTCCGTTTGATGTACAATCTTTCCTTAGAGGAATCTGCTGTTCTCTAAGGTAACCTGTCTCACTTTTGGATCACTCAACTTGTCAGGAAAATTTGTTTAAGTTGAGCTGAAATGGTTATTAAATTTATTTATAGAATTAAAATATATAACAACATATTTAGCTTGAAAAATATAGACTTTTCCAGAATCTAGGCCCCTGTAAAAGAATCTAGAAAAGAGCCATTTTCACTCTCCCAAGCCTACCCTTCCTTAACTTAAAACATCAAAAATACACCCTCCTCCACAACACTACAGAATCAGAATCACAGAAAATGTCAAAGGGTCTTGAAGAGAGAACTTACAAGTCATCTAGTTTTAACCCCCTTATTTTAGAGAAACTGAGGCACAGAGAAAGGAAAGTGGATCAACCAAAAAGAATGATCATTGGGGGTAAAGAAGCAGCCTTTAAATACTGAGGAACATATTAACACAACAGAGAAGCAACAGAGATTATACCTCATGCCTCACAACCAGTCAAGTGGCTTACAGAAGGAAAGGATAGTTCTGGTTGACTGACAACATGTATGAAAGGCCATTTTTTTAAAATTTGTAAGTCAAAAATATGGGAGAAACAACAAGAAGATATGGGAGAAGAAAATCAGAGAAAAGGAGAGGAAAAAGAGGGGATCAACTGAAGAGCAAAAGATACTCTTCTAGCAGAAATTTCAACTGGACATTTATTAAGCCCCTGCTTGCTATGTACAAGGCCTCGTAAAGAGTCTGATCTCTTATAAAAAGAGTCTTATTACAAAGGGAAAAACACATAAATAACTCAAATATAAGTTAGACTATGATTATGCCTTCAGGAGAGGTCAAACTTCAAGGAGGGATGATTTCTAACTGGAGGGCCTGGGTGAGAGGGCTGGAAGTAGGACCTCCAAAGGAAGGAAAGACTTTAGACCATATGGCTCTCTCAGAGGAGCCTGTACCAGGCCTGGGGGTGGTAGCAGAGAAGACAAGAAGTCTAGAGTACATGACAAGAAGGATAGAGAATGACAGGGGAGAGTCCAGCTTGGCAGGAATGTGCCTGCAGAAGAAACAGTCTTGATCACATGCCATGGATCTGAAGTGGGAAGGGACCTCAGAGGCTCAGGAAACTAGGGATTAAGCTCATTGTGAATGTCACAAAGCTAGTTAAGTCCTAGAATCAGGTCTCAAACTCAAATACAGGGTTCTTTTCCATTGTCTCACTCTCTGTGAAAGAGGCCATAGAACTAGGCCGTGGGACCTTGAACGACAAGTAGTTGATGCTTTATTTAATAGGCAGTGGAGACCTATGGAATGCTTTTAAAGAGAAGTTAGAACTGTTGTTCAAGTTGTTTTCAGTCCTGTTCGATTCTTTGTGACCTCATTTGGGGTTTTCTTGGCAGATACTGGGCATGGTTTGCCATTTCCTTTTCCTTTTTGACAGAAGAGGAAACTGAGACAAACAGGGTGAAGTGACTTGTCCAGGGTCATGCAGCTATTAAGTGTCTGAGACTGAATGAGTCTTCTGACTCCAGGCCCAGCACTCTATCTATATCTTCCTGGATAGGAAGACAATATACAAGCCAATATATACAAAACAAGCTATTTACAGGTTAAATAGGAAATAATAAAAAGAGGGAAAGTACTGGAATTAAGAGGAGTTAGGAAAGGCTTAAGATAGCTAAAGGACACAGTGAAGAGGGTCAGATCTAGAGTCAGGAAAGCCTGAGTTCATATCTGGCCTCAGATACTGTGTAACCCTGGGCAAGTCACTTAGCTCTGTTTGCCTTGGCTTCCCGATCTGTCACATGAACCGGAGAAGGAAAGGGTAAACCATTCCAGTATCTCTGCCAAGAAAATCTCAAATGGGGTCACCAAAAGTTGGGCATGACTGAAACAAGTGAACAACAACAACAATAAGGAAGGCTTCCTGTAGAAGGTGGTGTTTGAGTTGCGTTTGTGTAGGCATGCTAAACAGCCACCAGGGCAGTGATCCTTGCCTTCCATCCACTGTAGTACTCTTTGGAGTGGAGATCGAGGCCCCTAGTTGTGTGTCCCTATGTAAATTTACCATATCTAATGGTAAAAGTATAAATGCTGTTCAGGTTCACTGGGCTCTGCTAAAGGGAGAGATCCTAAGCATTTCTCCCTAAATGATTAATATAATGAAGTTTCAGCCCTTAAAGAAAGGATTTACTACATAGAAAGTGTGGGTACTGAGACTCTCTGAGAGTGGTAGCCAGCTTGGGCTTTCCTGTACAGGGGAGCCAATTTGTCCATATCTGTATAAAGAGGAGTCATACCATCTAACACTCCTGGTCACGTTGCCAGAGACCCATGAGTGGCCTTGGAGTGAGAAGACTGAACTTCTAAGCAGCTTAAACAGCTGTCTTGCTTTGTGTCTCCAGGCAAATCAGCTCTCTGGGTTTTAGTTTCCCCATTTATAAAATTAATATAATAAAGCTCATCCTTCTTGCCTCCCAGAACTATTGGGAGGATTGAATGAGATCATGGCTGGGGAACAGCTTTGAAAAGTACAAAGTATGACACAAATGCAACATGTTATTATTCTTATTAAATATATCTTTACAAAGATATATCTTTATAATTAAATGTGTCACGTCAGTGGGCCACACTTTGCAAGTACCATCTCATTTATCCTCATACCACCCTTTTGGGGATAGAGAAAGGACTGAGGGGTTATTATCATTATTGGAGATGGAGCTGAAGAAATCATGGTATATTTAGATTAGTTGATATGCAGGTGATATGCCCCAGGTGATATAGCCTATCAGGATAAGATGATTAACATACAGAATTCAGGCCTTTCAATTGAGCATAATAAATTGCTTTCATTTAGTTAAGCAACATTTGGGATGTGCTTATGTTCCCATGTCTCAGATCTAGTCAGCAGTTTGAGGTAGTAATCTGGTGGGACTTTTCTGGAAAAGAACCTAAGTGTGGCCTCTAGAAAATATGTATAGCCCTAGGAGGCAAATTAATCTCCTTAGGAGACTATACTTATATCTAGGGTTCTGTCATCATGTGAACAGTGTCTTGGGTTAGCATAAGTCCCTTGGTTAGGCTCTCTTCTTGTGAGCATAGCTGAGAGTAAAAGGGATAAAATCAATAATCTACTTATTTACATTTTTTAAATAAAACTTTGTTTTTAAGCTTTACTTGAATAGATTAATACTCTTCTATTTTTCATGACTCTTTAGTTTTTCCCTAATTATCAGTCTTATGTTTCATATATAAGCAATCAGTTATAGCAAGGGTTAAAGGTAACTTCTCTAAAAAGAAATTCAACCTCTTAAGTAGTTAACTGTTATAAGCCTTGTTTACAGAAACATTAGGTTTAATCATCTTCCTATAGCCTTCTCTTTTACCTACTGGCTGTCCCAAGCTATTGTCATAGCCCCATATGTCTTTCTTCAACTGTCACTAGACCTCTCCTATTATCTTTTTATCACTTACTCCCTCTTCCCTAGGAGAGACGACTTTTAATTTCTTCCAGTTTAGACCATTCTTACCCCAGCTGGTCTGAAGTCCCAGCTCTTGTTTCACTCCTAAAGTTTATCCGGCAAGTTTATTTTACAACCTGGCCCAAGTTCTTCTTCTACTTCTTTTTTTTTTCTTTTAAGTTGAGGAAAACATCTTACGATCATCAAACTATTCAGAACAAGTTTGAACCAAATTAATGTAACAGATCTGTTATACTAGGACAAAAGTCATTAAAGACTTGTGTCTTAAGATTGTTTTTGTGTGGGGAATCATAGAAGCTAGTAAAACCTAGAGGATGAGGAGCTAGCCTTTGAAAGCTGTGACATCACCAACATTCTAAACCTTCCAACCCATCAGCTTCACAAAGATTCTAAGGACACTATCCCGTGTGTGTTTGGCACATACATAGGAAAATAAATACTTGCCTTACCAGGGTTCCTTCTCCATTGGTGAAGCTGTCCATAATATTTGCTTCTCAGATCTCAACTCCTTCACTAAACTTTTGGGATTGATCAGATGAAAGCTGATGGTTTCCATGGCCTTGCTTAGATTATGAATGTCCCTAGTCTCTCTGACTTCTTGTACCAATTTTCTCCCTAATTATGTAGTTAACTCTAATTCCCAGCTCCCCTAAATTATACTTATGCTAAACATGGATTAAATCTACTGTCTGCCTTTGTCCTGGTGAATGCTTTATTCTTCTGTCTGTACATCATTTATGTGTTTATGTACATCTATGTAAATAGTTTTCCATTTTAATCTCCTTGGGAACAGCAATAGTCTATACACAGGGCTTTGCAAAGGGACATATGTAATTGTGTGATTAATGAAGTCTTTTGGGCAATGATGGGTATTTAGGAACAATTTCTTGTTGGATCTCCACTTCAGATCAAAGTACAGAGCTTGTCATTTGGCCCATGAACCACCTAATTGAGGCACCACCACTTACTTGGCAGCACCATATCTTAACGATGGAGAAAGAATTTAAGAAGTAATAAATAAGCATCTTGAATGCTGAGCTTGCAAACCCAAGGCAGTCTGACAGAATGGATAGAGCAATGACTCAGGATCAGGAGTCCTGGGTTCAATTGTCCTGGTCTTTCTATTAACTTACTATATGACCTTGATAAAGTTACTTCTCCTTTTGTGACTCATTTTCAACATTTGTAAAATAAGGGTGTTGGAAGAGATTATGTCAAAAGTCTCTTCTGCCTCTAAAATCTAAATGTTTATATCAATGACAGCCAACTTTATGATGGGCAAATGTTTTTTTCCATTGAGGCAGTCAGAGATAGAAACTGAATACCCAGTTCAATTCAGACATCTGTAGACAACTAGGTCAGAGATCTGGGATGCCATTTTCTGAATCTTCTTATGCTTACCAAGTTCCATGTAAATGAAACCAAAGAGAGACCTGACCTGGTAAGGAACAAGTTACAGACCATTGAGGAATACCTGAAATACACTGAATTAGGAAGTCTGGGTTTGTAAGGAGGAGACTTGGGTTAGAATACCGGCTCTGTCACTCACAACCTTGGTAATCCTGGACAAGTCAATTCTTGTCTCTAGGCTTCATATTCCTCCTATTGAAAACAAAGGGGTTAGACTATGTGATATCTAGGCTTACAAGGAAGCCAAAATAGTACAGTAAATACTGTGCTGGGCCTGGTGTCAGGAAGACTTGAGTTCAAATCTGACTTAGATGTAGCAAGTGCTCTATGATCCTGGGCAAGTCATTTAATCTCCATTTGCCTCAGTTTCTTCTATTGCAAAATGGGGATTATAATATTACGTCCCTCTTAGGGTTGCTGTGAGGATCCAATGAGAGCATTCCTTTTTTCTAAATTTTAATTTTTTTTAGGTTTTTTTTTTTTTTGCAAGGCAATGGGGTTAAGTGATTTTCCCAAGACCACACAGCTAGGCAATTATTAAGTGTCTGAGGCTGGTTTTTGAACTCAGATCCTCCTGACTCCAGGGCCAGCGCTCTATCCACTGTGCCACCTAGCTTCCCCTCCAATGAGAACATTTCTAAGAGCTCAGCATGGTGCTATAGAAATTCCTGCTCTAAAGGTGTTACCTGATAAAGGTGAAGGTATCTCATTGACATTTATGATTAGGATTAAGGATAATAATTTACATTTTGGCAGCACTTTTCTCACATCAATCTTGGTAGTTTTTGTGCAAACTATGTCATTTTTCAGTTGGGGAAACCGAGGCTTAGAATGGTGAACTGACTTGCCTAGATAATAGGCATCGGAGGACCTAGTTTAACACTTTTAATTAATCAATCAAACATTTATAAAGCACCAATATTGAGCCAGGCAGCCTGACAGCTTTTGAGAATACAAATATAGATCTCTATATGTTTGTTAAAAATAGGAACGTGTATACACATGCATATAGATATATTATATATATATATATTACATATAACATATGCATATCTTTCTTGCCCAGGGTCCCACAACCATGGGTAAGAGATGTTCACTGAATCGAAGTATTCTTGATTCTGACTATCCACACCCTGTAAAGCCCCGTGAGTGAAGAGATGATGATTATAAGAAGGGGAAAAGGGAAGGCAAAGGGAAGAAAGCCCCAGGATGCGTTGGAGGGCCTCCCTGCCTCTGTTTCTTCAGTTCCTATAAAATGGAGCTAATGACAGGCGACCTCCCTGGGTCACCGGGGCCGGGCCGGCCAGCTCTCTCCCTGTGCGGCGTGGCTGGGGCCTGCAGCACCTGTGGGAGGGCTGGGAGGGGGTGCGGCCACCCCACCGAAGCCTGCGGCCGCCCTCGGGGAAGGCAGCCGGCGGAGCTTCTCCCCAGAGCGCCAGCCTCGGCTCCCCCAGGGCCCTGGCTCCTCCGTCTGGTACCCCGCCCCCCGGGCCTGGACTTGAACCCTTGGCGGGGGTGCGATAAGGCCCGCTCCGCCTGCACCGGCATTTCCCGCCCTCCAAAGCAAACAATCAAACAGGAAATTAATGGAGAAGCCCACATCCACGGTTCTGCCTGTGCTTTTCACAGCCCCGAGCCAGGAAATTCAGTGTTGGTTCCCATAGCAACCCGGGCGCAACATCTCCGACTCCCGCGGGAAAGGGCCTTGGCGGGTCAGCCGGGCCGGGCCAGGCCAGGCCGGGCCGGGCCGGGCCCGGGCCACAGGCACCCCTCCTCCCCTGATGTTGGGGGTGAGGGCAACGTCTATCCCAGGTGTCCGGGCGGTCAAGCCTTGCCGGTTCGGGGGCTAAGGAGACCTGGGCGGTGTTGGTCATAGTAGAGTCTGGCGGGACAGCTGGCCGGGTGGGGGGCCGGATGGCCTGGCTAGGCCACCTCTCTTTACCTGTGAAATGGGGATAAGGGCTCTAGACTCAGTTTTCCCATCTGTTAAAAATGAGGATAATAGTATCCACTGATTGTGAGGACAGAATGAGTTATTTGTAAAGAGCTTTGCAAATCTTTAAGTGGATATAAATTCTAGTTATCATCATCATCTTGACTGTGACCTATAGGGCTCCAAGGAGAAAAGGAATGTGAAAGTGCTTTATAGAAAATAAAACCTCATAAAGTATGAAGAATGGTGATTAAGCCATCAGTTAAAACATGAACTAGTGCCTTTACTTGTCATGTCACATTATACAAAGTGCAGAAGACTGAGCAAATTCTACCTGTCCATCTTCAAGGCCTACATCCATTTCTGATCAATGACTCCTTCCTTACAACTTCAACCCACCTTCATTTCTTCATTTTCTAAGGTATACTTTTTTTGGGGGAGGTCTCTATCATATTTGGCTACCTATTACTCTTTATTTTCAACTATATCTTTGTCTCCCCAATAAAACTCTTTTGTCTTCTTGTCTAACCATTAATTGCAAAGGTGCCTGATTCCAAATAATAACAATGGCAACATTTATCATGGTCCAGATCAAGGATTTTTATTGGTGTGGAGCAGAGATATCAAATTCCAATAAGAAATGGGGCCCCTAAAATTATATAAAATAAGGCTGGGGGCATTTGAATTAGAAACCCACATATGAACATCAACTACATTCTACTGTATTTTTACTTATTTTGTTAAATATTTTCTGATTCTATTTTACCTGGTTCTGACTGTGAAAATTGCCCCCACACAAGCAGATTCCATCTATAGCTTAGAGACTTAAGAGAATTGCCCCTGGGTGGCTAAATGAATTACTCTTGGTCACACAGGCTAGTATCCATCAGAGGTAGGCCAGGATCCCCAGTCTTCCTGAGTCCATGGAGACCCAAGCTTATTCTTGACATTTATATAGTGCTCTCTGTACACAATCCCAATTGATCTTCACAACACACTTGTTAACAGACACATTTGTTGACTGAATGGATTAATAATTATACAAAAATAAAAGCGTGTGTGTGTGTGTGTGTGTGTGTGTGTGTGTGTGTGTGTGTGTGTGTGTGTGTGTGTGTGTGTAAGGAAGCTGAGGAGTCCCTTAGCCTGGCAGGAAAGGAGATAAGAGGGAGTTGGAGCCCTACCCAAGAAGGAAACAAACCGGATCCTTCTCCACAAGTCACCCTGTCTTTTCATCAGAGATAGGCAGATAGCAGTGGGGCCTGGAGGCCAGTATCACCCGGGTGGCCGGTCTGTGGTGGCCCAGCTGAACTGGAAGAGATGGGGAGCAGGAGACACCTGGGAGGGGACTGGAGGGGGGAGGAAGTTTCCCCTCCTTGCCCCTGGAGCCAGCTCCCTCACGTTGAGCAAACCAGTGGAAAGAGAGCAGTGACGCGCCTGCTGGAAAGCAGACAAAGAGTCTACTTTATTTCCTAACAGGCCAAGCGGCATGCCAGAATCTGACAGGCCCGTCATCTAATACCCAGCCTTTGTTGCAAAAGAGTTCTTTCCTCTTTTGGGGCAGGCTCCCTGGGGCTGATGAGTGAGCAACTCTCTCAAGCGGCAGGGGCACACTTCCAACATGGTGCAAGGAGGGGGCTGGCTATGGAGTTAAGGGCCCTGGGTTCGAATCATCCTGCTATCTGTATTACCTGTGTGAGCTAAGGACAATCATTTAACCTCTCTGGGTCTCAGTTACCTTACTGGTAAAACGAAGGGGTTGGCCTAAGATCCCTTCCACTCCAAATCTATGATCCCATCCATGATCTTTTCCCTGCCTCTCCTATTTCAGAGGAAGAAACTGGCCCAGAGGAATTGTCTGATGCCTGAAGTCACAGAGCTAGTTAGTTGGCAGAAACAGGACAAAGAATTAGGTCTCTGGACAATCTTCCTTCTACTACCAAATATGGCTTCTCCTTCCTTTCTGTAAATGATTATACCATTTAGACAGAGGGGGTCCCTTCTAGGAATCCTGAGTCTGGCTTTGGCAGTCAATTTCTTCTTTTTATCAATAGTTAAGCATAACCCTCACTAGAAAAAAAAAAAGGTCTTGTAGAGCTAGGAAAGGTGGAGAGAAGGTCAAAGGAAGCCACTTTCCCTGAATTTTCTGATACCATTGTTAGCAGGGGCAACAGCAGCAGCAAAAAATTCCCCTCCCTCCCCTCCCCAGTAAAGAAGCTCAAATCCACAAGGCCTCCTGCTTATCTATCCAGGAACAAAAAGAACATTCCACTCTTTCCAGACTACCGCCCTACTTAGTGGCTCAGGGCTAGCGATTATCAGCTAGGATGCCTTAAATCCTTTTCTATTTTTTTTTTTTTTTTTGTTTTGGGGAGTAACTTTCATATACCATCCTTCCTATTTTTGGAAATCTAGCCACATGAATAAGACTGTCTACTACTTTCACATTTGTAGTGTTGATTAGTGGAGAGGAGGGGTTCCCAAGAGACTGGAAGGGTTAGGGGCTGGTATCCAGGCTTATCAATGCGATGCTCAGAATTCTGGGTATGACTGCTCTGATAAAATCTGCACAAGTTTGTTTAAATCATGTCACGCTTTGTTTGACAGTTAAAAATCTGGGAAAGATCAAGGTCCCCTTTATGAAAACTCTAGTAGGGGCCAGGGTATACAATGTAAGCACCAAGCTGGAGAGGGAAGAGAGATGCAGAAGCAAGGGCAGGGATGCCTTTTTAGTTCAGCTAGGATATAAGAACAGGAACAACTGAGCAGTTAGTGTTTAAAGAGTAACAGGGAAGGTAATTAGTACTTGTACCCCAAAGAGCAACTGCCAATAATACTGGCTAAACAGAAGGCTGTGAAAAGTGCCTAAAGCAGCCTGTGGGTGATACAAAGGATTAGCTAAACACTGTTTGCTAAAAGTTAGGTTGGAGATAAGGTTTTTTTTTTTTAATAGGTACTTAGACGTTTATTTTTCTATGTAACCTCAGCTCTTAGTGGGTGTGATGTTTTCCAAATAAAGATGATATTTTGGCATGAAAATGCATGGGTGCAAGGTGTGAGATGACAAAGCCCACTCTTTGAATAAGATGCTCCCAAGAGGGTGACCCCCTATACTGTAAACCCCACTGGCTGATAACCCCAGAGGTCTTCCAAAGATATGAGAGGTCTTTTCTCACTTCAGCCCCTACCATCTGGAAGACAACAGGGCCCCAGTTCTGGGATTTCTGAATTCAGATTCTACTGGCTAATTCCCATTAGACTTTGTGTTCTTGTTCAAATTATTCAAAGTCTTTGAAGCTGTATGGGGAGAAATGCTTGAGGGTCTCTAGGTGAAGATGGATCAAAAGTAGAGACCACTTTTGATGGCGTATTAAGAACTTTTTTGTTAATTGATTACTGAGAGAGAAGTAATGTACACCAATAGGCTAAAGAAACTGAGGCCAGAGTTATCAGTCTTGTTCCTCACTTTCCCTCTAATTTGGGGGGGAAGCTAAGTAGTACCATAGTGCATAGGAGTGGCAGGACTGGAATCTGGAAGACTGATCTTTCTGGACTTCCAATCTGAGCTCAGATACTTACTGGATGGGTGGCCCTGGGCTAGTCACTTCACCTTGTTTGCCTTTTCAGGAGAAGGAAATGGCAAACCACTCCAAGACCTTGACTAAGGAAACCCCAAATAGGGTCAGTGAAGAGTTGGCCCTGACTGAACAACAACAACAACCCTTTAATTAGCTAAGGGGGTAAATCTATCCACACAGAGAATAGCTATACACCAAACTGATACAAAAGAGCTCTGGGTTTGGTGTTTGAGGAGTTGAGTTCAAACTCCAGTTCTGTTGTTTACCACCTGCCATTCAATCCCTCTAGGCCTCAGTTTCCTCATCTGTCTCAAGAGAAGAAGCTTTGACTAAATGATCCCAGGGTCTTTTCTATCATCTTTTGTGAAGTGGGACTAAAGTAAAGAGACCAGTTCTGTGTGTGTGTGTGTGTGTGTGTGTGTGTGTGTGTGTGTGTGTGTGTGTATGTATGTGTGTATACATATATAAAAGTAAAAATAATTTGTACATGTGTAAATACATGTATGTGGACTAGATATGTAAAATACATGCATTTATATTACAATTCCTTCCTCCATGAATCTGGACACTAATATATTGACATAACATTTACTTCTTCCTCAAGAATTCTCCCTTAAATTATTTCACCTAATGTTTTTGTGGAATTAATGATTAATAATGTGAGGTACTGCCTGCCTACATGCACATTGTGTGTATGTGTATAGAGAAACACAAATAGTACATACATAGAAATATATGCCTCGGTTTCCTCATCTGTACTATGAAGCAGAGAAGGAAATGGCAAACTACTCACATATCTCTGCCAAGAAAACTCTAAATGAGGTATAATGCAGGGCTGACATGACTGAAAACAGACCGAACCATAACAAAATAGAAATATTTGTATCTGTATGGAGCAGAGATGGTGCTGAAATTAGGTTCAGATCACTGGGTTGGGATGAAAGTTCTGTTATTTACTAGCTGAAGCTGTGGGATACTGGGTATGTCATTGATCCCTCTCTGGGCTTCAGTTTCTTATCTTTAAAACAGAAGTAGCTGGGCTTTATAAACTCCAAGGTCCCTTCTAGCTCTCAATCTATGATCCTATAATCTCCATTTCCCTATCTGTAAAAGAGGGGGGTAGGACTGGATGTTCTCTCAGTTCCCTTCCAGCTAACATTCTATATCTGTGAGTCAGTCTCAATTCATGACTCGGTGCTGTGGGGGTGGGGGTGGTTGGCATCATCCTAAACAGTGGATAATTAGTAAAAAAAACCCCTCAAGATATTTGGCTCAAGGACTGAATGAGATTCATTTAGGAGTAGAAGACTTAGTTTCCTACTCCTGTTTTATATCCAGTATATGGTTGCTGAGAGAGGTGTGTGCAGATGTATGTATGCTTGGGTCTTTGTCTGTCTGTCTCTCTCGAATGACACATAGAAAATCTCATGATGCAGAGAGGAAAAGACTGAAAAGTGGTGAAGGAGCAGGTCCTCTGCTTTCCTGTTATTCATTAGAGCCCTGGAGAAGATGCCTTTTGGCTTTTCTTTCCCTTACTCAGTCCTCTCCTCTTACTTCTGTAAATGCAGAGTAAAAGCCCAACCCTGATCCAAGTGACCACTACCACCTTCCTCTCCACTCCTTCACCCTGCCCCTGCTCATTATGAAGTTATTAATGATGCTCTTCTAAGGCAGGGGAGACAACATTGTTGTATGCAGCTTTTTATTAGTAAGTGCCTGAAGTCCCTTTGACCCTTGGTGGGAGAGGCTGATAGAGGGCTCAGTCCTTTGGCAGGGAGGAGAGACCCTGCCTTTGATGGGAAGCTCCAGTAGGGGAAGGAGCAGAAGGGGTAATGGCTCTCTGTCTGGGACATTGCGTTCTCTAGACATTTTGCCTCCAGACCAGGGTATGATAAAAGGTCAGACACAAGATCATAGCATCATAGATCTGGGGTTGCAAGACACTTCAGAAGACATCTAATTCAATTCCCTCATTTTCAAATGGGGAAACCAAGGACAAGTAACATCATATGCCTTGCCCAAGGCTGCAAAGCTAAGATTCAAACACAGGTATTCTGCCTCAAAATTATTATTATTTATTATTATTACTTTGCATTGTACTAGGGTTCCTCTGGGTGACTCAAAGAGATTTCTAGTTAAGAGTATAGGCAGATGGCTAGGTGGCACAGTGGATAGAGCACTGGCCCTGGAGTCAGGAGTACCTGAGTTCAAATCCTGCCTCAGACATTTAATTACCTAGCTGTAAAACCTAAAAATCCAAACAAACAAAAAAGAGTATAGGCAGAGAGTCATTTGAGGAAAGCAGGGAACCTAAATTAAATAGCCCTGCTCACTCAACTGCTTTTGTACTGGGCAGAGCACAAACAGACAAGAAGAAACCTCCCCCTGGGGATGGTGGGTCCCTCCAGGTTTCTTCCTTCCCCTGGGACAGATTTGGTTGCTGGACTCTGGTTATCTGACAAGGAGAAGTCTTAGTACTACCCCAAGGCATCTATTGCTCACTGAACACAAACCTCTGTCTCACTTCTTCCTTTCCCACTCCCCCTGACTCCACCTGTTCTCAGACTTCATCAAATGGTTCTTTGGTCTTAGCTTCTAAGTCAAAACCCAACCTTATCCTGACCCTTTTAACTCATCCCCACCACTCCTTCCTCTGAATCTCTGCAGTATTTGGAATCCATACCATGCAATTGGCACTTAATTATTCTTTAATTTATACATGCAGAACTAGCTGAATTTTATATTTATTAGGTTCCCATTATGTCTAAAATGATGATGCCAGCTAGGAGGCTGCAATGGATAAAGTGCTGGTTTGGAGTGAAGAAGACCTGAGTTCAAATCTGATTTCAGGTCCCTACTGTGTCACTTGGCAGCCCTGTTTGCTTCAGTTTCCTCATTGGTAAAATGAAGTGGGGAAGGAAATGGCAAACCACTCTAGTATCTCTGCCAAGTAAACTGCCAAAGGGATCAAGAAGAGTTGGATATGGCCGAAAGACTATTAAACAACAATGTCTAAAGTAATTTGAGGATTGTGGTATCATAGAACTAAGTCTTGGAAGTCATCTCCTTCATTCTACAGATGAGAAAACTGAGAATATGAAGAGCAAGTGACTTGCCCAAGGTCATAAGGATAGTAGGCATTACCATGGGTGGGTGCGGGGAACAGATGAATTTGACAGTCTCTATCCTAGGAAAAGATTTCACAGAGAAGTTAAGTGGCTTGCCCATGGTCACATAGCATCAACAGAAGGAATTATAGGCAAGAATCCAATGCTCTCTTGACAACTTTAATGGCCTTTTAGTGCTCTTCATCTGCCCTGACCTCTCTGAAGGATTTGATATTGTTGATCAGTTTCTATTCTTGGATATTTTTTTTCCTCTGCTCTATCCATTGAGCAACACAGCTGCCTTTGTGAACTGATTTGTTCAGGGCCACACTATTATTAAAAGAGCCAAGACTCAAACCTGGGGTCTCTTAACTCCTTTCCCCTTTCCCTCATATCAAGCTAGTCAACATTCATCTCTTGAAGTCATATGTTGATACAAGCTCTATGAGGACAGAAACCAAGGCCCCTACTTCTTTTGATCCCTTCCTTTATAATCACTGTGTCTGGTGGTGGTGGTGGTGGTGGTGGTGGGGAGGTGAACCTTGATTCATTTAATTAGCATCGAAGTTCTTTAACCTTGATGTAGAACAGAATGGTACTAGAGGAAGGCTCATCTCTTTCCCCCTCTTCCCGGCCCCCCCCCCAACCTTTCCACTACTCTTTTATGGAAAAAGATTATAATTAAGAACACGAAAATAGACCAAGACAAATAAAAAGAATACCATAGCTTCCCAATTCCTCAATCTGTTCTATTGCATGATTTCTTCTTCTGTTTCACCTCTGCTACACAGAGGTGGTCAAATCCCTAATATTTACCATTGCTCATGAATGTTCTATTCCTCTATTAATAAACCATGAAATTTCTTTATTAATCTGATCAGAATCTTTTATCATTTCATCCTTTTTCGGTGTCACCTTCAATCCTTCCACTTCTCAGATTTTCCCAGGTCATCACTCCAGATCTGTAGACATTCACTTCTTTCCCAATCTTGACAACTTGGATAAATACTAGCCAAACCCCAATCTGGGATTTCCCCCACCATCCACACCCTTTGCTACTATTCACATGCATCTGATGAATGGAGTTAGAGAAAGTCATGAAACAATTTGGTTTGGGTTCTCTACAAATTTGTATTATCTAATTTTACCAGGGATATCATTGCAACAAGTCATTCCTCCCTAATCTACTTTTTTTTTAAATTAAAATTTAATTTTTTTTAATTACATGTAAAAGATAGTTTTCAGCATTCATTTTCTGAAGATTTTGAGTTCCACTTTTTCTACTTTCTTCCCTTCCCTCTCTACTCCCTATGACAACAAGTAATCTGATAGGGGTTACACAATCACATTGAACATATTTCCAAATTAGTCATATTGTGAAAGAAGAATCAGAACAAAAGGAAAAAACACAAGAAAGAAAAAAATAAAATCAATTTTAAAAAGAAGTAAAAAAGAGTATACTTTGGTCTGCATTCTGACTCTATAATTGGCATATTTCATCTTTTAGATCTTCTTTTAGAACTGCCCTTTGATCACCCTAATCTATTTTTTAATCCCATTTACCAGCTGAAGTTCCAAATCTTTGACTCTCCTCAAGACTTCTAGGACATACTCCCTCCTACCCTCTCTGCTGAGAACCTTCCTGATAGTTCATTGAAACAAATGAGGCTATTTGCCAAAAGTTGCCTTCTTTTCAACTTCTCATCTTATAAATCTCTGATATCATCCCTCAAGATCTTTGATTTAGTCTATGATAATTAAGGTGGCACCTTTGAACCCATTCCTTCCCATTTTCTCCAGCAGATTGCTCCCACTACTATCACCACTCTTTCTCTAATCTTTCCCTTTTGCCTATAAACACAGCCATGTTTTCCCTATCCTTAAAAAAAAACCCCTTAATCCTATCTTTCCCCCTTCAGTTATCATCCTAGTCTCCTCTATCCTCTTCTCTCCTAGTTTATGTTCAGCTCTTCCATTTCCTCTTAATCAAAATTTATTAAGTGACTAAGTATCAGATCCTGTATCAAGTTCTAGGGCTATAAAAAGGGGAAAAGACAGTTCTTGACTTCCAGGAGCTTAGAAGCTAATGGGGGAATTTAACATGCAAACACAAATTTATATAAAGTTATATGCAAGATAAATTGGAAATGACTAACAAGAGAAGGGCACTAGAATTAAGAGAGTTGGGGAAAGCTACCTTTAGAGAAGGTAGGATTTTACTTGGGACTTGAAGGAAACCAGGAAGGTCAGTAGTTGGACTAGAAGAGGGAAACATTCAGGGCATGGGGGACAGTCAGAGAAAATGTCAGGAGAAAAGAGATGGACTGGCTTGTTTGTGAAACTGCCAAGACACCAGTGTCACTGGATTGAAAAGTACATGTTAGGCACTGAGACATAAGAAGATTGGAAAGATAGAAGGTTAGGTTATGTAGAGTTTTAAATGCTAAACAGAGTATTTGGTATTTCCTTCTATAGGTAACAGTAAGCCATTGGAGTTGAGTAATGTGATGCAGTGCAGTGCGTATGTCTGTGTGTGTCTGTGTGTCTGTGTGTGTGTGTGTGTGTGTGTGTGTGTGTGTGTGTGTGTGTGTGTGAGAGAGAGAGAGAGAGAGAGAGAGAGAGAGAGAGAGAGAGAGGCTGGGTCTTCATTTTAGGAAAATCACAGTACTTCCGTGGTCACTTTATAAGAGTCTGCACCAGTGTGTCAGAGGAGAGAAGAGGAGAATTTGAGAGATGTTGTAAAAGTAATATCAGCAATAGCTTGGATTGGGGGGGGCGGCGTTGAGAGACAGTGAGGAATCCAGGATGACTCCTTGATTGGGACCCTGATGATGGTGGTATCCTGAACAGTTATACTCTGGCTTCAAAATTCAACTGAAGTATGGTTAATTGATAAATTATATATTTATATGGAGAACCATAGTTTTTAAAGTTCCATCAGATGTGCTGCATCATTTGATCCTCACAAGGCTGTGGTGATGTAAGCAGTGCAAGTATTATTTCTTTCTTTCTTTTTTTTTTGCAAGGCAATGGGGTTAAGTGGCTCGCCCCAGGCCACACAGCTAGGTAATTGTTAAGCGTCTGAGGCCGGATTTGAACTCAGGTACTCCTGACTCCAGGGCTGGTGCTCTATCCACTGTGCCACCTAGCTGCCCCCAAGTATTATTATTTCCATATGAAAGATGAGAAAAACGAAGCTTTGAGAGGTAGTGACTTTCCTAAATCCACCTAAGTGGTGGACTATAAGCCAAGAAGTGGGAAGAAGGAGAGGAAGAAAAAGAGGATTCAAGAGGATTCAGGAAGAAGAAAAGGAGCAAAGGGTCTGAATAATCCACAAAGTTTCAGTGCCCAGATATTGAAGTGTTGATCAGAGACTTCAATGCCAGAATCTTAATATTCCCTCTGCTCTTCCCAGGGCTCACTTGGGAAGTTTTGCTTGGGGAAACACATGCTTTAGAAAAGGCTGAGAGAAAGAGAAACTGAGAGTTAAAATTTGGAGTCTGAAATGAAACATGAGTACTGTGTTTCACTGTCATCTCTGGTTTCCAGGAATGTTGTGAGAATCTAATGAGAAAATAATATATCTAAAGCACTTTGTAAACCCATAAAAATGTTGGCTTTTTATTATTGTTGTTTGTGTTAATAGAAGGCTCTCCAGATGTCTGAATCTAGTTTGTGAGGAGGGCTGGGTTAAAGTTAAGCTGAGGGGTCTTCCTTGTTACTCTGACTATCATTCATACCTCACACAAAGCAAGTTAATCACAGAGGAGGTCAAAGAAGTGATCCTGGGGATATCCTGAAGGTCTCTCTTAAGAGACGTCTCTTGGAATTGATTATTCGGCATGGGAGACACTGGCAAGGACCACCCAGCATGGCATGCCCTCTTCAGAGAGGGTGCTGTGCTCTTTGAGCAAGGTGGAATTGAAGCAACTCAAATGTGTGTAAAGTTTAGGGTACCCACCCAGGTGTTTGCATGGACTATTTGTGACCAACCTGTGGTAGAGCATTCCAAGCTTGTAGCAGTCTGATCAGCCACAGTAGAACACAGTTACTTGTCTCTAACACAGTGATGATGCTTTAGTTGTCTTTGAAAATGAAGGCAAGAACCAACCACCAACCCAACCCAAACAACCAATCGTCTTTCACATGTCCCTCCTTCCCACCAGCCTGTCATATGCAATTTTTCTATAATTCTAGACTCAAACTTATCTATGAACAAATCTTAAGAGGGCCAGCAGGGAAGTGCCAGAAGAGATGGGTAGTAATTATGAAGATGCCCTGAGATGGCCTGTGGGGGAGATAAGATAAGAAGGAAGAAGTTTATATAAATAGAACTTGATAATAGTTCAATATGGGAACTAAGGGGATTAGTTCTCCTTAGTTCCTCAATAGATATAAATAAAATAGGGCTTATTTTTATTTATATTTTACCCTAACTTGATTTTAAGTAAAAAAGTAGTATAAGTTCAATAACTGTAAAGTATTTAGAAGTGTCTGGCACCAAGCAAGCACCATATAGAGGTAGCTATTATTATTATTTTAATAGAAATTTGGAAGCTCTAAGAAATGCAATCTTCTTGGTAAAATTCACTTGAAACAAGCCTTGTCACTGGGTTTCTGCTACCATAAGTAGGTACCATACATTATTCATTTTGTAGGAGCCAACAGAGGCATATATGCAGTTCCTATAGCTGTTAATTCACCTAGTGATCAATATATCACAAGGTAGGTCAGTCACTCATTAAGTATTTATTATGTGCCAGGGACTGGCAGTGGGAATGCCAAAGACAGTTCCTGCCCTCAGGGAGTTCATAATCTATTGGTGGAGAAAACAAACAAGGTAAACAGAAGAAATAGGGAGTAATTAAAAGAGGGAAGGCCTTTGAATTAAGTGGCAGGTAGGGAGGTGGTATTGAATCTAATATTTATGAATGTATCCAGAAATACTTATAAATGCATGCTGTGTATGGAGGCTCTGAAGGGTACAGGAATAAAGACAGATTTAGATAAGATATTTTCTGTGTCTATGGAATTTACCATTTGGTAGGGAGAGAAGTCATCAATATAAATAAATAAAACATAAAATATCATATGCTCATTGCTTTTGTTCAGTTGAGTCTGACTTCAACACCCCATTTTGGGTTTTCTTGGCAAAGATACTGGAGTAGTTTGCCACTTCCTTCTCTAGCTCATTTGACAGGTGAGGAAACTGAGACCCCCCCCCAGGATTAAGTGACTGAGGAACAATTTGAATTTAGGAAGCTGAGTCTTCCTGACTTCAGGTCCAATGCTTTCTCTTAATGTGCCACCTAGCTGCCCCAGTAAGTTCATCAGGTGAGTATAAAACAAAATGCCATGTGAGGTCTGGATGAAGAGGTTGTTAACAGCCAGGATAATAAGGGAAGGCTTCCTGGGGGAGGATGCCGTTGAATTAGGCTTTAAATAACTTGTGGAAATTCAGCAATCCAAAGGAGGGAGATAGCATTCCAGGTACAGTGTGAATATAGCTATGAGGTATGAGACACGGTATGTATTTAAGAGATAGGAAGTTATCTAGTTATGGTTGAAAGGTAGCTCAGGAAGTACCAAGGTGGAAAAATCCTTCAACATTAGGCAAAGGAATATGAATTTTACTTGGAACTACAAGTCTAGAGCTGTAAGTAGGGTAGGTCGGCTAGGCTGGGGTCATCTGGAACACTTACAGTACTTCTAGCACCAGAGAATTCAGCACCTGGCTGGCAAGATCATTACCAACAGGAAACAAAAGATGGAAAGCTGAACTGAGCTCTCTTCCTCCCACACATTGGGCTATCCCCTTCACCCGAGGGTACCTTTTATCAGGTGCCAACATTTCTAGTTTTGACTCTTTTTCTATAGGAGTAGTTGGGTAGAGTGAAAAGAAAACTGACTTGGTAATCAGAGGATGTGGGTTCAAGTCTGACTTCTGACACCACCCAAATGAATTTGGGCAAGTCATTTAAACTCTGTAGGCGTAGTTTTCTCACATGAAAGCATTAGACCAGATAACCTGTGAGATCATTTCTAGTCCTAGATTTATGATTCAAGCCTCTGTAGGGACCCTTCTTGTAGCCCCAGGAGTGTTGGAAAGACCCCAGAAGCCCACTTTTTACAGAGTTATTAGCTTGTAGCTGGTTAACTCTGAGAGTTAACATTAGTTGACATTAATATAAAATGTCATTGAAACCTAGTTCATGGGTTCGGTCCTTGGGAGAAGGGACCATTTGACTCTGTTCTCCTAACTAGTATGAATCTTATTCCCCAGATAGTTATTTTGCAAATATATACTATTGGTCACAAGAGATCTTAGTTTAGTTTGTTTCAGCTCCATTCCTGAGAAAATGATTCAAAGAAGCAGATCAACCTCCTAATGTAGAGAGGACATATTTCCTGTGTACAAAGATCACTTCCTGAGATCTCAACCGTAGCCACAGGAGACAAGGAGGGTGAATGGTGTGAAATTTCTGAAAGCAGTTAAAGATAGACAGTTCATTAGGGCAGCTGTGTTCTAGAAGATTCTCCTTCCTGAAATCTAGAGCTCTGTGGCAGTAAACACCATCCTGAGGTTCCTTTTCCTCATCTGTGAGGTGATGGTGTTCTATGAAATGATAACTTAAGGTCCCTTTCCATGATTCTATGACAGGCGTTGGGGGAAACCTCAGAAGAAATTGGGCAAGTGGACACACAAACAGGAAAGCTTAGGGAGTTGCCGATGTCATTTCTGGAGAGGGCATGTGAGCAGGCTGTGGGTGAAGGGGTGAGCTGCCTTCCCAGGAAGTAAATATGAGCTGCCTGTCTAGCGAGAGCCAGGGCCTGGGGAATTCCCTAACGTGGGCCAGACTTGGAGGAGGTAAATGATGACTTCTGATGTAAAGGGTAATGGGAAGCCTCTCCACCAGCCACAAACAGCCCCTCTACTTGCTTGGCATGAAGTCCAAACTTCTGCTATTAGATACCTACATATTTGTGGACTATTCCAGCTAAAAAGGACCCAAGAGTTTACCTAGCTCAATCCTATTAATTATACAGATGAGGAAATTGAGGCTGGGAGGGAGGAAAGATTAACTTGCTCAGTCGTACAGCTAAATGAGCAGCAGAATCAGGTCTAGGGAGAAATTGGGTTTTTCTGATTCTTAGTCAAAAGTTTGTTCTTTGACAGTACTCAAGTCCTTGGGCTGAACATTTTCCTTCTTCTACTTGTGCATTTAAAAAACATAAATGCTACCCAGAGGAACTGTACAATAAGCCTCTAATATTTTAGCATGAATGAGTTTATCAGTTCAATGTCCTCTTTGAAAGGAAACGATGATGAAGTCAAAGAAGACTGCCAAATAGGGATGGCATGAAAAGGGGTTAGGGAGCACTGAAGATCAAAAATGACAACAAAGAGGAAGTGAACAGGAGAGAAAACAAACAGTCTATTGCAACAGAGTGGCCGGGGTGGCCTGGTCCCTCCACTCTCTCAGAAGTGGACCTCACGTGTGGCCTTTTAACCTTTCCATATCTTCCCTTCCTAAACAACAAACTGCAGTGTGTTTAAAGTCACTTGGGTCAATCATATGCAAGGGCCCAGCTGCCTTTTCTGCGGCACCCCCACCAGTGGTATTCTTTTTTTCCAGGCCTCACTCACAATGACTCTTCATTGCCTTTTACAAGGAAAACCTCAACTTCTAGGACAGACATTATCCCAGGAAGCCAGGTCTTATCCAATTACCTTCCTTTTGGCCCCACCCCTTCAGTCCAAGCCGGGCAGGCTGCCTTAGTGTGTGACCCACTCCTACTTCCAAGTCTTCCCATGGCCAGCCTCCAAGCCTAGGGCAGCCTCTCAGTTCCCACTGCCCAAACCACATCCTCCTTCCTCATCTCCACACCCTTAGAATGCAATCCCCAGCTCACCTCTTGATAAAGTATTTCCAAACTAAGTAGAATGTGGTCTGTTTTACCAATGAGAGAGACAGACAGACAGAGACACACACACACACACACACACACAAACAAAATGAGAGTGAATGAGGGCTAGAGAATGAGAAAATAGAGATAAATGAGATGGGTAGTAAAAAGGAGGATTAGAAAATATGAGAGTGAGAAAAATGAAAGAGAAGACAGAAAATAGTTGTCTAATGAATACTCACAACAATAGGGAAGAATAATTAGTCAGCATATGAACTCTTCTTCCCAAAGCTAATTTATCTAAGCATGCATTTTTGCCTTGATTAAGGTCATAGGTTGGTGCAGGGTGTTTGTTTTTCTGGAAGTATATTTGAATTTCACGACTCCTGAAATTCACACTGGGGAGTTGGGCTCAGCAAATATATATCTTCATCACCTGGGAAGTCTTCTCTTACTGACTCAATCCCACATTGATTTCTCCCTTTATTGAATTACTTACTATAACTTTCAGGTTTTTAACAGCTAAGTCCGGCCAAGAGGCAGGACTGAATAGTAATTCTTATTGGAGACCAATCAAGGCTTTTGAACAAAACTGATAAAGGACAGCTCCTGAGTGAGAGGGGGAGGAGAGGTGGGGATCACCAACTTTGGGACCCAGAGTCATTAGTGCACAGAAGGTCCTTCCTCTACTGGGCAGGTCTCCAGTGACCCTCAGATATATCCCCATCACTCTCTTCCTAGCTTTCCTCATAATTTCCTAGCCTTGCCTTGTAATCTCAGTGGATTCTTATAACAACCTACTGAGATGCTTTCCCCTGAACTGAGCAGAGAGCTGCCCACCCCCAATTCTGCCCATTACTGATACAGAACTCCCACTAACTGGCTATTTAATCCGACAATCAACAAGCATCTATTGTAGACTTACAGCGTATGTGCCAAGCATTAGCCTCTAAGTCCTGACATAAAAAAGACAAAAGTGAAGGAGCTTATGTTGTGTCAACAAAATTAATAATTGGTGACATGGATACAGGCACTAAAAATCTGAAATTTGGAAAAGATGCTACTTGGTCAGAATCTTGGAGAAAATCAGGGATTCTAAAAGAAAGGGATGAAGAAGGGGACTATTCCAGGCAAGGGGCACAGCTGTGGCAAAGGTGTGGAGGTGGGAGATGGGGTGAGTGAATAGTAACAAATAAGGGCAGCTAAGTGGTGGCAGAGTACTGGGCCTGGAGTAGAAGACCTGAGTTCAAATATGACATCAGACTTGTATTAGTTTTGTGACCTTAGGGGTGGCTAGGTGTCACAGTGGATAAAGCACCAGCCCTGGAGTCAGGAGTACCTGGGTTCAAATCTGGTCTCAGATACTTAATTAGTTGTATGGCCTTGGGCAAGCCACTTAACCCCATTGCCTAGCAAAAACCTAAAAAAAAAAACCAAAATAAAGTTTTGTGACCCTGGAGCAAGTCACTTATTCCTGTTTGCCTTAATCCATTGGAGAAGGAAATAGCAAACCACTCCAATATATTTGTCAAGAAAACCCCAGGGATAGTTATGGTCCACAAAGTTGCTGAATGACAACAAGAACCCAGAGGATGGAGGTATGTCACTTAACTATTCCAGGATCATTTCTTCATTTATAAAATGAAGGAGTTGGATTAGATGACATTCTAGCTGTGACTTTATGAGCTTATGCATGCAAATGCTCAACTCAGGGAAGGGAAAATTGGAGAAGTCATGAAGCCTCCTTTCAGGGTATGGTGCTTAATCTGGGTCTTGAAGGACAGGAGAGATTTAGACAGTGAAAGAAGGAAAGATTGCCTTCCAGAAGGGGTCTGAGCTAGGACAATGGTCATGGAGGGGCCAGAGAAAAGATATTTTGAACATTTGGATACTGGTGGTGGGGGCTCTGGTTTTTTGAAAATATTTATTGATGGAAAAACTTGTTCTTGCCGAGGCTTCTCTTAAATAAGCCAAGATGCTCCCTCCCCTTGCTCCTTCCCCCACACCTACAGTTTGCATTGTATTGTAGGAGGCTGCCTAGGGCCTGGAATATTTTTGTTCTGGGAGCATAATCTCTAGGCTCTTCCAGGATGGGCCTGCTATTATACTGTCATGGTTGTTCCTTAGCTGCATCCCTGGGTCTTTTTATATTGAGAATTAAAAACATACATATAGCTGTGTATATAAATAGTGCCCGTCCTATTCCAACAAGGTACAATTTTCTTCTCTTCACAGTCCACCTGCCAGTTTGGAGAGATCTCCCTCTCACTTCTCCACCTCTTAATCTTCCCCCAGTCCCCACCCACCACCAGGGCTGTACAGCAGAATGCAATGGTCTCTTGAAGTTCAGACATTAATTACCCAGTTAGAATATTTTTCAAAATTACATGGTATGGACTCAAAAGATAAGAGGAATGAGGAGGAGGAAGCCTGAGGTAGAGGGGATTAGGAATAGGGGGGCAGGGTAAACTAAATCGGCCCTCACACTGTAGTGAGGGCTGGGACATTGTGGGTGGTGGGGAAGGAAAGAGACACCCACAGAAAACACCCCATCCTGCTGATGAGGTCCCTGCCTCCTCCTCCTTTCTACCACTGGGAGGGGAGTGATAGGAAAGGAAATTCCTTACAAGGGGTTCCTCAACACCCCCCCCCCAAGTCCCTGAAAATGTGACAAAGGGGAGAAATGTTTTTCTTTTTTAATATGAGAGGCTGGAACAAATCTATCTCTTTATTTTGCTTGTCCTTTTTAATTAAATATGTTAGTTATTGATTTCTTAGGAAGCAATAGGTAAAACAAGGACACATTTTTTTTTCTTGAAAAGAAAACAAACCACCCACTGTAATTAGAGGACTGATGGGGTCTGGGAGCTCACCAAGAGTTGGTTCTCTTGTGGTGATTGTGTTACTATAGGGCAGTACAGTTCAACAGTGATAGAGAGAGCGAGAACTAGAGAGAGAGAGAGAGAGAGAGAGAGAGAGAGAGAGAGAGAGAGAGAGAGAGAAAGAGAATATATGGATTTGTCAGCTTTGCAAAAACACAAATGTTCAATGTTGGAAGGGATGTGGGAAATCTGGGACACTAAAACACTGTTGGTGGAGCTGTGAACTCACCCAACCTTTCTGGAGAGCAATTTGTAATTATGCCCCAAAGGCAACAAAGATGTGTATAACCTTTGATCCAGTAATACCACTACTGGGCCTATACCCTGAGGAGATTATGAAAAAGGGTTAAAAGTAAAAGGTAAAAACATCACCTGTACAAAAATGTTCATAGCAGCTCTGTTTGTGGTGGCAAAGAAATGGAAACTGAAGGAATGTCCATCAATTGGGGAATGGCTTAACATTACAATGGTATATATACATATGTGAGGGAACACTATTGTTCTATTAGAAACCAGGAGGGATGGGAATTCAGGGAAACCTGGAAGGATTTTTGCATAAAATGATGCTGAGTGAGATGAGCAGAACCAGAAAAACATTGTACACCCTAACAGCAACATGGGGGTGATGATCAACCTTAGTGTACGTGCTCATACCAACAGGGCAACAATCAGGCACAATTTTTGGGTATCTGAGATGGAGAATACCATCTGTATCCTGAGAAAGAATTGTGGAGTCTGAACAAAGATCAAGGACTATTACCTTTAATTTAGAAAAAATGTCTTATTATGTAATTCTGCTATATCTCATACTATATGTTTCTTCCTTAATGATATGATTTCTCTCATCACATTCAACTTAGATCAATCCATACTATGGGAATTATGTAAAGACTAGCAAACTGCCTTCTGTGGGGGGGGTAAGATTGGGGGAAAAATTGTAAAACAAAATAAATAAAACCTCAAAAAAACCCCCACAAATGTTGAAGAAATTTTTCCTTAATATGGAACATCCCATATTTCTTATATTCTTTCTCTGTTGCTATTACTGTCTCAATCTGTCTCTCCATCCTCTGTCTCTCATATTCTCCCCTCCTCATGTGATGCAATTCAAAGGATGGGGCTTTTTTGCCTGGCTACTGAGAAAGCTAGAGATGTTATGAAACCTCTTTAAATAATCTGTTTGGAAACTTCAAGTTTTCTGTTTAAATGTTATTTAAAAACAGACTGTTCTGAAACAAATACTAGCCCTTTTAGAAAACAGTTTCTGGTATAGTGGGTATTTTTGTAACTTCTAGGTTTTTTTTTTAATCAGAAGCAAGTTAGCATCTCAATCCTGTGATAGAATAGTTGCTAAGAGGACCATTTGTTAGAAATATCAGTTTGCAACAGATCCTGAAAAGGAAACTGAAAAGTTAAGGTGGATGTGAGAGTAGGGGGGAGATTTCAGTTGTCTTCCTGAAAGGGTACATTCACAAGGAAATATCTCATTGGATTAAAAAAAAAGTTAGACTTTTATAAAGATTATCAGCCTCACAGCAAAGTATGTATAACTTCTTCCTTGCTTTTGACTTTTGCTGTATGGAAAGAGATGGAAGTTTATGGGGCTGCAGATGAGTAGGCTGTGAAAGAAGGTAGCACCAGGAATGATTTATAGGTTGACAAACCCATATTAGCACCTGCAAGGAAATATGAGGGCTTTTGATGCTAAATTAGCCCGAAGCTTCAGAAATAGAACATGTTTCAGAAAGGGCTGCTGCTGACTCTTATCAGACATTGGATAAATTTGCAAAGGAAGTTCTAGTTGAGGTCTCTGCATAAGATTACAATTGGAATAATAACAAAGGATTCACAAGAAATTTTTATTTTAGACTTCCTTTTGGATGGGGGGACTTCCTCCATTAGCCTACTGCATCACACAGTATTTCTGCTTACCTGTTTTAATTACATATTTTTTGTTTTTGTATACATGCGAGAGAAAAGAAAAGCATGTTATCTCTGCCTATTGTTTTACTGCTCAAAGCATCTTCCTCTAGCCACAGGAAATCAGAAATAAGCTTAGCAGGTAAAATTCAGTACTAGACTGGACCTGAGTTCATGCTTCATCACTATTTGCTTCCTTTTGCTAATATTGCTGTGTAGCATATAAAGCCATGAATCTGTACCAGCACAGACATCCTGGAGCACTTTCCACATACCATGACAATGACATGAGGAGTAACTCAATACCAACATTTCCGTACCTCCCAGTGTCTACCAATCTCTCTCTACAAGCCCCCTTTCAGTCTCCTCCCCAATGCCCACCCACTCAAGTGCTCCAGAACTGCCCAGCTCTTTCACCACTAGGACGGATCCATATTCATCAAACCTCTGGTACACTAGCAGCTTCTCTAGTTCCTGGCACTCTTAGGTGGCGGAAGTGTTGGCACAATGACCTGACAAGGGGAGCCTTGTCAGCTGCTCCAACATCAGTGACAGCTGTGGTGGGAACTCTACTGTAAATGAAAGCACCTATGCTCCTCCCCACCTTTTGGCCCCCACTTCCCAAATCCCTTGATTTCCAGGGCTTAAAGACTGATTAAGACCAGGGATATCAAACCCATAGGCCATTCCTGAGTGAAGATCAAACCAGACTAAAATGGAATTGGGAAGTATTTAAGAAAATAAAATATAATTGAACATAGATAATACTAGTATATAGTTTTCTAAGTCAATTTATGGCCAGTAGGAATTTTTATGTACCATTTAGTGACCATCATTTCTATTTGTGTTTGTAGACCATACTTTAATTATGAACAAGGATAAAAGAAAAAAGTTTTTGGTTGGACAATTATCTCATCCCTTCCTTTTGTGGGTTCTGCAGCTTCAGGAATTGTTTTGTGGCTTTATTTAAAGGTGTTTGAAGGGCTCAGGTGAGTTGCTGCCTTTTCTCTGCCATCTTGGCTCTTCCTTCTCCCCAAATTTTTTAAGCAAAGCACAAAACTTCTTCCTGAATTTGGAAATTTAAAAATATTAACAACATAAACATCTCAAAAAGAATTTAGCTAAGAATACTGCTCCCTCTCCTCCAAAAAAAATGAAAACAAAACAAAAAACCCAACATCACTTAATATTTTCTTCGGGGAACGTTTTTAGATAACTTAGGATAGATATTTGGATAGAAGAGCATTTATAATGCTCAAAAGCAAAAATCTCATTAAATTGGACACTATTAATTCAAATCATGATAGTATGAACAAGTGCTGAGTAAAGTTGACTTGTGCTTTTGATTTTAGAACAAAAGGGTTTATCAAGCTGTTCACTGAGGGTTGGGTTGGGGAGAAAGGACACATAGTTTGTATCATCAAGAGAAGAAACTCTAAGGATTTTAGCATATCATTCAGTTGAATGTAACTGGTTGACAAGACAGAATTCTGACCTCTCAGAACTTACTTAGACTGGTCCTCAGACAGCTGACAGTCTGTCACCAGCACTGTATTTTGCAGCTGTTGCTGTTCATTCTTTATTTTTGAAGAAGACCAATGAATCATGGGTGATGTTTTGATTTGTGTGTTAAGTGGATTTAAGTGAGGCAGACTTGGAAGAAGTCATCAGCCTCATTCTTCCAGAGTCATCTAAGTTCAGTGGCAAGACAAAAGTAAAAATAAGTGGTGAGGCTTGGGATGCAGTGGATAGATAACCTTGTCATCTTCAATCTCAGATCAAGCTTGAAGTACTCCACAGTGCCTGCTTCAGTCAGTTATTTTGCTAGGGGAGGTCTTCACATGACTGGGATAGACATCCCCCCGCCAACTCAACAATGGGTTTGAGTCTTATCAGTTATTTTCAACTTGGTTTAGCCCATCTGTCCAGATGCTGCACATACTATTGAAGCCACAGTTGAGAGGACACCAAAGGTGGAATAAGCATCCCTGGCAAGGGCTCCCTGAATACCCCATATGCACCTCAAACCTTTGCAGCTGTGTAGATCCTGCCAGGGGTTGGGCTCCATTGTAATAACTGATGCCAAGACAGGCTTGCCTTCATACACATCCAAGCATCAGGGACCATGTTGACATAGTGCTTTAAAGTTTTACATTTTGAGGAGATGACTATCACAAAAAGTCAAAATGACTATCTTGACTGATTAGAGAATGTTTGGTTATTGGTATGTGAAATGTTTCTGAATCAGTTATTTGTAAGTAGTAAGATCACTATCAGAACACAAGTCTAAGTCAGCACCAAATCAGAAGGATGGAGCAGAAGAGTTTCTATTATGTAATTACGACAGCTCCAACAATATGCACTCAAAAAACCTGTTAATCCTAAGATAGGTCATAAAGACATTGCTTTTGATTAGGAATGTTTCTTAAGTCAAATAATCAATATAAAAAAGGTATCCATAGCATGAGGGCAGCTAGATGACTCAGTGAATAGTTTGGGCCTGAAGTCAAGGAAGATCTGAGTTCAAATCCGATTTCAGCCACTTACTGTCTGTGTTACCTTGGGCAAATCATTTAACCTGTTTGCCTTAATCCATTAGAGAAGGAAATGGCAAACTACTGTAACCTCTTTGCCAAGAACAGTCCATGAACAGAATGGTTCAAAAGATCATGAAGAGTTACATACAACTGAATGACTGCACAATTACAACAACTCATGTAGCAGAGACTAAAAATCATCTATCTTGCAAAGACTAGATCTCCTTGCCAGGTAAGAGAGTCAAGGCAGCCAATGACAACACTGATTAGGAAGATAAATTTATTTGTAAAACATAATGGATGATTACAAGCAGTATATCTTCTCATAGTGAAAAGCAACGGAGGAATGGAACAACAACAACAAAAAGAATAATTTTTTTTTTTTTAAAAAAGGAGTCCCTTCTCACCCAAAATTAGGAAGTAGTGGAGGAGAGAATAAGTCTGTAGAAAGTTTGATATGAGATCTAACTAGCTTTTCTCTGCTCGAGTGCAGCCCAAACCAGATTAAAATGGAATTGGAAAATACTTAACAAAATAAACAAAATATAATTGGACATAGATAATGTTAATATGTGGTTTTCTAAGTCAATAGGTAGATAGCAGGGATCCTTATGTACCATTTAGTGATTACTATTTCTACCTAAGAACATTTTGAGATGAATCTGGGAGGAGGACAAAGAGAAGAACATTTATAAATCACTTTAGGGTTTTCTAGAACACTTTCCTCAAAACAACTCTGTGAAGTAGGCAGTTCAAAAAAATGCTATTATTACCCTTTAACAGATCAGGAAAATGAGGCTCACAGATACAGCTAAAAAAGTAGTAGAACCCAGACTCTGTCCCTGGACTTCTAGATCAAAGCTCCAAGTATTGAGTGATTCCTACTAAACCAAATCTATAAACAGATGGGAAAATGGAAGAGATTTGTCAGCTTTTCTAGAATGGTCTGCCCTCATCATCAATAACAGAATCTTTACATGTGGATGCTACTATTTCATCACCAGATAAAAATGGTTCTTGGCAGGTTTTGCAGGTGAGTAACACAGAATGCCACTTTTCACTCACAAAGATGACAGAAAGGTTTGGGAATAAAAGATCCAACACTGCTGTTTGGAATTTTAAGAAAATCATTTGATTTAGTGAAGTGTGACTGATGTTATTTTAAAAGATCTTCTCCACTAAAGTGTCTCTCATGCATATGTGAAAACATACAAGATTTCCTAAGAGATGAAACCAAAGAGATCACTTTGGTGATGCTTAGAGCAATACCAAGGAAGTTATTAGAAAAAAGGAAGATGTATGCTCATCAGTAGTGTTAGCTACCATTATGAGGGAGAACCTGTGCAGAATCCAAGTGGAAGAGAGGTTCTTGATTGATGGTTTAGTCTCCTAGAAGGTCCTGTTTTGGGGTAACACTGCTCTTTGCATCAAACCCTAAAAAATCTTCAGGGCCTCCTCTGGTAATCTGGGGTAAAAGAAATCATTTTAAACCATTCAATTAAATAATGCAATTAAATTCAATCGACACTCATTAAAAAGCCTATTCTTTGCAAGGCACCATGTTAGATACTGGGGACATAAAGGCAAAAACAAAACAATTTCTGCCCTCAAGGAGTTTATAGTCTAATGGGAGATATAATGGGTAAAGAAATACAAGTTAATTCCTGGAATGAGGAAACATTAACTTGGAAGAACAATCTGGGGACAGGAGGAAGGTTCTACGAAGGTACATTGGTAAGTTTCAAGAATTTGAGGTGAAGGTAGAATGCTAAGCACAGGTAAGGGTGAATGGATGAAGAGGCCTCAATGCCAAGATCATGGCATGAAGCTGGATAGGCAGGTCACTGACTTAGGGGATGTACACACACACACACACACACACACACACACACACACATCATATAAAGACAGTAAGTAAACCCAAATTTGAATAGTAGAAAGTGGGAAAGCAGGCTGGATTAATTTGGGAAATTATGCAGAGATTTTAACTATTATAAGCTTCTCCCTGATACAAAAATGCACTTCTTTAGTACCAATATTTTCTCAATGCTATTTTATAGAATGAAAGTACATATTTTAAAAAAAGTTATTTTTAATTTATGGAATAAAATGAGGAATCAAAGAATCCAAAATGTGGGTAATGCAAAGCAGAGACATATAGTGGATATAAGCATGATGAAATCTACTGTCAAGGCTGACTTGTGTGCAAGAAGTGACATAAGGGGATGCCATCAAGGACATGTGATTGGGAAAGAAGGTGGGTTGGTCATGTAGAGAGAGGGAAGGATAACCGATAAACCGTCCAGCTATTTCACTGTACAACATGCAAAAAGAACAATAGGAAGCTTGAAGCACACTGGATCGATCATCTATGAAAAAATTTATATAAGGACACTGGTGAGACTCATGAGAGATTGAGATGGCAATCCACATCACTGTAGTACCCATTATGAGGAAACTCTGAATCCATTCAAATACTGAAAAAGGCAATTAGATGCTACTAATTACAGATGAAGCTTAGCTTATTAGAACAGATCCCATAGGACCTCTTTTTGGAAGCAATTGGTAGTTGGTTGAATCACCAGATATACTTGAAAAAGTAATAAACCTTCATTTCTTCAAAACAAAACTCCATAACTTAGAATTTCCCTTAATTTGGTCTGGTCTTAGTTTGAACTGATACAGATCTATAAGGATGTATGGAATATTTCTTTTAGTTTGGAGGTGGTGGTAACTCACCAACTGATCACTCATTTATAAAGTATTTCCTATTTGGGTGGGTGTGGGATGAAAATGTCCTAGACTTTATTTTCTGGGAGTCAAAGTTCTGTGTTGTTGCAAACTTTGTTAATAATCAGGAAAAAACTGGATGAGGAAATGAAGACTTATTATTATTACTATTCTGAAAATGTCCCTTGACTTAAAAGTGAGGAAAAAACTTACTATTTTATTTTTCCAATGATGTTTCAAACAACAGCATTTTAACTTCAGCATTTTGGGGTCCATAATGAGACACTTATTTTTGGCATTAATTAGCCTTGTAATTCTTACACACATTAAATATGTAGACCTTATTGGAATCTAAGTCCCTTTAGAGTAGAGACTGAACCACAAGTCTTTGTCCACAGTGCTATGAGCAAAAGTGTGTAAGGAACAGTTAGTATCTTGCTTTTCTTGATTAACAACCAGTCCACTCTTAAGTCTTGATTCTGCTTCCTTTAGCTCTCTACCCTCACTCTCCCAATATGTGAGAGACGACAAATTTATTTAAATGACTTGTTTCTTGTCTGGCAGAAAAGGAATAGATCCTCTTCCTCCATGACTTAATGACTCTAATAGCCTCCTACCCAGCTTCCCTACCTTCAGTCTCTTCTCAGTTCCATGCTGTATTTTACTGCCAAGTCAATCCTCCAAAAATCATTGGGAGCACTGCCCTGTTCAGAACATTTGCAGCACATGCTCTGGAGAGACTCTCTCAACTCTCACTTGCACTACATCTCTCTTCAGGATTCTGGGGTAGCCCTGAGGGCTGAGAAGCTTCCGAGTTCCTATAGGTATGTTTCCTCCCATGCCAGACTTAATTAACTTATTGAAATGGGTATTTACATGGTGAGATACAAAATAATATCCACACATCAGTGAAATTCTCCCATAAATATATAAATATAGAGTCCAGAGAAAAGTGGCTTCAGGTTTAGGGCATATAGAAAATCTATAGTCCTAGAAGTTCTTTTGTTAGAGACGTCAAGATGTTCCCTTAAGTACAGTGTAGTTTTCCTGCTGGAGTCCTTGTAGAACCTTGATTCTTCCCTTCCTCATTTTATCTAGTCTATCATTGGCCCCCGAAGTAGATTCTATTTTTAATTGTTCAAGGGATGCTGCTAGGTGTGGAGGAAATGTCCAGAACTTCAACCCTCTTAAGTTTAAGGGGGGTGAGGTGGGGACAAGACCAATATTAAGGCCAGTTTCTCCTTTCTACTTCATATCCCAACCATCCCCTTCTTAAGGGTTTGATCCCCTCTTCTTTCTGATTTTGTTGTTGTTCAGTTTCATTCTGCTCAAGTCTTTAATGATCCTATTTGGGCTTTTCTTGGCAAAGATTCTGGGGTAATTTGCCATTTCCTTCTCCAGTTCATTTTGCAGTTGAGGAAACTGAGGCAAAAATGGTTAAGTGACTTGTCCAGGGTCATACATGTTGCAAGATTTGAACTCAGGAAATTATGCCCCTAGCTGCCCCCCCCTTTCTTCCAGGCACTCAAATTTCCCCATTCCAAATTGGATCATATGTTTTTCACTAAACCCCATAGGGATGGGCCAAGATACTTAAGCAACCCAAAAAACTTCCTGGCTGACTGATATCCAGTCCATGTTCATACCTCTGCTGTTCAGAGGTTCAGCCTCCGAAGAGTTTTCTCATCTGACAGGTAACAAATGTAGCATCTTGTCACTTTAAGTGGGATGGGTTGGTTTGATTTATCCTATCATCCTTCCACTCTTTCACTTTCATTGGCTTCTTACTTCTATTATCAACTAAATTCCTTTACCTAGGTTTGAAGGTACTGTGAAATTTTAAAACTATCAATCTTCAAGTAATCCATTCTGTTTTAATCAGGCCAGTCGTTTTAATATCACATAGATGAACCATAGTCAACTCCTTCTTTGTCCCTATACTTCCATTGTTTGCCTCTCCTGCAATGATGTCCTCCTCCTTTTCCCCCTCTTTTTCTATTCCAATCCATCTTTCAAGGTCTAATACAGTATCTCAACTTTGCCATGATGCATTTACTGGCTATCTCAACCTACATTGATCTTTTTCTTTTCTAATTTCTCTTACAACCTAGATATTCATTTCTCAGACACCGTTCCCTATTATTTCAGTTTCCTCTTGAATCCGCAAAAGACTGCAAGTTCTTTGAAAGCGAGGACTCCATCTTACAGTTCTTTATTTTATTTATCTTTTGGCTGAACAATGAAATTTTTCAGCAGAATAATGACATTAAACTTCTTTTCAATACAATAATCCTATCCTTGGTGATGCTTGTTAGATTGTAAGGAGGATAGAAGGATGTAACCTTGGCTGCTTCCCCTGAAGGATCTTGAGTAGGAGACAAGGTATAAAGATAATACATAAAATAAAAAGTTGACATAAAAATAAAATGAAATAAAATGTTCAACACAACTATAGTGAATGCCAATTAATTAAGAGCTTTAAAGTTTACAAAGTTTTTTACAAACATCATATTTTCATTGACAGCCTTGGTACTATAGCTGTTATTATTCCCATACAAAGAGATGATTAAATGACAGATAAGTTATACCAACAGAAAGTGATTACAAGGGTTTAGAGGAAAAAATTACTGAGCAATGGGGAAACCAGAGGAAGCTTTCTAAAAGATCTGGTTTTGAAGTTACAAGTAGGATTAGTAGATAGGAAGCTGATACTAAACAGGAGAGTAAAGCAAACCAAGGTTTGCAGGTTGGAATGTGAAAAGGGAAGGATGGAAGAAATATCAGAGATTGTAACAGGAAAGGGAACAGGCAGTAGAGCTGAGAGGCATGTTAGCCTTAATCATTAGTATTTAGTCTTTTTTTAAATTGTGTTTATGACACAGAACACTTTGGGAGCAGAGTAAAGTCTAGAGACCTCCTAGAAGAATAATGTTTGGGGTTTCTAAAAAATAATTGAAGGAAATGCTAAATTTCAGTTCACCTAACTTTCTCCGATTTCATTTCATAAACCTTTTGAAAGCTATTCATGGATATAAATTCAGATGGGTCATGAATATCAGGCAAAATGGAGACTTTATTCTGTAGGCAAAGAAGTCAAATAGCCATTGGAGACCTCTGACCCAATACCACTTTAATTTTCTATACTTTTTCTGGTAATTTCAAAAGCAACAAAAGCCCTAGAGTCAAAGATTCCAAACTGGCAAAGGAGCAGCCCAGTGGGATCTTCCTTAGTCCTTTAGGGAGGAAGTGTGGTCTGGCAAGGAAGAGGTAAGAGGGTGGGAGAGTTAAGACTTTGTCTGGCTCACTCTGTTCTGGGGGAATCTCTCAGGTTGCTATTGCCTCCCTTTCTCCATTTTGAAAATAAAGGTGGCAGTGGCATGATGGAAGGTGGGAAGGAGAATGTGGTCCTGGTCCCCAAATCCCTGCGAAAGAGTAACCATACAACTGTAGGGAGCAGAAAGATAGAGTCCTCAGAATGCAAAAGCATCCCTGGAAAAGGCCATCTAAAATATGTTCCTGACTCATCTTTCTGCCCAGTGAAATACCAGAGGATCCCCACCCACACCCACTTCATTTTACCCTTTCCCAAGGTCAAATTTCCCCTAGAGCCAAAACAATGTCAGCAATTGGACTGAGTGCAAGCCAGAGAGAAAAAAAATGTGGCTCACTCATTGTTGCAAGGAGCAATTTCCCTTCCTGAGAGACTGCCTGACTGACCTCTGTTATCCTTCTCATTAGCCAGAAGTATTCACTATTCTCTGATGAGCCCACCCAGTTCTCCTTAGGTGGACCTCCATCCCCACTCACAATGGTACTATTCCATCACATGCCTTTTCTTGGGAGCCTGACCAAGGAATGGAGGTGCTTATGGAGAAAAGAAGTGAGGAAAGAAGAGGAGAAGGTCTGGAGAAAAGAGGAAAGGGCAGGAGAAAACAGGAGAAAAGAAAAGAGGAAAAAAATGGAAAAGGAAAGGAGAGAAGAAAAGGACAGGAGAGAAGAGAGGATAGGAATTGGGAGGAGAATATCGGAGATAATAAGAGAATAGGAAAGAAGAGTAGAGGAGCAGAGGAAAGGAGAAAATATAAGAGAAGACATGCTTAAAGGAAGGTTCCACTGGGGAACGGGTTGTGTGTGTGCAAAGAGAGATGCTTCTGATATAAAGCAAAATTCCCCAGTCTCCTTCCTCTCATTCATTCTGTCCCTGACCTTTGGATGTGGTTGCCAAAACTTTGAAGTAGGCAGAGGAAGAGAGATTTTGAGGATAGATAAGCCAGAAGAAGAGGAACAGAGAGAGAAAAATGTATCAAGTTAGGAGGAAATGGACATAGGAGATGAGAGGAAAAGGAAAAATTGGGCGAGGAGACAGAAGAAAATGAAAGAGAGTGACTTAAAAAGAAAAGAAGGAAGGAGAAGAGGAGAAGAATGCAAAGACACTTCAACTTTTTTCTGGCCAGCCAGATTTTTCACAAATGTACTCAAGAATGGGGAAAGGGGAGATGCACTCTTTCCAAGTCCTAAAGGAGCCTCCCAGAAAAAAGTAACATGAAAGAATAATGTGGGAAGACAGGAAATGGAGAAGGTAAGGGTCAGCCATTGAGAGCCGAGCATATTAAGACTAGAGGAGGGGGCGGCTAGGTGGCGCAGTGGATAGAGCCTTCGAGTCAGGAGAATCTGAGTTCACATCCGGCCTCAGACACTTAATAATTACCTAGCTGTGTGGCCTTGGGCAAGCCACTTAACCCTTGCAAAAACCTAAAAAAAAAGACTAGATGAGAACTAGTGGGGGCCACGGGGGGGGGGGGCAGGCCCAGACTGAGAGATGACCTGTAATTCATAGCCCATTGATTTAGAACTCATGAGATTCAGACTACATTTATCTGAAGATGACCTTTGCACTCTGGTTGAAAAGAAAATTTGCCAAGCAAATGAATAATGTGAACCTGGTTGCTGGAGGCTTGCTTTTTATAGTCTTAACACAACCAATCATTTTCAAGTGTTTAAAAAACTACCTAAGAAGTATCTCTTTGCATTTTCAAATAATGAATGGGCAAATAATAAATGATTCTTGTTTAATCACTAAAGAAGAACTACAGGTTTATAAAACTTTGTAAATCACTTGCCTTTGGTCAGAAATAGAACTGTATTTTCTCCGAAGTCCAGGGAAAAAAAAAAAGAGTACTGAGAATTAGGAGATAAGAATTCTGGTCTCAGCTTTGCCACTGCCTAGATAGAGGACCTTGGGCAGGTTAACTAACCTACCCAGGTCTCAGTTTACCATTAAAATCAAGAGTGAATTAGGACTTCTCTAAAGGCCCTTCCAGCTATAAAACACTAGAAGTTTATAATTTAGTTATCACAGATTCAGATTTTCTTCTCAAATAGTTTGATTTAGGGATATTTGGCTATGTTAGAATATAACTGACAGCAGGAATATCCTTCAGGAAATAGGGTAGAAAATCTGTTTGTATCTGTTTTAGGGGTAATTTAACCTATCAGGTCTCAGCAACTGATACAACCACTGCAGGTTGGACCTAGGACCAGAGTACCATAGTTTCTTACCTCAGATACTGGCTCTTATTTTCTTACTACTTTTTTCTTTCTGTTGTTACCAATTAAAAACAAAATAGATTCTGTCTAGTACCCTGTTGCCCCATTCCCTCAAAGAGGAAAATCTTCTGTAAAACAAGTGTAGGTAAAACTCAGTCATGAACAGCCCTGACTTCCATGTTCCTTTATTGAGAACTCCAAGGCAATCTTCATTTTCCAGTCCAGTGGCTGGGCAGTGTCCCTGAAGCCTGGACCTTAAGCTCCCGCCAAGAATGGATCAACACAAGTTTTTTTTCATTACCAAAGATGATCCCATCACTCATCATGACCAAATCTGGGAGGACTGGGACAGTCCTACCTGATTTCATAGCATTTGGAATTAGAAAGGCTGGCTGGGAAAGAGGCAGTGTCAGGGACCATACACTTGAGCAGCTGACAGGGGCTCTTTCATCCCCTCAGCTGGGTCTCATCACAGGAAAGCCACCTGTCATTTCTTCCTGCAGACTATGGGCAGAGACATAAAAAGGAAACTCAGGGGAGACACAGCCAGGGCTCATCATTTGGAGTTTGGAAGAAAAATGGCAATGTCTCAGTGAGATAAACCTTGAACCCTGTTTCCTCTCTGTTTGTTGAGATCCACCTTTTGTGCTGGTTCCCTACTGCCTCCTCTATCAAGTCTGAACAGAAGCTCATAGTGAAAGCCCTTTCTAATTTGGGGTCAGTTGTTGTGTCTTCCAGTTACCCAATATGCTTTCCTTTGAATCAAAAAAGTTCAGAATTGGAGGGAACATTAGATGCCATCACCTTCAATTCATACATGATGGAGAAGTCCCATTATTATAGATGCTACAGGCAGTAATCCACTCTATGCTTAAAGAACTCCAATGAGAAGGGAAACCCTCCTTCATCTTCTGAGACAGTCCATTTTACTTTTGATTATTAATAATATTATTTGTAAATAATCTACATTATTCTTTCATGATACTTCTTCTGGGAGGCTCCTTTAAAGACTTGGTTAGAGTATATCTCCTCTATCCCCATTCTTGATTATTAGTGAATTTTTCTTTACAACAATCTCAAACTGTCTCTAACTACCACTATTAGTCCTATTGGTTCTGCCCTCTGGGGATAAATGGAATAATCCTTTCCTCTTCCAATAACTGAAGATAGCTATCCTGTTCCTGTAGGTATTCTCCAAAGTAAATATGTTTAAGCCCTTTCTTTGAAGGACAGTTAGGTGGCTCAGTGTATAGAAAGCTGGACCTGAGGTCAGGAAGACTCATCCTTGAGAGTTCAAAACTGCCCTCAGACATTTATTAGCTGAGCTTTGATCCCATGTTTTCTAACTGCCAGTTCATTATTTCTGTAATATTGTTTTGACCTTTATATGTTAAGAAAGAAAAAGTTCATTGTAGCAGAACTATTAAAGTGAATTCAAAATCAGACTGAAGCAGGAGAAGCTGAACCTTCTAGATGTCATGCTTCCTGACATAGTTCATCCTGATGAGTTCCCTGAACAAGGAAGCAGTAAAAGTGAATGATGGCTATAGATACTAGGGATCATCTATATAGACCAGGACAGGGATGACATTAATGCCTGGTCCAGGCAAAGAAACATAGGAGAGTACTTTACCTCTGAGACCCTACTTATCCAGATTTCTAGAGAATCAATCATTCTAGGCTTTGGGAAGAGTTGAACAACCAAGGAAAGAGCAACAGGCTAACTTTCCTTCCCAAGGAGGGAAGGAAAGTTCTGTTTGAGACTCATTTCCTATATGGTGTTTGTCCCACCAACTTCAAGTTTAAAGCCCCACTGAACTAGTTTCCTAGACCTTTGCTCCTCAGGGCATTCCCACAACAAGAGATAAGGACCACATCCATAAGGACTAAGTAATGTAATCAGGGAAGGAAGACAAATTCATGAAACAATAAATTACTGTAAGACTATAGATAAAAAAGAGTTAGTTTATCAAGAGTAATTCAACAAGATGGTATAAAATTCTGGGTGCCATACTTCAGGAAGGACATCAGTAAATGGGAGTTTTCAAAAGAGGACACAGGACAGTAAAAGTCAGAGTTTGTGCCATTTGAGGAAAATAGAAGGTTGCTGCTCAATCATTTTAGTCATGTCTGACTCTTTATGACCCCATTTGAGGTCTTCTTGGCAAAGATACTGCAGTGGTTGGCCATTTCCTTCTCAAGCTAATTTTTCAGATGAGAAAACTGAGGCAAAGAGTGCTAAGTGACTTGCCCAGGATCACACAGTTAGTAAGTGTCTGAGACTAGAGCTCAGGTCTTCCTGACCCCAGGCTTGGAACTCTATCTACTGTGCCACCTGGCTATGTGATAGGATATTACCAGTCACTAAAGTACGATCCAGATTTCAACAGGTAAAAATAGGTAGAAGGAACATTTAGGGTATGAGGGAAGAGTAAAACCCAGAACAGGGGAAAATACAAGGTGTTTATGAAGGGATAGTGAAGAGTCTATCTAGTTTGTTAGTAGAAATACTCTATAGATTATAACTGTCTTAAATTTCTCCACTATCTTTTGGGTCACCACTAATTTTGATTCTTCAAAGATAATGATGTTCCAAGGTTTCCCATATAGCATCACATTGTTTAAAAAAAGATGAGTAGTTGTGCTGGGAAGTATCTTGGTATTGTCAAAGGCACTACACAATTTTTCAAATGTAATACACTCTGCTTTCTCCTTCCATGATAATTATAGGTCTAATATGTCCAAAGATTATTCAACTGATTCATTTTTTTATCTTTTTTTTAGTTTTTGCAAGGCAATGAGGTTAAGTGCCTTGCCCAAGGTCACACAGCTAGGTAATTGTTAAGTGTCTCAGGTTGGATTTTAACTCAGGTACTCCTGACTCCAAGGCCAGTGCTCTATCAACTGTACCACCTAGCTGCCCCCCCCCCCATTCCTTTTGAGTAATCATTGAACTCACTAAGAAGGCCCTTTCAAGTTTTGGGGCTTGATGAAAACAGCACAATACCATTACATAAAAGAAACATTTAGAGAACATCACCAGGGGAATCCTTCTTTCCATGTGAATCTTGTCTATGATATGCTCCAAGACAGCAGAAAACATCTTTGGTGGGCATATTATCTTAATCTATGTCTTGCTTAATAATCAGAGGGCCACTGAATAGAGGAATTCTGTGCATTAATAAATCTTTTATCATCTTGATAAAGGCCCGATATGAAATCATTACAAAAAACAGTCACTTTTCAAATTGGCAAGAGCAAGGAAAACAGATAGAAAATGGTATAGAACTATCTATATTCTTCTAATTTCTCTATACTTTTGTTATCAGTGATAGTAGAACAATAGATATGGATCACAATATAACAATCCCTGATATGCAATATAATGAAGTTTAAAGAAATTCAAGGTAAAGTCAGGAAGAACAGGTGGACCAGACCAAGTATATACTAAGGAAATAGCCACTAGAAGAAATCATATACATTTGTGTTAAGAGCATTAAGAGATTAAAATATATATATCTATATATCTACATATCTATATATAGATATAGATATATACATACACACATACCTCATAGAGAAGATACCAAAATAATTAAAACCACAAATGATTTTACAATTCAAAAAAGTGATCAAGAAAATGCCAATAACAACTGAATCATATCCCCACTTTCTCATCTTTATGACATTATGGAGAACGACTGATATATGTCATCATCATGAGAATGATAAAAACTCAATTTATGTATCACTTTAAAAGTTTAGGAAATGCTTTTCTCATCATCATCCTGTGAGGGTGGTAATACAAGTACCACTCCTATCTTATAACTAGGCAGCTAAATTCATAGAGATTAGATAATTTCCCCACAGCCACACAGCAAAGTGACAGATTTGAGTTGAAACTCAAATTTAGGCTTCCTTTCTCCAAGATCAGTGTGCTTTGCACTAGAACATGCTACCTAGAAATAAAGAACTCTGTGCAAGGTTGGATGGGAACTCAAGAGATCACTTGGTTCATCTCAATATCACAGCATGATGGAGTTCATCATCAGAAATCTTGTTGTTTGGTTGGAAGGGATCTCAGAAGTTATCTCTCAATTTACAGACAAAAAGAACAATAATTTTGGACCTTTTTCTTCCTAAAGAACAATATAAGGCAATATTACAACCACTCTTGGTCATATTTTCTTAGGATACATGTATACATGCTTGTGTTCTCTCTCTCTCTCTCTCTCTCACCCCAAAAAAGAAAGAAAAGAATGGCGAACTTCAGGGCTGATCCCTATGGTTGGTCTGAATAATGGGACCAAGGGTGAGGATGGTTCAGTATCTCTTACCTCCCTGAGGCAGGTGTAAATTGGACAGACAAGGACACGGAAAGGTTCCCCAGTACTGCTACGCATGGTGCCAAACACCTCACAGAGGAAGGTGATGAATCCCAACCAGCGCTCCACATCTTGTCGTTGTAGCTCCTCCCTCATGGTGAAATCTTTCTGTAAAGAGACAGGAGACAGAGTATCAGTCACCTTGGTGCAGGAAGAAGGGAGAAATGAAAAATGAGTCTGTGTATGTGTGTGTGTGTGTGTGTGTGTGTGTGTGTGTGTGTGTGAGAGAGAGAGAGAGAGAGAGAAGAGAAAGGAGAAGAGAAAGAGAAAGAAGCAGAAAGAGAGAGAGAGAGAGAGAGAGAGAGAGAGAAGGGAAGAAGAAGAAATAAGGCAGACTTCCCTATGGAGGTCACTGAATGACCCTTTGAAAATAACAAAGGTTTTATGTCTTAAATAAAAAAAGGAAAAAACACAGCAATCTACAAGAACATAAATGCTCCTGTAGGAGAAGGAAAAGTTAATTTCAATTAAAAAAAATAGGGCTATCCCTCAGAGGACAATGCTTTTAATGTGTGTCCCTTGGTTCATTCATTCCTTCTTTCATTTTCTTGAAAACTGGTTTATCTTGCTCAGTCTGAAAGCGTAGGGATTACTAATGGGCCCTATTCCACTACCGAACGGCAATGGCAGCTTTGACCTGTTTATTTGTGATTGTCTCCTGATCCTGAGGGCTCAACATATCGATGCTGAACTTACTGTGGACACCTGATCCACTTAGCTCAATGTGGCTCAGAGTTACTGAGCTCAAGAGACCTTCCAACTTCGTACTCTCTAGTAACAGGTATTATAGGTATGCACTATCACACCAAGATGTTTATTCCTTTTAAATTCCTTTTATTTACTTATACCACAGTTTCAATGAAACTATCACAAGCCATTGGAATCTGAAGGCACATGCAACATTCTGCATCCAAAGTCTCAAACTTTTCTTCTGAGATATGAGGTTCTCTGGTACGGGGTGGGCTGCTTTTGGAGTTAAAAAGGGCAAGGGAGTCCATCTCTGCTACTCTCTATTTACCTGGAAGCAAGTCATTTAATTTCTCTGGGCATCAGCCTTTTCATTTTGTCAAATAAGGTTGTTGGGCTGGATGACCTCTAAGGTCCCTTCCAGCTCTAATTTTATGATTCTAATTGTTTTAGATATTTTGTTTTATAGGATCGAGTTTAGTAATGGTACTGAATTTGAGTTTAATTTCCTTTTAGTGTTGGTTTCATTTACAAGATGTATACTGTCTTCTTGGTGGTTGTGTTTCAGTAGTATATGATTCTGAGACCCCATTTGGGATTTTCTTAGCAAAGAGATTGAAGTAGTTTGGCATTTCCTTTTTCAGTTCATTTTATATATGAAGAAACTAAGGTAAAGAGGTAAAGAGACTTAAATGACTTGTCCAGGGTCAGACAGCAGATCTGAACCAATTTTGTATCTATTGTGCTACCTAGCTATCCTGTTCTCTTGGATATTCTGTTTTATATACTCTGAATGTGTTGATCTGAGTCTTCCTATGTTTTCTGGATTCGTATTTATGATCTTTTATTTCAGTCCAGTTTTTCCCAAACTAATTTATTTACATAACACTTTGAAAATATCCCAAATAAACCCCATAATATTCCAAATAGACCCCATAAAAGCTGATGTGGAGAAACTGGGGTTATGGAATGCTCCAGGGATATACATGCTATCTTTGGAAGTTTTGCATCAAAATAGAGAAAACAGAGCCTATTTTAAACAAAAGATGATGTATATTTTGATGTTTACAATTTAATTGTTTATGTTTATGATTTAATATCATATTTAATATATGACATATCTCTGACAAGCTAGCTATGTGTCCCTTTCAGGGCTCTAGTCAACTCTCTAAGATTAACAGCTACAGATTAGGTGCTGCCCTGAAGTACCAGGAGTTCTTTATACCAATGAAATCCCAGGTGCAGTCCCTATCCTAATCTCTATGGAAGAACTCAGGGTTCAGATAACATTGAGTAGTTTAGGAAACAGTGTTTTAAGATGCACTGTCTCCACCATGGGCTCTGAAGTACCTCCTAGAATCCTAAGAATGTAAAAGAGATTTTGGAGATCATTTCATCCAAGCACCTCATTTAACAAATGAGGAAACTGAGGCTCAGAAAGAACATGTAGAATGTGAGTAAAGATCTTTCTTGATGCCAAGTCTAACCTTCTTGGATTCTATTCAATATTCAATATTCAACTGTTCTCTGAAACCTTTTCAGACTAGACAGTGTGTAGGTTGATTTGAACAGATGCTGAACAAATTCCCCAAACGGTAAATGGTCTAAGGATATGAACAAGTAGTTTTCAGAAGGAGAAATTCAAGTTATCAACAGTCACATGAAAAAATGCACTAAATCCTTCACAATAAGAGAAAAGCTAATTAAAACAACTCTGAGGTACCTCCTCACACCCATTAAATTGGCAAAGTTGACAGAAAAGGAAAATGACTAAATTCTGGAGGGAATGTAGGAAAACCGGTATAATAATGCACTGTTGGCAGAACTATGAACTGGTCTAGCCATTCTGGAAATTATGCCCCAAAAGCTATATATTATAATGGCATGTTTGACCCAAATTTGACCAAAGAAATCAAAGAAAGAGGAAAAGAGCCCATGTGTACAAAAATATTTTTTGCAGCTCTTTTTGAGTTGGCAAAAAATTGGAAATTGAAGAGGTGCCCATCTATTGAAAAACAATTGAACTAGTATATGAATGTAATGGAATACTTTTGTGCTGAAAGAAAAAATGAAGGAGATGGTTTCAGGGAAATCTGAGATGATTTGTATGAAATGATGTAAAGTGAAATGAGCAGAACCAGGAAAACAATTAATATAATAACAATAATGTAAAGACAAATAACTCTGGAAGACCTAGTAACTGATCAACACAATTGTGACCAACCACAATTCTGGAGAACTCATGATTAAAACATGCCACTCATGTACCTAGAGAATATGATAGAATGCAGAATTAGGGACCTTGCTTTTTGGACATGGGCAATGTGGGAATTTGTTTTTGTTAGACTATACTTATTTGTAATGCTTTTTTTTTTTTGTTTTTCTTGGTTTTTCAATGCAATTTAGAGAAGGGAAAGAATCTGAACTTGAAAATAAAATAAAATTGAATATTCCCTTCCCTCCCTCCTCTTCTCCAATGTGTTGATCAAAGTGAGACGATATGAAAGAACATAGTAATCTGCTAGAAATGAGTTATGGATGGTATTTGATGTAGATTTCTGGATAATTTTACAGTGGGATAACTGGGTAATATATTTAGAGGTGGTTAGGACTTAGGAGAAAATAAGGCTCAGAGAGATGCTTTGTGCACTCATGTATAGATGTATGAAGGGTTTGGTTGTTCCTGAGAACAAACTCATGTTGGGAAGTATGAAGAGTGGGAACATGACAGTGCTTGGAAGCAGGTACCTTCAGCCTTCTATAGCTTATTAGAAGGTTTCATGAATTGAAATTGCTAAAAAAATTCAATTGTTGACAGTCTTGCAGTGATGGGTCTGGGTGCATGCTACAGGCTGGCTTAGGAGAGTCAAATTATTAACATTTCATTGCGAGCCTTTACACCTTGGAAATCAGGGGTTAAGTGGCTTGCCCAAGGCCACACGGCTAGGTAATTATTAAGTGTCTAAGACCAGATTTGAACCCAGGTACTCCTGACTCCAAGGCCGGTGCTTTATCCACTACGCCACCTAGCCACCCCTAGATTAGGGTATATTTTATTATTTGTTTAATCTTAAGAAAGTTAAAACCATGTTGTGCATTTTCAGAGAGTTGGTTGTTAAACTTTACCAACATACCCCTAAAGTGAGCCTCTCTGCACCTATTGAGTATGCACTTTGTTACTGGTCTTTAACCTGAAGCTTTTATAGGATCATGGGTCCTGTTGCATATTGTGCTGCACTGACACTGAGAAGGCCAGGGCCACTTTCCCATCACTGTGAGGCAAGTATCAATGTAGGTAAAGGAAATAAATTTTAAAAAATGAGAAGTATAAGGGTATATATAATATTACACAGGCACAGGATTGAATGGCCAGATTGTACAATGGAGAGTGCTGAACTTGGAGTCAGGAAAAACTGAAGCCAAATTCCCCATCCCATCCTTCCTAGCTATAAGTCACCCTCCAAGCCCCTCCAAGTTTCAACTTCCTCATCTCAAAAAAGGGAATAATTACAGTATTTCCCCTAACAGGATTGTTTTGAGAATCAAGTGAGATATATGTATGTTGAGCTCTTTAAAAGTCTTAAAATTCTATGTAAATATTATTTATTATCTAATTTTAAGATACTTTTGATCTAGCCATTAATGACTACCACACTCTTCCTGGTTAAAGAGCTCCCTCTCTTATCTGCTTGACCCTGGCATCTTGTACAGGGAGGAAATCTCTAGAAATAGGTCATTTCACCAACTTTTGAAATATTAGTATCAGTCCCTCATTCTTGTGAAGCTCCATCCAGAACAACTGAAGCATGGCTTAAATTCTCTTTTTCAAAAAAAAAGGAACCTTCAGATTTACAGTATCATAGGCGTACATAATGCATTTATAATAATAATAATAAAAATTAATTAACTATATTACATTAAATATATTAGATATTAACTTAATAAGTAATATAACACATATTTAATTAAGCTTATTTAAATACATTATATTTAGGTATACCTAGAGATCCCAAAAATCGGTATACCTAGAGAATCTCAAAAAACCATCTTAAAAAACTACTAGAAATAATTAGCAGCTTTAGCAAGGTCACAGGCTATAAAATAAACTCTCATAAATCCTCAGCATTTATATACATATATGACTAGCAGAAAGTGTCAGAGAGAGAAATCCCATTCAAAGTAACTTCAGACAATATAAACTACCTGGGAGTCTACCTGCCAAGGCAGACTCTGAAACTTTTTGAAAACAATTACAAAACACTTCTCACACAAATAAAATCAGATTTAAATAACTGGATAAATATCAACTGCTCATGGATAGGCTGAGCAAATATAATAAAAGTGACAATTCTACCAAAATTAAACTACTTGTTTAGTGACCTACCAATCAAAATTCCAAAAAATTACTTTAATGAGTTAGAAAAAATTATAAATAAATTCATATGGAGAAATAAAAAAGTCAAGAATCTCTAGGGATTTAATGAAAAATAGTACAAAAGAAGGTGGCTTAGCCCTACCAGATCTAAAATTGTATTATAAAACTGTCTGGTATTGGCTAAGAAATAGAGTAGTGGATCTAGGAATAGACTAGATGCAGCAATAGCAGGAATTGATTATAGTAATCTGCTGTTTGATAAACCCAAAGAGTCCAGCTATCGGGATAAAAACTCTCTCTTTGATAAAAACTGTTGGGAAAACTGGAAGTTAGTATGACAGAAACTTGGATTAGACCAAACCTCACATCCTATACCAAGATAGGCTCGAAATAGATACAGGATCTAGACATAAAAAACAATATTATAAGCAAACTAGAAGATCAAGGAATAGTTTACTTGTAAGATCTATGGAAAGGAAAGCAGTTTATGATCAAGGAAGAGATGGAGAGCATCATTAAAAATAAACTAGACAATTTTGATTACATTAAATTAAAAAGCTTTTGCACAGACAAAACCACTGTAACCAAGATCAAAAGAAATGTAGTAAATCAGTAAACTATTTTTACAACTAGTATTTCTGACAAAGGACTCATTTCTAAGATATACAGAGAACTGAGTCAATTTTTTTTTTAGTTTTTGCAAGATAATGGGGTTAAGTGGTTTGCCCAAGGCCACATAGCTAGGTAATTATTAAGTGTCTGAGGCGGGATTTGAATTCAGGTACTCCTGACTCCAAGGCCAGAGCTGTATCCACTGCACCACCTAGCCACCCCTCAAATTTTTTTTAAAAAAGACAAGTCATTCCCCAATTGACAAATGGTCAAAGGATATGCAAAGGCAATTCACAGATGAGGAAATCAAAGCAATCCATAATCATATGAAAAATTGCTCTAAATAACTAATGATTAGAGAAATGCAAATTAAAGCATCTCTGTGGTAAGATCTCACACCTCTCAGACTGGCCAATATGACCAGAAAGGACAATGATCAGTGTTGGAAGGGATGTGGGAAATCTGGGATACTACTATATTGTTGGTGGAGTTGTGAACTCATTCAACCTTTCTGGAGAGAAATTTGAAATTATGCTCAAAAGACAATAAAAATGTGAATACCCTTTGATCCAGCAATCCCACTACTGGGGCTATAGCCTGAAGAGATTATGAAAAAGGGTAAAAATATCACTTGTACAAAAATATTCATAGCAGCTCTGTTTGTGGTGGCAAAGAATTGGAAATTGAGGAAATATCTGTCAATTGGGGAATGGCTTAATAAACTGTGGTATATGTATGTGATGGAACACTATTGTTCTATTAGGAACCAGGAGGGATGGGATTACAGGGAAGCCTGGAAGGAAGATGAGCAGAACCAGAAGAACACTGTACACCCTAACAGCAACATGGGAGTGATGATCAACTTTAATGGACTTGCTCATTCCAACAGGGCAAAAATCAGGCACAATTTGGGGGTATCTGTGACAGAGAATGCCATCTGTATCCTGAGAAAGAATTGTGGAGTTTGAAGCAAAGACTTTTTTTTTAGTTTTTTTTTTGCAAGGCAAAATGGGGTTAGGTGGCTTGCCCAAGGCCACACAGCTAGGTAATTATTAAGTGTCTGAGGCTGGATTTGAACTCAGGTACTCCTGACTCCAGGGTCGGTGCTTTATCCACTGTGCCACCTAGCCGCCCCAAAACCAGACTTTTACCTTTAATTTTTAAAAAAATGTTATTTTATTATATAATTTTGCTATATCTCATACTTTATGTTTCTTCCTTAAGGATATGATTTCTCTCTCATCACATTCCACTTAGATCAGTGCATACTATATAAAGACTAATAGACTGCCTTCTGTGGGGGGTGGGAGGAGGGAAGCAAGATTAGGGGAGAATTGTAAAATTCAAAGTAAATAAAATCTTTCAAAATATATATATATATATATTTAACATAATTAAGTAAATAAATAATAATAAAAGGCATTAATTCAAAAGTTTAGGTACACAATACTCATGGGTATCTCAGTCATGAAGTCCTAGAAGCTTTCAGTGACCATGGATTATTGGAATTAGATTTTAGCCTTTCATTACTTTTTTGTTTGGGGCCCCTAGCAACCCAGAAAGATAAAGGAATGGGTAGCCTTTATCATAATCCCACATCAAAACAGGGGAAACCAAAGTGATAGAGTAGGGGAGCTGGAAGAAGATGAATTCTATCTAAAGTTCCCCCCTTTTTTATATCTTATTTTAAATTTTTTTACTTTTATCATCACCTTCATTTCTGAACATATTCCCTTTCCTATACAGTGAATCACCCCTTGTAAAGGCAATCCAGTAAAACCAATCAACACAATCACTACACCTAACAGCATATCCAACCTTTCACAGCCACATATTCTACTGAGGTTTATTTTCTCTTTTTTTCCCCAGGTCATTATAATTATTGCCTTCTTTTCTTTTCCATTTACTTTGTGATAATCATTGAATAAATTGTTTTCCTGCTTCTACTTAGTGTACTCTATAGAAGTTCATAAAATCTTCCCCTGCTTCTCTGAATTCTTCGTATCCTTGTTTCTTAATATTAAGCAACATTCATTATGTTCACGTACCACAATTTCTTTAGCTTTTCCTTAATTAAAGCGTACTTTGTTTCTAGTTCTTTGTTACTATAAAAAGTACTACTCTGAATATTTTGCTTTGCATCCCCCCCCCCGCCCCGTTGACCTCCTTGGCATTACCTAGCAATGGGATTTCTGAATCCAAGGGTATGGACATCCAGTGTCCCTTCTCTTCCACCATAGTGGAGTAGGGGACCGAAAGTTGATTTGTCTGGCCAATGAGGAAGGACTCTTGTGTGGACAGCAGTAGGTCTTACAAGCAGATGCAGCATGGTGTTAGCACCTTTAATTGTCCCCTAACCCCCCAGCCCCCGTGGCACAGAAAAGTCAACCTTTGTGTGTTAGCTTTGGCACGTATGTCACAAGTTATCAATCCCTGCACTAGACAAAGTTCTGCCCTGTCCAGTGGAAACTGGCTGTTCCTTTTCCCTCCAATTCTTCCATCAGCCTTTGTACCTTCTGCCAGCATACAATGCCTGGCTCCGGTTCAGTGGCCAACCCTCTTTGAGGCAGGTATTTGGCTCTCAGCACTCATGACTAGTAGGCTCTCTCCCAGCAACCCCTTGTGCCTTTCCCCCAAACCCTAAGGCTACCATTTAAACCCCAGTTTCCTGACTAAAAATATTTATTGACGCACTGCTATTTCCTGCAGTGGACCACATCAATAAATGCTGAAAGCCATTCAATGTCTCAGGTTTCTCAAAGGATTCTGGGAAATTCTTTGCTGCTTTGGATAACCACATGAACTCTGGCATGGCGGTATCCATGGCCAAGCCAAAACCAGTTGCATGCAGGCAAGGAAAAAACAACATGCTGGGGCACATGGCCACAGATCCAGCAAACGGATGCTGGAGATGTAAGGGTTTCTTCTAGCATGGACTCCACTGAGTATTTTTAAACATACTAGACAGACATCCCCCCCCCCCCCATGCAAACCCAGTCATTTTCTAGATTTAAAAACAAAACAAAATACTAGCCTGGAACATTTTACCACTCCAACCCCAAGCCCTGTAGATTTGTCTTGCTTCTATTCAAAGAGACCATACTGTTGCCATCTCCAACCCTACAGGGAGAAAGTAAACCTTTATTTTGTGCAAAAGGCCTCCTGGTCATAGGCAACAAATGGAGGAATGGAAAAAGTCCAAGAAGTGTTGGGACAAAATGTCTGTTTGTATGTTGGGTTTTCTTTTAAATAGCCCTTTTCTGTGTTTCTCTACAGAAAGAATGTGAAGTTTTTGGAGCCAAAGGTCCAATGAATGCCATCCTACCATTGCTGGTACTGTTATTGACAATGAGGTTGAGGAAATCCTTTTAAAAATCAAAGGGCACAAAACAAGAATGCTATGTAATGATATATGTATGAAATATGGGGGCCCATCTGTCTGAAGCAGAATTAAGTCATCATCATGATCTTTTAATCTATTTTATTCATAATGAATATTGTGAACAGATGCTTACATTATTCATCCACTTTGTCATTTGTAGGTAAAATGTTTTTGGAGAGAAGTTAATATTTCTTTTAGTTTGTCCTCCCCCTTTGGAAATTTTGAATTTTCTTCATTTCAAAGGTCACAGATGAAGTTTAGAAGAGCCACATGTGACTCCAGTTAGAGCTGTGCATTCATAGGATTATAGATTTAAAGCTGGAAGGTATTGAGTTCATTTTCCTCCTCATTTCACAGAATGGGAAACTAAAACACAGTGAGGTTAAGGGAATCACTCAGGTTCACACAGCTAAGGATCTGAGGCAGGATTTGAAATCAGGTCTTGCTGACTCCATGTACAGTGTTCCATCAAGTCATCTCTCTGACAGAATGGGGTTGGGAGTATCAAAAGTAAACTGATTTCTCATTTACATCCATGCTCCTCTGTTAATGTTGGTCTACAAGTAGGTTCTGAATGTCCACCAATGCACTGTGACAGGTACAAAGAATCAAGACACTTTGGTGGTTCCCTCTGGGATTAAATTACATTATTTCTGTTTGGCCTTTAAAGTCTTTTACTGTCTAGCTCTAAGCTGTATTTTGAGGTCAAAGACATAGGACTCTACCTCAAGCAGTCTGAGTTTCAGACAAACTGCTGCTTGCGGCTACCACACAGGACTCCCACCTTCCATGTTTGTGTATCTGCCTCGTGGGACTCCCTTCAAGGCTTAGCTCTTCCAAGAAGCCCTTTTCTCCTTCCCACAAGTATCAGAGCATCTTGTGTCTACTGATTGTGCACCCTAGGAGAATGGAAGCAAGCTCCCTGAAGGCTGGGGTATTCTCATTTTACTCCTAGAACACAAAACAGTTAATAAATGCTTGTGCAATGGTGGTGGTTTAGTGAGCCACTAGATTCAAAGTCAGAGGAGGAGGGTTTGAATCCTATCTCTGTCACTTAAGGGCAAAATCACTTTCCTTGTTTCCTATTTTCTTTTTTTTTAGGTTTTTTTTTTTTTTTTGCAAGGCAAATGGGGTTAAGTGGCTTGCCCAAGGCCACACAGCTAGGCAATTATTAAATGTCTGAGACTGGATTTAAACCCAGGTACTCCTGACTCCAAGGATGGTGCTTTATCCACTACACCACCTAGCCGCCCCTGGGCCCTATTTTCTTAATCTGAAAAAACAAAAGGGTTGAACTAGATGATTGCCAAAGTCCCTTCTAACTCTCAATCCCATGATTCCATTTTCTTCTAGGAAAAATAAATTTTATTTCTTTTTTTCATTTTTTTTTTTAGGAAGAATATTTCTAGGATTTTGTTTTGTTGTGATTGATGCTATTATTGAGTTCAGAGAATCTGTAACTGTAAGGCAATTCGCTTAATCTTCCTGGGTCTCAGTTTGTATATCTGCAAAATGGTGGGGAGATGTGGGACTCAATAGCCTCTGAGATCCCTCCTAATTCTAAATGAGTCTACTAAAATATGAGCCAAATGAACAACAAAGACAAGGGATTGAGGAGTTCAGGGAAAGGAGAACATTTCAAAGTGAGGAAATGAAGGAAGTGGGCTTTTTGTTGTTGTTCAGTTGTTTTCTGTCATGTCTGACTCTATGACCATATCTGGGATTTTCTTGACAAAGATTGGCAAAGAGTCCA